>NC_000073.6:47618591-48296091 GCF_000001635.26 Mus musculus
ATAACAAAACTAATTGTATCTGCTGAAAAGTATTGGCAACTTTACTGGAAGGCTTAATCACTCCAGCCGCTTCTAAAAGATTTACTGCATTAACCACATAACAGGAATCTGACACAATATTAAGGGGTTCTAAAAAGGTTTTTAAAACTTCCAAAACCACTAAACATTCTACCACTTGAGGTGAATTTTCATTATATTGTTTGGATACTACTTTACCATTAGCCACATAGGCACCTATGCCAGTTTTTGATCCATCAGTATATACCACAACCCCATTTTTAAGTGTGTTTCTTACTGTTATTTGTGGAAACACAACAGATTGATTTTGGGCAAACTGTAAAATTGGATGTTTTGGATAATGGTTATCTATTTGTCCTGCAAAGGAGGTAACTAAAACTGCCCAATCATTAGATGTGGCTGCCAAGGTTTGAACCTGTGCAGCGGTATAAGGTACAATTAAAAGATAGGGACTTCGTCCAAAATGGGTGATTGCTGCTTTTAGGCCTTTAAGGGCAAGCTGTGCAATTGCATCAGGATAGCAATCTCTTATTTTAGCTGGGGATACGTTTGGATGTATCCACAACAATGGCCCATTCTGCCACAAAACTGCGGTTGGCAATTGTGCTGTCTTAAAGACACACAAACTAAAAGGCTGCGAATCCTCAATATGTTGTAATTGTGCATTCTGTAAGGCATTTTCAACCTTTTGTAAGGCCTAGTTAGCAGCTAGAGTAAGAGCCCTAGGGGAGGAGATATGAGAATCTCCTTCTAAAATATCAAACAAAGGCCTTAACTCAGCGGAAGGAATCTTCAAAGAAGGTCTGAGCCAATTAATATCTCCCAACAGCTTCTGAAAATCATTTAAGGTATGGAGGTGATCTCTTTTTCTCTCTACCTTTTGGGGCACAGTCTTATTTGGGGACACCACAGAGCCCAAGAATTGTCCTGTATCAGAAATTTGAACCTTTTCTGTGGCTATCTGTAAACCCCACTGACAAAGTTTTAAGTAGAAAAGGATATGCCTTTTGTAGCATGGTAAGGTTTTTATGGCACAGGAGGATGTCATCCATGTAATGGAGCAAAATTAAAGAGGGGAATTGTTCCCTCACTGGCAAAAGAGCTTCTTGCACATAAAGTTGGCACATTGTAGGACTATTGGACATTCCCTGTGGTAAGACCTTCCATTGATACCTCTTATCAGGTTCCATGTGATTAAGAGAGAGAATGGTAAAGGCAAATCTGGGCCTATCCCTTGGACACAAAGGTATAGAAAAGAAACAATCTTTAATATCTATAATAATTAAATTCCAGCCACGTGGTAAGGCAGAAAGTACAGGGAGACCCCTCTGTACCGGGCCAAATAAGTTCATTTGCTCATTAATGGCTCTGAGGTTAGGGAGCAGTCTCCACTTTCCTGACTTTTTCTTAATTACAAAAATTGGAGTATTCCAAGGTGAGGTAGATGGTTCAATATGGCCTAGTTTTAATTGTTCCTTTACCAGTTGAATCACAGCTTCCAGTTTTTCAGAGGATAGGGGCCACTGAGGAACCCACACCGGATCCCCTGTTTTCCATGGTATGGGTCGTGCTGCCCCAATGGCCCCTAGAGAAAACCCAGACCCTGTCTGTCTTGGTTTCCATTAGGTGAGATGGGCTCTATCCTTCCTTGCTCTTGATGTCCTAACCCTTTTCCTTCTTTATAACCCATCTTTGCCATGATATTTTTTGCTTTAGCTGAATACCCTCTCGATGGGGCATTCTCATTGGACAAAATAAGGCCCAAATGCTGCATAATATCCCTTCCCCAGAGGTTAACCGGGAGTGGGAGCACATAAGGTATGAATTTCCCTTGCTGCCCCTCGGAGGAGTCCCATGTCAAGGCAACGGAGCTTATAGTGGGACATGATTGATATCCTAGGCCCTGTAATGAATGAGATGACTCTGTGGTGGGCCATGCTTTGGGCCACCAATGTGTAGAGATTATACTTTTATCTGCTCCGGTATCAAGGATGCCTTCAAACTCTTTTCCGTTGATCTTAACGCGGAGCTAGGTCTATCATTCAAAGATACAACCAAATAGGCAGAATCATTTCCGGAGGAGCCCATTTTCTTTATCTCAGGTCCTGCAGATTTCTCCCTGGTATTATCAGGGAGGAGCAGCAGCTGAGTTATCCTATCTCCTTTGCTAAGCAGCAGCTGAGTTATCCTATCTCCTTTGCTAATAGAAAAAAACGCCCTTAGGGCTTGAGCACAGGACCTGTATTTCAGGGGAATGTTGACAATCCATAACTCCAGGGTGGACAACTAAGCCCTGCAAGGTGAGTGAACCCTGGGCAAGAATAAGGCCCATGGTTCCAGGGGGCAAGGATGGTATAGGCTCCACTGGCACCGGCTGAATACTCATTTGAGGCATTAGTAGGAAGTCGGAGGCGGCACGCAGGTCCACCCTTGTGGGTCTTCCTGGGTCGTCTCTCTGACTGCTTCCTGGGTCCTGACAAACCGGTTCCCATATCTTTGAGGGCCCTGGGACCAAGGACCCGATGGCCCGTTTTTTGACACATCAGCTGTTTGGTTATCAGGCGGGGGAAGGAGTCTGCCCTTTATATCCCTCACAGAGCGACACTGGTCAGCTCTATGATAGCCCTTGCCACACTTAGAGCAAAGAGTTAGGGTCCCCCCCCCTTTTGTCTGGAGCTCTGCAATCTTTCTTAAGATGCCCAAGCTTCCCGCAGTTAAAACATGTCCTCTGATCATTTCTGCCCATGGAGTGTTTTTGGGATTGGAGGATGGCGGCCGCTAAGCCTGCATTGGTGAGAGGTCCCCTGAGCTCCCGACAAACCCTGAGCCAGTCTTGTAAGCCTTTGTTCTTTCTTGGGGCTATGGCCGCTCGGCACTCCTGTGTGGCTTGCTCATAAATGAGCTGTTCTACCACAGGTGCGGCTTGCTCCGAATCTCCAAAAATATGCCCTGCTGCCTCTGTCATTCTGGCCACAAAATCTGAGAAGGACTCCTGTGCACCTTGAGTAATCTTGGTCAAATGCCCACTTGCCTCTCCCTTCTTAGAGAGTGCCTTCCATGCCTTAACAGCGGCAACTGAGATTTGAGTGTACGCTCCCCAATGATAATCTGTTTGGTTAGCAGCATGCTGTCCCTGACCTGTAAGTAATTCAAACGTCCATGTTCTTTGATTCCCTTCCATGGTGGCATTGGCCCTTGCCTGCATTTGGCAGGAGTCCTGCCACAAGGCTTTCCACTCAAGATACATTCCCATACTGGGGGCTGCAGCTTTTACTACAGTCTGCCAATCACCAGGAGTCATAGCGTGATTCGCAAGCCTTTTGACTTGTGCTATAGTGAAATTAGCACTGACTCCATATGGAGCGACTCAGCAAGCTCTTTAATCTGTATATACTCTACCGGAGCGTGAACACTCCCACCCTCAGCTCCTTCAAAGACCGGAAATGCCTGTTGCATTTTCCTTTGTTCCTCTCTTGGAATGAACGAGTCTGCACACTGTCTCTCTGCGCAGGGCTGACGCACTACGTAGGGCGGGGGCTCCGCATAGGGCGGAGGTGCACTATGACCTTGAAGCCAACTGTCCAGAGGCCGAGCAGCAAGCTGGCCTTCGCCAGCCGCTTTTGGCTTTTTTCTTGACTGATTAGCTCACATTTTATCTGGCTGGTACTTTTTTCTCTCATAACGAGCTGCTTCCTCCTCCAAGTCTGTTTCCTCAGAGGGGCTAAGTTCTTCATCTGATTCAGAGCTACTAAGAGCTAGCTGCTTAAACTCATCTAGTGACGGGTATAGGCTCCTTCTCCTAGAAACCTCCCCTGATTGATCTTTTTTCTTTTGTTTTTCTCCTCTTTCCTTCCAATCTCTCCCCAGGTATTCTTCCCTGACATTATCTTTTCCTCAGGTTCAAGACCCATGGAAAGGCCTGTATACTTATTTGGTGCACCATGTTTCCTCTTTGCTTGTACTCTCTCTCCCGCTTTACTTCTGATAGACTGTCTTGAATTTCATCCAGAATTCTCCGCCCTACCTTAACCACTTGTTGACATGTGAAAAGGAACAGAAAGGCTTCTAACACTGGAGAAAGTTCAAGGCCAGACATATCTCGTAAAGCTGTAACGTGTCCCGCAGTTCTGGTTCTGCCTCGAGAATGAGGGATCTCCCTTGCGCAGGTGTGATGGTAGTTCCCGGGTTTCTCGGCGCCACTTATCCCGAGCTTTTGTCCCCGCCAGCAAGTACACACTCAGGACAACCGGAATCTTCTTCGACAAAAGGCTTTATTGCTTACTTCTTCAGGAGGAAGAGAGTGAATGGCAAAACCCCGTTCCTTTTATGGAGAATTGTCCTCCGCCTCGGATGTGTCGCACCCTGATTGGCTGCAGCCCATCAGCCTAGTTGTCGTCATGGGCAAGGCAGAGCACATGGAGTGGAAAACTACCCCGGCACATGCGCAGATTATTTGTTTACTACTTAGAACACATGATGTCAGCACCATCTTGTAATGGCGAATGTGAGGGCGGCTCCTCACATCTATGTAGCCCAGGCTGACTTCAAATGAATGTAATCTTCCTTTCTCATACTCTAAATGCTGAGATCAAGGAAGTCTGTGACCACATTAGCTTTCTCCTTGCCTCTTAAAGGAATGTAAGTTGCGCCATTCTCCCAGTGGCAACACATTGGAAAAACTGGGATAACAGAAGGCTCAATGGTCTCACAAACCTTACTGACATTCCTCCTATATTTTAGGTATCCAACACTCTTTTTAAAGAAAGCCTCATGTCTCCATCCTTTCCTTGAAGAAAATCCAGTGTAGCAGTCCCCACATGCAGCTTCTCAATATTGAAAGGACAGAAGGACATGAACATAGATAGACATTTTATCAAACTCTGGAAGCAAACATATGTGGACACAAATCCTTCCTTACTTTTCTTCCAATGCTCTGTCAGGAGTTGAGGAGCTGACTTGTGCTGAATTTGAAGTATTCTGGCGTGAAAATTGTAGAACATCCCTTTACATCCCTCAAGAAATTCCAGAAGAATGTTAGTAAGAGCTAGCGTCCACAAGAGAGTTACTGAGATACTGAGCAGCCCATGTGCTTTCTTGGGCTGTGGATTAATGAGATACCAGGTAGATGTGAGAGACAATTCTTCACAAAGATATTTCTGGATGACTTCCCACTTCCCAATCATATATGAGGCTTTCTCACCCCACCTTAACTGGTATCCCAACCTCTGTAAATAAGTGCCATTGTGAATCTTTAATTGCCAACCATGAGCCTAGGCAGTAATGATGTTGGCTAAAATGAGCTGCATGTGAGATTTATAACTAAAGTACATCGTAGTGTTTCTAGAGCATCCTCATGGCCCGGCTTTTATTCTTTCATATTTTTTCCACCTGATAACTGACTCATAGGGGTCCTTTTATTGCAACTGACAGACAATTGCACACTGAGTGAACTTCTCCCAAGTCCCACTGTCCAGATGTCATGCTTGTACTTTTTTTACATTGCTTTTTTAAATTCTCTGATTAGAAAAGTTATACTTCTGTTTTTAGTATTCATGTTGAAAGCTGAATGAACTAAATATTTCATTATAAACGAGAGTTTATAGTGAAATATTATACCTGTGTAGTGTATACTGCATAATCCCTCCATCCATGAATTTTTGTACTTACCTATTTTGTGCAGTATAAACAGTAACATTTACAAGAGTTATATCTCCCATGGTATCTTCTTGAGTTATACTTTATATCCAGATACACCTATTTGCCGTGTGATAATGTCATTTAAAAACCAATCTCTTTTATGTACGTAGAAAATCATTCATTGGATTTCTTCTACATAACACAAAAAACTGAATTATGTTTTTCCCAAACTTGCTGAATCAGTTTTAATTATTTTTATGTGTATGGTTTCAGGGTTGACCACTCTTCAATGGACAGCCAATAAGAAGGCATCTCTGCTTGCCTCTAATTCTCTTGCTCACAGTAATCATTAGTTCCCTGTGGTTCTGTTTGTAAATTATTATTCCACACTAACATGTCCTTTATTTTTGCCATTGTCCCCTTCTTTATGTAGCTGTTTCAGGATAGACAGTTTCACAGCAGACTTCCTGGTATTCTGGCACCTAAAATCTTTATGCCCTCTTCCATGATATTCCATGGGTCATAGTTTCAGGAGCTTTGATTTAGATGTATTCACTGGGATTGGGCTCCCAATTATCTGTAAATCTCTGCATTCATTACATCCAGTTGTGGTTTTCTGAGACAGTCTCCATTTGCTGTAATGATGGGCTTCTTTGATGAGGGGTGGTAGCTACATTAATCTCTGGGTATAAGGATGGATAGCATTTATATGTAACAAGTAGATAGCTGGTTTAGCAAAGTGTGGGAAGTAGATTCTTTTAAAGAAATATATACACAATTTGCTTGAATTAAGCTTAAGAAATGAAAATAAGGGCAATCTGATATTAAAACTTCACTTTTTTGTGAAGCAACTCCAAGAGGTATAGCTTTGTGAAGTGAATATAAGAATTTAGTCACAGAAAAAGAATGGGTTTGGAAAAGCCTCATTTTTGACTGAGTTAGCAATTTATGAGGACCTTCTGCAGTTATACATGTCCAAGTTTCTTTAAAGATATAGTACACAAGTTCAAATATCAATCTATAAACAAGGAGAAAGTGCTAATAAATACTTATAATTGTCTGTTGTAAATAAAATTATACCTTTTAAGTTAAACCAAAAAGAAATGACCATAAAGCTCTTAGAATGTTGACAGCTTATCAAGTAAGAATGAAATAGACATATATGCCAGCTTAAAATATAATATAAACTTTATAAATTTATGCTATGAAAGCATAGGATATAATTCAATAAAAATAGGAACCCATAAAAGGAGAAACCACACAAAATTAAGAAATATGGAAACGTATACAACTAATGTTCTAGTGTAAGTTATGAAGAAGTCACAAAACCCTAATCTTAGCATTTCAACAAGAATATACCCGTGAGACAGAGGGATAATTCATGAGTCAAAAAGTAATAAAATTAGAAGGGACAGAAATGACTGAATAAATAATAAACATAAAATGAAACAAACACTAGGCACTTGTAACTCTGTGCTTCAAAACTCAGCAACAGGAATGTTCTGAAACTCAGGATTGAGAGACTGATACTGCCCTCTGGAAGGAGGGATCCCGAGAGAACAGTTTCCCTTTGCAGTTATAAGGTGGGATGCTGTCAGAATAGAAGCATCTCAAAGTAATCTTCCAGCATCTATGTTCCTATATCCTTATTATCTATAGCAAGATGGGAGACAGGATGGGTATGGTCCCAGGTTAATTGGTTGGGGTAGTCAAACAAGGGTGAAAGACACCACAGATACAGACACAGTCACAGACAATGGCATGGGCATGGGCACGGGCATGGGCATGGGCACAGGTACAGGCACAGACTCACAGATGCATAGACTTATGGTCACACAGTCACATAGACACACAGACTCACACACATGCATACATGCATCCATGCATAGTGGTGCCAAGTGTCCTGAAGGTGCTGTTTGACAAAGTGCTAATGCTTGGACGACCTTGGACTGACCCTTCACTGTCCTTAGTGGAAATGCTATACACCATTTGCTTGTACTTATGTTCTACACTTTTAAAGCTCTCTCTCTCTCCAAAGCTAGAGCTAAGATAAGAAAAAGCTGGCTCCTTTCAGCAAAATCTTCCTAGTGTATGCAATGGTGTCAGCGTTTGGAAGCTGATTATGGGGTGGATCCCTAGATATGGCAGTCTCTAGATGGTCCATCCTTTTGCCACAGCTCCAAACTTTGTCTCTGTAACTCCTTCCATGGGTGTTTTGTTCCCAATTCTAAGAAGGGGCACAGTGTCCACACTTTGGTCTTCATTCTTCTAGAGTTTCATGCATTTGGCAAATTGTATCTTATATCTTGGGTATCCTAAGTTCTGGGCTAATATCCACTTATCAGTGAGTACATATTGTGTGAGTTCCTTTGTGATTGGGTTACCTCGCTCAGGATGATGCCCTCCACAGTGAGCTATTGGATGGATCACAGGGCCCCCAATGGAGGAGCTAGAGAATGTATCCAAGGAGCTAAAGAGATCTGCAACCCTGTATGTGCAACAACATTATGAACTAACCAGTACCCTGGAGCTCTTGACTCTAGCTACATATGTATCAAAAGATGGCCTAGTCGGCCATCACTGCAAAGAGAGGCCCATTGGACACACAAACTTTATATGCCCCAGTACAGGGGAACGCCAGGGCCAAAAAAATGGGAATGGGTGGGTAGGGAAGTGGGGGGGGGTATGGGGGACTTTTGGGATAGCATTGGAAATGTAATTGAGGAAAATACGTAATAATAAAAAAAAAGGACTCTATCTGCACCTGGTTGGTGGTTCCACATTAGATCCCAACACTTGGGAAGCTGAAAATCTCTGTGAGTTCCAGACCAGCATGGCCTACACCATGAGGTACAGGACAACTAAGGTTAAACTGAGAAACCTTGTTTCAGAGGGAGAGAGAGAGAGAGAGAGAGAGAGAGAGAGAGAGAGAGAGAGAGAGAGAGAGAGAGAGAGAGAATGAATTTACATCCCAGAAGTCTGTACTGGGGGATTGGTCCCCAACATTCCCTACCTTGCTCACTGTTCCCAAGAAAGTGGATTATTTTTGGAGTGGTGGGAAAGTCGAGCCCTTTGGCTTGGGTGACGACATCAAACATTTTTATATAACCATGCCCAAATATATCTTGGATGTGAATGTCTAGTCTGACAAGCAGTGTGGATCTATGATGGTGATTGTTTTCTTGGCACAGGATGTACTTGGGCAGAAAGTTCTAACTTCTGAAGAGGTAATAAAGCCACACACAAGGGTAGCTGCAGCCTAAATTCTGGAGTACAAGTTTTAGGGTACAAATGCAAGGGATATGGAAAGTAACGTGGTGTGATATATTAAACAACCGATTAATCCAAAATAATGGAATATACATATACTAAAATTGTTGAAATGCCAGAAAATGATTCAATAGCCCAGTGTTAAAGGCTATGACCATCCTCTAGGCATATTTGAACAAACTGAGGAAGAGAGGGTGTCAGCTGAAAACATAGGTGAGTGTGTATATGGAGATACACTCTTTTAGTCTCAACTCTGAGAAAGCAGAGGCAGGTGGATCTCTGTGAGTTCATGTCCAGACTGTTCTACAAAGCAAGTTCTAGGTCAGCCAGGGCTGCAAGGTGAGACCCTGTCTTAACAAAACAAACTAAAGCAGCAGTAGCTATAGCAGCACCACCAAAAGCAGCAGCAGCAACACAACAACACTTGGTGAGAATATTCAGAAACAAGAAAGAGAAGTTCAGCAAGAAAAATGAAAATAAAAACAACAACAACAAAAACCCATACTACTCAAAATCAAACCCAAACTCAAATGGAAATGTTGAAGCTTAAAGATCACATTAAGTTAAATCTCAGCAGGAAGTGTGAACAGCAGGCTACACCTTGCAGAAGAGGAGCAGGAACTGAAGACAGCGTTAAGGAAATATTATGTCCATGAAGCAATATAGGAAAGACAGGTAGATAATAACTGCAACTTTTGGGAGCTCTGGGACACTTTTAAGACATCAAACCTCAGAATTGAAGAGTTTACCTACTTGACAAGTGAAACACAAAAAAAATTTGCCTGGAATTCTAAAATGCAGAAACACATGTTCTTTCAGCCATACATTTAATAAAAAGAAACACAGGAAGTGTGGCTGTCTCTCCTGTCAACCAAGATTGCTTTGTGACAATGTTATTCCTCAAAAGTAACAGAGTAGTTAAAATAATAAACCCTCTGTTAGACAGGCAAAACTAAGCAATTCATGGCCACCCACAGAGCATCACAGACTTCGAAGAAAGCCTACACATTAGAGGAAGAAAGATAGCTCCAAATACCAGAGTCCATCAGTAAAGGATTTCACAAGAGGAATAGATGAACAGTTGGAAGCTAGTAAGAGTTATGTATTAAGTGTACCAGAAAGCGTAAAAAAAACAAGTGTGTGTGTGTGTGTGTGTGTGTGTGTGTGTGTGTGTGTGTGTGTGAGAGAGAGAGAGAGAGAGAGAGAGAGAGAGAGAGAGAGAGAGAGAGAGAGAGGAGATAAAGCATTAAAATCAACCATTAAAATGATTACCTCAAATTACAAGCCTCTGAATATACTCCTCAATAATAACCCAAAACTAAACAGTTTTATTTCTCCTCTAGAAAGACATGGAAGGGCAAGATAGAAATGCTGATTGAGTACAGGAAGCATTCCTCAATTCAAAAATATAGTCTGAGAATGCAAGTATGAAGACAAAGGGTCTAGAAAGTGAAGGAAGTGAGGAAGGAGCAGCAATCTCCATCTCAAACAGAGGAGACTTAAGTCAAAACTAGTCAGTAGAGAGGAAGTCTTCCATTGCGTATTAGTAAAGAGAATTATCCAAAAGGGAGACAGGAGGATCAGAACCCCCCGCCCAAATAGTAGTTGGTAAGAGGGAGGAGATCAGCAAGAGCTGGGGGTTTTGAGGGAATATAAGGGAGGTGCATTTGATGAAAATACAATATGTACATTATAAAAATGATACAAGAAAACCCAGAATGTAGCTAATACGTTAATAAAAATTGGAAAAGAGAGAATGTAAGGATTGAACATACATATGCACTAAATGTTGGCACACACAATTTTAAAGCAAATAACTGGATATAAATGATTGATAGTTCCAAGAACAAAAATAGTTGTTGATTTGAAAACTCCACCCTCACCCATTAATACATTACCCAGAGAAAGTACTAACAAATAAACTTTAGAGTTAAACTATCCCATAGATCAAAGAGACTTTACATATAGAGAATATTCCATGTGATAGCTTCTCTAAGAGAGATCACAATTTAGGTGACCCATGAAATCTCCATGACACGATTGCTTAAGCAGGACAACATAATGACAACATCATTTGACATACAAGTGTGGATGGGGGAAGTTTCACAAGCTGCAAATCATGTACAAGATCCTCTTACTCTAAGAGGCCTGGGATCCTCCCCTCTTGCACAGTGAGGAAGCCCTTCTGTTGTGTTTGTGAATCATCCTACAGGTAAGAGACATAAACACCTGGGCATGCAAAAAAAAAAAAAAAAAAAAAAAAAAAAGAGGAGAGAATGTGTTTCCTTAAGGGATAATTCTCCTGATAGATCTGATAGATTATGCAATCCCAAGGCATCAGCTCTAAACACATATCCAATCAAGCTACACTAAATGATCTCAGGATGATGTAAGTATGTGTGTGTGTATGTATGTATGTATATATGTATGTATGTATGTATGTATGTATATGCATATATGCATACGTGTGTGTTATAATAATAAAGAAGAGGTTATGGATTACATGGGGAAGCACATGTGAGGGGGACAAAGAGGAGTGGGGTGAGGAGAGAATCTGTGGAAACGATTTACATAAAGTATTCATGTATTAAATTCTCAAAAAATTAAATAACCCAATTTTTTACATATAGTAGAAATATAATAATTGTAGAATAAACCAAGAAACCAATAGCAAAGAAACTATAAAAACTTAAAAATATATGGAGATAGAAACTAATCTTGGATAAAGTACTACTAAGGAAATAAAAGATAAAATTGTCATATGGTCAGCCCTAAATCATACATAGAAGTGACAGTACACAGACCAAACAGGTTTTACCTAGGAATATATATATATATGCATATCTATGTATATCTATCTATCTATCTATCTATCTATCTATCTATCTATCTATCTATCTATCTCTATATCTATATATCTATCCTAGTTATGTATATATATATATAGGCTATGTATGTATGTATCCTATATACATAGATACATATATGCAATAAATAACAATAGGGAAAAAAGAGAAGGGTGTGGAGGTATATGTGGGAAGGTTTGGAGAGAGAAAATGGAAGGAAGAATTGTAACTAAACCACAATCTCAAATATAAATATAATATTGAAAAAATAAATGACAAAACATGCTATTTTGAAAATAAATCCTAGAATCCTATGAAAATCAAAACAGAGCTTACATAAGTTTCACATACTGCAAAGGAAGTGCTAATTGGTAGGTTATAGCTAGAAGTGCTTTTGTTAAAGATAAGAGCAAACTGAAACAACTTAAGGATGTAAATCCAAAGTCTTAGAAAAGCAAGAACAAGACAAACCCTAGTTGATAGACAGAGGCAATCAAAACCAGTGTGAATGTCAATGAAGTAAACACTAAAGAACAATACACTGAAACAGTAAGATGAGATGGTCCTCTGAGAAGCTAAACCAGCATTAGTACCATCAGCCACACAAATTTAAAGTGACCGAGATAAGACCAAATAAAATTAGAGACTGAAGAGAAGGCATAATGACAGAGGATTACTAGGGAATATTTTTGAAGAGTTGTTATCTGATAAATTGTAAAAACGTGAAGAAATGGATACATTTCCAGACAATATTTAAAATGCAGTAGTTTTATTATATAGCATTAGGAAATGTCTTGTTAGGGTTTAACTGCTCTGGACAGACAGTATGACCAAGGCAACTCTTATAAGGACAACATTTAATTGGGGATGGCTTACAGGTTCAGAAGTTCAGCCCATAATCAAGACAGGAGCATGGCAGCATCCAAGCAGGCATGGTGCAGGAAGAGCTGAGTTCTACATCTGAAGGCCTAAGGAGAAGACTGGCTTCCAGACAGCTAAGTTGAGGGTCTTAAAACCCATACCCACAGTGAAACACACACTTCTTCCAACAAGGCTACACCTTCTAATAGTGCTACTCTCTGAGCCAAGCATATACAAACCATCACAGGAAATGTACTGAAGAATAAATCAGGGCAATAGTCATAGTCAGTGAAATAGGAAATTTCTCAGAATAAGAATAACCAGGGTCAGAAAGAATGGAATAGTGAAATAGGCTCAGAGGAAAGAAATTGAAGAAGACACTTAAAGCTTTGCAAAGATCCATGTCTGTCTATTGTCTTTATCAGTAATGTGAAAATGGATTCAGGGCAGTCTCCACTAAAGTCTAATTACACTCTTGCACAAGTAGAAATAAAATCCCTGAAGTTTGTGGAGAAACAAAAAAGTCCAGAAATGACCACAACCATCCTGAGCAAGAACACTGCTAGAAGCGTCACAGTATTTGGTTTCAAATAGTAATACTGACCTGTACCAATGAACCAAGAAGACACCAGCCCAAGAAATGAAAATGGACACAAATGTTGTAGATTAGAGGATGTAATTATAAAACCACACAGCTGCTTCCATCTGAACCTCAACAAAATGGAGTAAGATGGCCTCTTCAGGAAACAAAGTGCTATTAAACAGGAAATACACAGGTAGAAGATTGAAATTACCCCCATCTGACATGCTGCACAAAATCAATTAAAATGATCATCCCAGGCCAAATGAATATCACTAAGGCAATAAACAGGAATGGATGCTGTTGAGGGCACAGTGAAAACAGATCCCTTGATTACTGATGGGAAAGTAAGTTACTGCAGCCAGTAAGGCAGTCAGTGTGGCTATCATTCAAAAAGTAGATCTAAAATTGTCATAGGCTCCACATAGGCTGCTTTTGGGTATATAGCTCAAGAAATCAAAGTCAGTATAAATAGAGACAATTATAACTACTATAGTTATAGTTATGTTTATTGTGGTCTTATTCACAATAGTCAAATTATGGAACCAACCTACATGCTCATAAAAGAATGTATGGATTATGGATAAATGAAATACAAGCACACACTCATGCATGCACACATACAAACACACACACACACACACACACACACACACACACACACACACACCAGTTTTATTCAGCTATATAGGAAATAATAAGGGGCTGGAATATGTCTTAGTGGATCAAGTGCTTGGGTTCAAATCCCCAGTTCCCTTGTACAAAGCCATGGAGATGTTTCAGTGGGTAGTGCACTTGTCCTGCAAAAACATTAGGAGTGGAGTTCAGATCTCCAGAATGTACTTCTAAGCTGGGTAGCTGCATCAGCACCCTGTAATCCAAGCACTTGGGAGGCAGAAACAAGCAATGCTGGCTGATTTTATGTGTACTTGAAACAAGCTGAAAGGAGGGAATCTCAAAAATGCCTCCATAAGATCCAGTTGTAGGGCATTTTCTTAATTAATTACTGATGGGGTGGGCCCAGCTCATTGTTGTAGTGCCACCCCTGGGCTTGTGGCCACCTCCATGGCCTTTGCATTGGCTCCTGCCTCCAGGTCCCTGCCCTGCTTGAGTTCCTCTCCTCACTGTTTCTGATGATGAACTGTTACATGGAACTGAGTGCAAAAGAAACTGTTTCCTACCCATGATGCCTTTCCCTACCCAAGTTGTTTTTGGTCATGGTTTCATCACAGCAATAGTCACCATAAGTAAGACCCTAATAGTTCCCCAGAGTGAGCTGGCAAGCCAGATTATCTGGAATTGGCCTTGCTCTAGGATTAGTGAGATACCCTGACCCAATCAATAAAGTTTTTGTGGGGAGTTGATCAAGGAAGATTCCTTATTTCTACTTACTATACTCACACGTGCATAAGCAATGGAATTATTTCAGATTGAGAAACATTCAGGGAATTGGAGAACTGAAAAAATCCTACACGACAGTACATTTTGGGATTATTTAGGGGATGGTTCAGAAGAGCAAGAGGTGGGAGGGAAGAGAGGGTGGTGAAGGTATGAATACCATTCAGGTACTGCATTTACATAAGAAATATCATTAGCAAAATCAGTTATTCTGCATGATTTATATATCCTTTTGAAAAAGGTAGCTGTTCAAATTTGTGTCTTAATAAGGAGTTGGCTGTTTATTCAGCTGCTATGTTGCTTCCATATCTTAATTAATTTCTTGTCTTCATATCCTTGAACTTTACTGACAGTTTTAAGGAGAATTGGACTGGTCTGCATTTCCTATCATTCTCTCCCTGTTTCAAAATCAATGCTATTGTAGCTTTGTTAGTGTCTTTCAGAGAACTCATAATCTCTTGAGATTTATAAATCTGTGTCTTTCTTTTCCTGATGGTTGAGCATTTGTGGGGACACACTCCTTTCTCCTTTTTCTTTGGCTTGGACACACCTACTCCCTTCTTGCTGTCTAATTTGTGATGTTGAATGGGTATCTACTGCTGACCCTAACCAGTCAGGGCCTGCTTTCTGTTTCTCTTGATAGCTGGGCAGTCCCTTTTCTGTGAATTTGGGTCGGTTAGCTGACTGGGCTCTGTTGTTTTCCAAGACAACTGACTGATGTCTGCAACCCAATAGAGCAAGAGGATGTGTGCTGAAGTTACCTCAGGTCTGTAGGAATACTGTGTGCATTCTCTGATCATTAGGTTCTGTGATTTAAGCTCATCTGTTGAGCAGGTCAGCAGTAAAAGCTTTAGTGGTAAGATCAGGATGGAGTCTGATGAATATTAGCTAGCAGCTTCTTAGCACTCACTGTCCAGTTTGTCTGCAACAAACTCACCAAAAGGGATTCGACTATGCTCACTTTTTCATCTCCTGGTCCTAATGACAATTTGAATATGCTGCCCCAATATCGAGTTATGTGGATATAAGCACACAAAAGATGTAACTATAGATTCAGAAATAAGTTGTAGATAGAATCTTACCTTTCTCCCATTCTACTTGCTGGATGTAGCTCGCTGGCTTGTGTAGAAGGAGAGATACAGTCACTACAGAATATTTCTTTGCTCTGAAGAAGTGCATTTATAAGTTGAGAGGTAGTAAAGGTTATCAATACTCCAGATAGACCTGTGATTTCTTTCTCAGAGTCCTATTGGCAAGTGTAGGGTCTGTTACATCATATTCCTCCTGAGACATTTTTCAATCTCTGCTTTTGCTATGCTTTTATCTCTCAACTTGCACTCATCACAACTCCACTGTGTCTTTCCTCCTGTAAGTGACTGTTGCTTGGAGTTTCCTGCCACCTGGACAGTAATGCCAAGCAACGTGAGAAGTGTCCTTAAGTGCTCAGTAGGAACGGAACAAAGTCTCCATCTTTTGCTTCATACTCCCAATAATCTGGCTTTCCTTTTATCTGCTAAAGCAGCAATGTTGGTATATTTCCAGATTCTTCCAAATATCAAAGAAATGCATCAAAGAAAGGCTAATGTCTCATGTCTTTAATACCAGCACTTGGGAGGCAGAGGCATGTGAATTTCTGAGTTTGAGACCAGCCTGTTCTACAGAGCGAGTTCCATGACAGCTACGGTATACACAGAAACCCTGTCTCAAAATAAAAAGTAAAAAGCCAATTGTTTTTTGGATTCAATTGTGTGTTAAACTAATTATTCCTAAATATCTTAATAGTTAAGCTTATAGTTTTGATCAGCAAACATTCATTGTCATTTTAGAATTTGTCTCTGTTAACAATTATACAATCTAACTACATGAGATATAAAAATGTTGTATGTATACTAGACATACTGAAGAGTGACTAAAAAATGTCCCTCTCCTCTCCTCTCCTCTCCTCTCCTCTCCTCTCCTCTCCTCTCCTCTCCTCTCCTCTCCTCTCCCCTCCCCTCCCCTCCCCTCCCCTCCCCTCCCCTCCCCTCCCCTCCCCTCCCCTCCCCTCTCTTCTTCTTCTTCTTCTTCTTCTTCTTCTTCTTCTTCTTCTTCTTCTTCTTCTTCTTCTTCTTCTTCTTCTTCTTCTTCTTCTTCTTCTTCTTCCTCTTCCTCCCCCCCCCTCTGTAATTTATCAATCTATTGAGATTGGGTCTCGTATAATCAAAGAGGACCTCAAACTTGGTATATACCTGAGAATGACTTTGAACTTCTGATTTTCTTCTCTTTTTCTTCCAGTGCTGGGTTAATAGGCATATGCAACCACAGATAATTTAAGTGAATCTGGGAATCAACCTCAGGGATTCCTACATGTTAGGGAAGTGCTTTACAAGCTGAGACATATCCTCATGCCCTGCCCATGAGTGAGAGATTTAAATAAGTAGTCTGTGTCTGGTAAATGAGCAGTGATGAGTGGAGCAAGGGCACCAAGAGTGTGTGCAAGTACTTTGTCCCCATCTTACCTATAGGAAAGTAGAGATTCAAGGCAGTTCAGAAATGGTTCCAGGCTGTCTCAGGTAGTGTGCTACTGCCCTGAACAGACATCACAAACATGGCAACTCTCATAAGGAAAACTTTTAACTGGGGCTGGCTTCCAGGTTCAGAGGTTCAGTCCATTATCATTAAGGAGGGAACATTACCCTCTGCTGTGCCCTGTGGAGTGGACAATAATGTGGCTGAATGGCTGCTGGAAGGATGAAGGATATGCAACTACTCTCTTCTAATATGTGTGATTCTGAAATGGCTGTTCACACATTAGAAGAGAGAAGAGAAATTTGGAACCCATCAAGAACATGAGTGCAGGAAATAGGAACAGTGCTTGAGTGGAGAACAAAGGCAGACTTTAGGGTCTTGGATGGCTTCCTATCTCTGAAAAGCCCTGCTTAGTCCAGACTGCCCAGGCCTCAGCAGGACGGAAGGCTGTGAGTGAAAGGTAGCAGGAACCTTGACCTATCAAGGCTGAATGCATACATCTCTCATGTGGTTTCTGCAACCCTGCTTAGGTTGAGGAGGATGTGGAGAAAAGCCACAACTTCTGTTATTGTCTTGCAGGGAGCACTGGTCTTCTGCTTTGAGCTACTTTTGTTAGAAACTGTTCTCATTACCATGACCATATACCTGATAAAAAGCAATTTCTGAGTGGAAAGATTTTTTTCTTTTGGCTGGAAGTTTGAAAGAGTAGGGTCCATCATGGCTTAGTTCGTGGGACTGCCTATGTTTTCTTCTTCCTAGAGCTAGCCAGTGTCATGTGTAAGTGTGACACTGATTCTATATCAGAAATCCCTGTGAACCCTCAGACTTAAGCCATGATATTCAGATTTCTTCTGGGTCTTCCCTGGCTGTGTAATGAGCTGTGTGAACTGAAGACACCAGAAAAAAGCTGCATGTGTGTTGGCATCCTTGAGGCTGACAGGTTAAAATTATGACTATGAAAAGTACAAACATTGCATGTCTAGACCAGAGCCAAATTGTGTTGGACTACATTTATTTTTCCTATTAACTATGGATTGCCCATTTCTGTACTTAACATAACCTCCTTAACATTAGGTCTTAATATCCTAACAGGCCATGCATATTCACCATCCTAAAGGTTAAGAGTGCTATCAGAGAACACTTGACGCCTATTGCAGTGATTTCCTGCTTGTACTTAACCTGCTTAACTGAGGTTTCCATTGGCATGTTTAAAATTTATTTATGATTTTTCTCCCCCTGTAATTCTGTTACTGTAGAACTCTCAGGAAGCTGTTTCTAAATCAGAACCTGGTATTAGGGGCAATTCAAACCTGTGTTCTTGAGCCATAGACCTCATAATTGGCTCATAAGCTCTCATGTTCCTTTTAGGTGAGAGTGTTGTCTTATGTGAATGATGGAAGGGGCTGTCTATTCACACTTGTTACTAGTTCCTATATGACTCATAAATATTCTCTTGGTAATTTCTCTTTTTTATTAGATATTTTCTTCATTTACATTTCAAATGTTATCCCTTTTCCTATTTCTACATTGAGAACCTCCTATTCCTTTCTCCCTCCCCCTGCTCATCTACCAAAGCACTCCTGATTCCTGGCCCTGACATTCTCCTATATACTGGGGCGCATAACCTTCACTGGACCAAGGGCCTCTGCTCCCATTGATGACTGATTAGGTCATCCACTGCTACATATGCAGCTAGAGTCATGAGTCCCATCATGTGTGGTCTTTGGTTGGTGTTTTAGTCTCAGGGAGCTCTTGAGGTACTGGGTAGTCCATATTGTTCCTCCTATGGGACTGCAAACCCCTTCAGCTCCTCGGGTTCTTTCTCTAGTTCCTTCATTGGGAACCCTGTGCTCTATCCAATGGATGGCTGTGAGCATCCACTTCTGTATTTGTCAGGCACTGGCAGAGACTCTCAGGAGACAGCTATATCAGGTTCCTGTCAACAAGCTCTTGTTGGCATCCACAATAGTGTCCAGGTTTGTTGGTTGTATATGGGATGGATCCGCAGGTGGGGCAGTCTCTAGATGATCATTCCTTCTGTCTCTGCTTCACACTTTGTCTCTGTAACTCCTTCCATGGGTATTTTGTTCCCCTTCTAAAAAGGATCAAAGTACCCACACTTTGGTATTCCTTCTTCCTGATTTTCATGTGTTTTGTGAATTGTATCCTAGGTATTCTGAGCTTCTGGGCTAATATCCACTTATAAGTGAGTGCATACTATGGGTGTTCTTTTGTGATTTGGTTATATCACTCAGGATGATATCCTCTAGATATATTCATTTGTCTAAGAATTTCAAAAATTCATTCTTTTTATTATTTTTTATTTTATTACAAATTTTTATTAGATATTTTCTTTATTTACATTTCAAATGCTAACCTGAAACTTTCCTAAACCCTCCCCCCACACTTCTCCCCTACCCATCCACTCACAGTTCTTGGCCCTGGCATTCACCTGTATTGGGGCATATAAAGTTTGCAACCAAGGGGCTCTCTTCCCAATGATGGTTGACTAGGCCATCCTCTGCTGTGTATGCTGCTAGAGACATGAGCTCTGGGGGTACTGGTTAGTTTATATTATTGTTCCATGTATAGGGTTGCAGACCCCTTCAGTTTCTGGGTGCTTTCTCTAGCTTCTCCATTGGGGGCCCTCTGTTCCATCTTAGAGATGACTGTAAGCATCCACTTCTGTATTTGCCAGGCACTGGCCTAGCCTCATACGAGATAGATATATCAGTGTCCCTTCAATCAAAATCTTGCTGGCATATGCAAGAGTGTCTGGGTTTGATGGCTGATTATGGCATGGATCTCCCGGTGGATTAGTCTCTGAATAGTCCATCATTTCATCTTAGCTCCAAACTTTGTCTCTGTAACCCCTTTCATGGAAATTCATTATTTTAATATCTGCATAGTACTCCATTATGTAAATGTACCACATTTTCTGTATCTATTACTCTGTTGAGGGACATCTGGGTTCTTTCCAGCTCCTAGATATTATAAATAAGGCTGCTATGAACATAGTGGAGCATGAGTCCTTATTACAAGTTTAAATATCTTCTGGGTATGTGATCAGGAGTGGTATTGCTGAATACTCTGGTAGTACTCTGTTCACTTTTCTGAGGAACTGCCAAACTGAATTCCAGACTGGTCGTACCAGCTTTCAATACCACCAATAATGGAGTAGTGTTCCTCTTTCTCCACATCCTTGCCAGCATCTGCTATCACCTGAGTTTTTTTTTATCTTAGCCATTCTGACTGTTGTGAGGTGGAATCTCAGGGTTGTTTTGATTTGCATT
The DNA here is from genome assembly GCF_000001635.26 of Mus musculus. NCBI lineage: Eukaryota > Metazoa > Chordata > Mammalia > Rodentia > Muridae > Mus > Mus musculus. The sequence goes on from NC_000073.6 coordinate 47,639,003, forward strand.
TCCCTGATGACTAAGGATGTTGAAAATTTTTTCAGCCATTTGGTATTTCTCAATTGAGAATACTGTTTTTAGCTCTGTACCCCATTTTTAATAGGGTTATTTGGTTTTCTGGAATCTAACTTCTTGATTATTTGTATATATTAGATATTATCCCTTTATCAAATTTAGGATTCGTAAAGATGTTTTCCCAGTCTGTTGGTGGGCTTCTGGTCTTATTGACAGTGTCCTTTACCTTACAGAAGCTTTGCAATTTTATCAGGTCCCATTTGTTAATTTTTGATCTTAGGGTATAAGCCATTGGTGTTCTGTTCAGGAATGTTTTCCTTGTGCCCATATGTTCAAGGCTCTTCCAAACTTTCTCCCCTATAAGTTTCAGTATCTCTGGTATTATGTTGAGGTCCTTGATCCACTTAGACTTGAGCTTTGTACAGGAGATTAGAAAGGATCAATTTGCATTTTTCTACATGCTAAAAGCCAGTTGAGCCAGCACCATATGTTGAAAATGCTTTCTTTTTTACACTGTATGGTTTTAGCTCCTTTGTCAAATATCAAATGACCATAGGTGTGTGGATTCATTTCTGAGTCTTCAATTTTATTGCATTGATCTACTTGTCTATCACTGTACCAATACCATGCAGTTTGTTTGTTATCACACTTGCTCTGTAGTACAGCTTGAGGTCAGGCATGGTGATGCCACCAGAGGTTCTTTTACTGTTGAGAATAGTTTTTGCTATCCTAGGTTTTTTTTTGTTATTCTAGATGAATTTAGAAATTGCCCTTTCTAAATCTGTGAATTATTGAGTGGGATTTTGATGGGGATTGCAGTGAATCCATAGATTGCTTTTGGCAAGATGTCCATTTTTACTATATTAATCCTGCCCATCCATGAGCATGAGAGATCTTTACATCTTCTGAGATCTTCTTTGATTTCTTTCTTCAGAGACTTTGAAGTTCCTATCATACAGATCTTTCCCTTCCTTAGAGTCACACCAAGGTATTTTATATTGTTTTGATTATTGTTAAAGGATGTTGTTTCCCTAATTACTATCTCAGCCTGTTTATCCTATGTGTAGAGAAAAGCCACTGATGTGTTTAAATTAATTATATATGTGGCTATTTCACTGAAGTTGTATATCAGGTTTACACGTTTTCAAGTAGAATTTTTGGGGTCACTTTCTTTGATGGGTATTTGTGTGGTTTAAGTATCAGAGTAATTATAGCTTCAAAAAACGAATTGGGTAGAATACCTTCTCTTTCTATTTTGTAAAGTAGTTTTAGGAGTATTGGTATTAGGTCTTACTTGAACGTTTGATAGAACACTGCACTAAACCCATTTGGTCTTTGGGTTCTTTTTTTTTTTTTTTTTTTTTTTTTTTTTTTGGTTGGGACACTATTAATTACTGTTCTTATTTCTTTAGGGGATATGGGACTGTTTAGATGATTAATCTCATTCTGACATAACTTTGGTATTTGGTATCTGTCTATAAAATTATCCATTTCATGCAGAATATCCAGTCTTGTTGACTATAGTCCTTTGTAGTAGAATCTGATGATTTTTTGGATTTCCTCAGATTCTGTTATGTCTCACTTTTCATTTCTGATTTTGTTAATTTGGATACTGTCTCTTGGCCCTCTAGTTAGTGTGACTAAAGGTTAATCTATTTTGTTGATTTTCTCAAAGAACCAGCTCCTGGTTTAGTTGATTCTTTGTATAGTTCTTTTTGATTTCACTTGGTTGATTTCAGCCTTGGGTTTGATTATTTCCAGCTGTCTACTCCTTGTTGGTGAATTTGCTTCCTTGTGTTCTAGAGCTTTCTGGTGTGTGGTCAAGCTGCTAGTATATGCTCTCTCTAGTTTCTTTTTGGAGACATTCCGAGCTATGAGTTTTCCCTTAGGACTGCTTTCATTGTGTAATATAAGTTTGGGTATGTTGTGGCTTCATTTTCATTAAACTCTAAAAAGTGTTTAATTTCTTTATTTATTTCTTCCTTGACCAAGTTATCATTTTGTAGAGTGATGTTCAGCTTCCTCATGTATGTGGGCTTTTTATTATTTATGTTTTTAGTGAGGATCAGTCTTAGTCTTTGTAGATCTGATAGGATGCATTGGATTATTTCAATATTTTTATGTCTGTTTAGGCCTGTTTTTTGCCTAATTATGTGGTCAGTTTTGGAGAAGGTACCACTAGGTTCTGAGAAGAAGGTTTATTCTTTTGTTTTAGGATAAAATGTTATACAGGTACGTGTTAAATCCATTTGTTTCATAACTTCTGTTAGGTTCCCCATGTCTTTGTTTAGTTTCTGTTTCCATGATCTTTCCATTGATGAGAGTGGGATGCTGAAGTCTCTGACTATTGTGTGTGGTGAAAAGTGTCCTTTGAGCTTTAGTAAAGTTTCTTTAATGAATGTGGATGCCCTTGCATTTGGAGCATTGTTGTTCAGAATTGAGCATTCATCTTGGTAGATTTTACCTTTAATGTGTATGAGGTGTCCCTCCTTGATTTTTTTCATAACTTTAGTTTGAACTTTGATTTTATTTGATATTAGGACAGAGACTCCAGCATTTTTCTTGGGACCATTTGCTTGGAATATTTTTTCCAGTCTTTTACTCTGAGGTAGTGTCTGTCTTTGTCCCTGGTGTGGGTTTCCTGTATGCAGTAAAATGTTGGGTCCTCTTTACATAGTCTGTTAGTGTATGTATTTTATTGTGGAATTGATTCCATTAATATTAAGAGATATTAAGGAAAAGTAATTGTTGCTTCCTATTATTTTTGTTGTTAGAGTTGGAATTCTGTTTATGTGGCTATCTTCGTTTAGGTGTGTTGAAAGATTACTTTCTTGTTTTTCTAGGGCATACTATACTTCATTGTGTTGGAGTTTTCCTTTATTATCCTCTGAAGGGCTGGATTTGTTAAAAGATATTGTGTAAATCTGGTTTTGTCATGAAATATCTTGGTTTCTTCCTCTATGGTAATTGAAAGTTTTGCTGGGTATTGTAGCCTAGGCTGGCATTTGTTTTCTTTTTGAGTCTATGTGACATCTCCAGGATCTTCTGGCTTTCACAGTCTCTGGTGAGAAGTCTGCCTTTATATATTACTTGGCCTTTTTCCCTTACTGCTTTTAATATTCTGTCTTTGCTTTGTACATTTGGTGTTTTGAATATTATGTGATGAGAGGAACTTCTTTTTTGGTCCAAACTATTTGGAGTTCTGTAGGCTTCTTGTATGTTCATGGGTATCTGTTTCTTTAGGTTAGAGAAGTTTTCTTTTATAATTTTGTTGAAGATATTTGCTGGCCCATTAAGTTGAAAATCTTCATTCTCATCTATACCCATTATCCTTAGGTTTGGTCTTTTCATTGTGTTCTGGAATTCCTGGATGTTTTGAGTTAGGCTCTTTTGGCATTTTGCATTTTCTTTGATAGTTTTTTTTCAATGTTTCCTATGGAATCTTCTGCACCTGAGATTCTCTCTTCTATTTCTTGTATTCTGTTGTTGATATTTGCATTTATTACTTCTGATTTCTTTTCAAAGTTTTCTATCTCCAGAGTTGTCTCTCTTTGTGAATTTTTCATTGTTTCTACTTGCATTTTCTGATGGAGAAAAAAATGGCAATATCATCTCAGTCCTGGGGTCAGACACTTCCTAGAGGCAAGCTCTTATCTTGCAAGGATGGTGTACAGAGGGCTGAGTATCAGCACCAACTCCTGGCTTCAGATGTAGGCAAGTAGAACACTGTTTCACCTCCTCTGCCACTTATTCTGCCTATGTGCTTCTAAATGGACCTGCCTTAGAGAGCCACTGGGGAGAAAAGTGTAATTTCTCTTCTTAAAATATTTTGTTGTACATATGGAGTAACCCATGGCTTCAGCCACATAAATATCAGAGAATGGACTTGTTGGGTATTAATGAGAGGAGAGGCCCTTGGTGCTGTGAAATTTCCATTTTCCAGTGTAGGGGAATGCTAGGGCAGGTAGGTAAAAGTGGGTGGGCAAGTGGGGAAGCACCCCAATAGAAGCAGGGAGAGGAGGTAGGATATGGAGTTTTCCAGGGAATACCAGGAAAGTGGATAACATTTAAAATGTAAATAAATAGAATATCCAATTAAAAAAAAAAGAAAAAATACTTTGTTGTAGAAAGGGCTTGTGCCAGGGCTTAAATATCTTTAAATTGCCTTCCAATGGGACAGGCAAGAAGGATCTCCAAATTTAAAGAACACACTCACTTTCAGGAGGTTCATGTAAAAGCTGAAAGGATTTTCTGCTATTAGCAAATGCAGTATTTAGTAAATCCTGTCCCTCTCTAACCCACGAGTTCAGATGAAAATAAGAATAAATGTTGTGTAAATAAGATACAAAGTAAGTGTAAACTGGAAGGCAAATACTTTGGAGCTTGTGTTTCCTCGCTTGTTGGTTTCACTTTTTGGTTTTGCTTTGGTCACCAGGCTAGTGTCTGAGTCAGCTGCTTTGTCTTGTGATAAAGCACTGACCAAAAACAACTTGGACAGGAAAAGATATATTTCACTTTGTCCCACTCAATCTCAGATTTTTCTGGGAGATCACTGACTTGCTGATCCTGTACTTTTCTTGCTATTCCCCTGATCACTGATGTAATCATTGCCAAACATTCTACTCAACATTTTGTGTTCATTTTATTGGTTCTATGAGTGGGAGTTGCTTTTCTGAGTTTTTATGAGGAAAGCCACTCTAAACATTCTGGTACAATGATTAATTGTGTGAACATAAATTTTATTATCTCTGGAGCAAACACTGAACTTTAGGATTATTTACATATATGGTGAATTTAAATATAACTTAAAATTATTTTTATTTTTAAGTATTTGTCTTTGTGTGGGTATGCACACACGTGAGCATGTTCCAAAAGAGTCCAGAAGATTTACAAATCCCTGAAGTTAGTGTTATATGGGTGATGGGAACCAACATGAGGCTCACCCATGTTGGGCTTATAATCTGTTTTTACCCAAACTTTACTGATTTTTAAATGTTAGTCACTTCTAGTAAGAGTAGCATACACTCTTTTTTCTTCATTTTAAACATTTTGATATTTTTTTTATTTAAATTTCAAATGTTATCTCCTTTCTGGTCCCTCTCCCAGAGACCCCCTCTGAATCCCCTCTGTATCTTCTTCTATGAGGGTGTTCCCCCACCCACCCACCTACTACTGCCTCCCTGCCTTCACATTCCCCTACACTGGGGCATTGAGCCTTCTCATGACCAAGGGCCTCTCCTCCCATTTATGCCTGACAAGGCCATCCTCTGCTACATATATGACTGAAGTAATGGGTCCCTCCATATGTACTCTTTGGTTGGTGGTATAGTACCAGGGAGCTCTGGGGAATCTTGTTGGTTGACATTGTTGTTCTTCCTATGGGGTTGCAAACTCCTTTAGCTCCTTCAGTCCTTCAACTCTTCCATTGGGTACCTCAGGTTCAGAACAATATTTGGCTGCTAGGATCTGCCTCTGTATATGTGAGACTCTGGCAGAGCCTCTCAGGAGACAAGTATATCAGTCTCTTGTCTGCAAGCACTTGTTGACATCCACAATAATGTTTGGGTTTGGTGACTGTATGGGTGGATCCCCTGGTGGGGCAGTCTCTGGATGGCCTTTCCTTCCATCTCTGGTATATACTTTGTCTCCATATTTCTTCCTGTGAGTATTTTGGCCCCCATTCTAAGAAGGGCTGAAGTATCCATACATTGGTCTTCCTTCTTTTTGAGTTTCATGTTTTCTATGCATTGTATAGGGTATTCTGAGCTTTTGGGCTAATATCCACTTATCATTGAGTGCATACCATGTGTGTTCTTTTATGATTGTAGCTTCTTGTGATACTAGACAAGCAACTGTACTTTCTATATCTTAATGATATTGACCATCGTTTGTGAGATAATTTACTTCTTAAATATATGATGTATATTCATTGATAATGAACAACTTTCTATTGTGCTAATTTATTTTATGTATTCTGAATATAAACCATCAGAGATGTGCTTTGATAGGTAATTTTATGTGTCAACTGGGTCAGGTTATGTTGTAAAGTTGTGTTGCTTAAACATTTGTCTAGATCCTGCTTTCTGAAATGATTTACATTTAAAATCAGTGACTTTAGAAAAATCAGATTACCCTCCCATCAAGGGTGAGCCTCATTCAATAAAGTAAAGGCTTTAAGAGTAAGATACACTGTTTGTCTATCCTTGTCTCTGTCTTTCTCACGTGCACACACACAAAAGTGGTTGTTTTTATGGAGAAATCAAATACATATGGATTTTAATTTTTAAAATTTGAGAATATTATTACATAACCAACATTTTACTAGAATATTATTGCTTTTAAGAACTTTGAGTCTTAGAACTAAGGAATATATATATATATATATATATATATATATATATATATATATATATATAATCATGAATTTATACTGATAATTCTGTTTCTGTTTTTTTTGTTTTTTTTTTTCTTAACTCTCTTGATTTCATATTTGTATACCTTGCTTAACATTGGAAATGGTTGATTTACATTATTTTATAATGCATAAAGTAAAAATACCATGGTAGTGCTACTTCTGATAAAATTCTAAATAAAGTTATAGATTGCTTTGTGATCCATATATCCAGCTGAGTTTATACAAAGCTCCATGTACTAAATTAATCTGCTATATTTTGAGAAACAGTTTCTTATTTTGTATATTTACTTACTTATATTTCAAGTTTATACTTTATTTTAGAGTTTGCAGTTGCCATTTTTCAGTTTAATTTACTATTTGTATATGTAAACAATTCATGTCTGTTCTAAAGTGCTAGCTGTATATAAAGATTTTCTCAGAAAGTTTTGGTCTCTAGTTTATTCTTAGTCCCATTTTCAAACTTTTAATTAATCTTTTATCTGATGTAGTTTTCAAATATGAACAAATATGTAACATATAATTTTCCTTTTATTTAAAAAGCATTTAATGTATGTGAGTGTTTTTCCTTCATGTATGTAAGTGCAGCATAGGGGTGCAGTGCCCAAGAGCTGGAGGTACAGATGGTTGTGAATCACCTGGTGGAGGTGCTGGGTCCTTTGTAAGCACAGGAAATATTGCGAACCACTAGCCACTGAGTAACCTTTCCAGATCCTTTACTCTTCTCCCCTTCCTTCCCTTTTCCCCTCCACTCCCATCACATCCCCTTCTCTTTTCTTCCTTTCCATGATCCAATCTTTGAATAGTTGACATGGCACAACTCAAATCTATATTGCATTGTCATCAAGAAAGAGCTTTGTGTAAGATGTAATGTCCTTATTCAAACAGAAGAAAATTGATGTTACCAAACATGAATACTTATTTATATTGTTTATAGCAACACATACATTGCTTCTTACACCAGGAATTAGATCTAGTCATATATATGCGAGGATTATTTTAATTTCTTTCTTTTTACATTTTATTGAAAATAGATTTTTTTCACATATAATGTCTTAATTATGATTTCCCCTCCATTTCTCTCATTTCTTTCCTTCTCTCCTTCACTTCCCTTCTATCTCTCATTAGAAAACAAATACGACTTTAATGAATAATAAAAGAAAAGAAAATCTAAATCTATTTCTAGCAAGAAATAATCAAACTTGGCTGATATCAATAAAATTAAAACAAATCATCAATGCAAAGAATTAATGAAACAAAGAGTAGGTTCTTTGAGAAGACCAATACAAGTGACAAATCCTTACCCAAATGAATTATAAGTCAGAGACAGCAGATAAACATTAATGAAAAAAATCAGAGATGAAAGAGGGGATATAAAATGGACCCAGAGGAAAACAAGAGAATCACAAGAGCATAATTTAAAAACATGTGCTCTTCTAAATTGAAAATTCTAAAATAAACAGATAATCTTCTCCATATATACCAGTTATCAAAATTAAATTGAGACCAGATTAACAATCTAAACAGACCTATAACCCCTAATCAATGAGAAACAGTCATTAAATTCCCTCAACCAAAAAAGCCCAGGGAGAAATGGTTTTACCACAGAATTCTACCAGACTTTCAAAGAAGAACTAAGGCCAGTATTTCTGAAATTATTTTACAAAATAGAAACAGAAGGAACATCATCTAATTCCTTTTTATGAGGCCACTGCTACTCACTCTGATATCTAAACCACACAAATATCCAACAACAAAAGAGAATTACAGACCTATTTTTCTTTTGAACATAGATAAAAAATTTTCAATAAAATTTTGAAATCTGAATTCAAGCACACATCCAAAAGATCATCCACCATGACCAAGTAGATTTCCTCCCAAGGATGTAGGGATAGTTCAACAGAAGTAAATCAATAGATGTATTCTACCATATAAACACACTGAAAGGCAAAACCCACACTATCATTTCATCAAATAAAGAACTGGCATTTGACACCATCCAACATCTCTTCATGATAAAATTCCTAGAGCGATTAGGGATACAAGGGACATATCACACAAGAAAGGCAGCTTATAGCAAACAGCTAAGATCAAACTCAACAAGAGAAATCAAAGCCTTCCCACTAAAATCAGGAACAAGATAAGATTTCCACTTTTCTCTATACCTATTCAATAAGTACTTGAGGTTGTAGCTAGAACACAAAGACAACTGAAGGAGATCAAAAGAACACAAATTGAAAAGTAAGAAGTCAAAGTATCTTTATTGCAGATAATAGTATACATAAGTGACCCTAAAAATCCCACCAAGAAGCTCCTACATCTGATAAACACTTTTAGCCAAATAGCTGTATACAAATGACAAACAGACTGAGAAGTAAATGAAGGAAACAACACCCTTCTCACTGGTCTCAAATACCATAGAATATCTTGGGGTAATTCTCACAAAGCAAGCAAAAGTCTTGCATTATCAATACTTTAAGACACTGAAGAAATAAACTTAGAAATGAATCAGGAGATGGAAGGATATCCATGCTCATGGGTTGATAAGATTAATATAGTAAAAATTGTTACGTAATCAAAAGCAGTCTACAGATTAAATACAATCACTATCAAAATTCCAATAAAAAATTTCCCAGATGTTGGAAGAAAAATTTTAACTGAAAAGCTTCTTTACAAAACAGGACATCATTCAGTCAAAGCAGTGTCCTACAGAATGAGAAAAGATTTTTACTAATTTTTACTAATTTTGCACCTGACAGAATGCTTATAGCTAAAATATATAAGAATTGGAGACACTAGATATCAAGAAAACATTAACTCAAGTCTCTGTAAACACATTTTTTTTTACATCTTACTTTTAATAAGGGTTCAACTTCTCCTCTAGCCTACCACCCAGCAGAGATAGTGGAAGAGAAAGGCTTTTCGGATGTGGGGGAAGTGGGCTTGTTCAGCAACAGTTCTTTGAGGGCAAACTCGATCTCCTTGGGCAGTTCAATCCTGTAGCAAACACCAAACATGACTTAGCATCTGCAGTCCAGTCCTCTAGGCAGGCAGACATCAGGGGTGAACCTGCAGCTACAGTCCAGTTCTTTCAGCAAGCCGACACCAGGCAGCTGTAGTTCAATCCTGAAGAAACCTTAATTCATTTTAATCTTTTTAAACACAGGATTTAGCTTTATTTCTCTTTCTGGTGCTCCTTTAATCATGGAACCACAGATTTTTATATTTTTCTTTTTCAAAGCTCACTGCTTTTCATTAAAATGTTCTTCATAAGAGTGAACTTTAGTAACCACACAAGAGAATCTATACCAGTCTATTTTGAGACTTTATTTATCAAAGGAGTTGATCTAAATCTCTTCACCTTAGCCTCAGGCAGACTCTTCAGGCAAGGGCAAAGAGCAGCCAAATTCTTAACCAAAACATCACAGAAACAGTCTCTTGTTCACATATGAAAATTCTCGGAAACTTCTAGAGTCAGGCTTGTACAGTTCGAATCACTGTCAGCAACAGTGTCTTCCATATTTCTTTACTAGGATGAGCCATTGAGCCCCACTTAAAGCATTCCACCACTTTCCAAATCCAAAGTCCCCAAATGCACATTCTTCCAAACAAAAGCATAGTCAGGCCTATCACAGCAATATCCTGAGTCTCTGGTATCTGTCTTAGTTAGGGTTTCACTGTTGTGAAGAGAAACCATGAACAACAACTCTTACAAGCATGAAATCTAATTGCAGTTGGTTGACTAGTTTAGAGGTTCAGTTCACTATCATCAAGGCAGTAGTATGGGAGTGCCCATACAGACATGGTACAGGAGGAACTGAGAGTTCCACCTGCTGTTCCAAAGGCAGCTAGCAGAAGATTGGCTTCCAGGTACCTAGGAAGAGGGTATTAAAGCCCACACCCACAGTGACACACCTACTCCAATGAGGCTAAACCTTCTAATAGTGCCAATCCCTGGGCCAAGCATGTACAAAACATCTCATATGTCTTTGGCATCTTTGTAAACATGTGGCTGTTTCTGTGGAAGCTGTCTTTTGGGTCTCTGATTCTGTATAGCTTTGATGTACGTTATAGTACTTTGTGTTGCTACTACACTGTTTTTGCTATTATGACTAAGTAGAATGATTTAAATCACTGTTAGCTTCAACATTGTTTATTTTGCTCAGGATTTCTTTGGGTAGCCAAAGTCTTTTATGTTTCTCTGGTATTTTTCTCCCCCTGTGGTTTGGTTTTTCTACTTCTGTGAAAAAAGTTGTTGCAATTTTGATGGGTACTACACTGAATCTGTATATTATTTTTGTTATACATAAATTAGTTCTGTGTATTATAGAAATGACCATTCCATCTTATAGTGTCTTATTCAATTTCTTTAAATGTTTTAACATTTCCATTTTTTTTTCAGCATGTTTCTTTTTGGTATACAGGAAATTAGTAATTATATGTTGACTTTGAATCTGACACCTTGATGAAAATGTTTGTCAGTTCTGGGAATTTTCTGGTGTAGTCTTTTCTCTTATATAAATATGAATATTTTAACCTTTTCCTTCCCTGCTTGTAACTACATTATTTCTCTTGTTTGAGCCTTCAATATAGTCATATTGAGTAAGATTCGAGAAAGTAGATACCCTTGTCTCTTTCTGTTGCACCTTACTAATAAGATTGTAGTCTATCATGTCCAGACAGCTTCCCTGGGGTTGGCACAAAATTGGAGGACTTAATTTCCTTAGAGAGGCTTCCTTTTCTCCACCTGATCTCTGGAATGCCTCTCCATGGAATGAGACTTCTCCAGGACTTTAAACTTCAGCCAATGAAACTTTACCTTAAGAAGATCCCCTTCTCACTTTCCAAGGTTTTAGCTCATGATGCATCCCTAATAATGTATTTGGGCACAAGCTGTTTCATATCCTCTAAGAAAGCTTTGTAAAAGAGCTATAATACTGAAGAGCTTATCATTGAAATATTTCAAGAACACCTCCACCAGGCTTTCACTGCTGGACTTGGACCCACACCTTCTGGACTTAGCTTCATCCTTTCTTTTCCCTGCCCAGTGTTTCTGGGCTCAGACACCTCAGGGAAGACTCAGACATCTGAAGTGTGTTCCAGTCCATCCTTCCCCACTTGCTGTGCAGCAGCACCTAGACATCCCAAGGGAAGGAGTGAAAAAACTTTTTGATTTAATGGAAAGGTTTTGAAGTTTTCTTCATTTAGCATAAAATTTGTTATAGTTTTGTCATATGTAGCCTTTATTTATTGTGTTGTGATCTATTCCTTCTATTAGTTTCTTCATGTAGTTTAAATGAAAGTATATTAGAATTATCAATTTCTACACTGATTAGGGTAATTATGTGCTTTCTAGCCTTGAGCAGATTAATGTGATATATACATTTATCAATTTGTATGTTTAATCATCCTTGCATTCCTTGAAAGAAATCCACTCATTTATTGTTATGTTTTATAAAATGTGGTATAATGTTGTGGGAGAGAGTAGCTTAGTGGGCCCTGCCAAGGTGCCCACCTGAATGACCAAGCCATGAAACAGTCCTAGTATGAAGGACTTGTTGGCAAGAAGGGAAGGGGACCTGGAAAAAGGATAGAGTCAGAGGAAGGGTGTGTGTGTGGGGGGGGGGGTTGGGCGGGTATACAAAGAAGGACAGAATGAGAGAGAGGAAGAGGCTAGCCAGGAACAGGTATGGAAGACAGAGAGAAGATGGAGGAAGAGGAAAATGGAGAGGGAAGGAAGGGGGAGAGGGAGAGAAGAGGGAGAAAGAGAGAGGGAAAGACAGAGAAAGGGAGAGAGAGGGAGAGAGGGAGGGAGGAAGGGAGGAAGGGAAGGGAAGGAAGGAAAGAGAGAGAGAGAGAGAGAGAGAGAGAGAGACAGACAGAGACAGAGACAGAGACAGAGACAGAGACAGAGATGAGCAAGTTGTCAGTCTTTATATGGCAGGGTTGCTTGTACCTGGAAGGAAGCCATGCTTGCTGTTGTTAGGTAGATATTGGGCGGAGCCTAGATGAATTGGTGAATAAATGTTTTGGTGTTTATTTGAATTTGGTCTGCAAACATTTACTGAGAAATTTTGCATCTATGTTTGCCAGGTAGATTGTCCTACAAATTTATTTGCTGTGTACTTGTCTGGGTTTATTATAATACTAACTTGATGAAATGAATTTGTCATTTTGCCCCCTTTTGAGGGGTTTGAGGAGAATTGTTATTAATGTTTTAAGGCAGTGGGAAAAATTACCACTAAATTCCTTTGAGTTGGCCTTTTCTCTTGTTTGGGAGACATTTTATTACTCATTCAATCTTGATGCTTGTTAATGGGATAATTAAGTGGGTTATATCTCCTTGGTTTAATAGTAATAGATCATACATGTCTAGAAATATATTAATTTCTTTCAAGATTTTTTTTCAAATTTCTCAGGGTACAGCTTTTCAAAACATTTTGTAAGAATCTGAATTTCATTGGGGTCAATTACCATGTCTCCCTTTGTGGTGATTTGAATAAGAATGTCCCCAGAGGCTCATGTAAATGAATGCTTATTCATTAGGGAGAAACAGTATTTAAAAAGGATTAGGCTTTTGATGCAAGACCTAATGATTCTTTGAATTTCCTCAGTGTCCCTTGTTATGTCTCCCTTTTCATTTATGATTGTGTTTATTTGAATACTGTCTCTCTGCTTTTTAGTTAGTTTGGCTAAGGGTTTTTCTATCTCATTGATTTCTCAAAGAACCATCTCTTGGTTTCTTTGATTCTTTGTAGTGTTCTCTTTGATTCTAATTGGTTGATTTCAGCGCCGACTTTGATTATTTCTTGCTGTCTACTCCTCTTGGGTGTGCTTGCTTCTTTTTCCTAGAGCTTTCAGGAATACTTTTAAAGTGCTGGTGTGAGAACTTTCTAATTTCTTTATGGAGGCACTTAGTGCTAGGAACTTTTCTCTTACCTTGCTTTCATTGTTTCCTACAGATTTGGGTATGTTGTGCCTTTATTTTCATTGGATTCTAGAAAGTCTTTAATTTCTGTCTTTATTTCTTCCTTGACCCAGTGATCATTGAGTATAGAGTGGATCAGTAGTTCCTGAGAGTATGTAGGCTTTCTTTTGTTTTTGTTGTTGTTGAAGTCCAGCATACTACTTACCAAAGTTAAATCAAGATGAGGTGATTAGGACTGATCTTAGTCCTAAGAAAATAGAAGCAGTTAATAAATGTCTCCCAACCAAAAAAAAAAGCCTAGGTTTTAGTGCAAGATTCAACAAGACTTTCAAGGAAGATCTAATACCTTAATATACATGGTCCTATAATTAAAAGCAGAAGCAAAATCAAAAGGGGTCACATAAGGGAAAATATCAAAGTAGTCATCCAAGGAGATCTACTAATTTTTAAACCATCCCTGATCTCTCTCTCTCTCTCTCTCTCTATCTCTCTCTCTCTCTCTCTCTCTCTCTCTCTCTCTCTCTCTCTCTCTGTCTCTGTGTGTGTGTCTTTTGTCAATCTCTCTCTAAGTTTACTCATGGAGTCTTTAATTACTCCTGAATGGTCTACATAAATCATCATTCTTCTCTGGGAGCAGTGCATAATCCTCTGTCTTTTAAGAATAGCAAATCTCATCCCCCTCTATTCTGTAAGACTACTTCTGAGAGGGAAGTCAAAGACTCTTCAAGCTTAGAAATAGATTGTCCCAGAGCCCTCAAATCTTCATCCATGGCTGTTCTTAATTCATTAAAATACCGAGGGGCCTGTATTAGGGCAGCGGTGCCTGTCCCAGCACCACAGGCTATCCTGAGACACAGGATTACTGCTAGTGTCAAAGAGACAGGCTCTGTCCGAAAACAGGTTGGGTGCTTGTCAAGCTCATCTTTAGATAGTTCTGGGGCCTGCTTCTCTTGGGAGGCGTGGATCTAAGTGAAAATACCTTTAACCTTCACCACTGTAGAGGTCGTCAAGAGTACCAAGTTTGGCCCTTTCCAGTGAGGTTCCAGATTCCCCACTTAATGGCATCAGACTAGCATTGTGTCTCTGACCTGGAATTGGTGGGGCATGTCTGGATTCCCAGTCTCATAGGCCTCTTTCAATTATTCCCAGACTTGGTGTCTCACTACCTCACAGGCTTTTAGGCAGGCAAACAAGGGTTTACAGAGAATAGCATCAGGATTATGTACTCCACCTGACTCATTGAGGGGTGGTGGTCCTCCACACATGATCTCATAAGGGGTGAGTTTAAATTGCCCTGGAGTGTTCCGAACAGGGCAAAGGGAAGGAGGGCTGTCCAGTCATCCCTGCCAGTCTCTAAGGCCGATTTTGTGACGGTCTCTTTTAGGGTTCTATTCATCCTTTCTACCTGACCTGAGCTCTGGGGTCGGTAAGCACAATGTAATTTCCAATTGATCCCCAGATGGCTGGCCAATCCCTGACTTAACTGGGCAACAAAGGCAGTTCCATTATCAGACCTGATTACCTTGGGTATCCCAAACCTTGGGAAGATTTCTTCTAGGATCTTCTTGGCCACCACATTGGCCGTCTTGGTCCTGGTAGGAAAGGCTTCTACCCAGCCTGAAAAGGTGTCTATAAACACTAATAAGTACTCGTTGCCATATCTAGCTGGCTTAATTTCTGTAAAATCTACCTCCCACTAAATCCCAGGCCAGTCACCCCTGAGCCTCTTCCTATGAGTATACATGGAGTGTCCTGCATTAGTCATAGCACAGGCCTTGCAGCTTTTGACTATTTCCTATGCCAAGTCAGAGATTCCTAAAAGATAGTAGTCATAGGACCTAACCACACCTTTCAATTTCTTGGCCCCCATGTGGGTCAGGGAATGTAATTTGGTAACATACTTAGGTCCTTCTTCCTGGGGAAGGACTTGTTGTCCTTCTTCTGTTTCTACTACCCCAAACAGGGTTTCCTTTACCAGTCCTAATTTGTCCATAACTTGATAATCCTCAGGGATGTATCTAAACATGGTCTCTCTGACATCATAATAATCTTTAGACTCCTTGACTGCCAGGATCGTTGCTCCTTGGGCCACCTGTTTGGTGGTTAGGTCTGCCATCTGATTTCCTTTAGCCACAGCATCTTGAGTTTTCTGGTGTCCTGGACAATGTATAATGGCCAACATTTTTGGCAAGTGTATGGCCTTGAGTAGGTTCAAAATTTCTTCTTTATATATTATGTCTTTCCCTGCAGATGTCAACAACCCTGATTGTCTGTAGATTGCTCCATAAATATGGGCAGTGGCAAAAGCATACCTGCTGTCAGTGTATATGTTGATAGACTTCCCTTCTGCCATCCATAGAGCTTGTATCAAAGACACAAGTTCGGCTTTCTGGGCCAACATCCCTTCAGGAAGTCTGCTGGCCCATATCACTTGCTTCCCATCCACCACTGCTGCCCCTGCCTTCTGCTTACCACCAACCATGAAGCTACTGCCTTACGTGTACCAGCTTGGACTCCCTGGTCAAGGCTGATCCTTCAGATCATTTCAAGTACCAGTTTATATTGCCAGAATGTCAGTGCAGTGATGAGGAGGTGAAGAGTCATCAGTCTTGGGCAGTAGGGTAGCGGGATTGAGGACAGAAGGGGGAGCGAAGGTCACTTGTTCAGTCAACAAAAGGCTCTGATAATGTGTCATATGAGCATTGGTCATCCATTGTTCAGGGGTCTGTTGGATAATGCTTTCAAGAGCATGGGTGCCACTACAGTTATTTGTTGTCCCATAATGAGCTTATCAGCATCCTTGACAAGCAGAGCTATGGCAGCAATAGTTTCCAGGCAAGAAACCACCCACTGTCAGTAGGGTCTAACTTCTTGGATAGGTAAGCCACTGGCCTTTTTCAAGGTCCCAAAGTCTGAATAAGGACTCCTCTGGTGACCCCTGCTCTCTTTCAGGCAAGGCTAAGGCTCTGAGTGCTTCCAAAAAGATACTAGATAAAGCACACACTAGTAGTTTGACAGCACACCAGAAAGCTCTAGAACAAAAGGAAGCAAATTCACAGAAGAGGAGTAGACTGCAGGAAATAATAATACTCAAGGCTGAAATCAACCAAGTGGAAACAAAAAGAACTATTCAAAGAATCAGCCAAACCAGGAGATGTTTTGTTTGGTTTTGGTTTTTTTTTTTGGGGGGGGGGGAGGAATCAATAAGATAGATAAATCCTTAGTCAGACCAGCTAGAGGCCACAGGTACAGTATCCTAATTAACAAAATCACAAATGTAAAAGCAGACATAACAACAGACCCTAAGGAAACCCGAAACATCATCAGATCCTATTACAAAACGATATACTCAACAAAACTGGAAAACCTGGATGAAATGGACAATTTTCTAGACAGATACCAGGTACCAAAGTTAAATCAGGATCAAGTTAATGGTCTAAACAGTCCCATTTATAGAAGCAGTCAATAGTAGTCTCCCAACCAAAAAAAGCCCAGGACCATATGGGTTTCGTGCAGAGTTCTATCAGACTTCAAAAAGACCTAATTCCAATTCTTCTCAAACTATTGAAACAGAAGGTACCCTACCCAATTCATTCTATGAAGCCACAATTACTGTAGCACCTAAACCACACAAAGACCCAACAAAGAAAGAGAACCTTAGACCAATTTCCCTTATTAATATCGACGTAAAAATAATATCATTTTCACAAATCGATTCCCAGAACACATCAAAATGATCATCCATCATGATCAAGTAGGCTACATCCCAGGGATTCAGGGATGGTCTAATATACAGAAATACATAAAAAAAATCCACTATATAAACAAACTCAAAGACAAAAACCACATGATCATCTCATTAGATGCTGAGAAAGCATTTGACAAAATCCAACACCCATTCATGATAAAAGTCTTGGAAAGATCAGGATATCAAGGCCCATACATAAATACAATAAAAGCGAAATACAGCAAACCAGTAGCCAAAATAAAACTCTATGGAGAGAAACTTGAAGCCATCCCACAAAAATAAGGGACTAGACAAGGCTGCCGACTGTCTCCCTACCTATTCAATATAGTACTTATTCAATATAGTCCTAGCCAGCACAATTCGACAACAAAAGGAGATCAAGGTGATACAAATTGGAAAGGAAGAAGTCAAAATATCACTATTTTCAGATGATATGGTAGTATATATAAGTGACCCTAAAAATTCCACCAGACAACTCCTAAACCTAATTAACAACTTCAGTGCAGTAGCTTGATATAAAATTAACTCAGTGGTGAGCTTTCTCTACACAAAGGGTAAACTGGCTGAGAAAGCAATTAGGGAAACAACACCCATCACAATAGTCACAAATAATATAAAATACCTTGGCGTAACTCTAAGGAAGTGAAAAGTCTGTATGATAAGAACTTCAAGTCTCTGAAGAAATCAAAGAAGATGTCAGACGATAGAAACATCTTCCATGCTCATGGATTGGCAGGATCAATATAGTCAAAGTGGATATCTTGCCTAAAGCAATCTACAGATTCAATGAAATCCCCATAAAAATTCCAACTCAAATCTTCACTGAGTTAGAAGGGGCATTTTGCAAATTCATCTGGAATAATGAAAAAACTAGGATAGCAAAAACTATTCTCAACAATTAAAGAACCTCTGGTGGAATCACCATGCCTGACCTCAAGCTGTACTACAGAGCAATAGAGATAAAATCTGCATGGTACTGGTACAGCAACAAAGAAGTAGCCCAATGGAATAGATTTGAAGACCCAGAAATGAACCCACACACCTATGGTCACTTGATCTTTGACCATGGAGCTAAAACCATCCAGTGTAAAAAAGATAGCATTTTTAACAAATGGTCCTGGATCTACTGACAGTTATCATGCAACAGAATGCGAATTAATCCATTCTGATCTCCTTGCACAAAGCTCAAGTCTAAGTGGATTAAGGAACTCCACATAAAACCGGAGACACTGAAACCTAGAAAGGAGAAAGTGGGGGAAACCATTGAAGATATGGGCACAGGGGAAAAATTCCTGAACAGAACAGCAATGGCTTGTGCTCTCAGATCAAGAATCAACAATAGGGAACTCATAAAATTGCAAAGCTTCTGTAAGATAAAAGACACTGTCAATAAGACTAAAATGCCACCAACAGATTGGGAAAGGATCTTTTCCAATCCAAAATCAGATAGGGGACTACTATACAATATACATATATATATATATATATATATATATATATATATATATATATATATATATATATATATATATATATATATAAAGAATTCAAGAAGTGGGACTCCACAAAATCAAATAGTTCTATTAAAAAATGGGGTACAGATCTAAAAAAAGAATTCTCAAATGACGAAAAATGAATGGTTGAGAAGCACCTTAAAAAATGTTCAACATTATTTTCATAAGGGAAATGCAAATCAAAACAACCCTGAGATTTCTCCTCACACCAGTCAGAATGGCTAAAATAAAAAATTCAGGTGACTGCAGATGCTGGTGAGGATGTGGAGAAAGAAAAACACTCCTCCATGGCTGTTGAGATTGCAAGCTGCTATAACACTCTGCAAATCAGTTTGGTGGTTTCTCAGAATATTGGACATAGTACTACTGGAAGGTCCAGCAATACTTCTCCTGGGCATATACCCAGAAGATATTCCAAGTGGTTCACATTGTTCACTATGTTCATAGTAGCCTTATTTATAATAGTCAGAAGCTGGAAAGAACCCAGATGTCCCTCAACGTACCAATGAATACAGAAATTGTGGTACATTTACACAATAGAGTACTATTCAGCTATTAAAAACAATGAATTTATGAAATTCTTAGGCAAATAGATGGATATGGAAGATATCATCCTGAGTGAGTTAACCCAATCACAAAAGAAGTCAGTAGATATGCACTCACTGATAAGTGGATATTAGCCCAGAAAAGTAGAATACCCAAGATACATTTTGCAAAACACATGAAACTCAATAGAAGGAAGATGAAAGCGTGGATACCTTGTTCCTTCTTAGAATGGAGAACAAAATACCCATGGAAGGAGTTACAGAGAGAAAGTTTGGGGTAGAGCCTGAAGGAATGACCATCCAGAGATTGTTCTACATGCCGATCCACACTATAAACAATCACCAATTGACACTAGGCAGATGCCAACAGGAGCCTACTGACAGGAGCGTGAAATAGGTTTCTCCTGGGAGCCCTTGCCAGTGCCTAGAAAATACAGAAGTGGATACTCACAGTCATCCATTGGATGGAGAACAAGGTTCCCAATGAAGGAGCCAGAGCAATACCCAAGGAACTGAATGGGACTGAAGCTCCTTAGAAGGAACATCAATATGAACTAATCAGTACCCCCAGAAGTCCTGGAACTATACCACCAATCAAAGAAAACACATGGTGGACCTTGTGGCTTTAGCTATCTATGTAGCAGAGGATGGCTTAGTAGGTCATCAATGGGAGGAGAGGCCCTTGGTCCTGTGAAGGCTGCATGCCCCAGTATAGGGGAATGCCAGGACCCGGAACGGGAGTAGGTGGGCTGAGGAGGGGGGGATGAGGAGATGGGGATTTTCAGAGGGGAAACTAGGAAAGAGGATAACACTTGAAATGTAAATAAAGAAAATATATAATGATAAAATAATGAAATGAGTTAGAAAGCATAACCTGGTGTTCTTCTTTTGTGTAGATAGATCAAAGCATTCTACTTTAGACTATTGCTTTCTCAAAGAAAATCCTAAGAATCCAGATAAAAATAAATCCATGTTAAGGGATCCTGAGGCACCTGAACCACATGATATTGAGAGAAGGGGCAGACAGCTGTAGAGGGCATGGCAGCCATATTTTATGCTCAGGCTAAGCTCTTCATCACTGCCACACTCTGTGGACTAACAGCCTCAGAGTTCCCCAAGAAACCTTGACACCAGGTTCTTTTTGGCCTCCTCTGTGATAGACTGCAGTCTCTAAGTAAAATAAACCCTTATCTTCCTATATTAGTTTTGGTAAATTATAGTAGCAGACAAGCAAACTAGATCAGAAACATAGAATAAGGAATCATCAGAGTTCTGGACTGGGGAGAACTCTGAGGCCAAAGATTCTGAATTTGCAGCTACAATAAGTTTGAACCTACAACCTAAGGAGCCTTGGTGCAATTTTGTGAGCTCCAAGACAGGAATATGAGGACTAGAGACAGGGGGTCACATGAATCATACTTAGTTTCATAAATGAAACATACAGTCAGGTCAGGATCTACAGAAAACCACAAGTAAGAATGTTAGCAATGTGCTGATGCAGGAAAAAAGTGCTTCTCCAAGGAGATCTGAATAAGAATGAACCAGTCAACACTCCAGGAGGAAAGGGGGAGGCAACCCACCCCTAGTTGAAAAATTACAGTCTGACAGTGATGCTGAATTGTTGGGTAGGCTTTCCACAGGGACAAGACCCCAAGATCCCATGTCTAAGCGGTCACCTTTATAATATACTATTTGGATTGGGCAGGTTACATATGTATAAAAATGATAAAACTTATCCAGTTTCTGCTCTATTCTATTGCTGTGAAGAGACACCATGACCAAAGTAACTCTTAGAAAACATCTAATTGGGGGGCTTGATTACAGATTTAGAGGGATAGTCCATGATTATCTTACAATAGACAGGCATGGTGTTGGAGCAGTAGCTGTGAGTTTTACAATACTTTTCTGCAGGCAGGCAAAAGGCAGAGAAAGGGGGGAGACAGACAGACAGAGAGGCAGACAGACACACAGACACACACATGCACATGCACAGAGAGAGAACGAGAGAGAGAGACAGAGACAGAAAGATACATACAGAAAGACAGAGAGAAACACACAGAGACAGAGATGCACAAAGACAGAGATAAAGAGACAAAGAGAGAGAGACAGAAACAGAGACAAACACACATAGAGACAGAGACACAGAGATGGATAGAGACCAAAAGAGACAGAGACATACAGAGAGACAGACAGTGTCTGACAGAGACAGACAGAAGGAGAGACAGAGAGATACACAGAGATAAAGAAATACAGACAAAAAGAGTCACAGACAGAATGGGACACACAGACAGAAAGAGACACACAGACAGAGACATAGACAGACAGACAGACAGACAGACAGACAGACACACACACACACACACACACACACACACACACACACACAAACACACTTTCTTGTGTGGGCTTTTGAAACATCAAAATCTATACCCAAGTGATACAGTTCTTCCAAAATTCCACACTTATCTCTCTCAAATAGTTCTCTTTGTTGACGAAGCATTAAAATATCTGAGTCTGTGGTGTCAATCCTCATTTAAACCATCACATATACAAGATGACATGAACTAGAGTTGGGAAATGTATGCAGCACACAGAATGAGTAGGAGTAGTGGAGGACACTGTTTAATAATGAAAATACATTGCACTCATATATGAAATTCTCAACCTTGCCATTGCAATGAAATGAAGTCCTCAACACCAGGAAAAATCCTAACACTTAAATAGGAAGCCATAATAATCACCTTACAAGTTGTTCAGCAATAGGGATGTAGTACAGAGCAGGGCAAATTGGGTGATGTGTATCTGGCTAGTATCATGGCCCTGGTACTGGTTGGAGCAAGACATGAAATAGTGCTGAGCTTGGATATGCAAATGGAGATGAGTTAAAGAAGTTGAAAAGTTTCTCCAGAAAATTTCTGCCCTGAAATGACAAGGATAAGAAGGGAATCCTGACCAGGGTTAGGATGCAGATGGAGAAGGCATTTCTGAGTATCTAGAAGCCAACAGACAGAACACAACTTCATTTTCTCCTAGCTCAACCCAGGCACTGATGCTCAGTACACCCAAATCAGGGTCTTTATTTCTGCTGATTCAGAGATAACTTGGTATCATTTAAAATTTTAATTAGTCATGTGCTTTTGTCATTTTCCCCATCTTACCTATAGGAAAGTAGAGATGCAAGGCAGTTCAAAAATTGTTCTAGGCTGGACCAGTTAGGTTTTTCTGCTGTGCACAGACATCATAAGCAAGGCAAGTCTTATAAGTGACATTTCATTTGTGCTAGCTTACAGGTTGAGAGATTCAGTCCTTTATCATCAAGGAGGGAAAATGGCAGCATCCAGGGAGGCATGGGGCAGGAGGAACTGAGAGTTCTGCATTTTCATCTGAATGCTGCTAGCAAAATACTGGCTTCCAGGCAGCAAGGATGAGAGTCTTAAAGATCACACCTCCTGGGACACACCTACTCCAACAAGACCACAATTACTCCAAGAGGGCCATACCTTCTAATAGTGGTATTCCCTGGGCCGAGCATCACACAGGATTTACCCTAAAATTGTATGGTGTGAATTCAACTTATGAATCTGCATCAGGGTCCATATCCTTCATCATTCCAGCAGCCATACTGCCAGGGTAGTGTATGCTACACAGGGCAAAGCAGAGGTAGATGATGAGATCTTTATACACTATAATGCTGAAATGGCAGTTCACACACATTAGAAGAGAGAAGGTCAATGTGGAACACATCAAGAACATTAGTGAAGGAAATAGGAACAGTGCTTGAGTGGAGAACAGAGCCATACTTCAGGGTCTGGGATGGCTTCCTATCTCTGAAAAGCCCTGCTCAGTACACACTGCCCAGGCCTCAGCAGGACAGAAGGCTGTGAGTGAAATATAGCAGGAACCTTGACCTATCAAGGCTGAATGCATGCATCTCTCAGGTGCTCCCCTGGTTTCTGCAACCCTGCTTAGGTTGAGGAGGATGTGGGGGAAAAGCCACAACTTCTGTTATTGTCTTGCAGGGGGCAATGGCCTTCTGTTTTGAATTATTTCTGTTAGAAACTGTTCCCATTACCACAACTATACACTTGACAAAAAGCAACTTGTGAGTGGAAAGACTTCTTTTTTCTTTTGGATGGAAGTTTGAAAGAGTAGGGTCCATCATGACTTAGATTGTGGGATTGCCTGTGTTTTCTTCTATCCAGAGATGTCCTGTGTCATGTAGCACTAAGAGAAGTCATGCATAAGCATGACTCCGAGTCTCCATCAAAAGTTCCCATGACCCCTTAGCCTTAAGCCACAATATTTAGATTTCTTCTGGGGCTGTGTAATCAGCAGTGTGAACTGAAGGTAGCAGAAAAAACTGCACTGGCATTGGAGTGCTTGAGGCTGATGGCTTAGAACCATGACTGTGGAAAGTATAAATGTTGCAGATCTAGACCAGAACCAAATTATGTTGAGCTACATTTATCTTTCCTATTAACCATTCATTGCATATCTCTGTACTTGACTTAACTTCCTTAACGCAGGTTTTAAAATCCTAAGAGCTCATGCATGTCCACCAAGGTAAAGGGTAAGAATGCTATTGAGAACACCTGAGGCCTGTAGCAGAGCTTTAACTTAACCTGCCTAACTGAGGTTTCTATTGGCATGTTTAAAAATTATTTATGGCTTTCCCCCCTGTAATTCTGTTACTATAGAACTCTCAGGAGGATGTTTCTTAATTGGAACATTGTATTTATGAGCAATTTGAACCTGTGTTCTTGAGCCATAGACCTCATATGTGGCTCAGAATAAGTTCTCTCATGTTCCTTTGATGTGAGAATGGTGTTTTGTGTGAGTGATGGAAGGAGCTGTTTTTATCTACACTTGTTACTTGATGCTGTATGACTCATATATGTTCTCTTGGTGATTTTTCTCCTTAAAATATTTTGTTGTACATATGGAGGGACCCGTGGCTTCAGCCACATATGTAGAAGAGAATGGCCTCCAGCCATTAATAGGAGGAGAGGCTCTTGGTCCTGTGAAGGCTCAATGCCGCAGTGTAGGGGAATAACAGTGCAGGGAGGTGGTAGTGGATGGGTGGGTGGAGAAGCCCCTTATAGAAGCAGGGATTGGGGATGGGATAGGGAGTTTCTACAGGGGAAATACGGAAAGGGGATAACATTTGAAATGTAAATAAATAGAATATCCACAAAAAAACAAAACAAAAACAAAAACAAAAAGAAATAGATAGTTATTTTGTAGAAGGGGCTTGTTCCAGGGCCTGAATATTTTTAAATTGCCTTCCAATGGGACAGGCATGAAGGATCCCGAAATTTAAAAACACACTCTGTTTCTGGAGGTTCATGTGAAAGATGAAAGAATTTTTTGCCATTAGCAAATGCAGTATTTAGTAAATCCTGCCCCTATCTAACATACACGCTCAGATGAAAATAAGAATAAATGTCATGTAAAGTAAGGTACAAAGTAATTATGAATGGTGAGGCAAATGTCTTTGGAGCTTGTGTTTCCTAGCTTGTAGTTGGAATTTGCACTCTTGGCCTGTCTACCTCTCTGCTCCCTGGTTTCTTTTTCTTTTTCTTTTTTTTCAATATTTTTTATTAGGTATTTTCCTCATTTATATTTCCAATGCTATCCCTGGTTTCTGATTTGGTCTTCAGGCTAGTGTCCTAGTCAGCTGTTTTGTGTTGTGATAAAGCACTTACCAAAAGCAACCTGGACAGGGAAAGGTATATTCCACTTTATAGATTGAGTCTATCTTCAATGAAGCCAGGGAAGGAGTCCAAGCAGGGACGCAGAAGTAGTAATGGAAGCAGAAACCAAGACAGGGGTGTTGCTCACTGGCTTGCTCTCTGGAGCTTGCTTTCTCATACACCCCTGGACTGTCTGCTCAGGGGTTGCACCACCCACAGTGGGCATGGCTCGCCCATATCATTCATTGATTAAATAAAGGCCCCACAGGCAAGCCCACATATCAGTTTGGTGGAGACTATTCCTCAATCAAGGTTTCCTCTTCTCAAATGACCCTAGTTTGTGTCAACTTGACAAAAGCTAACCAGAAAAGCCAGAGAATGTTTTAAGATTAACACTGCCCTTTGCATGATATGTAACATCTTAGTGAAACAACAGACTTTGCTGTTTCAGTGAGCAATCAATTGTCAATCAGACCTTTGTGGTTAGAGATACAGAAACAGATGACTCTTGAATTCTTGAGTGCTCTAAAATGTAGGGGTAAGGTTGCGTGCACTTTCTAAGAGACAGGTATTCACTGAGTACCTGCTATGCTCCACAAAGTATCTTCATTGATACAGTGCACAGCTATGAACCAAACTTATGAGATGCTACATTTTATTGGAGGAAAACTGGCAACTCCAGAAAGTCTCTCCGGTTTATCCATTTCTGGTTCTCCTGGCTTTCTGATCCATGACTACTGTGTTTTCAAGTCTGACACATTTTGCATCAGTCTCATTGCATCTGACTCTCCTCAGTAGGACAACAGAAACAGCTAGGGGAAGGTCAATGTCTTATAGCTCCACTTCTGTCTATAGTGTCGAATAGCATCTTTTAGTATGTTCTCTGCCTTGCTCCTATTACTCTATATGATGCAGTGCTGCTTCCACTAAGGTCATTCGTTTTTTCTTCTCTTCTCTTCTCTTCTCTTCTCTTCTCTTCTCTTCTCTTCTCTTCTCTTCTCT
Organism: Mus musculus; assembly: GCF_000001635.26. Taxonomy (NCBI): domain Eukaryota; kingdom Metazoa; phylum Chordata; class Mammalia; order Rodentia; family Muridae; genus Mus; species Mus musculus. The sequence goes on from NC_000073.6 coordinate 47,664,851, forward strand.
TCTCTTCTCTTCTCTTCTCTTCTCTTCTCTTCTCCTCTCCTCTCCTCTCCTCTCCTCTCCTCTCCTCTCCTCTCCTCTCCTCTCCTCTCCTCTCCTCTCCTCTCCTCTCCTCTCCTCTCCTCTCCTCTCCTCTCCTCTCCTCTCCTCTCCTCTCCTCTCCTCTTCTCTTCTCTTCTCTTCTCTTCTCTTTTCTTAGATATTTTCTTTATTTACATTTCAAATGCTATCTGGAAAGTTCCCTATACCTTCCCCCCACCCTGCTCTCCTACCCACCCACTCCCAATTTTTGGCCCTGGCATTCCTCTGTACTGGGGCATATAAAGTTTTCAATACCAAGGGGCCTCTCTTCCCAATGATGCCCGAATAGACCAGATATAGTTGTCTCTTATGAGGTTATGCCAGTGCCTGGCAAATGCAGAAGTGGATGTTCACAGTCATCTATAGGATGGAACACAGGGCCCCCAATGGAGAAGCTAGAGAATGCACCCAAAGAGCTGAAGGGATCTGCAACCTTATAGGTCTAACAACAATATGAATTAACCAGTACCCCCAGAGCTTGTGTCTCTAGCTGGATATGTAACACAATTTCTGTATCCTTTCCTTTGTTGAGGCACATCTGGGTACTTTCCAGCTCCCGGTTTTGTTGATTCTTTATATAGTTCTTTGTGTTTCTACTTGGTTGATTTCAAATCTCAGTTTGATTATTTCGTGCCATCTACTCCTCTTGGGTGTATTTGCTTCTTTTTGTTCTAGAGCTTTCAGGTATGTGGTCAAGCAGCTACAATATGCTCTCTCTAGTTTCTTTTTGCAGGCACTCAGAGCTATGAGTTTTCCTCTTAGCACTGCTTTCATTGTGCCCTATAAGTTTGGGTATGTTGTGCCTTCATGTTCACTAAACTAAAATGTCTTTAATTTCTCCCTTTATCAAGTTATCCTTGAAAAGGGCATTGTTCAGGTTCCATGTGTATGTGGGCTTTCTTTTGTTGTTATTATTGAACATCAGCCTTAGTCTGTGGTGATCTGATAGGATGCATGGGATTATTTCAATCTTCTTTTATCTGTTGAGGCCTGTTTTGTGACCAATTCTATTCTCAGTTTTGAAGAAGGTATTATGGGGTTCTGAGATGAGGGTATATTCTTTTGTTTTAGAATGAAATGTCCTAGAGATATCTTTTCAATCCATTTGGTCCATAACTTCTGTTAAATTCACTGTGTCTCTGTTTAGTTTGTGTTTCCAGGATCTGTCTATTGCTGAGAATGTGATCTTGAAGTCTCCCACTATGATTGTGTGAGGTGTAATGTGTGCTTTGAGCTTTTCTAAAGTTTCTTTTATGAATGTGGGTGCTCTTGCATTTGGAGCATAGATGTTCAGAATTGAGAGTTCTTCTTGGTAGATTTTTCCTTTATGAGTATGAAGTGTTCTTCCTTATCCTTTTTGATAACTTTTGTTTATCAAAATGATGAATTTATTCCATATTAGAATGGTTACCTCAGTTTGTATCTTGGGACAATTTTCTTGGAATACTGTTTTCCAGTCCTTTCTTCTGAGGTAATGTCTGTCTTTGATGCTGAGATGCATTTTATATGCACAAAATGCTGGGTCCTGTTTACTTTCCAGTCTGTTTGTCTAAGTTTTTTTTTGAGGATTTGAGTCCCCAGTTGATGTTAAGAAATATGAAGAAATAGTGATTGTTGCTTCTTGTTATTTTTTAATGTTATTTTCATTTTTGTGTGGCTATCTTCTTTAGGGTTTGCTGAAAGAAGATTCCTTTCTTGCTTTTTCAAGGGTATAGTTTCCCTCCTTGTGTTGGCTTTTTCCATCTATTATATTTTGTAGGGATGCATTTGTCAAAAGACATTGTGAAAATTTGGTTTTGTCATGGAATATCTTGGTTTTCCATCTATAGTAATTAAGAATTTTGCTGGGTATAGTAGCATAGCTTTGCATTTATATTCTTCTATCATCTGTATGATATCTGTGCAGGTTCTTCAAGGTTTCATAGTCTCTGGTGTAATTCTGATAGGTCTACATTAATATGTTACTGGACATTTTTCCCTTACTTATTTTAATATTCGTTCTTTGTTTTGTGCATTTGTTGTTTTGACTATTATATGATGGAAGGAATTTTTTTTTCTGTTTGAATCTACTTGGATTTCTGTAGTCTTCTTGTATGTTTATGTGCATCTCTATCTCTTTTTTTTTTTGGTTAGGGAAGTTTTCTTCTATAATTTTTATGAAGGTATTTTTTTACCCTTCAAGTTGGGAATCTTCACTCTCTTGTATAGCTATTTTTTTTTTTATGTTTGGTCTTCTCATTGTATCCTGAATTTCCTGGATGCTTTCTGTCATGAACTTTTTGCATTTTCATTTTTTGATTGTTTTCACAATGTTTTATATGATATCTTCTGTACCTGAGATTCTGTCTTCTATCTCTTGTATTGTGTTGGTGATGCTTGCATCTATGACTCTTGATTTATATTTTAGGCTTCCTACCTCCAGGGATGTATCCCTTTGCGATACTTTTCTGTTTCTTTTCTCCTTTTTAGATTCTGGATGATTTGTTCAATTCCTTCACCTGTTTGATTATGCTTTCCTATAATTCTTTAAGTAATTTTTGTGTTTCCTCTTTAAGGGCTTCTACCAGTTTATCTGTGTTCTCCTGTATTACTTTACGGGAGTTATTTATGTCTTTCTTAAAGTCATCTATCATCATCAATCATCATCATCATAATCATCATCATCATCATAGGTGACTTTAATTAAGAGTCATGCTTTTCTTGTGTGTTTGAGTATCCATGGTTCTCCAAATTGATAGAACTAAGTTCTGATGATGTCAAGTAGTCTTGGTTCCCATTGCTTATGTTTTTGCCCTTGCCTCTTGCCATGTGCTTATCTCTGGTGTTAGCTGGTCTTGCTATCTCTGACTGTGGATTGTCCCTCATGCAAGCCTGTGTGTCAGTACTCCTGGTAGACCAGTTCTTTCTGGGAGGAATTTGAGTATGGTGAGCTGTGGCACAGGGTCAGCTCTGGGGTGCAGTTGGAAACTAAAAGTATCCTGTTCCAGGCTGCTCCTCTGTTCCTGTGTCCTGGGGGTTCCAGGCATGTCCCTTTAAGCAGAAGTTGTGGTCTTACCTGTGTTCAAAGGCTTGTCTGCACTCCTGCAAGTCAAGCTCTCTTGGTGGTGTTTGGGTATGGAGCACTGTGACACAGGATTATCTTCTCTCTCCTTTGTATTTACATTCAGGTAAATTTTGTCTTCCCAGCACCACAGAACACCCTGGCCAGCAGAGCCAGAGTGGAAAGACAGAGGACTATTAAAAAACAAACAAACAAACAAACAAACAAACAAACAAACAAAAAAAAACCAAAACAAAAACCAAACCAAAACAAAAAAACAAAACAAAAAAACAAACAAAAAAAACTCAAATAAACAAACATGAGGTATGGTCCCATAAAGAAGTTCGATGCTAGACTCATAAAGTAATTTACATATATGAGACAAAATAAATCATAGAAATATCCATTCAGAATGCAGATCAACAGGTACAGGATCCAGATCACAGCATACATGACAGTTGATGTGTTTTCTGGGCGGTGGCAGGGATACCAGATGAGGCACAGGACAGACAGGCAGTGCTCAGTGCTAATGGCACTGAGCATGCACAGGCCTGTGATGTAGAGAACCGTTCTGATGGTGTCAAAGCAATGGAGCAAGATACTGTTGGGTGGTAGAACCTTGAGAAGAAGCCTTGAGGAATGTGTGATGTGAAAGAGCTGGAAAAAGTCAGCCAGGGCCAAGTTTAGGATGTAGACTAAGAAGACATTCCTGTGCAAGCAGAAGCCCAGGAGCCAGAACAAAATGGCATTTCCTGTCAGCCCAAACAGTCCGAAGATGAAGATCATCAAGTGTGGGATCAGGGTCTAGATGTCAATACTTCCAGGGATGGTTTTGTCAATTGGATTTGTTATCATGAGTGCTATTGCCAAGGCTGAGGTGTTTTGGGCAGAAACCATGCACTGGTGTTGCTGGGAAAACAAAGAAGAAATGAGGCCTTCACTATGAAAACAACTTTTAATTATTATTTTTGTTTGTTTTTTTTTTGTGGGTTTTGTTGTTGTTTTTTAATTTTTTGTATTGGATATTTTCTTCATTTAAATTTCAAATATTATCCACTTTCCTGCTTTTCCCTCCTCCTGGAAACCCACACCTCATCCTTCCTCCCCCTGCTTCTATGAGGGTATTCCTCAACACACATAACTTCCACCTTTCTGCCCTTGATTCACTTACACTTGGGCATCTATAGAACCTTCATAGGTTCAAGAATCTCTTCTTCCATCCATGCATGACCTGGCCAACCTCTGCTACATATGCACCTGGAGCCATCTGTACTCCTTTGTTGATTGCTTAGTCCTTGAAGTTCTTGGCAGGGGGAGGGTCTTGTTGGTCGATATTGTTGTTCTTCTTATGGTGTTGCAAACTCCTTCAACCTCTTTTGTCCTTTCTCTAACTCGTCTATTAGGGACCCTGTGCTCAGTCTAATGGTTGGCTGCTAACATCGGCCTTTGTATTTGTAAGGCTCTTAGGAAACAGCTATATCAGGTTCCTGACAGCATTCACTTCTTGGCATCCACAATAGTGTCTGGGTTTGGTAACTGTATATGTGATGAATCCCCAGGTGGAACACTCTCTGGGTGACCTTTCCTTTAGTGTCTGTTCTACACTTTATCTCCATATTTGTTCCTGTGAGTATTTGGTTCTCCTTCTAAGAAGGACTAAAACACCCACACTTTGGTCTTCATTCTTATTGAGGTTCATGTGGTCTGTGATTTTTATACTGGTTATTTGCAGCCTTTGGGCTAGTATCCACTTATCAGTGAGTGCATACCATGTGTGTTCTTTTGTGATTAGGTTACCTCACTCAGGATGATTTTCTATTTCTATCCATTTGCCTGAGAATTTAATGAATTCCTCATTTTTAATAGCTGAGTACAACACCATTGTGTAAATGTTCCATATTTTCTGTATTCATTCCTCTGTTGAGGGAAATCTAGGTTCTTTCTAGCTCCTGTGTATTATAAATAAGACTGCTATGAACATAGTAGAGCATTTGTTCTTATTAAATGTTGGAGCATCTTCTGGGTTTATGCCCTGGAGTGATATTGCTGGATCTTCTGTTAGTACTATGTCCAATTTTCTAAATAACCACCAAACTGATTTCTTGAGTGGTTGTACCAGAGGGCATTCTCCCCAATAGGGAGTAGTGTTCCTCTTTCTCCACATCCTCATCAGCGTCTGCTGTCACTCAATTGCTGCTGAGTTTTTGATTTTAGCTATTCTGACTGTTGTGAGGTGCAATCTCAGAGTTGTTTTGATTGAACACACCTTTTGTTAAAGACATATTTTATTAATACATATTTGTTGTGAAAAGGCAAAAGAAACCAACTCTAAGAATTACCATTTCATTTTCAAACTCCATTTAATCATAGAAACTAAATTTAAGTTCCCAGGACCCAGTGGGAGCTGGGGACTTCCCAATAGACAAACAGCTTCTACTCTAAGGAAATAGTTGTGAGATTCCAGATATCTCAAGGGTAACTTCTCTATCTTGCTGGAAGGGTCAAATGAAGTTTCTATTCACAGGCCTGGGAACTTACTCCTAACATGATTGGTGAAAGCTCCCTTGCTCAACCCTTCATGTCAAAACATGATTGGCCAATATTACAGCCCATTCTTCTCCCCTATTTAAGATTCTATACCTCCAATAATCTGTACAACATTCTTTCAAGGTCGTAGATCGGCTCTAGGGTCTGTTCTGCAGTCCCATGAACCAGAATCAGCTTGATTACAATAATTTTTGTCATTTGCACTGCCATAATATTTAAGTTATGTATGATTTATGTTGGATTTATGCAGACCCCACAATACATTCACTGTATTAGGTGATGTGTTTTATTATGAGATTTTCAGGTGTTTTTAATGCACTTTTTATGATCATTAATTAATTGACAGGCCTAGATTGCCTGCTAGGAACAATGTTTTTTGTGTGTGTGTTTCAGGGGAGTTGATTGAGGCTAGCAGAGAACAGGCAATTTATTAATAACCCAGAGCCCAGGAACCCACCCCTCTCCTTGAGCAGTCCCTTAGAATCATCACCTTGGTGTTTTGATTATATGTGAAGGAGAGAAAAGACAGAGAAGAAATATCCAAAGTCAGTAAATATCCAACTTTGAGATGATAATCAATACTGTAGATTAAGAAACCAACCAGCTTAGAGAAAGTACAGAGTGAGGAGAAGTTGTTGACAACATGGAAGGGAGTAGCAGTAGTCTAGGAAGAAAAATCAGATTCTAGAACATTTCCTTCTCCCTTCAGGATTTCATAGAGCACCTCCAGACCAAAGGAGAATTCAGACATGCACCCAGGAATGAATGCAGGGCTTCCTCTTTGTGAACTTCTAAGAGATACTAGCCACTATGGTTCCATTGGAATAGAAAAGGAAGAAAGGGGAAACCCAGCAAATCTTTTACTTCCCATTATGGGGCTTAGAAATGTTCAAAGCTAATTTCAGGGCATGAAGTATTTGTCTGTTATATTGAACCAGTAACTTCAAAAGGAACAAATTTTATTTAGATTTTTGACTTGCATACTTGGGTTTGTAGAATCCTTGCTTAACGTGGGCAAAAAAACTAAACTTAACCAGACAGAACAGTAATTTTTTGGTCATGCTGTGTGAGCCAGTTTTAATACTCATCTCTGATCTCTTGCTGTGCTGCTCAAGGCTCTGTCTCCTCACATTGCTACAAGACCCCACTATGTTGACATTAACCCCTACACAGTTACCTCATGATGCCTGCATCACTACACACTCCTACCTTGGTGCTAATCATCATGACATACTCCCATTGTGATGTTCTACAACACTTCACTCACCAACATGGAACTCTACCTCTCTACACAATCCCACCATGATGCCCTTTTTCGGTTCACAATCCTAACATGATGCTATAAATACCTACAGAAGCCTAACATCATGGTATAAATAACTACAAGCTCCCACCGTGATGCTCTACAACACTATACACACAAACATGGTGCTCAACATCCATACAGCATTTAACCATGGTACTCTACTTCACATGGAGACCCAGAGTTAACTAGATCACGACTCAAGGATTGCTCATCCCACAGTGTGTGGCCCTGTTGCATCAATCATTAGTGAAGAAAATGTCTCCAGACTTGCCTGCCATTCAATCTGATGGAGACATTTTTTCAATTCTCTCTTGGTTTGTCAAGGTTTGTGTTCAGTTGACAAAATCCCAACCCAACCATACCAAACCAAACCAAACAAACAAAATATACCATGGCCAATAAAGAGGAATATTTCTGAAGGCCTTTCAAGGTTCTCTGTACTTGTTTCAAGTACTTTCCTGTGAGACAAAGGTACCCCAAGATATTCTAGAGCAGTTGAAATGCTTTCTCAGGTTCATTTGCTGAGATTCTCAGGGGAAATTGAAATCATGACACTTGGGAGACCAGGTACTGCTTGAGTTGGTAATAGACATAACCATTTTTCTTTTGGTGCATACAGAATACAAAAGATGCTGGACTGTGGAATTTTCCACTTGAATCCCAAATGAAAGCTAGAAAGTCTGGCAGTGTGTAACAGGGTAGCATTCTTTCAAGGGTCACACCCAAGAGTGTGGCAAGTGAATCTTAGGGCAATTCTTACACTGCAATGGCAAGTCAAGGATGTTGGAGATGCCACATATAGATAATTCTGCAGAGGAAAGTACAGATACCAAGTGGAACCAGCTTCAGACAGAGGCCAAGTGGGCTGCAAACAGCAAGTCTCTAGGAGCTTAGCTGCCCAAGCCTATTGGCGCTTAGATCATGATACCATATGCCCTAGATATTGGACATGGACCACAGTGTGCTCCATGTTGGGTTTTGTACTTCATGTGATAGTATTCATTCACTCCATTTCTCCATTTATCCCCGTTGGTATGGTGATATTTACTCTGCATCACAGTTTGATGGGAACATATAATTTTTATGTTTTTATAGTAATCATGGCTGAAAGTACATCCTAGTTCTCAGGAGAGTCAGAATTTATAATGTTGGTTCTGATAAAGCTTTTGGGGACTTTTGCAGTTGGAGTGGGTAGAGGACTGGGTAGATTTTTTGTTGTGAGAGAGACAGAAGTCATTTGAGGATCAAGCGTAAAACTTTGTGGCTTAAAGTGATGTTTTAGGGTGTCAAGTTGGGAAGGGGTGGACTTTGTCACCGTTCATCTTGACTGTAAATTTGATTAGGTTAAGAAACATGGGGGGAGATCCATGAAGCATATCTTTCTATATGTGTGTATGGTCACCTCCAGAGATCAGCTGATGGGAACAGATGCAATAAATATATTAAAACATTGGTAAACTTCATATTATGCTTGTATTTTTGGGTGTTGGGGCCTACTTGTTTGATATAGGTCAGTGCCAGTGTGTTCCTTGGGGACTCCGCAGAGGGCAGGCTGCATGTGTGAGGGTGTGGAATACAGAGGCCAGCAGTTTCTGGGACAGGCGAGAGCCAGAGACCTTCTGAGGTGGCGCCATTTTAGGCTCCAGACAACCGGCCACCTTCCTGGGCAAAGCAACACAGCTTCTGGGAAAGATCCTGTTTTGGGCCTTCATCTTCAGCCAGGAGGAGGTCCAAACACCAGATAACTGTGCACCTTCCCTGAAAGAGGAGAGCTTGCCTGCAGAGAGTGCTCTGACCACTGAAACTCAGAGGAGAGAGCTAGTCTTCCATGTCTGCTGATAGAGGGTAACAAAATCACCAGAGGAACAATCTCTAAACAAAGACAACTATAACAACTAACTCCAGAGATTGCCAGATGGTGAAAGGTAAACGTAAGAATTCTACTAACAGAAACCAGGACCACTCACCATCATCAGAACTCAAAACGCCCACTTTGCCCAGTCCAGGGCACCCTAACACACCTGAAAAGGTATACCTGGATTTAAAAGCATATCTCATTATGATGGTAGAGGACATAAAGAAGGACTTTAATAAATCACTTAAAGAAATACAGGAGAACACTGCTAAAGAGTTACAAGTCTTTAAAGAAAAACAAGAAAACACAACCAAACAGGTAGAAGTCCTTATAGAAAAACAGGAAAACACATCCAAACAGATGATGCCCTCTTGTGAAACTGGCTAAGGGTTTATCTATCTTGTTTATTTTCTCAAAGAACGATCTCCTCGATTGGTTGATTCTTTGAATAGTTCTTCTTTTTTCCACTTGGTTGATTTCGCCCCTGAGTTTGATTATTTCCAGCTGTCTACCTCTCTTAGGTAAATTTGCTTCCTTTTGTTCTAGAGCTTTTAGGTGTGTTGTCAAGCTGCTAATGGGTGCTCTCCCTAGTTTCTTTTTGGAGGCACTCAGAGCTATCAGTTTTCCTCTTAGAAATGCTTTCATTGTGTACCATGAGTTTGGTTATGTTGTGGCTTCATTTTCATTAAACTTCAAAAAGTCCTTAATTTCTTTCTTTATTCCTTCCATGATCAAGGTATCATTGAGAAGAGTGTTGTTCAGTTTCCACGTGAATGTTGGCTTTCTATTATGTATTTTGTTGTTGAAGATAGCCTTAGTCCATGGGATCTGATAGGGTGCATGGGACAATTTCAATATTTTTGTATATGTTGAGGCTTGTTTTGTGACCAATTATGTGGTCAATTTTGCAGAAGGTTCCATAAGGTGCTGAGAAGAAGGTTATATCCTTTTGTTTTAAGAAAAAATGTTCTGTAGATATCTGTTAGATCCATTTGTTTCATAACTTCTGATGTTTCACTGTGTCACTGTTTAGATTCTGTTTCCACGAATTGTCCATTGGTGAAAGTTGTGTGTTTAAGTCTCCCACTATTATTGTGTGAGGAACAATGTTTGCTTTGAGCTTTACTAAAGTTTCTTTAATTAATGTGGCTGCCCTTGTGTTTGGAGCATAGATATTCAGAATTGAGAGTTCCTCTTGGAGGATTTTACCTTTGATGAGTATGAAGTGCCCCTCCTTGTAATTTTAATACTTTGGGTTGGAAGTTGATTTTATTAGATATTAGAATGGCTACTACAGCTTGTTTCATCAGACCATTTGCTTGGAAAATTGTTTTCCAGTCTTTCATTCTGAGGTAGTGTCTGTCTTTTTCTCTGATATGAATTTCCTGTAAGCAGGAAAATGTTGGGTCCTGTTTGTGTAACCAGTCTGTTAGTCTATGTCTTTTTATTGGGGAGTTGAGTCCATAGTTATTAAGAGATATTAAGGAAAAGTAATTGTTGTTTCCTATTATATTTGTTGCTAAAGTTGGCATTCTGTTCTTGTGGCTGTCTTCTTTTAGGTTTGTTGAGGGATTATCTTCTTGCTTGTTCTAGGACGTGGTTTCTATCCTTGTATTGTTTTTTTTTTTTTTTCTGTTATTATCCTTTGAAGGGCTGGATTCGTGGGAAGATAATGTATGAATTAGGTTTTGTCATGGAATACTTTGGTTTCTCCATCTATGGTAATTGAGTGTTTGGCTGGGTATAGTAGCCTGGGCTGGCATTTGTGTTTTCTTAGTGTCTCTATAACATCTGTTCAGGCTCTTCTGGCTTTCATAGTCTCTGGTGAAAAATCTGGTGTAATTCTGATAGGCTTACCTTTATATGTTACTTGACCTGTTTCCCTTACTGCTTTTAATATTCTATCTTTATTTAGTGCATGTGTTGTTCTGATTATTGTGTTGGGAGGAATTTCTTTTCTGGTCCAGTCTTTTTCGAGTTCTGTAGGCTTCTTGTATGTTCATGGGCATCTCTTTCTTTAGGTTTGGTAAAATTTCTTCTATAATTTTGTTGAAGATATTTGCTGGTCTTTTGAGTTGAAAATCTTCATTCTCATCTACTCCTATTATCTATAGGTTTGGTCTTCTCATTATGTCCTGGATTTCCTGGATGTTTTGAGTTAGAATCTTTTTGCATTTTGCATTGTCTTTGATTGTTGTGCCTATGTTCTCTATGGAATCTTCTGCACCTGAGATTCTCTCTTCCATCTCTTGTATTCTGTTGCTGATGCTTGCATCTATGGTTCCAGATTTCTTTCCTAGGTTTTCTATCTCCAGTGTTGCCTCACTTTGGGTTTTCTTTATTTTGTCTACTTCCCTTTTTATGTTTTGATGGTTTTATTCAATTCCATCACTTATTTGGTTGTGTTTTCCTGCAATTCTTTAAGGGATTTTTGTGCTTCCTCTTTAATGTCTTCTATCTGTTTAGCAGTGTTCTCCTGTATTTCTTTAAGTGAGTTATTAAAGTCCTTCTTGATATCCTCTACCATCATCATGAGATATGCTTTTAAATCCAGGTCTAGCTTTTCGGGTGTGTTAGGGTGCCCTGGACTGGGCTAAGTGGGAGTTCTGGGTTCTGATGATGGTGAGTGGTCTTGGTTTCTGTTAATAAGATTCTTAAGTTTACGTTTCTCCATCTGGTAATCTCTGGAGTTAGTTGTTATAGTTGTCTCTGTTTAGAGCTTGTTCCTCTGGTGATTCTGTTACCCTCTATCAGCAGACCTGGGAGACTATTTCTCTCCTCTGAGTTTCAGTGGTCAGAGCAGTCTCTGCAGGCAAGCTCTCCTCTTACAGGGAAGGTGCACAGATATCTGGCATTCGGACCTCCCTCCTGGCCGAAGATGAAGGCCCAAAACAGGACTTTTCCCAGAGGCTGTGTGCTTTGGCCTGTCACAGAAGCTGTTAGTTTCTGTAGTGCACACTCTCACCTGTGCAGACTACTTTCTGCGGAGTCCTGGAACCAAGATGGCTCCTGTAGAGGCTAAGGGAAAGCCCTTCCGGGCCGGGCAGACACCTGTCCTCTGGCCGGGAAGGAGGCCGAATCCACTCTTTTTTTTTTTTTTTTAAACCTATCCATTAAGTTTCACATTTGGTATTTTGAAAAGATGAAATTTCAGAAATGTCACATTTTCCACATTTTTGGATGATTTTACTTGAATTTTGTTTTTATGTCTGTGTATGTGTGAAAATAAGTGTGTGTGAGTGACTGTGTATGTATGTGTGTCTTTGTGTGATGTGTGTATGTGTATGCACTGGGGAAGGGCAGAGATTGATGTCCATTGTTGTTTTTCTCAATTTTTCCATAGCTTATTTTTTAATTTAGAGCATCTCAATGAGCCTAAAGCTCTCTCATTTAGTTATACTAATTGGCCCCCAAGTCTGGAAGTACTCTCTTGTCTCTGCTTTCTTTATCAGTATGTTCCATGCCTAGCTTTGTTGTGAGATGCCCCGTATTTGAGTTCTGGGCCTCATGCTTGTGCAACAGGCACTTGACCAACTAAATAAACTTCCCAGAATCTACTTCCTTTATTTTGTTCATTAGTGAAATTCATGATCTCTTTTCTTCTAGTGGTAGGACTGAAGCTGAGGCTCGTGTGCTAAAAATTCATACCACACTCAGACCTCCTTGAAATCTCTTGTGTGTGTGGGCAAGCTTACCATCTATGTATTCAGGAAATGGGTTATGGATTTAGTGATCACAATCAGTCTGTTTGCACCTAGAGATTCTAAGAAGCTTGCTCATATACTTTGAGTTCCCAAATTTGAGGTTTGTGGTGATCTTGCTGTTAGGGGGTGGGGGGAAGGTGTTGTCATTTTCTCAACACTAAGAGGCATTTCAAGCCCAGATTTGTCCTGAATACAAAGGTGGTGTTAAAAGGATCTATAGCGCTTCTGGTCCACTTGAGCACCGGGGTACCTTGCCAGTGGAGTCTCTGGACACACACAAAGACCCACACAGGATTCTCCACTGGATCCTAAGACATCTGGTGAGTGGAACACAGCACCTGCTCCAATCCAATCGGTGGGACCTGAGACTACATTAACTAGGGAAGCAGATAACCAGGCCTGAGCTGGGGCACAAGTCCCTTCCAGTCCACATGAGCACTGGGGTGCCTTTCCAGCAGAGTCTCCAGACACCCGCAAGGACCCACACAGGATTCCCCAAGGGATCCTAAGACCTCTGGTTAGTGGAACACAACTTCTGCCAGGAGGCAGGTTTGCACACCAGATATCTGGACACCTTCCTTGCAAGAAGAGAGCTTGCCTGCAGAGAATACTCTGACCACTGAAACTAAAGAGAGATCTAGCCTCTCAGGTCTGCTGATAGAGGCTAACAGAGTCAACTAAGGAACAAGCTCTAACCAGAGACAACTATAACAGCTAGCTTCAGAGATTAACAGATGGCGAAATGCAAACGTAAGAATCCTACTAACAGAAGTCAAGACCACTCACCCACACCAGAACGCAGCACTCCCACCCCATCTAGTCCTGGGCACCCCAACACAACTGAAAATCTAGGCCCAGATTTAAAAGAATGTCTCATGATGATGGTAGAGGACATAAAGAAGGACTTTCATAAGTCACTTAAAGAAATACAGGAGAGCACTGCTAAAGAGTTACAAGTCCTTAAAGAAAAACAGTAAAACACAACCAAACAGGTAGAAGTCCTTATAGAAAAACAGGAAAACAAATCCAAAAAGGGGATGGCAATGAAAAAAACCATACTAGACCTAAAAAGGGAACTAGACACAATAAAGAAAACCCAAAGTGAGGCAACACTGGAGATAGAAAACCTAGGAAGAAATCTGGAACCATAGATTCGAGCATCAGCAACAGAATACAAGAGATGGAAGAAAGAATCTCAGGTGCAGAAGATTCTATAGAGAACATCGGCACAAAAATCAAAAAAAAAAAAAAATACAAAATGCAAAAGGATCCTAACTCAAAACATCCAGGAAATACAGGACACAATGAAAAGACCAAACCTATGGATAATAGGAGTTGATGAGAAGGACGATTTTCAACATAAAGGGCCAGCACATATCTTCAACAAAATAATAGAAGAAAACTTCTCAAACCTAAAGAAAGAGATGCCCATGATCATAAAAGAAGCCTACAGAACACCAAATAGACTGGACCAGAAAAGAAATTCCTCCCTACACATAATATCCAGAACAACAAATGCACTAAATAAAGATAGAATATTAAAAGCAGTAAGGGAGAAAGGTCAAGTAACATATAAAGGCAGGCCTATAAGAATTACACCAGACGTTTCACCAGAGACAATGAAAGCCAGAAGAGCCTGAACAGATGTTATACAGACACAAAAAGAACACAAATACCAGCCCAGGTAACTATACCTGGACAAACTCTCAATTACCATAAATGAAGAAACCAAAGTATTCCAAAACATAACCAAATTCACACATTAATTTCCACGAATCCAGCCCTTCAAAGAATAATAACAGAAAAAAAAAAAAAAAAAAAACAAGGACGGAAATCACGCCCTAGAATAAGCAATAGAGTAATCCCTCAACAAACCAAAAAGAAGACTGCCACAAGAACAGAATGCCAACTCTAACAACAAAAATAAAAGGAAGCAACAATTACTTTTCCTTAATATTTCTTAATATCAATGGACTCAATTCCCCAATAAAAAGACATAGACTAACAGACTGGCTACACAAACAGGACCCAACATTCTGCTACTTACAGGAAACCCATCTCCGGGAAAAAGTCAGATACTACCTCAGAGTGAAAGGCTGGAAAACAATTTTCCAAGGAAATGGTCTGATGAAACAAGCTGTAGTAGCCATTCTGATATCGAATAAAATTGACTTCCAAACCAAAGTTATCAAAAAAGACAAGGAGGGACACTTCATACACATCAAAGGTAAAATCCTCCAAGAGGAACTCTCAATTCTGAATATCTATGCTCCAAATGCAAGGACAGCCACATTCATTAAAGACACTTTAGTAAAGCTCAAAGTACACATTGCACCTCACACAATAATAGTGGGAGACTTCAACACACCACGTTCATTAATGGATAGTTTGTTGAAACAGAAACTAAACAGTGACACAGTGAAACTAACAGAAGTTATGAAATAAATGGACTTAACAGATATCTACAGAACATTTTATCCTAAAACAAAAGGATATAACCTTCTTCTCAGCACCTCACTGAACCTTCTCCAAAATTGACCATATAATTGGTCACAAAACAGGCCTCAACAGATACAAAAATATTGAAATGTTCCCATGCATCCTATCAGACCATCATGGACTAAGGGTGATCTTCAATAACAACATAAATAATGGAAAGCCAACATTCACGTGGAAACTGAACACCACTCTTCTCAAAGATAACTTGGTAAAGGAAGGAATAAAGAAAGAAATTAAAGACTTTTTAGAGTTTAATGAAAATGAAGCCACAACATACCCAAACCTATGGGACACAATGAAAGCGTTTCTAAGAGGGAATCTCATAGGTCTGAGTGCCTCCAAAAAGAAACTGGAGAGAGCACACACTAGCAGCTTGACAACACATCTAAAAGCTCTATAAAAAAAGGAAGAAAATTCACCCAAGAGGAGTAGACGGCAGGAAATAATCAAACTCAGGGATGAAATCAACCAAGTGGAAACAAGAAGAACTATTCAAAGAATTAACCAAAGGAGGAGTTGGTTCTTTGAGAAAATCAACAAGATAGATAAACCCTTATCTAGACTCACTAGAGTGCATAGGGACAACATCCTAATTAACAAAATCAGAAATGAAAAGGGAGACATAACAACAGATCCTGAAGAAATCGAGCACACCATCAGATCCTTCTACAAAAGGCTATACCCAACAAAACTGGAAAACCTGGACGAAATGGACAAATTTCTAGACAGATACCAGATACCAAAGTTAAATCAGGATCAAGTTAACTATCTAAAGAGTCCCATATCCCCTAAAGAAATAGAAGCAGTCATTAATAGTCTCCCAGCCAAAAAAAGCCCAGGACCAGATGGGTTTAGTGCAGAGTTCTATCAGACCTTCAAAGAAGATCTAATTCCAGTTCTGCACAAACTATTCCACAAAATAGAAATAGAGGGAACTCTACCCAACTCATTCTATGAAGACACAATTACTCTGATACCTAACCACAGAAAGATCCAACAAAGATAGAGAACTTCAGACCAATTTCCCTTATGAATATCGATGCAAAAATACTCATTAAAATTCTAGCTAACAGAATCCAAGAACATTAAAGCAATCATCCATCCTGACCAAGTAGGTTTTATTCCAGGGATGCAGGGATGGTTTAATATATAGAAATCCATCAAAGCAATGTATTATATAAACAAACTCAAAGACAAAAAACACATGATCATCACGTTAGCTGCGGAAAAAGCATTCGACAAGATCCAACACCCATTCATGATTAAAGTCTTGGAAAGATCAGGAATTCAAGGCCCATACCTAACCGTGATAAAAGCAATCTACAGCAAACCAGTAGCCAACATCAAAGTAAATGGTGAGAAGCTTGAAGCAATCCCACTAAAGTCAGGGACTAGAGAAGGCTGTCCACTCTCCCCATACCTATTCAACCTTGTACTTGAAGTCCTAGCCATAGCAATTCGACAACAAAAGGAGATCAAGGGGATACAAATTGGAAAAGGTGAAGTCAAAATATCACTTTTTGCAGATCATATGGTAGTATATATAAGTGACCCTAAAAATTCCACCAGAGAACTCCTAAGCCTGATAAACAGCTTCAATGAAGTAGCTGGATGTAAAATTAACTCAAACAAGTCAATGACCTTTCTCTACACAAAGAATAAACATGCTGAGAAAGAAATCATGGAAACAACACCCTTCTCAATAGTCACAAACAATATAAAATATCTTGGCGTGACTCTAACTAAGGAAGTGAAAGATCTGTATGATAAAAACTTCAAGTCCCTGAAGAAAGAAATTAAAGAAGATCTCAGAAGATGGAAAGATCTCCCATGATCATGGATTGACTGGATCAACATTGTAAAAATGGCTATCTTGCTAAAAGCAATCTACAGATTCAATGCAATCCCCATCAAAATGCCAACTCAATTCTTCAACGAATTAGAAAGAGCAATCTGCAAATTCACCTGGAATAACAAAAAACCTAGGATAGCAAAAGCTCTTCTCAAGGATAAAAGTACCTCTGGTGGAATCACCATGCCTGACCTAAAGCTTTGCTACAGAGCAATTGTTATAAAAACTGCATGATACTGGTATAGTGACAGACAAGAAGACCAATTGGATAGAATTGAAGACCCAGCAATGAACCCACACACCTATGGTCACTTGATCTTCGACAAGGGAGCTAAAACCATCCAGTGGAAGAAAGACAGCATTTTCAACAAACGGTGCTGGCACAACTGGTTGTTATCATGTAAAAGAATGCAAACTGATCCATTCCTATCTCCTTGTACTAAGGTCAAATCTAAGTGGATCAAGGAACTTCACGTAAAACCAGAGATACTGAAACTTATAGAGGAGAAAGTGGGGAAAAGCCTTGAAGATATGGGCACAGGGGAAAAATTCCTGAATAGAACAGCAATGGCTTGTGCTGTAGGATCGAGAATTGACAAATGGGACCTCATGAAACTGCAAAGCTTCTTCAAGGCAAAAGACACCCTCAATAAGACAAAAAGACCACCAACAGATTGGGAAAGGATTGTTACCTATCCTAAATCAGATAGGGGACTAATATCCAATATGTAAAAAGAACTCAAGAAGGTGGACACCAGAAAATCAAATAACCCCATTAAAAAATCGGGCTCAGAAATGAAGAAAGAATTCTCACCTGAGGAATACCAAATGGCAGAGAAGCACCTGAAAAAATGTTCAACATCCTTAATCACCAGGGAAATGCAAATCAAAACAACCCTGAGATTCCACCTCACATCAGTCAGAATGGCTAAGATGAAAAATTCAGGTGACAGCAGATGCTGTCCAGGATGTGGAGAAAGAGGAACACTCCTCCATTGTTGGTGGGATTGAAAGCTTGTACAACCACATCGGAAATCAGTCTGATGGTTCCTTAGAAAATTGGACAAAGTACTACTTGAGGATCCAGCAATACCCCTCCTGGGCATATATCCAGAAGATGTCCCAACCGGTAAGAAGGACACATGCTCCACTATGTTCATAGCAGCCTTATTTATAAGAACTCAGATGCCCCTCAAAAGAGGAATGGATACAGAAATTGTGGTACATTTACACAATGGAGTACTACTCAGTTATTAAAAAGAATGAATTCATGAAATTCCTAGCCAAATGGATGGACCTGGAGGGCATCATCCTGAGTGAGGTAACACAATCACAAAGGAACTCACATAATATGTACTCACTGATAAGTGGATATTAGCCCAAAACTTAGGATACCCAAGATATAAGATACAATTTGCTAAACACATTAAACTCAAGAAGAATGAAGACTGAAGTGTGGACACTATGCCCCTCTTTAGAACTGGGAACAAAACACCTATGAAAGGAGTTACAGAGACAAAGTTTGTAGCTGTGATGAAAGGATGGACCATCTAGAGACTGTCATATTCAGGGATTCACCCCATAATCAGCTTCCAAACGCTGACACTACTGCATACACTGGCAAGAATTTGCTGAAAGGACCCAGATATAGCTGTCTCTTGTGAGACTGCCGAGGCCTAGCAAACACAGAAGTGGATGCTCACAGTCAGCTAGTGGATGGATCACAGGGCTTCCAATGGAGGAGCTAGAGAAAGTACCCAAGGAGCTCAAGGGATCTGCAACCCTATAGGTGGAACAACATTATGAACTAACCAGTACCCCGGAGCTCTTGACTCTAGCTGCATATGTATCAAAAGATGGCCTAGTCAGCCATCACTGGAAAGAGAGGCCCATTGGACACGCAAACTTTATATGCCCCAGTACAGGGGTATCCCGAGCTTTTGTCCCCACCGGCAAGAATACACTCAGGACAACTGGAATCTTCTGTGGCAAAAAGCTTTATTGCTTACTTCTTCATGAGGAAGACCCTGAACCAGGAAAATGGCACTGCTTATTAAGCCCACAGTGTGACATTTCAGCACCTGATGTGGCATGACAGCTCCTGATTCTTTGGTCGCCCATCACCCCATTACTACACCGTGAGACGGGCAGTGACTAGGTGTGAGTTCACTCTTGCATTTGCACACAAGGCTTGTTTACTAGTTAGGCCCAGTGGAAGCCAGCGCCATCATATAATGGCAATTGCTCACGGCACGCATGCGATTGCTCATGGCAAGGCTCTCCACATCTCCCCCTTTTTATTTTATTAAAATTTGATGCTGGTCTAGGTCTCTGCAGTCATGTCCATCTGCTGTGGCTCCTGTCTTAGGTCATTCCTCCAATGTCACAGCCTTTCCTGTCATAGGGTAACCCTATCGCCACTGGGTACCGTGTCTTAGGTTGGTCTGTGCATGAGGAAAGTTGCCCGTCTCTGGATAGCGCAGTGCTGTGTAACAGTAACTGCTAAATGATCTGGGGCGAACTCCATAAAAGAGGCCAGCAAAAAAAAAAAAATTAGTAAAACTCAGCGAAGTGCAAATGCTGAGCAATGAGCATTGAGTCTCTTACATTCCAGTGCAATGTATCCACAAATCCGTGGGACACAATAGCAGAGAACTCAGATGCCATTTAGGTCTTAAGCATGGACAGCCAAATTTCAGGGGAGGCCCCTTGTTCAATGGCTGCAAGTGCTTGAGCAATCACAACCTTGTCATTTGTTTGATGGGTTCTGAGCTTGCAAACTAACCAGAGCATAAACACAAGTTCACAGCAGACGACAGCAGCAAATAAAACCACCCCCACCCAAAAAGCAGATGAAATCCAGGAGGTGAGACCCTCTGTCAATGACAGGTCCACTCGTGTGGAGTTGATCCTGAGAACAGCTGCTCTGAGGGCCTCAAGGGTCTCATCAAATCTTTCAGACCAATTTCCTGCAAGATACAAAGAAATCTGCCTAGACAGACTAGCAATCATGTAAATATTGATTTCTCCCAAAGGAGGAAATATGCATGACATCCATTTGCCAGCTCAAAGAACGGGAACTAATAGTAGAGCAGGACTGATAGCCTAGCCCTTGTAAAGAGTGTGATGACTGAGTTACGGGCCAGGTTTTTGGCCACCAGTGAGAAGAAATAATACTTTTGTCTGCTCCTGTATCTAAAATTCCCTTAAATTGTTTACCTTCTATAACTAACTCCAAGGATGTCCTGTAATCTAAAGGCATTAATAAGTAAGCAGAATCATTTTTAGTAGAACCAATCCCTCTGGCAGCTTGAGGAATACCACAGGAGGGAAAACAGCCATGTAGGCTTGGCAGAATTTTTAGTTGAGCTATTCTGTCCCCTTGTGATATAGAAAAGACACCTTGAGGACAAGAACAGAGAACCTGAAGTTCCCCTTTATGATCCTGATCTACAACTCCAGGGTGGACAATAAGACCTTGTAGGCTGCAAGAGCCTGCCTTGTATATCTCTAATTGAACGACAGTCCTTAGCCCAATGATATCCTTTTCCACATTTAGTACACAATACTGGTGCTGTCCTTTTTATGGGGGTTCTGCAGTCCTTTTTTAAATGTCCTGGTTTGCCACAATTAAAGCAAAGTTTGAGCTCAGTTGAATCTGAGCGCCTCCTCCCCTGCAGAATGGCTGCTGCCAATACAGCATTAGTAAGCGGCCCTCCAAGCTCACAGCAAATCTTTAACCAGTCCTGTAACCCCTTACTCTTTCTAGGTGTAATTGCTGATCTGCATTCCTGTGTAGCTTGTTCATAAACCAATTGTTCAATTAAAGGCATAGCTGCCTCTGGGTCTCCAAATATCCTCCCAGCTGCCTCCGTCATTCTGGCCACAAAGTCTGAGAAGGACTCCTGGGTGCCCTGAGTGATCTTGGTCAAATGCCCACTTGCCTCTTCCTTCTTAGAGAGTGCCTTCCATGCCTTAACAGCGGCAGCTGTGATCTGAGTGTATGCTCCCCAATAATAATCTGTTTGGTTAGCAGCATGCTGTCTCTGACCTGTAAGTAATTCAAACATCCACGTTCTTTGGTCCCCTTCTATGGTGGCATTGGCCCTTGCCTGTGTCTGGCAGGAGTCCTGCCACAAGGCTTTCCACTCAATATACATTCCCATACTGGGGGCTGCAGCTTTTACTACAGTCTGCCAATCACCAGGAGTCATAGCGTAATTTGCAAGCCTTTCAACTTGTGCTATTGTGAAATTAGTGCTGACTCCATAATTGCGAACTGCTTCTGCAAGCTCCTTAATCTGTATATACTCTACTGGAGCGTGAACATGCCCTCCCTCAACTCCTTCAAAAACTGGGAATGCTTGTTGCATTTTCCTCTGTTCCTTATTTGGAATAAATGAGTCTGAATGATACCTCTGCACATAACGCTCTGAATGATACCTCTGCACATAGAGCAGAGGTGCACTAGGACCCTGAAGCCTCCAGTCCAGAGGCCAAGCAGCAAGTTGGGTTTTGCCAGCCACTTTTGGCCTTTTTCTGGACTGAGTAGCTCACTTTTTGTCTTGCTGCTTATAACAAACTGCTTCCTCCTCAAAGTCCGTTTCTTCAGAGGAGCTAAGTCCTTCATCTGATTCTGAGCTACTAAGAGCTAGCCGCTTAAACTTATCTAGTGACGGGTATAGGCTCCTTCTCCTATGGACCTTCGCTAATTGATCTTTTCTTTTCTTTTTCCTTCTCCTTCCTTCCAATCTCTCCCTAGGTATTCTTCCCTGACATTAACTTTTACCCGGGTTCAAGACCTGTGGAAAGGCCTGTATGCTTAATTGGTGCACCATGTTTCCTCTTTGCTCCTACTCTTTCTCCCCACTTTACCTCTGATAGACTGTCTTGAATTTCATCCAGAATTCTCTGCCCTGCCTTAACCACTTGTTGACATGTGAAAAGGAATAGAAAGGCTTCTAATGCTGGAGAAAGTTCAAGGCCAGACATACCTCATAAAGCTGTAACGTGTCCCGCAGTTCTGGTTCCGCCCCATGACCTTGCGCCGGTATGATGGTATAAAGTTCCCTGGTTCCTCGGCGCCATTTATCCTGAGCTTTTGTCCCCACCAGCAAGAATACACTCAGGACAACTGGAATCTTCTGTGGCAAAAAGCTTTATTGCTTACTTCTTCAGGAGGAAGACCCTTAACCAGGAAATGGCGCTGCTTATATAGCCCGCAGTGTGACGTTTCAGCACCTGATGTGGCATGACAGCTCCTGATTTGTTGCTCGCCCATCACCCCATTACTACGCCGTGAGACAGGCAGTGACTAGGCGTGAGTTTACTCTTGCACTTGTGCATAAGGCTTGTTTACTAGTTAGGCCCAGTGTTAGCCAGCGCCATCTTATAATGGCGATTGCTTACTGCATGCATGTGATTGCTCACTGCATGGCTCTCCACACAGGGGAACACCAGGGCCAATAAAATGGGAATGGGTGGGTAGGGAAGTGGGGGGGGGAGGGTATGAGGGACTTTTGGGATAGCATTGGAAATGTAATTGAGGAAAATATGTAATAAAAATGAGTAAAAAAAAAAAGATCTAGAGAAGCACATAATGGGGAAGTGGCCTTCAGAAATCTCTACTGGCTGTGTGTTAGATGCAGGTACGTTTTCTGCTCACCAGCATGTGCTCAGGCACTTTAGGCCTCTTTCTAGCTGTGGTGTACTCATAGCTCTCATACAATCGTTTGGGGTTGATTTCACATACTTTTTTTCCTGTCAGTACTGCCTGGGATTGGGAGAGGGGTGTAGTGGGCATTGTGTTAGGAAACACTGATATTCCTGAGCCCACAGAGACCATGTAGCACTTGGCAGGAACAGGATATTTCTGTTGCAGGCTTCCTTTTGTTGAGGTAAATTCATGGTTAAAAATAGCATGCTTAGATACAGGTAAGCAGGCCATGGCAGAACCCAACCAACAGTGGGCTACTGTTCTTCCCATCTTGCATGGGGATAGGTCCAGAGGCTTCACAGTGGTCTTTGTCCTGGGAAGAGACATCTATATTGCTCATACTGAATTCAAAGCAACACCATGAGGATTCTACTTTTTCCTAAGTCGGTAGCTGGGACTTTTGTTGGGGATGTGCCATCTGAGGATTTGAGATGGATAGTGGGATATATTGAAGTCAGTTACACCAGAGAGAATGGATGAAGGAAGCTTCACTATGTCACTGATTCCCTAAGGCCCAAACTAAGGCTGCTGTTGCAGCAAGTGAAACCAAAATCTTTCCATTTTGGGGCCAATCTCTGCGGCATCCAGGTTGGGGTTAGAGAGTCAGTATGAAAATGCTGGATAATGGATGAGGTTTTTCAGCTCTGTCTAGTGTTGGATCTCAGTAAATTGGGTCTGATATTCTGTAAGGATAAGTCACCGGTTCACTTTCCTGCCTTTTCTCCCAGTGGTTAGAGTCTTCTGTCATGGTGAGGTGAGGTAGAGATAGGAGAGATAGCCAGTAGCCCTTGGCTTCTGTAGTTCTAGAGGCTCAGTCTGGGCCACTTGCTTAGGAGAAGGGAATTTGAAGTTCTGACTGGCACTAGTTGTCATAGTGAAACACCCGATACAAGAATTTAACTCTAAGTTCTGGACTCAATTTACTTTACTTTCTTGATTTAGCAGGGATTTCTCTCTACTAATTTGGGGAGAGGTGATACAGGAAAATTTCCCTTTCTGCTTCTAGGGTGTCTTAAGAAATACTCAAACCAGGTATTCTAGTTTGGTGCATAGTTCTCTCATTTCTCTTGAAGATGTTGTGGTGAATGAATAGGCCTACCACAATGAGGAAAGATGGGGGAAGATAGCGAATTATCTGGGACTTCCTGCCTTTCTGCTGATAAGCTGTAATGTTGTCAGGAGTAATGAGTCCTATGAGGGGAAGGAGGAATAACACCACACTGTAGACCAAGACAAGGAAAAACCCACATACACTTTAGATTTACAGAAGAAACAATAGAGCCTAACATAGAATGATAAACAAAGGCATAGGAGGTAGGGCACAATTCCCCTGACCCAAGTAAGGCTGCAAGAGAGAGAGGGGGGGCAGAGAGAGAGAGAGAGAGAGAGAGAGAGAGAGATATTAAGAGAGAGAATGAGAATGAATTTGCATCCCAGAAGCCTGTACTGGGGGAAGAGTCCCCAACAATTCCTTCCTTGCTCATTCTTCCCAAAAAAGTAAATTATATTTGGAGTGCTGGGAAATTCAAGCCCTTTGGCTTGGGCGACAACATCAAACATTTTTATATAACCGTGCTCTAATATATCTTGGATGTGAATATCTAATCTGACAAGCAGTGTGGATCTAGGATGTTGATTGTTATCTTGGCACAGGATGTACTTGGGCATAAAGTACTAACTTCTGAAGAGGTAATAAAGCCACACACAAGGGCAGCCGCAGCCTAAATTATTGAGTTCAAGTTTCAGGTACAAATGCAAGGGATGTGGAAATTAGGTGGTGTGACATATTAAAGAAACGACTAATCCCCAATAACGGAATATAAATATACCAAAATTGTTGAAATACCAGATAAATAATTCAATAGCCCAGGGTTAACAGCTATCACCACCCTCTGGGCATATTTGAACAAACTGAAAAGAGGGTGTCAGCTGAAAACATAGGTGAATGTGTATATGGAGGTGCAGTCTTTTAATCTCAGCTCTCAGGAAGAAGAGGCAGGTGGATATCTGTCATTTCAAGTCCAGCCTGTCTACAAGGTATTTTCTAGGTCAGCCAGAGCTGCAAGGTGAGACCCTTTCTGAAGAAAACAAACTAAAGCAGCAGTAGCAATAGCAACACCACCAAAAGCAGCAGCAGCAGCAGCAACACAACTACACTTGGTGAGAATAATCAGAAACAAGAAAGAGAAGTTCAGCAAAAAAAATGAAACTAAATCGAAAATCCCATACTACTCAAAATCAAACCCAAACCCAAATGGAAATGTTGAAGCTTAAAGAACACATTTAATTAAATCTCAGCAGGAAGGGTGAGCATCAGGCTACACCAGGCAGAAGAGGAGCAGGAACTGAAGACAGGGTTAAGAAAATATTATGTACGTGAAGAAGTAAAGCAAAGACTGGTGAACATAATTGCAACTTTTGGGAGCTCTTGGCCACTATTAAGATATCAAACCTCAGAATTGAAGAGTTTAACCTACTTACAAAGTGAAACAACAACAACAAAAAAATAGCGTGGAATTCTAAAATGCAGAAACACATGGTTTTTTTTAGCCATGAATTTAATAAAAAGAAACACAGGAAGTTTGGATGTCTCTCATGTCAACCAAGATTGCCATGTGAAAATAGTATTCTTTTAAAGTGACAGAGTAGTAAATAACACCCACCCCCAGTCAGGAACAACTAAGCACTTCATGGCCACCCACAGAGCATCACTCTCTCCCAAGAAATCCTACACCTTAGAGGAAGAAAGACAGCTCCACACACCAGAGTCCAGCAGGAAAGGATTTCACAAGAGAAATAGATGAACAGTTGGAAGCTAGTAAGAGTCATGTATTAAGTAAACCAGAGTGTGTTTGTGTGTGTGTGTTTTCGTGTGTGTGTGTGTGTGTGTGTGTGTGTGTGTGTGTGTGTGTATGAGAGAGAGAGAGAGAGAGAGAGAGAGAGAGAGAGAGAGAGAGAGAGAGAGAGAGAGGAGATAAAGCATTAAAACCAACCAGTAAATTGATGACATCAAATTACAAGCCTCTGAATATACTCCTCAATAAAAACCCAATACTAAACAGTTTAGCTTTCCTTTTAAAAGACATGGAAGGGCAAGATAGAAATGTTAGTTGAGTACAAAAAGCATTTCTCAATTAAAAAAATAGTCTGAGAATGCAAAGATGAAGAAAAAGTGTCTAAAAAGTGAAGGAATGGAGGCAGGAGCAGCCATCTCCATCTCCAAAAGAGGAGACTTAAGTCAAAACTAGCCATTAGAGAGGAAGTGTTCCATTGCATACTAGTAAAGAGAATGATCCAAAAGGGAGACATGAGGATCATAAATCTCCCCCCACACAGAAAATAATAGTAGTTGGTAAGAGGGAGGGGAATCAGCAGGAGCTGGGGGTTTTGAGGGCATGTAATGGAAGTGAATTTGATGAAAATACAATATGTACATTAGAAAAATGATACAGGAAAACCATTATGTAGCTAATATGGTAATAAAAATGGAAAAGAGAGAATGTAAGGATTGAAAATATATATGCACTAAATGTTGGCACACACAATTTTAAAGCAAATAACTGGATATAAATTATTGATATTCCAAGAACAAAAATAGTTGTTGACTTGAATACTCCACCCTCACCCATAAATACATTATCTAGAGAAATTACTAACAAATAAACTTTAGAGTTAAACTATCCCATAGATAAAAGAGACTTTACATATAGAGAATATTCCATGTGATAGCTGTGGAGTACACATGCTTCTCTAAGAGAGATCACAATTTAGGTGACCCATGAAATCTCTGTGGCACGATTGCTTAAGCAGGACCTCATAATGACAACATCATTTGACATACCAGTGTGGATGGAGGAAGTCTCACAAGCTGCAACTCATGTACAAGATCCTCTTACACTAAGAGGCCTGTAATCCTCACCTCTTACACAGTGAGGGAGCCCTTGTGTTGTGTTTGAGAATCATCCTACAGGTAAGAGTCATAAACGCCTGGGCATGAAAAAAAAAAAAAAAAAAGAAGAGGAGAGAATATGTTCTCTTAAGGGGTAATTCCCCTGATAGATTATGCAATACCATGTCATCAGCTGTAAACACATATCCAATCAATCAACACTAAGGGATCTCAGGATGATGTAAGTATGTGTGTGTGTGTGTGCATGTATGTATGTATATGCATATATGCATACATGTGTGTTACAATAACAAAGAAGAGGCTATGGATTTTATGGGGAAGCACATGGGAGGGGGACACATGAGGAGTTGGAGTGCGGAGAGGAGCTGTGGAAACGTTTTACAGAGAGTACTCATGTATTAAATTCTCAAAAAATTAAATAACCCAATTCTTTACATATAGAAATAATTTAAAATGATTTCTTTGTCTTACAAGATTATAGTAGAATAAACCAAAAAACCAAATAGCAAAGAAACTATGAAAACTTAAAAATATATGGAGATAGAAATTTATCTTGATAAAGTAACTATTAAGGAAATAAAAGATAAAATTGCCACACAGTCACACCTAAAACCTACGTAAAAATGACAGTACACAGACCAAACAGTTTGTACCTAGGAATATATGTGTGTGTATATATATATATATATATATATATATATATATATATATATATATATATATATATGTGTGTGTGTGTGTGTGTGTGTGTGTGTGTGTGTGTGTGTGTGTGTGTGTGTGTCTATCTTTCTATCTGTCTGTCTGTCTGTCTGTCTGTCTTTTTGTCTGTCTATCTATCTATCTATCTATCTATCTATCTATCTATCTATCTATCTATCTATCCTAGGTATGTATATATAGGACATGTATGTATGTATCCTATGTACATAGATACATATATGCAATAAATAACAATTAGGGAAAAATAGAAGTGTGTAGAGGAATATGTTGGAAGGCTTGGAGAGAGAAAATGGAAGAAAGAAATATAACTAAACCACAATCTCAAATATAAAAAAAAATTGAAAAAAATCAATGACAAAACATGCTATTTGAAAATAAATCCTAGAATCCTATGAAAATCAAAACAGAGCTTACATAAGTTTCACATAGTCTAAAGGAAGTGCTAATATGTAGGTTATAGCTAGGAGTGCTTTTGTTAAAGATAAGAGCAAACTAAAACAACTTAAAGATGTACCTCCAAAGTCTTAGAAAACCAAGAACAAAACAAACCCTAGTTGATGGACAGAGGCAATCAAAACCAGTGAGAAGGTCAATGAAGTGAACACTAAAGAACAATACACTGAAACAATAAGATGAGCTGGTCCTCTGAGAAGGTAAACCAGCATTAGTACCATCAGTCAAACGAACTTAAAGTGACAGAGAGAAGACCAAATAAATTTAGAGACTAAAGAGAGGGCATAATGACAGAGGATTACTAGGGAATATTTTTGAAGAGTTGTTATCTGATAAATCGGAAAAACTTGAAGGAATGTATACATTTCCAGACAATATTTAAAACGCAATAGTTTTATTATATAGCATTAAGAAATATATTAATTAGGGTTTAACTGCTCTGAACAGACAGCATGAGCAAGGAAACTCTTATAAGGACAACATTTAATTGCTACTGGTTTACAGGTTCAGAAGTTCAGTCCATCATCAAGACAGGAACATGGCAGCATCCAGGCAGGCATGGTGCAGGAAGAGATGAGTTCTACATCTGAAAGACTAAGGAGAAGACTGGCTAATAATAGGGTCTTAAAACCTATATCCACAGTGACTAACTTCCTCCAACAAGGCTACACCTTCTAATAGTGCTACTCTCTGAGCCAAGCAGATACAAATCATCACAGGAAATGTACTGAAAAATAAATCAGGGCAATAGTCATAGTCAATGAAACAGGAAATTCCTAGGAGTAAGAATAACCAAGGTCAGAAAGAATGGAATAGTGAAATGGTTAGGTTCAGAGGAAAGAAATTGAAGAAGACACTTAAATCTGTCTATTGTTTGCATCAGTAATGTGAAAATGGATTCAGGATAGTGTCCCCAAAGTCCAGTTACATTCTTTCAGGAATAGAAATAAAAACCCTGAAGTTCATAGTGAAACACAAAAGGTCAGAAATGACCACAAAAATCCTGAGCAAGAACACTGATAGAAGCATCACAATGTCTGGTTTCAAATGGTAATACTGATCTGTACCAATGAGCCAAGAGTTACCCCAGACCAAGAAATGGAAAATGGAGACCAGTGTTGTAGATTAGAGGATGTAATTGTAAAATCACACAGCTGCTTCCTCTGACCCTCAACAAAATTAAGTAAGATGGCCTCTTCAGGAAACAATTCTATTAAACAGGAAATTCACAGGTAGAAGATTGAAACTACCCCCATCTCTCATGCTGCACAAAATCAATTCAAATGATCATCCCAGGCTAAATGAATAGCACTAAGGCAATAAACAGGATTGGATGCTGGTGAGGGCACAGTGAAAACAGATTCCTTGACTACTGGAGGGAATATAAGTTATTGCAGCCAGTAAGGCAGTCAGTGTGGCTATCATTCAAAAAGTAGATCCAAAATTGCCATAGGTTCCATGTAGGTTGCTTTTGGTTATATAGATCATGAATTCAAAGTCAGTATAAATAGAGACAATTATAACTATTATAGTTACAGTT
This sequence comes from Mus musculus, assembly GCF_000001635.26. Taxonomy (NCBI): domain Eukaryota; kingdom Metazoa; phylum Chordata; class Mammalia; order Rodentia; family Muridae; genus Mus; species Mus musculus. The sequence goes on from NC_000073.6 coordinate 47,694,071, forward strand.
ATGTTTATTCACAATAGTCAAATTATGGAAGAAACCTACATGCTCATAAAAGGATGTATGGATGTAGAATAAAGGATATACAAGCACTCACTCATGCACACACACACACACACATAAACACACAGACACACACCAGTTTTATTCAGCTATAGAGGAAATAATGAGTGGCTGGAGTATGGCTCAGTGGATCATGTGCTTGGGTTCAGGTTCCCAGTTCCCTAGTACAACGTCATGGAGATGGTTCAGTGGGCAATTCACTTGTCCTGCAAACATGAGTAGTGGAGTTCATATCTCCAGAATCTACTTCTAAGTTGGGTAGCTGCATCATCACACTGTAATCCAAGCACTTGAGAGGTAGAAACATACAGTGATGGCTGATTTTTATGTCAATTTGATATAAGCTGATAGGATGTAAACTAAAAAATGCCTCCATAAGATCCAATGACTGATGTTGGTGGACCTAGCTCATTGTGGTAGTGTCATCCCTGGGATGTTGGTCCTGGAATCCATGAGAAAGCAGGGTGAGCAATCTATGAGAAACAAGGCAGTAACCAGCACCCCTCCATGGCCTTTGTTTCGGCTCCTGCTTCCAGGTCCTTGCCCTGCTTGAGTTCCTGTCCTCACTGTTTCTAATGATGAACTGTTATATGGAACTGTGAGCAAAACAAACATTTTCTTACCCACCTCGCACTTCCCTACTCAAGTAGCTTTTGGTCATGGTTTCATCACAGCAATAGTCACCCTAACTAAGACAGGGTTCCCCAGAGCAAGCTGGCAAGCTAGATTAAATGGTATTGGCTAGCTCAGGATTAGTGAGAGATCCTGACTCAATCAATGAAGTGTGTGTGTGTTGGGGTGGGGGAGAATGTGATCAAGGAAATACCTTATTTCTACTTCTAACCTATAGTTACTTACACGTATATAAGCAATGAGGTTATTTCAGATTGAGAAATACTGAGGGTATTGGAGAACTAAAGAATTATCCCACTGGACAGTACAATTTGGGATTACTTAGGGGATGATGGAGAAGAGCAAGAGGAGGGAGGGATGAGAGGGTGGTGAAGATGTGAATCCCATCCAGGTACTGCATTTACATATGAAACATCATTAGACAATCAGTTATTCTGTATGATTAATATATCCTGATGAAAAACATAGCTGTTCAAATTTGTGTCTTAATGAGGAGATAGTTGATTATTCAGCTGCTCTGCTGCTTCCATATCTTAATTAATTTCTTGTCTTCATATCCTTGAACATTACTGACCGTTTTAAGGAGGATTGGACTGGTCTGGATTTCCTGTCATTCCTCTCCCTGTTCTAAAATCAATGCTGTTGTAGCTTTATTAGTGTCTTTCAGAGAACTCACAATCTCTTGAGATTCATAAAGTTATGTCTTTCTTTTCCTGATGGCTGAGCATTTGTGGGGAAACACTTCTTATTCAATTTTCTTTGGCAAGGACATACCTCCTCCCTGCTTGGTGTCTAATTGTGATCTTGAATGGGCAACTACTGCTGACCCTAAGCAGTCAGAAACTGGTTCTTGTTTCTCTAGATAGCTGGGCAATCCCTTTGCTGTAATTTGGGTGGAGTAGCTGACTGTGCTATGTTGTTTGGTAAGACCACTGGCTGACATCTGGAACCTGCCATAACAAGAGGATGTGCATTGAATTTACCTCAGGTCTGCTGGAACACTGCTTGCATTCCCTGTTCATAAGGGTCTGTGATTTGTGCTCATCTGTTGAGCTGGTCAGCAGCAAAAGCATTCATGGTAAGGAGATCAGGATGGAGTTTCATAAGTATTAACTAGCAGCTTCTAACCACTCAGTGTCCTGCCTGTCTGCACCAAACTCACCAAAATAGAGTTAAATGATGTTCATCGTTTCCTCTCATGGTCCTCATGGCCAATGGAATATGTTGCCTCAGTATGGAGTTATGTGGATATAAGCACACAAAGATATAACAGTAGATTTAAAAATAAGTTGTAGATAGACACTTAACTTTCTCCCATTCCTGTTGCTGGATGTAGCTCGCTGGCTTGTGTACAAGGAAAAATGCAGTCACTACAGGATATTTCTTTGCTCTGAAGTGGTGCATTTAAAAGTTGGAAGTAAGTAAAGGTTATGAATACCCCAGACAGACCTGTGATTTACTTCTCAGAGTTCTATTGGCAAGTGGGAATGTACGGTTTGTTACATCATGTTCCTCCTGAGACATTTCTCAATCTCTGCTTTTGCTATGATTTTATCTCTCAACTTGCACTCATCACAACTCCACTGTGTCCTCCTTCCTGTAAGTGATTGTTGCTTGGAGTTTCCTGCCACCTTGCCAATAATGCCAAGCAAAGTGAGCAGTGTCCTTAAGCACTAGGTAGGGATGGAACAAAGTCTCTATCTGTTGCTTCATACTCCCCATGGCCTGGGTCCTCCTTTTGTCTGCTAAAGGATTAATTTTGACCAACTCCCAGTTTCTTCCAAATAATAGAAATGCATCAAACTAAATGCGAATGTCTCTCAAAACATTGTTCTTTGGATGCAATTACATGTTAAAGTATTTATTCCTAAATATCTTAATAGCTGAGCTTATAGTTTTCATCAGAAAACATTCATTTTTATTTTAGTATTTGTCTCTGTTAACAATTATATAATCTAACTCCATGAGATGTAAAAATGTTGTATGTATACTAGACGTACTGATGAGTGACTGAAGATCTCTCTCTCTCTCTCTCTCTCTCTCTCTCTCTCTCTCTGTCTTTCTCTCTCCATCCATCCATTACTCCTGCACCCCACCTATATTTCTGAGGAGCTCCTGACAAACCTACTTGTCATCAGGATCTTTGAGGCCATCAGGAGCTGTAGAGACCACCTCTTTTCCTAATAATCCAATCGTCTTTTATGGCATATAGTGCCTCTGAAAATTCAAATCCAGAAAAAGTATGTTATGTAATTCTTTAGTTTCTCTTGATGTCCCATGATACCATATAACCAATTGGATGTGAGCAGAAAGAGCTCATTAACCCCTTGGTTCATGAGATTAATGGTAGCATAGCCTTCTGCAATGGTTAGTTTTTCCTGCCATCTTGACAGGAACTGGAGTCACTTGGGAGACAAGCCAGTGAGCTTTTCTAGATTAGGTTAACTGTGGTAGAAAGATCACTTCTGTGGGGACACCATCCAACGACAGGGGTTGAAGTTTGAATGAGAATGTCTCCTAGGCTCCTGTATTTAAACAGTTGGTCCTCACCTGGTGGCATGGTTTGAGGACGCTTAGGGGGTGTGGCAGTGCATCACTGGGGGTGGGCTTTGAGAGTTTAAAAACTCGTGTCATTCCCAGTTTGTTCTCAGCTGAAGGATGTGAATTGTCATCCTGCTCCAGCCATCAAGCTTCCTGCCATCCTGGATAGATGCACTTGTAACCCTCTGGAACCTTAAGCCCAAATAAACTCCCTTAAATTGTCTTTGTTGCAATAATATCACAGCAGGAGAAAAGTATGTAATAGAGATTGGCTTCCAGACTGGATAAAGTGGAGAAGGCCGGCTGAGCATGTTTCCTACTGGAGGTGTCTGCTCCTCATGTCATCCCTTCCACCATTGACTGCATTCTCAAACTCTGAGCCCAAATAAACTCTTCTTAAAGTTGCTTCTGTCAGCTTGTTTTCACAGCAACAAAGCAATTAACTAATGCACCTCCTGCTCTTGCGTTCCTTTTCTATGATAGAGTATTGAAATTCCTGGGAGTTCACCATTTTTATAATGCAGTCAATAAATAATATGTTTTTACTTCCTTTTATATTTTAATAGAGGTTTTTGAGTTTTGATTTTCTTCCATAGTCCTTCCTAGATGCAAACAAAATTGAAGACTATGTTAGGGGTGCATTCCAGTGGTAGAATACTGTGCACAAAGAGAGTCTCTGAGTTTCAGTCTCAGCAGTGAACAGAAAAGAAAAAAAAAAAAGCACAAAGGAATGCAGCATACATTTGCCTATTTTTGTTTTGTGAATAATAAACCAATATTATTCAGCACACACTGAGTTGTATTTTCTTTTCCCCTTCATTTTTATTAGTTCTTTGAGAATATGCACATTGTGTTGTGATCACAGTCACCCTATTTGCCTCCCCACCCAATTTTCTGTCTTGCCTTTACAAACCCTGCTGTATTAGTTAGGGTTCTTTATATCAACAGAGCTGACAAAATGAACATACATTAGATTTATTGGATTGCCTCACAGATGTGGTCCCTGCAGACCAGCAGTGGATGTTCCACCTTGGAAAAGCGAAGAATCTGGTGGTTGTTCAGAGGTGGATGTCTCTACAGTTCTAGTTTGCTGCTGGAGACCTGATGGGTTCCTGGAGAGTTGCTGGCCTTCAGGTTATGTTGGAGTTATGAAGAAATTTGTTGTAATATTGATGAAGAAATTCCACAGCAAAAGGATAGATGAACTTGCTATTAAGAGTGAAGGTCGACAGGCAAAAAGCAGAGGGTCCTCTCCACATTTCATATACTTTTTATCTGGGATTCCAGCAGAAGTTGCGGTTAATGTTTAGGGGTGGGTGGTCTTTATGTTCCCTCACAGGAGTGTCCAGCAGCTTGTGCCTTAGTTCATTCTAGATGCAGTCAAGTCTGCAGCCACACCCACCAAGTACAATTTATCCTTCCTACACACTCTACACCACCTGGAGACTTCTTCCCCTAAAGCATCTACACAAGGAAACAGCGCTTCATTGTTGTTTGCTGTAAGGTGCTTGCTCAATAGCTCATCGAGGCTTTCATTTCAATATACTGATTGCTGTAAACAGTGCCCTTTGGGAATATTACTTGAGTATTCCAGTTTGGGCTGCTTGTTTCCTCCTGTCACCTTTTGGCATTCAGGGGAGGTAAAAAGCTTTGAAAATCATGTTAGACAAGGTGGTGAGGGTTACAGCTCTCAGTTTTAGAACTAATGTCAGCACTTTCTCAGTGTTCCTGAGGTGGCAATGAGGGGCAGTGTTCTCCATATCAAAGCAGAATAAAAGGGAGGATGTGTGAAGTAGAGACTGGTGGGAATAATATCTGACTGACCCCATTTGAAACTATTTTTTATTAGATATTTTCTTCATTTACATTTTAAATGCTATCCTGAAACTCCCCTATAACCCCTTCCCGCTCCCCAACCCACCCATTCCAGCTTCCTAGCCCTGGCATTCCTCTGTACTGGGGAATATGATCTTCCCAAGACCAAGAGCCTCTTCTCCTATTGATGGCCGACTAGGCCATCCTCTGCTACATATGCAACTAGAGACACAAGCTCTGGGTGGTACCGGTTAGTTGATATTGTTGATCTTCCTATAGGGTTGCCAAATCCTTTATCTCCTTCGGTATTTTCTCTGGCTCCTTCTTTAGGGGCCCTCTGTTCCATCCAAGGCTCTCTTTTTTGCCTTCATCTTCAGCCAGAAAGCAGAGCTGAGTCCCAGCCCACTGTGCACTTTGCCTGCCAGAAGAGAGGCAGCCTCCATGGAGGGCTCTCTTTCCATGGGACCAAGTGAAACTGCCATCTTGTATCCCAATTCCCAAAGAAACCAGTCTGCTCAGTAGAGCGCGTGGGCTCTCCTGAGCAGACTGGGCCTTCATCTTCAGCCAGAAGGCAGAGCTGAGCTCTTTTGCACATTTGCCTGCAAAGAGTACTCTGACAACTTAGACTCAGGAGAGAGATTGACTCCAAGGAGTGCTGACAGAATCAGAGGAGGAACAAGATGCAGCCTGAGACAACTATAACAAATAAAGCAAGAGATTATCAGATGGTGAAAGGCAAATGTCACAATCTTACCAACAGAAACCCATTTGAAACTCTTACAACAGGGACATCAAACATTTGATTGCTGGAAGGAAGTTTCATTTCTGCGTTTCCTGGACGGAATCTCCATGTCCGCATGCAGCAATGAAAATGCAGGGATGTGGATTTAGGTTAAAAATTCTCTTGGAAATAGGACAGAACCTGGTGTGTACCTGTCTTATTCATTAGTCTGATACTGGAGAGCTGACTTATGCTGAAGGGATTGCATATAAGCACAGCCGAATTCTTTGTTCTCTAAGTTGACAGACAGATGCCTGTAGGAGTTGGAGTAAAGGCTGGTGAAGTGGAAACTTATGGTTTCTTTGGAAAGTCAGTTGTGTTGGATGGTGTTTTTCTTGGACAAACACGGGAAGGAGTGTTTTCCTGAAGTGGACACAGGTGTAAGGATGTTTTGGTAAAGCAAGCACATGAAAGGACCTTGATAAAGGATTCTTGGATCATGACAGGTATGTGTTGGTTTGCCTTACACTGTGCAGCTGAACTCTATTTGTTGTGACTCCATAGAGAAAAAGGCACCAAATATCTTGCAGTAGTGTTCTGGTGGCTTCTTGCTGTTTCTGTAGCCTAGGTCTGATTGGCAGATACAGGCTGTCTTAGTCAGGGTTTTTATTCCTGAGCAAAAAACATCATGACTAAGAAGCAAGTTTGTGGAGGAAAGGGTTTATTCAGCCTACACTTCCACATTGCTGTTCATTACCACAGGAAGTCGGGAATGGAACTCAAGCAGGTCAGGAAGCAGGAGGTGAGGCAGAGGCCATGGAGGGATGTTACTTACTGGCTTGCTTCCCCTGGCTTGCACAGCTTGCTTTCTTATAGAACCCAAGAACACTTTATATATTTAGAGTTACTTATACATACCTAAATTGTTTAGTTGAATGCTAAAGTGCCTTTGAAAGGAGGATACAGTATGAATTCGAGTAACATCTAGGGGCATTTTAGTATGCTGTTAACGGGTAGGATTTATATTTGAACTAATCTAGAGTGGAATAATAAAGGAAGTACTCAGGTGCAGTTGGAGTGCTGCTGAAGGAGGATTTTGAAATATGGAAAGCTAGGAGAGGTAAGTGTTTTAAAGTGTATAACTCAAGTAAACTTACTACATTATCCATCCCAGGAGACCTTCAGTAGAGTTTCCTTTCCAGGAGAGAGCTCTGTGTGAGCAGAATCATTGAAGAGAAGCAGGACTCTAGGTCTTGGAAGAGAAAAATGAAGACCATCTCACATTTTGGAAACTACCATACACTGAGTCAGAGGTTAACAGGATATATGCCTTTCAAGAAGATTAAAGGTATTACTCTAATAAAGTAATAGATAGTTTAATTTTTTACAAATGGTTGGGTAAATCCATAAGGGATGGAATATTTGTGTCAGTCTAACACAGTAACTTCAAACCAGCAGTGCTATCTTAGTATCACTGCTTTAGACCAGCCCTGCACTCCTAGGACCACAGAACTACTCATGACATGTTTCTTCTACCCCAATCCTCTATTTCTTTAGCAACTAAAGTACCCTAGCCTTAACATGGTGCTTAAAACGAATCATGAAGTCAAGATATTTATGCAAGATGATGAGCTACTAGGTTAATTCATGTCCATTACCTTGTAAGTCCCCAAGGATAATGTTTGTTTCTCATTGCTATGACCAAATAACTGAAAGGAAGCAATTTCAGTGTGGAAAGGTTTATTTGGGCTAACAGTTCAGGGGATCAAGTCCATCAGGTTGGGAGAGAGATAGCAGCAGAGCAATTCGTTGTGGGTTTCTGCTCACATCTGGGGAAATCAGGAAACAGAGAAAGGGAAATGCCAGTACGCAGAGTACTATCTCCTCTTTTACCTTTGTACATCATTCTAGAGTCTGTCCTTTTTGCTTTCTATTGCAGTGATAATCTTTGTGACCAAAACCAACCCTATCATTTAATTCATTTACCATTTAAGAATGGTTAACCATTTAAGGAATAACTGAACTCCTGTTGACTGGCTTAAAAGTTTTAGAAAATTTCCTTTCAACACTATATAGTTATAAATCATTTCTTTATCTAATCACAAATAGGACTAAAATATATGTCTTATAAAGCAAGATATAGTTACAACTTGGGAGGAAATTGTGTCTAAGTCTCTGTTTCCTGTCTCAGAGTTACCTACTCATTTCTACTATTAGATTTTGATTTATCACTTGAAAAAAATATGTAGATTCCACATAGCTTTCCTTTAGTTTGAGTTCAGTGGGTAATTTGTTCTCAGATCCTAGAGATGTAGAAACAGATAGTGTTTGCTTGTTCCCTAAGAATGCTCTAACATGGAGTGCTGAGGCTGCATTCATTCATTAAAGTGGCAAATATTCCCTGATTATCTGCTATTTCTGAAACTGTCCTAAGTGACAGGGTATATACTTGTGAACTAGTTGCAGTCCTTGTTTTTCCAAATTATATTCTAGAAAAATGACTTTTTAATATTTCATTTTAACCAGAAACTCTGACTCACTATATTCACTTGATGAGATTTTGGTTCATCCAGACTTCTAGACAAAACTGATGGCACTCTCAGGTCCCTAAGGAGATTGGTTTATCACAGTGAAAGCAGCTGAGGTATCTGGATATTGTTTTGAGGAAGGAGCCAAACACTGGGGGCTGTTTCAGTTCCTGTAAGTAGCCTGTGAAGGAGGCTGGTTCAAGGTCTGGATTGAATAGACATATTGACTCACATTCTTTTCTCTTCCTATATTTTCTTAGTTAAGGATTTACTGCTGTAAACATACACAAGAACAAGGCAACTCTCATATCGACAACATTTAATTGGGGTTGACTTACAGGTTCAAAGGTTCAGTCTATTATCATCATGTTGGGAACATGGCAGCATCAGGCAAGGTGCAGGAGGAGCTGAGAGTTCTACATCTTCACCTGAAGGCTACTAGCAGAATACTGACTTCCAGGAAGCTAGGAGTAGGGTCTTAAAGCCCATGCCCACAGTGGCACATCTATTCCAACAAGGCCACACCAATTCCAATAAGGCCACATCTTCAAACACTGACACTCACTGGGCCAAGCATATACAAATCATCGCAGATACTTTTGTCTATTTTTTGTGTCCTCTGTCACAATTGTATTCTAAAAATTCATTCTAAAAGCAAGATAGAGTATCCATACCCATATTTGACAAAGTAAACTTCAAGCCAAACTTAGCCAGAAATAATGAAGTATGTTACTATATATAAATAAAGAGAATGCTCATCAAGAAGACACAATAATTGTGAACATTTGTGTACAAACATTGATGTAATTACTTTTGTGAAACAAAGTGGAAAAATAGGCTGGTCCAGACATAATAACAGGGCTCCAGTAACCCATCCTCATCAGCAAATGATCTCACCCACAAAAAAGTCCACAAAGAAACCTCGGCATAAAATTACACTAAAGATCAAATAAGTATAACAAAATTCTATGGAATCTGCCATTCAAGCTTTATAAAATTAATAACTTCTCAGAAGCCCACAAAATATTATTCAAGTCAGTATACAATTTGGACCACAAAAGAAGCCTGTTTAAAAATTAATTTACTTACATATAATGCTGCCCCCTTTTGGTCTCTCCTCACAGAGACCCTCTCTCCATCCTCCCTTTCCTTCTCCTCTGTGAGAGTGGGGAACCCTTGTGTATTCCTCCCACCCTGGTTCATCAAGTGTCTGCCAGGATAGGCACATCCTCTCTCACTGAGGCCAGTAAAGGCAAACATGTTGAGAAACAAATATCACAGTCAGGTTACAGCTTTAGGGAGAGCCTCTGCTCCAGTTGTTGGTGGGTGACCACATGGAGACTGAGCTGCATGTCTGCTACTTATGTGCAGGGCCCTCAGTTCAGCCCATGTATGCTCATTGGTTGGTAGCTCAATCTCTGAGAACCCTGTAAAGGTCCAGATTATTTGACCCTGTTGCTTTTCCTGTGGAGTCCCTATTCCCTTCAGAGCCTTCAATCCCTTTCCCCAACTCTTCCATAAGAGTCCCTAAACTTCAATCAATGGCTGGCTGTGTATTTCTGCATCTGTTTCAGTCAGCTTCTCGGTAGAGCCTCTCAGATGACAGTTATGCTAGACTCCTGTCTACAAGCACAACAGACTTTCATAAAGAATGTCAGGGATTGGTCTTTGCCCATGGAATGGGTTTCAAATAGGGACAGTTATTAGTTGGCTGTTCTTTCAGTCTCTGTTTCATTTTTTTAAACAAGATAAATTTTGGGTAGAAATTTTTTTTGGGTGGGTTTGTGTTCTTATTACTCCACTGGGAGTCCTTCCTGACTACAGGAGGTGCCCTCTTAAGGTTCCATGTGCCCAATTTTAGGCTTCTTTGTTAAGGTCAACCAGATTGACTCCTGCGAGTCTTCCTCCATTGAATCGCTGGGACTTCCTAAGGATTTCCCCCACCCTTGCCTCTGGTATCTGTTGCTTTCCATTCATTCTCACGAACCTCTGATCTCTCAGCATACCTGATCCTGACCCCTCATCCCTTCCCATTTCCCTTCCTCTCTGTGCCTCCTGTGACTATTTTGTGCCTCCTTCTAAGTGTAATTCAAGAATCCTCATGTGTGCCTTCTTTCTTGTTTAACTTCTTAGAGTCTGTGGGATTTATCTTGGGCATTCTGTATTTTGTGGGTAAAATGCACTTAGTGAATCCATACCATGCATGTTCTTTTAGATCCAGGTTACCTCACTTTGGATGCTATATCTAGTTTCATCCATTTGCCTGCGAAATTCATGATGTCTTCATTTTCCATAGCTGAATGGGAATCCCTTGTGTAAATGAACCATGTTTTCTGTATCCATTCTTTAGTTGAGAGGCATCTGGGTTGTTTCCCGTTTCTGGTTACTACAAATAAAGCTGCTAGGAACATAGTGTAGAATGTGTCCTTGTATTCCTAGGTCTTCATGTAGAACTATTTCCAACTTTCTGAAAAACCATCAAACTGATTTCTCGAGTTGTTGTACAAATTTGCAGTCTTCCCACCAATGGAGGAATATTCCCTTTCTGCACATCTTTGCCAGCATGGGCTGTTGCTTGAGGATTTTTTTCTTAGCCACTCCTATTGGTGTAAGGTGGAATCTCAGGTTCACTTTTGTTAGCATTTCCCTGATGACTAAGGATGTTGAGCATTTCTTTAAGTGTTTCTTGGCCATTTGAAATTCCTTCGTTGAAAATTCTCTGTTTAACTCTGTTCTCCATTTTGTAATTGGGTTATTTTGTTTACAAAACCAAACTTAACAAGCCCCCTATTTAAATAATTTATTGTGTTATAACATGTCATAATTTAATAAACTAAAAATCAACAGCAAGAGAAATGTTTCATTGGTAATATGATTATATTTCTACTAAAATACATTGAAAAATAAAAGTGAAATATATAGAATTAAATTAGAAAAATAATCAATGTAACTCACAGAAGTGATAATGTTTCATGCTAGGAAACTTCTACTTGTCATCAATATGCACCCACACCCATCACAACAGCATAAACTTATCCACCCTTACCCCACCCCAACCCTACCACAACATGCACCTATCCCCCAACAGCACCCCCACTACATATGCAACTCACCACTGCACCTAACATTTATACACAAAACATATACATCCCCCCACACCACATATACCACACCACACTCTGAACATGTATAACCCGCTACCACCAAACTCATGCAACACACACACACACTTTTTTTTCCTCCTATTTCTTCCTTGATTTAAACAGGGATAGAACTGATGTGCTAGTATAGACAGGTGCTTGCAAGGAGATATCTTCTTCAATATTCTGTATCCTCCTAAAGAATAGTAACCAATTTTTTTTTTCATTTTTATAGTCAGCATTGATGCACCGACTATATACACGATTGATATAACGATTGATATACACGATAGTATATACCATAGCATCTTAGAGAAAGAGCATTACAATAATCAGACTGCTGCCCCAATGGTAGGAGGAGAGTGTACAAGGTTATACTCCCAGTGTACAAAGAAACTCTTCTGCTTCTGCTTAGTTCATGAGGCCTTCAGTTCCCGTCAGTGCATAGTCAGATCTTGATATCTTCTTGTAAAATAGACTCCAGACTACCACTAATCTCCCTAATCCAACTTTCAGATTCTGCTTTTCTACTTTTTCCAGCATTTCAGTGGATTGGTCCTATTGTTGTACTATGCTTGAGCAGTAAATATCTGCTTATCATTCTCAGGGCAAACGCCTTGATTTTAACCCAAAAGATAAGACAAATTTGTCATCACACCATAGGAATGAAACTTCCAAAATACTTCTCATATGACTGCCTGCCTGCATTGTTCTACATGGATAGAGCATGTCTGTGAGGGAGCTATTCTCCTGAAACTGGAGATGGTAGCCATCCTTACGTGTGGTAGAACTAATTCTTTCAAAACTGTCTTCTTCACTGGGAGAATCACAAGACATAAAATACTCTGGAAAAAGGCCCTGAGTAAAAACATTTTATAACGTCATGTTCTCCATTTCAGATTTATGGTTCAAATAAGAACTTTTCCATCATAAAAATTGCAAAGGCTGCTATGAACATAGTAGAGCATGTGTCCTTATTACATGTTGGAGCGTCTTCTGGGTATATGCCCAGGAGTGGTATTGCTGGGTCCTTAGGTAGTACTATGTCAAGTTTTCTGAGGAACCACCAGACTGATTTCCAGAGTGGTTGTACCAGCTTGCAATCCCACCAGCAATGGAGTAGTCTTCCTCTTTCTTCACATCCTTGCCAGCATCTGCTGTCACCTGAGATTTTGATCTTAGCCATTCTGAATGGTGTGAAGTGAATCTCAGGGTTGTTTTGATTTGCATTTCCCTAATGCCTAAGGATGTTGAAAATTTCTTTAGGTGCTTCTCAGCCTTTTGGTATTCCTGTTGAGAGTTCTTTGTTTAGCTCTGCACCCCATTTTAAAATCAGATTATTTGTTTCTCTGGAGTCTAACTTCTTGAGTTCTTTGAATATATTGGATATTATATATATATATATATATATATATATATATATATATATTGGTAAAGATCTTTTCCCAATCTGTTGGTTGCCATTTTGTCCTATTGACATTGTCCTTTACCTTACAGAAGCTTTGCAATTTTATGAGGTCCCATTTTTCAATTCTTTATATTAGAGCATAAGCTATTGATGTTCTATTCAGGAAAATTTCCTCTGTGACATGTGTTCGAGGCTCTTCCCCACTTTCTTTTCTATTAGTTTCAGTGTATCTGGTTTTATGTGGAGGTCCTTGATCCACATGAACTTTTTACAGATAGATAAGAATGGATCAATTTGCATTCTTCTATATTCTAACCCCCAGATGAACCAGCTCCATTTGTTGAAAATGCTGGGTTTCTTTGTTTGTTTGTTTGTTTGTTTTTTGGTTTTTTGTTTGTTTGTTTGTTTGGGTTGTTTTGAGACAGGGTTTCTCTGTATAGCCCTGACTGTCCTGGAACTCGCTTTGTAGCCCAGCCTGGCCTCGAACTCAGAAATCTGCCTGCCTCTGCCTCCTGAGTGCTGGGATTAAAGGCATGTACCACCACATGTGGCAAAAATGCTGTCTTTTTTCCACTGCATGGTTTTAGTTCCTTTGTCAATGTTCAAGTGACCATATGTGCATGGGTTCATTTCTGGGTCTTCAATTCTATTCCCAAATATCTCTCAACAGGGGAATGGATACACAAAATGTGGTATGTTTTCACAATTGAGTACTACTTATTTTTAGGCAAATTGATGGAACTAGAAAATATCATCCTGAGTGAGGTAACCCAACCACAAAAGAAGACACATGGTATGCACTCACTGATAAGTGGATATTAGCCCAGAAGTTTGGAATACCCAAGACACAATTCACAGACCACATGAACCTCAAGAAAAAAGAAGACGAAAGTGTGGATACTCTAGTCCCTTTGAAGGTGTTACAGAGACAAGGTATGGAGCAGACACTGAAGGAAAGGCCATCCAGAGACTCACCCCACCCCCAGATTCATCCTATGTACAATTGCCAGACTCAAACACTATTGTGGATGCCAACAAGAGCTTGTTGACAGAGGCCTGATACAGCTGTCTCTTGAGATGCTCTACCAGTGCCTGATAAATACAGAGGTGGATGCTCTCAGCCAACCATTGAACTGAGTACAGGGTTCCCAATGGAGGAGCTAGAGAAAGGATCCAAGGAGCTGAAGGGGTTTGCTGCCTCATAGGAGGAAAAAAAAAACATGAACCAATCGTACCCCACAGAGCTCCTAAGGACTAAACCACCAAACAAAGAGGACACATTGAAGGGCCCGTGGCTTCAGTTGCATTTGTAGCAGTGGATGGCCTTGTCAGCCATCAATGGGACGAGAGGGCCTTGGTCCTGTGAAGGTCCTATGCTGCAGTGTAGGGGAATGCCAGGACCAGAAAGTGGGAGTGGATTTGTTGGTGAACAGGGGGAGGGGAGGGGATAGGGAGCTATTGGAGGGGAAAAAAGAAAAGGGGATAATACTTGAACTGTAAACAATGAAAATATTTAATAAAAAATAAATAAAAATGAAAAAAGTGAAAAAATTGCAAAGAAAAGTGTTTAATGAGAAATTTTTGAAGGATATTTGAGAAATTCATTGACAGTACCAAGAAATTGGATAAATTCTTATTTCTGACTACTTTCAGACTTACAAGAAAATCAGATTAAAAAAAAACAATTGAAAGCATTGTGATCACTGAGGTGTTTCTGAGAGAAGAGTATGTTAATTTGTCTTGACTCTCAACATCTGCTTTCTGACATCTCAGTGGTTTTCTGAAGATGGCTGTCTGTATATTCATAATCCTCATGAGTGTCCTCCAGAGCCCTCTTAAGAATAGTTTTGAGGGACCAATGCTTTCTACAATGCCTAAAGGAGCCTACAAGGAAGCAAATGATGGAGTTGTCAGAGCTGTTTACACAGGACAGGACTGCTGTAACTTGGTAAATGTGACAAAAGGAATGATATTCCTCCTGAGACATTTTTCAATCTTTGCTTTTGCTATGCTTTTATATCTTAACTTGCACTCATCACCACCCCACTGTGTCTTTCCTCCTGTCAGTGATTGTTGCTTGAAGGTTCTTGCCACCCGGACAATAATGCCAAGCAAAGTGAGGAGTGTCCTTAAGTGCTCATTAGGGATGGAATAAAGTCTCTATCTTTTTCTTCATACTCCCAATGTCCTGCCTTTCCTCTTATCTGCTAAAGCAGTGATGTTGGCATATTTCCAGTTTCTTCTGAATATCAGAGAAATGCATCAAAGGAACGGCTAATGTCTCCTGTCCTTAATACCAGCACTAGGTAGGCACAGGCAGGTGGATTTCTGAGTTTGAGACCAGTCTGGTCTACAGAGTGAGTTCCAGGACAGCCAGGTCTATACAAAGAAACCCTGTCTCAAAAGTCAAAAATCAAAAATCAAAAAAGAAAAAAGAAAAAGAAAAAGAAAAAGAAAAAAAGGGCCAATTGTTCTTTGGATGCAATTGTGTGTTAAACTATTTATTCCTAAATATCTTAATAGTTAAGCTTATAGTTTTGATCAGCAAACATTTATTTTCATTTTATATTTTCTCTGTTAACAATCATACAATCCAACTATAAGAGATGTAAAAATCTTTTATGTCTACTAGACATACTGAGAAGAGACTAAAAGATCTCTCTCTCTCTCTCTCTCTCTCTCTCTCTCTCTCTCTCTCTCTCTCTCTCTCTCTCTGTGTGTGTGTGTGTATTTATCTATCTATTAAGATTGGGGCTCATGTATTCAAAGAGGGCCTCAAACTTGCTATATACGTTAGAATGACTTTGAATTTCTGATGTTTTTCTTTTCCTTCCAATGCTGGGTTAATAGGCACAACCACCACAGATAATTTATGTAACTCTGGGATTCAACCCCAGGAATTCATACACAGTAGGGAAGTGCTTTACAAGCTGAGACATATCCTCATCCCCAGCCCATGAGGGAGAGATTTAAATAGGTAGTCTGTGTCTGGTAAGTGAGCAGTGCTGAGTGGAGCAAGGGCACCAAGAGTGTTTGCAAGGTCTTATCTCTAACAACACACTGTGGACTCTTTAAGCAGCAAGCCTGAAATTGACAGGTATTGTCAAGAGACTTGGTTGAATGTGGGGAGGCTATTGGAGCAGAGGCTCTATGGAAAACAGCTATAGAGAAAGGGGGAGGATTGGGCAGATGATGTGGAAATGAAGACTTTGGCAGTTCCACTGATGTGGAGGTTGACTCGATACAGAACAGGTGATTGTATGGAGTGGGTGGTAAGGTTAAAAAGGGTTAAAATATAGAGAAGAGAGGGTTAATCATCTAGATGGATATGGTAGTTGCTATAAATGAGGACAGGGCAGGTGCTCAATAAATCTATAAACCAGACAGGCCATGTTCTAATCGAGTAAACAGTTACATCCCCATTAGTGACATTAAGAATGTAATTTTTTAAATGCAGAAATAAAGTGCTTCACGACCTGCATAAGACTGTAGCAGTCAATACTCCAGGAGGGGAAGGGGAGGCACCCAACACCTAGTTGAAAAACTACAGGCAGTCAATGCTGCTGAGTTGTGGGGTAGGCTTTCCACAGGGACAAGATTCCAAGACATTTTGCCCATTTCTAAGTGGTCAGCCTTATAATACACGTTTTGGATTCAGCAGGTTTCATGAGTTAAAAAAAATCATAATACATGTGCAGTTTCTGCTCTATTCTATTGCTGTGAAGAGACACCATGACCCAGGTAACTCTTAGAAAACATCTAATTGGGGGGCTTGATTACAGCTTTAGAGGGTTAGTCCTCGATTTACTTACAGCATACAGACATGGTGCTGGAGCAGTATCTGTGAGTTTTACAATCCTGATCTGCAGTCAGGCAACAGGCACAGAATGTGGGTGGTGGTGGAGAGAGAGAGAGAGAGAGAGAGAGAGAGAGAGAGAGAGAGAGAGAGAGACAGAGACAGAGACAGAGACAGAGAGAAACAGAGACAGAGAGACAGAGAGACAGAGAGAAACAGAGACAGAGAGAGCAGAGAGACAGAGATAAAGACATAAAGATACAAAGAGACAGAGACAGTCAGAAACAGAGAGACACAAAGAAATAGAGAAATACAGACTGAAAGAGACACACAAACAGAAAGAGACACACAGACTGAGACAAAGGCAGACAGACAGACAGGCAGGCAGGCACACACACACACACACACACACACACACACACACACACACACACACATTCTTGTGTCAGCTTTTAAAACATCAAAATCCATACTCAAGTGTCATACTTCTTACAAAAAAGCCACACCTCCTATTTATTCTCAAGTAGTTCCACTCTGTGTTGACAAAACATTAAAATATATGAGTCTGTCGTGTCCATTCTCATTTAAACCATCTCATATAGAAGATGACATAAAATAGAGATGGGGAATGGGTGCAGCACATAGAATCTATAGGAGTTGTGGAGGGAACTGTTTAATAACAAAAATACATTGAACTCATATATGAAATTCTCAACCTTGCCATTGCAAAGAAATAAACTCTTTAACATGAAGCAAAATCCCAATACTAAGATAGGAAGTCATAATGGTTACCTTACAAGATGTTCAGCCATAGGGATGTGGGACAGAGCAGGACTCATTGGGTGATATGTATCTTGCTAGTATCATGGCTCTGGTCATGGATGGAGCAAGACATGAACTGGTGCTGAACATGGATGTGGAGAAGAGATCAAGAAGTTGAAAAGTTTCTCCAGGAAATTTCTGCCTTGAAATCACAAGGATAAGAAGGGAAGCCTGGCCAGGGTTAGGATGCAGAAGGAGAAGTCATTTCTGAGTATCCAGAAGTGCACATCCAGAACACAACTGCACTTTCTGCTAGCCCAGCACAGGCATTGATGCCCAGAACACACTAATCATGGTCTTTATTTCTGCTGATTCAGAGACAGCATGGTATCATTTTACATTTTAATTAGTCATGTGCTTTTGTCATTGTCCCCATCTTACCTATAGAAAATTAGAGATGCAAGGTTCAGAAATGGTTCCAGGCTGTCTCAGCTAGTGTTTTATTGCTGAGTACGGACATCACAAACAGGACAACTCTCATAAGGACAACATTTAACTGGGGCTGGGTTCCAGGTTCAGAGGTTCAGTCCATTATCATTAAGGAGGGAACATCAACCTCTGCTGTGCCCTGTGTAGTGGACAATAATCTGGCTGAGTGGCTGCCGGAAGGATGAAGGATACATAACTACTCTCTTCTAATGTGTGTGATACGGAAATGGCTGTTCACACACATTAGAAGAGAGAAGGGAAATTTGGAACCCATCAAGAACAAGAGTGCAGGAAATAGGAACAGTGCTTTAGTGGAGAACAGAGGCAGAGTTTAGGGTCTTGGATGGCTTCCTATCTCTGAAAAGCCCTTCTCAGTCCAGACTGCCCAGGCCTCAGCAGGACGGAGGGCTGTGAGTGAAATATAGCAGGAAACTTGACCTATCAAGGCTGAATGCATGCATCTCTCATGTTCTCCCCTGGATTCTGCAACCCTGCTTAGGTTGAGGAGGATGTGGAGGAAAAGCCACAACTTCTGTTACTGTCTTGCAGGGAGCAATGGTCTTCTGCTCTGAGTTACTTTTGTTAGAAACGGTTCTCATTACCACGACCATACACCTGACAAAAAAGCAACTTGTGAGTGGAAAGATTTTTTTTCTTTTGGCTGGAAGTTTGAAAGAGTAGGGTCCATCATGGCTCAGATGGTGGGATTGCTTGTATTTTCTTCTACCCAGAGCTGTCCAGTGTCATGTAGCACTAAGAGAAGTTATGCATAAGCATGACTCTGATTCTACATCAGAATGTCCCTGTGACCCCTTAGCCTTAAGCTCAACATTCACATTTCTCCTGGTTCTTCCCTGTCTGTGTAATGAGCAGTGTGAACTGAAGTTAGCAGAGATGATGGCACTGGCTTTGCGGTCCTTGAGGCTGACAGCCTAGAACAGTGACTGTGGAAAATAGAAATGTTTCAGGTCTAGACCAGAGCCAAATTCTTTTGGGCTACATTTATCTTTCCTATTAACCATTCATCGCATATCTCTGTACTTGAGTTATCCTCCTTAACATTAGGTCTTAATACCCTAACGGGCCATGCAAGTTCACCAATTTGAAGGCTAAGAATGCTATTAGAGAACACTTGAGACCTATAGCAGTGATTTTCTCATTGGACTTTCCTGCCTCAATGAGGTTTCCGTTGGCATTTTAAAATTTTATTTATGGCCTTTTCCGGACTCCCTGCCCCTGTAATTTTGTTACTGTTGAAAATTCAGGAAGTTGTGGCTAAGTTGGAACATTGTATTTGGGGCAATTTGAACCTGTATTCTTGAGCCATAGACCTCATATGTGGCTCAGAATAAGCTCTCTCGTGTTTCTTTGATGTGAGAGTGGTGTTTTGTGTGAGTGATGGAAGGAGCTTTCTTTATCTACACTGGTTACTTGATGCTGTATGACTCATATATATTCTCTTGGTGATTTCTCTTCTTAAATTAGTTTGTTGTACATATGGAGCAACCCGTGGCTTCAGCCATATATGTAGTAGAGAATGACCTCATTGGCCATTAATGAGAGGAGTGGCCCTTGGTCCTGTGAAGGCTCAATGCCCCAGTATAGAGGAATGCTAGGCCGGGATGGTGGGAGTAGGGGGGTGGGTGGAGCCCACCTTATAGCTTCCTTATAGAAGCAGTGGGAGGAGATGGGATAGGGCATTTCTACAGGGGAAACCGAGAAAGGGAATAACATTTGAAATGTAAATAAATAGAATATCCAATAAAAAACAAAACAAAAAAAATTTTTTTTGTAGAAAAGGCTTGTGCTAGGGCCTAAATATCTTTAAATTGCCTTCCAATGGACCAGGCATCAAGGATCCCAAAACTTAAAAAACACATTCACTTTCTGGAGGCTCATGTAAAAATTGAAAGGGTTTTCTGCCATTAGCAAATGCAGGATTTAGGAAATCCTACCCCTTTGTAGCCCACAATTTCAGATGAAAATAAGAATAAATGTTGTGTAAAGTAAGGTACAGAGTAATTATGAATGGGGAGGCAAATGGGAAGCTTCTGTTTCCAGGCTTACAGTTGGAATTTGCTCTCTTGGCCTGTCTACCTCTTTGCTTCTTGGTTTCTGATTTGCTCTTCTGGCTAGTGTACTAATCATCTGTTCTGTGTTATCATAAAGCACTGACCAAAAGCAGCATGGACAGGAAAAGGTATATTTCACATTATAGGTTGGGTCTATATTCAATGAGGCCAGGGAAGGAGCCCAAGCAGGGACCCAGAAGTAGGAAAGGAAGCAGAAACCAAGACAGGGATGTTTCTCACTGGTTTGTTCACTGTAGCTTGCTGTATTTGCTTTCTTATACACCACTGGACTGCCTACTCAGGGATGGCACCATCCACAATGGACATGGCTCTCCTACATCATTCATTGATTAAGAAAATGACCCACAAGGATTTGCACATAGCATTTTGGTGGAGACAATTTCTCAGTCAAGGTCTCCACTTCCCAGAGGACCCTAGTTTGTGTCAACTTGACAAAAGCTAAACAGAACAGCTAGAGAATGTATTAAGATTAACACTGCCCTTTGCATGATAGATAACATCTAGTGAAACTACAGGCTGTGCTGTTTAAATGAGTAATCAACTGTCAATCAGACCTTTGTGGCTAGAGATATGACTCATGAATTGTTGAGAGTGCTTTAAAATGTAGGGCTAAAGTTGGGTGCACTCTCTGATTGACAGGTATTCACTGAGTACCTACTATGCTCCAAAAAGTATCGTCAGAGATGCAGTGCAGAGCTGTGAACCAAACAAAATCTTGAGAGTCTACATTCATTTGGAGGAAAACTGGCAACTCCTGCAAGTCTCTAGTTTATCCTTCTGTGGTTCTCCTGGCTTTCTGATCCATGACACTGTGTTTTCAAGTTTCTGACACATTTCCCATCTGTCTCATTGCATCTGACTATCTTCAGTAGGACAACAGAAACAGTCGGGGGAAGGTAAATGTCTTCTTATAGCTCCACTTCTCTCTATAGCATCCCATAGCATCATTTACTATGTTCTCTTCCTTTTCTCCTGCTACTCTACATGAAGCACCCCTGTTCCCATTAAGACCATTCTTATAAGAGAGCAGGACATTGTAGCTTGAAGACTCATTCAGAGGATATTGCAGGTTTGGCCCAGGCCACAGTTACCCACATTAAAGTGTTGAATTACTTACTGCTTTGGTAAGTGGAAGAATTAACATTTATGCACTCTTCTCATTTCCTGGCTTCTTCTGTTCCCTTTCATTGGCTGGTCCAAAAAAAAATGTATGCATGTATTCAGCAAATGGCTGTTCCTGAACACCCATAGATAAACAAGTATTTTCAGGTCTAGTTGGAGATAGTAGACAATGATGAACACAATGATGACCCATAATTATGATTTCCTAATTTATATCTTAACAGAACACTTTAGTGTAAGATGAGCTTGTTTCTCTCTGGTTGTGTTTGCTTTTCAATTCTCTTATAACCAGTTACTAGTAATGTACAGCCTCTAACAACACAGTGATTTTGTATAGTTTCTATATGTCAGGAATCAGATTCCATCTTAACTAGAGCTTCTTTTCAAGGACTTACAGGAATATAGTCAAAGAGTTGACTAGGACCATGTGTCTCATTTAATCTTAGGGTCTTTTATTACCTTAATGGCTGTCATCAGAACCTAGATCACTTCACAACATAGCCGCCTGTCCCAGAAAGACAACAGCCAAGTGTCTCCGGGACTTCCTGTCTTACAGCCAGACTATCTGAAATTCCATTTATCAGGGTCCATTGTCTTCCTTCTGTCATTTCTCACTGTTCTTTAGCTCAATCCACTGCAGCCACAATGGCCTCACTGTTACTCTCCATGCCCTCTGAACATCTGCTGTTTCCTCTCATCTTGACAGGAACCAGTTTCTGTATTTGCCCTGATCAGTCTCAGCTTTTGTTTAGAGATCAGCCATTTGCTGATCTCATACATATTCTGCTATTGCCCTGGTCATTGCCCTAATTTTTGCCTAACATTCTACTCAACATTTTGTGTTCATTTTATTGGCTGCATGTGAGGGAGTTGCTTTTCTGAGTTTTAATGAAGAAAGCCACTGTAAACATTCTTGCACAATGATTAATTGTATGAACATAAATTTTAATATCTCTGGATCAAATACTTAACTTTAAGATTATTAAGTTACATGATTATATACCAAACTTAAAATGATTATTTTTGTATTTTTAAGTGTGTTCACATCATGTGTGTTCTTTTGTGATTGGGTTGCCTTACTCAAGATGATATCCTCCAGATCCATCCATTTGTCTAAGAATTTCATAAACCCATTTTTTTAATAGCGGAGTAGATGTCCACTGTGTAAATGTACCACATTTTCTGTATCCATTCTTCTCTTGAGGGACATCTGGGTTCTTTCCAGCTTCTGGCTATTATAAATAAGGCTGCTATGAACATCGTGGAGCATGTGTCCTTATTACATGTTGGAGCATCTTCTGGGTATATGTCCAGGAGTGGTATTGCTGGATTACCTGTTATATCTATGTCCAATTTTCTGAGGAACTGTTAAAGTGATTTCCAGTGTGGTTGTACAAGCTTGCAGTACCACCAGCAAAGGAGGAGTGTTCCTCTTTCTCCACATCATTGCCAGCATCTGTTGTCACCTGAATTTTTTATTTTAGAAAATGAGTGGTTTGAGGTGGAATCTCAGGGTTGTTTTGATATGCATTTCCATGATGACTAAAGATGTTGAAAATTTCTTTAGGTGCTTTACACCAATTTGGTATTCCTCCGTTGAGAATTCTTTGTTTAGCTATGTATCTCATATTTTAATTAGGTTATTTTGTTCTCTAGAGTCTAACTTCTTGAGTTCTCTGTATATATTGGATATTAGCCTTCTATTAGATGTAGGATTGGTAAAGATCTTTTACCAATCTGTTGGTTGCCATTTTATCCTACTGACTGTGTCCTTTACCTTACAGAAGTTTTGCAATTTTATGAGGTTCCATTTGTCAGTTCTTGATCTAAGAGCATAAGCTATTGTTGTTCTAATCAGGAAATTTCCCCTGTGACATGTATTTGAGGCTCTTCCCTACTTTCTTTTCTATTAATTTCAGTGTATCTGGTTTTATGTGGAGGTCCTTGATCCACTTGAACTTGATCTTTTTACAAGGAGATAAGAGTGTATCAATTTACATTCTTCTACCTGCTCACTGCCAGTTGAACCGTGTTGAAAATAATGTTGTCTTTTTTCTTACTGGATGGTTTCAGCTCACACAAAGTTCAAGTGACCATATTTGTATGCATTCATTTATCAGTCTTCAATTCTATTCACAGATGTCTCTCAACATAGGAATGGATACAGAAAATGTGGTAATTTACACAGTGGAGTACTACTTAGCTATTAAAAATAATGAATTCATGAAATTCTTAGGCAAATGGATTGAACTAGAAAATATTATCCTGAGCAGGGTAACCCACTCACAAAAGAACACACATGGTATGCAGTCACTGATAAGTGGATATTAGCACAGAGGCTCAGGATACCCAAGATACAATTCACAGACAACATGAAGCTCAAGGACAAGGATGACCAAAGTGTGGATACTTCAGTCCCTCTTATAAGGGGAAACAAAATACCTATGAACGGTGTTGCATAGAGAAGGTGTGGAGTAGAGACTGAAGGAAAGGCCATCCAAAGACTGCCCTACCTGGGGTTCCATCCCATATACAGTCACCAGACTCAAACAGCATTGTGGATGACATGTGCTTGTTTTTAGACTCCTGATATAGTTGTATCTTGAGAGGCTGTGCCAGTACTGATAAATACAGAAATGGATGCTCATAGACATCCATTGTACTGAGAACAGAGTTCCCAATGGAGGAGCTAGAGGAAGGAACCCAGGTGCTGAAGGGGTTTGTAGCCCCATAGGATGAACAACAATATAAACTACCCAGACCCCCATATCTCCCAGGGACTAAACCACCAACCAAAGAGTACACATGGAGGGACCCATGGCTCCAGTTGCATGTGTAGCAGAGGATGGCCTTGTAGCTCATCAATGGGAGGAGAGACTTTTGGTCCTGTGAAGGCCCTATACCCCAGTGTTGGGGGTTGCCAGGGAGAAGAAGTGGGAGTGGGTGGGTTGGTGTACAGAGGGAGGGCGATAATGGGTTTTCAAAGGAAAAATCAGGAAAAGGGATAACATTTGAAATGTAAATAAAGAAAATATTTAATAAAAAGCAAAAATGAAAAAAAAGTGCAAAAACATGTTCTATTATGGGAGTGGGTGTGTTGAGGAGCAGTGGGGGAGGGTTAAATAGAGAGGGGACTGTTGGAGGGGAAACTAGGAAAGGGGATAACATTGGAAATGTAAATAAAGAAAATATCTAATAAAAAATAAAATAAAAAATTTTGGAAGATATTTGAAAAATTCATTGACAAGGGCAAGAATGTTGGAGAAATTCTTATTTTTGACTACTTTGAGAAGTATAAGAAAATTAGATTAAAAATAATCAATTGAAAGCACTGCAATCACTGAGGCGTTTCTGAGAGAAGAGTAAGTTAATGTTGTCTTGACTCTCAACATATGCTTTCTGACATCTCAGTGGTTTTCTGAAGATGGCTGTCTGTATATTCATCCTCTTCAGGAGTGTCTTTCAGAGCCCTATTAAGAATAGTTTGGAAGGAACAACACTTTCTACAATGCCTAAAGGAGCCTACAATGAAGTAAATGATGGGATTGGCAGAGCTGTTTACACAGGACAGGACTGCAGTTACTTGGTAAATGTGACAAGAGGGATAATGCAAATGAACCCCAAACCAGTGTAGCAGGAAAAAGTAAAGCCCAAGAGGCAGGCCACAGATGAGATAGACCATCACTGTGAGAGAGATGGTAACTTACAGCCTGGACAGGGGTTTCTTCCTAGGACCACAGAGGATCCTCAGCAGTAGGGCCAGACTGGACACAGAGAGAAGCATAAATAAAAAAATCAGAAATGCAGTTATAATAAAGGCAACATTTTCCACAAATGATGATTAGTCTCACCCAGGAATCCTAAGAAGAACCAATCCAGGATGCCTATGAGAATGGACAGAACCCAGATTAGGGCATATAGGATAGCTGACATGTTACTTTGGTGGTGGAAGTCATACCAGATTGGCCACAATACAGACAGGCAGTGCTCCATGCTAATAGCACTGAGCAGGCTGTGCCCTGCCATATAGGGAATGATTGCTGCATTGCCTAAGATATCTTTGTTTAATTTATGGGCATAGATGAAGTCAATGATCCATAGCAGAGAGTCAATGAAATGGCAGCAGAGGAAGAAGGAGTCGCCCAGAGCCAGATTGAGGACATAGCCTGAGATGGGTTTCCTGTGCATTCAGAATCCCAGGAGCCAGAGAACAATCGTGTTTCCTGCCAGTTCCACCAGGACAGTGATGAGGACCAGAAAGGACGGAGTCAGGATTGGACTGCAGTTGGGATGACCAGTTTCATTCAGTGGTATGATCCTGTGTTGTGTGATGAGATGATTGGATCCATGCTCACAAATCTTTCAGTGGTGTTACTGAGAACACAGACCACATTTAATCACCTTAAAATTGACCCTTCTTCTGGAAATCATAATATAATATAGATATTTTTGTCAATATGCCTTAATAAAATCATTTATAAATAAAAGGAAAGTAACATGACCATATGGATCAAGAATTCTGGGCTGTGAATTCAAATTCAGAGCTTGTGTATACTCTATAGTGTGGGTCATACTTCCTGTGTATAACTCAGGACTTTTTAATCGCGTGGAAATGGTTCCATTCTCTCATGGACAAGGTTGGATCCATTTCCTGCTCTCCTGTAACCCCAGAAAGGGAAGCACCAGATTTGCCTCCCCAGGGCTTAAAATAACACAGGAAAGATGAAGATATCAGGGTATTGTCGAGGTACATTAAGGGAAATATCCTTCTGCATGGTCAAAAGAATGTATTCTGAGTTATGCACCTAACTCTCGGTCGAGACATGACACTGGTCTGTGCAACAGATTACAGATCACATGCATTTACCTCCTCCCTTGAGATGACCAAGCTGCACCTATCAGTCACTTCACCAGGGGATTGCTGAGGTGGCAGAAGGAATGACAACTCACTCATCTTTCACAGGAGTTATACCTTCTCTGCAGCCATCTCTGACCTTCCCTCAGCTGGTACAGTTAAGCCTGTCTGCTTTTCTGAAAGCACTTAAGGTTCCTTTTTCTTTCTTTAGATCTCCTTTTCTTTTGAACATGGGTCAAAAGACCAAGCAACATTTTCCTGAGAGTCTGGACTCTCTCAATCATTTCTGAAACCCACATCTCTTTCCACCATGAAGTTTTTTCCCAACTTCCATTGCTGGACATACCAGCTTTCTTGGGATGTCAAAAGGCATGGCTTTTTCTCTTCACCTTCTCGATCTCCCTCCTCCTGGAAGCTGCCCAGATTTACAGCTTGGCTTCTCTGTTGTTTTGTTCTGAAATATTAGTAAAACTGTGATTGTGTTTCCTTCTAATTCTGTTTTTACAATATGTTTGGGGGAAGGGTGTTTTAAAATTCTTTCATTACCGAGAGAACCCTGATTTCTACCATAACACAGGGGCTCATTATGGCTTGGCTGATCATGTAGATTTATTTTTGTACACTGATTGTGTATTTATGTGTAGGAGGGGTTGGAGGAGAGTGGGAGAGGGTTATATATGAGTCTGGACTGAATTTCCCAGCACCATAAAGAACAGAAGAAGGGGAGTGAGGTCTCAGACCCAGGAAAAGAGGGAGAGAAATTAAAACAGAACAACAAAAGGAAGACTTAATTGGTGTGGTGTGAGGTAAGCCACAGGAATGGATTCCATTCTTTCTCCCAGGAGGTCTTTAGTGGTATTTACTTTGAAGGAAAAAGTCTTTGCTTGAGAGGAGCTTTTAAAGGGAAATAGAAGTGTAGGTCTTAAAAAATAAATACCACCAGGCATTCACACCCCCCCACAACATGTGCACAAGTACACACACACAATGGCTAGTTATAAAAATAGCAACTGAGCTGAAATCAACTATTTTCTCTTTTAGTTTTCCAGTAGTCGAGGAGGTAAAAATTAACATTTTTCTTTATAAATTTTAGAAATGAGAAAGGGAAGCCAGTGAAGAGGAAAGAGATAAGGGTATAGGCCAAGTAAGGACAGATGCTCCACTCCAGCTTATCTCTTTTGCCTCACAAACTAGAGGTAACTCCCTTCAGAGGACAAACTTAGAAAACAGGCTCTCAATGGTCTACAGAGGGTCAGTACATTCTCCTATCAGGCAGAAAATATAGCATGTATTTATTCATTTATTTCCATTTCTTCTTTTTTCTTAGATTTATTTTTATTAGATACTTCCTTCATTTACATTTCAAATCTTATCGCCTTACCTAGTTTCCTCTCTGAAAATCCCCTATACCTTCCCCCTCCCCCTGCTCCCTAACCTGCCCACTCCTGCTTCCTGGCGCTGGCATTCCCCTATACTGGGGCCTAGAATCTACACAAGACCAAGGGTCTCTCCTCCCTTTGATGGCCAAGTAGGACATCCTCTGCTACATATGCAGCTTGAGACAGGAGCTCTGGGGGTACTAGTTAGTTCATATTGTTGTTTCTTCAATAGGGTTGCAGACCCCTTCAGCTCTTTGGGTACTTTCTCTACCTCCTTCATTGGGGACCCTGTGTTCCATCCAAGAGATGGCTGTGAGCATCCACGTCTGTATTTGCCAGGCAGTAGCAAAGCCTCACAGGAGACAGCTATATCAGGGTCCTGTCAGCAATATCTTGTTGGTATATGCAATAGTGTCTGGGTTTGGTGGTTGTTTATGGGATGAATCCCTGGGTGGGGCAGTTTCTGGATGGTCCTTCCTTCAGTCTCAGCTCTGAACTTTTTCTCAGTAACTCCTTCCATGGGTATTTTGTTCCCCATACTAAGAAGAAAGGAAGTATCTACACTTTGGTCTTCCTTCTTTAGTTTCATGAGTTTTGCAAATTGTATCTTGGGTATTCTACGATTCAGGGCTAATATCCACTTATCAGTGAGTGAATAACATGTGTGTTCTTTTGTTTTTGGGTTACCTCACTCAGAATGATATCCTCCAGATCCATCCATTTGCCTAAGAATTTTAGAAAGTCATTGTTTTTAATATCTGAGTAGTACTCCATTTTAAATATACCACAGTTTCTGTATCCATTCCTCTGTTGAGTGACATCTGTGTTCTTTCCAGCTTCTGGCTATTACAAATAAGGCTACTATAAACATAGTGGAGCATGTGTCCTAAATACAAGTTGGAGCATCTTCTGCCCAGGAGAGGTATTGCTGTATCTTCTAGTAGAACTATGTCCAGTTTTCTGAGGAACCGCCAAACTGATTTACAGAGTGGTTGAACCAGATTGCAATCCCACCAGCAATGGAGAAGTGTTCCTCTTTTCCAAGTCCTTGCCAGCACCTTCTGCTACCTGAATTTTTGACCTTAGCCATTCTGACTGGTGTGAGGTGCAATCTCAGGGTTGTTTTGATTTGCATTTCACTGTTGATTAAGGATTTTACACATTTTTTCAGGTGCTTCCCAGCCATTCATTATTCCTCAGTTGAGAATTCTTCTTTTAGCTCTGTATCCCATTTTTTAATAGGATTATTTCGTTTTCTGAAATCCAATTTCTTGAATTCTTTATATATATTGGATATTAGTCCCCTACCAGATTTTGGATTGGTAAAGATCTTTTCTCAATCTGTTGGTGGCCTTTTTGTCCTATTGACAGTGTTCTTTACCTTACAGAAGCTTTGCAATTTTATGAGGTCCCATTTGTGGATTCTTGATCTTATACCATATGCCATTGCTGTTCTCTTCAGAAATATTCCCCTATGCCCACATCTTTTAGGTGAAAAATCATGCATTATTGGTATCCCTTAATCCTGTCAGTACAAGGCACATGCCTCAAATATTTCATCTTTTGTTTTAACATTTTTCTTTTGACAGTTTCTCAGGTATCAGATGTGCAAATGAGAATAACACTGAAAAGCAAATAGAACAATGAGACCTGGTTAGTAGCAGTCATTCTGGGAAACGAGGTCTGTATCTGATCCTGATCCATTCCTCTCTCTTCTTTTCTTCCTTCCTTCTTTCCCTTCCTTCTTTCCCTTCCTTCCTTCCTTCCTTCCTTCCTTCCTTCCTTCCTTCCTTCCTTCCTTCCTTCCTTCCTTCCTTCCTTCCTTCCTCCCTTCCTTCCTTCCTTCCTTCCTTCCTTCCTTCCTCCCTCTCTCCCTCCCTCCCTCCCTTTCTCTCTCTCTCTCTCTCTCTCTCTCTCTCTCTCTCTCTCTCTCTCTCTCTCTCTTTCTTTCTTTCTTTCTGAGACAGTCTTTCAATGTACCCCAGGCTAGGCTTCAGCCTTCTATGTAGCCCAGGCTGACTTCAAATGAATGTAATCTTCCTTCTTCGTTCTCTAAATACTGAGATCAAGGAAGTATGTGACCACATTAGCTTTCTCCTTGCATGTAGATTTTAGAATATATTTTTACATCCCTCAAGAAAGTCCAGTAAAATATTAGTAAGAGCTAGTGACCAAGTGAGACTTACTGAGATGCTGGGAAGCCCATGTGCTTTCTTGGTCTGTGGATTAATAAGATACTAAGTCGATGTGAGACAGAATTCTTCACAGAGATATTTCCAGATGACTTTCCAGTTTCCACTCATATATTAGGCTTTCTCACCCCACCTTATCTGGTATCCAGACCACTGTAAGTAAGCGCCATTCTGAAGCTTTAATTGCCAACTATGGGCATAGGCAGTAATGATGATGGCTATAAGGAGCTGCATGTGAGATTTATAACTAAAGTACATTGTAGTGTCTCTAGAGCATCCTTCTGGCCCAGCTGTTTTTCTTTCATATTTTTTCCACCTGATAACTGACTCATAGAGTTCCTTTTATTGCAACTGACAGACAATTGAACACTGAGTGAACTTCTCCCAAGTCCCACTGTCCAGATGTCATGCTTGTACTTTCTTTTTACATTGCTTTTTTAAATTCTCTGATTAGAAAAGTTATACTTCTGTTTTTAGTATTCATGTTGAAAGCTGAATGAATTAAATATTTCATTATAAACCAGAGTTTATAGTGAAATATTTTACCTGTGTAGTGTATACTGCATACTCCCTCCATCCATGAAATTTAGTACTTACCTATTTTTGTACAGTAAAAACAGTAACATTTATAAGAGTTATTTATCTCCTATAGTCTCTTCTTGAGTTATACTTTATATCCAGATACAGCTATTTGCCATCTGATAATATCATTTAAAAGTCAATCTCTTTTATGTACTTAGAAAATCATTCATTGGATTTTTTCTATGTAACATAAAACACTTATTTGTGTTCTTTCCAAACTTGCTGAATCTGTTTTCATTATTTTTATGTGTATGGTTTCAGGGTTGACCACTCTTCAATGGACAGCCAATAAGGGGTCTTCCATGGGAGACACTAATTCTCTTGCTCCCATTAATTATTTTTTGCCCTTGGTTCTATTTGAAAATTATTCTTCCACACTAACATGTCCATTATTTTTGCCATTGTCCCTTTGTTCATGTAGCAGTTTCAGGAGAGACAGTTTCACATCAGTCTTCCTGGTATTCTGGCACCTAAAATCTTTATGCCCTCTTCCATGATGTTCAGTAGGTCATTGATGCAGGAAATATGATTTAGATGTATTCATTGGGAAGGGGTTCCCAATGATCTGCAAATCTCTGCATTCATTGCATCCAGTTGTGTTTTTCTGAGACAGTCTCCATGTGCTGTAATGATGGGCTTCTTTGATGAGGGCTGGTAGCTACATTAATCTCTGGGTATAAGGATGAATAGCATTTACAATGTAGCAAGTAGTTAGTTGGTCTAGCACAGTGTGGAAAGTAGATTCCTTTAAAGAAATATATACACAAATTGCTTTAATTAAGCTGAAGAAATGAAAATAAGGGCAATCTGATACTAAAACTTCACTTGAAGTACTCCCGGAGGTGTAGCGAATATAAGAATTTGGTCACAAAAAAGAATTGGTTTAAAAAAGCCCCATTTTTGACTGAGTTAGAAATTTATGAGGCCATTCTGCAATCATAAATGTCCAAGTTTCTTTAAAGATATATTACACAAGTTCAAGTATCAATCTATAAACAAGAAGAAAGTGCTAATAACTGCTCATAATTGTGTGTTGTAAAAATAATTATACCTTTTAAGTTTAACCAACAAGAAAACACCATAAAGCTCTTAGAATGTTGACAGCTTATCAAGTAAGAATCAAATAGACAGACATACCAGCTTAAACTACAATAAAAACTTTATAAATTTATGCTATGAAAGCATAAGAAATAATTCAAAAAAAATTGGTGATCCCTAAAAGGAGAAACCACACAAAACTAAAGATATATGGAAATGTATACAATTAATGATCTGGTGTAAGTTATGAAGAAGTCACAAAACCCACATCTTAGCATTTCAACAAGAATAAACCCGTCAGACAGAGGGATAATTCATGAGTCAAAAAATAATACAATTAGAAGGGGTAGAAATGACTGAATAAATAATAAACATAAAATGAAACAAACAGTAGGAACTTGTAACTCTCTACTTCAAAACTCAGCAACAGGAATGTTCTAGAACTCAGAATTGAGAGACTGATACTGCCCTCTGGAAGGAGCGACCCTGAGAGAACAGTTTCCCTTTGCAGTTATAAGGTGGGATGCTTTCAGAACAGAAGCATCTCAAAGTAGACTTCCAGCATCTGTTTTCCTATTTCCTTATTATCTATAGCAAGATGGGACACAAGATTGGGATGGTCCCAGGTTAATTGGTTGTGATAGTCAAACAAGGGTGAAAGACACCACAGACACAGACAGAGACACAGACAGAGACACAGACAGAGACACAGACAGAGACACAGACAGAGACACAGATACAGACACAGACACAGACACAGACACAGACACAGACACAGATACAGACACAGACATGGGCAAAGGCACAGGCAGGGACATGGGCACGGGTACAGGCACAGGCACAGGCACAGGCACAGGCACAGGCACAGGCACAGGCACAGGCACAGGCACAGCCAGAGACACACAGATGCATAGACTTACAGTCACACAGTTACATAGACACAGAGACTCACACACATGCATACATGCACCCATACACGGTGGTTCCAAGTGTCCTGAAGGTTGTGTATGACAAAGTGCTAATAATTGGATAACCTTGGACTGACCCTTCATTGTCCTTAGTGGAAATTTGCTATATTCCTTTTGCTTGTACTTATATTCTACACTTTTAAAGCTCTTTCTCCAAAAGCTAGAGCTGGGATAACAAAAAGCTAATGCAAACAAGAATGAAATTAATGGAAGTTCCTCAGGAAGAACAATTATACAGAAAATTGAGTCTTTCTTAGAACTTATTACTTAGATAATTAATGAACATTATTATTAAGTGTGAGACACAAAATTTAAGAAAAATTCTTAAAGAAGAAAAACTTAGGGAAATTCTAGAAGCTGACAAACTGTAATTGAATCACTAGGCTTTTATGTTCAGCTTCAGAAATAAGGGACTAGTATGAATAGGAAGAGATTGTTTTCATACAGTTAATGACAAGCCTTGGTATCTTGCTGCTGGCAAAAGCAAGCTGCTTTAGGAATTCTGACAGACTTGTCAGACTAGAACTTTTCTGACATTATTGGAAAACAAAGAACAAATCTGCTACCTTTGCTTAAGGAAGGGCTGCACCATATTTTAAGAATCAAAGAAAAAAGATGGTGGTCTTATGCCAAATATAAAAGAAATATAGAGGAAGAAAGTAAGAATTAAATTAAGGGGTTAAAGAGACTTAACTTTTGCAAAAATCCAAGATTGATATAACAGGCAGTAGGAAATAAATTTTGATCTCTTAATTTGATGTCAAAATGAAACAGAATGAAATTCAAGTAGAATCACCTGACTAGTATTTCTGTAACCACAAGGCTTTAGGACACCAGTATCAAGGAAGAATATATTGAGTTAAAAGGAAATTGATTTTATCATAATGTTAACTTAGTTCTCATAAAATTGCTGTTTGTCTACTTTGTTCTGTTTCCAGTATCCTCATGTAATCAAGGAAGACTTTAGAGGCAAATATATTTTAAAAATCTGTGTACTTCATGAATAAATTAAACCAGTATACATTGTTAAAAAGCATCAGATAGCATAGTTTGTAGATAGACCACCCACATGGATATCAGTTACCTACTCCTAAGGAGGACATTTTCTGGACAGACGTTAACCACATACCTAGGCTGGAATAAAATGTCACAGGAACTTATGGCAATTAAGCAACATTTAAATTTTTGTCTAT
This sequence comes from Mus musculus, assembly GCF_000001635.26. Classification (NCBI taxonomy): domain Eukaryota; kingdom Metazoa; phylum Chordata; class Mammalia; order Rodentia; family Muridae; genus Mus; species Mus musculus. Next base: position 47,727,383 of record NC_000073.6, read on the forward strand.
TCTCCAGAATGCTTTTGGAAGGGAATGCATGGAAATGTACAGAGAGAGCATAGCATGGCCAAGCTCAAGGAACAGCAGGGATGAAATATCCTTGGGAGGAGAGAGGTTAGGAAAGGATACTGCCTTTTTGGCTTGGTGAGTAAAGGCCTGAGTGTTCTGTCTGATTTGACATTATTTTGGAGTTGACTTTAGCTGTTTTTGCAAGTCTATGCCAATTCCTGTCTGTCCATTCTGGAAATTGCAGCCTGGGATCCTTGATGCAGCTAAGACCAAGTGTCTGAAAGAGGTCCAGGATAGTAAAGGTGTGTGTGTGTGTGTGTGTGTGTGTGTGTGTGTGTGTGTGTGTATGTGTGTATGTGTATGTTGATATCCATTCTCTGAAGAATCTTAAGGTTTATTATTTTTCAGATTCCAAGCATCACAGAAAATCATCCCCAGTTTACCCATCTAAATTGTGTGTTTGTAACTATAGTTTATAAATAAATACTTTCTATTTTGACACATATGTTTTTTTATCCTGGATGGATTCATAGCCAGTTCTATCAGTATGACATATTTATATAAGGATATATGTTTTATACTGCTGGGAGTGCATGATACTAGGGCAAAAATCACATATTTTTTTATGATCAAAGCTGTCATGATAATATTGATGTCTGACATGCGTCATCTCCACTTACATAAAGAACATGTCACAGTAGTCTCTCTAGGCAGGCAGCTGCCAGTAAGGTACAAAGAGTATGTGCTCATTTTGATTCTAGTTATTGTAGAGAAAACAAATTTCTAGATCTTTCTTAATCAATATGTTTTTTATATTTAGGCCATGATTATAGTAATGTCAAATCTCACCACCTTTGTTCAGAAAACAAGAATTCCACATTTCTTATGGAATAAGATCAGACCAGTGACATTTTGTAACTCCATGAATTGGTTTTGTTTCCATGAAAGAAAAGGAGATCTAAGATGGTAATGATTGAATATATAGTCCTCATGTCTTAGAACTCACAGCATCTACATCCTCTGGTACATCAAGGCTTCTGGCTGCTGGGGTCAGTGGGCTGGAGACATGGGATCCTTCTGCTGCAGCACAGGGCACTGAGAATGTGTGATGTAATACGGTTTCTGGGCCTCACGCCTGTCTTTGTAAATTGTGTGAGTCTTATGCTATTACTAGCATAGTGAGTGTTGTGATTAGACAAGCCTAAAACTTTTTTGTTGAAGGTGTTATCTCATGAGAATGTCACAGGAAACCACTGGGCTCATTTGTCTTTAGTTTTTTTTTTTTTTCTTTTAAAATAATTATTTAGAGGAAAAAATTTTATTGGATATTTTCTTTCTTTACATTTCAAATATTTTCCCCTTTCCAGGTATCCCCTTTGGAAGCTCCCTATACCATCCTCACTCCCCCTGCCTCTATGAGGGTGTTCCCCCATCTAACCATTCACTCCTAATTTTCTGCCCTGGCATTCCCCTACACTGTGGCATCAAAAAACTTCAGGCCCAAGGGCCAATCCACCCACTGAAGTCCAACAAGTCCATCCTCTGCCACATATGTGACTAGAGCCATTGGTCCCTCCATGTGTACTCTGATTGGTGATTCAGTTCGCAGAAACTCTGGGGTATTGACACTTTCGCTACCCTCATGGGGCTGCAAATCAACTCAGAACCTTCAGTCTTTCCTTCACTCCTTCAAACAGGACTCAGCACTCAGTCCAGTGATTATCTTTGAGCATCCACGTCTGTATTTGTCAGGGTCTGGCAAAGCCTCTCAGGAGACAGTCATATAAGACTTCTGTAAGCAAGCACTTATTGGTATCCACAACATTGTCCCGGTTTGGTGATTGTATATGGGATGTATCCCAAGGTGGGGCAGACTCTGGATGACCTTTCCTTCAGTCTCTGCTCCACACTTTATCTCCATATTTTTTTCTTGTGAGTATTTTGTTCCTCCTTCTAAGCAGCACTGAAGCATCCACACTTTGGTCCTCCTTTTTCTTGGACTTCATAGGATCAGTGAATTGAATGTTGGGTATTACAAACTTATGGAATAATATCCACTTATGAGTGAGTGTGTACTGTGTATGTTCTTTTGTGACTGAGATACCTCACTCAGTATGATATTTTAATGTTCCATTTATTTGCCTGGAAATTTCATGAAGTCATTGTTTTTAATGGCTGATTGGTATTCTGTTGTTTAAATGTACCACATTTTCTTTTCTTTTCTTAATTTTTTTTACTAGATATTTTCTTTATTTACATTTCAAATTCTATCCTGAAAGTTCCCTATACACTTTCCCTACCCTACTCTCCGACCCACCCACTCCCAGTTCTTGGCCCTGGCGTTCCCCTGTACTGGGGAATATAAAGTTTGCAATACCAAGAGGCTTCTCTTCCCAATGATGGCCGAATAGGCCTGATATAGTTGTCTCATATGAGGCTATGCCTGTGCCTGGCAATACAGAAGTGGATGCTCACAGTCATCTATAGGATGGAACACAGGGCCTCCAATGTAGAAGCTAGACAATGCACCCAAGGAGCTGAAGGGGTCTGCAACCATATAGGTGGAACAACAATAAGAACTAACCAGTACCCCCAGAGCTTGAGTCTCTAGCTACATATGTATCACATTTTCTGTATTCATTACTTTGTTGAGGGACATCTTGGTTCTTTTCAGCTCCTGGTTTTGTTGATTCTTTATATAGTTCTTTTTGTTTCTACTTGGTTGATTTCAAATCTCAGTTTGATTATTTCATGCCATTTACTCCTCTTGCGTGTATTTGATTCTTTTTGTTCTAGAGCTTTCAGGTGTGTGGTAAAGATGCTTGTGTATGCTCTCTCCAGTTTCTTTTTGCAGGCACTCAGATCTATGGGTTTTTCCCTTAGCAATGCTTTTCTTGTGTCCTATAAGTTTGGATATGTTGTGCCTTCATGTTCACCAAACTCTAAAAAGTTTTTAATTTCTCCCTTTATCAAGTTATCTTTGAGAAGGTCATTGTTCAGCATCTATGTGTATGTGGGCTTTCTTTTATTTTTATTATTGAAGACCAGCCTTAGTCTGTGGTGATCTGATAGGATGCATGGGATTATTTCAATCTTCTTTTATCTGTTGAGGCTTGTTTTGTGACCAATTATATTCTCAGTTTTGAAAAAGATATTATAAGTTTCTGAGACAAGGTTATATTCTTTTGTTTTAGAATGAAATGTTCTATAGATACCTTTTCAATCCACTTGGTCCATAACTTCTGTTAAATTCACTGTGTCTCTGTTTACTTTGTGTTTCCATGATCTGTCTATTGCTGAGAATGTGATCTTGAAGTCTCCCACTATGATTGTGTGAGATGTAATGTGTGCTTTGAGCTTTAGTAAAATTTCTTTTATAAATGTGGGTGCCTTTGCATTTGTAGCATAGATGTTCAAAATTGAGAGTTCTTCTTGGTAGATTTTTCCTTTGATGAGTATGAAGTGTTCCTCCTTATCCCTTTTGATAATTTTCAGTTGAATCAAAACTATATCCAATTCTAGAGTGGTTACTCCAACTTGTTTCTTGGGACAATTTTCTTGGAATACTGTTTTACAGACCTTTACTCTGAGGTAGTGTCTGTCTTTAACACTGATGTGCATTTCCTGTATGCACAAAATGCTGGATCCTGTTTACTTTTCAGTCTGTTTGTCTATGTCTTTTTATTGGGGATTTGAGTCTCCAGTTGATGTTAAGAGATATGAAGGAATTGTGATTGTGGCTTCTTGTTATTTTTTTATGTTATTTTTGTTTTTGTGTGGCTATCTTTAGGGTTTGTTGAAAGAAGATTCATCTCTTGCTTTTTCTAGGGTGTAGTTTCCCTCCTTGTGTTGGCCTTTTCCATCTATCGTATTTTGTAGGGCTGGATTTGTTGAAAGACATTGCAAAAATTTGGTTTTGTCTTGGAATATCTTGGTTTTTCCATCTATAATAATTAAGACTTTTGCTGGGTATAGTAGTGCAGTTTGGCATTTGTTTTCTCTTATCATCTATATGACATCTCTGCAGGATCTTCTAGGTTACATAGTCTCTGGTGAGAAGCCTGGTGCAATTCTGATAGGTCTAACTTTATATGTTACTGGATATTTTTCCCTTACTAATTTTAATATTCTTTCTTTGGTTTGAGCCTTTGATGTTTTGACTATTATGTGATGGGAGGAATTTTTCTTCTGTTCGAATCTACTTGGATTTCTGTAGTCTTCTTGTATGTTTATGTGCATTTCTTTCTTTTGTTAGGGAAGTTTAATTCTATAATTTTGATGAAGGTAATTTTTAACCTTCAAGTTTGGAATCTTCACTCTCTTGTATAGCTATTATCTTTAGGTTTGGTCTTCTCATTGTATCCTGGATCTCCTGGACTCTTTCTGTCATGAGATTTTTGCATTTTCATTTTTTTTGACTGTTTTGTCAATGTTTTCTATGGTATCTTCTGCACTTGAGATTCTGTTTTCTATCATTTGTATTCTGTTGGTGATGCTTGCATCTATGACTCTTGATTTCTTTTTTAGGCTTCCTACCTCCAGCATTGTCTTCCTTTGTGATTACTTTTTTGTTTCTTTTTCCCGTTTTAGATCCTGGAGGATTTATTCAATTCCTTCACCTGTTTGATTGTGCTTTCCTGTAATTCTTTAAGGAATTTTTGTGTTTCCTCTTTAAGAGCTTCTACCTATTTATCTGTGTTCTCCTGTATTACTTTAAGGGAATTATTTATTTATTTCTTAAAGTTCTCTATCATCATCATCATCATCATCATCATCATCATCATCATCATCATCTGTGACATTAAATCAGAGTCATGCTTTTCTTGTCTGTTGGAGTAGCCATGGCTCACCATGTTGAGAGAACTAGGTTCTGATGATGCCAAATAGTCTTGGTTCCCATTGCTTATATTTTTGCCCTTGCCTCTTGCCATCTGGTTATCTCTGGTGTTAGCTGGTCTTGCTATCTCTGACTGTGGCTTGTCCCTCCTGCAAGCCTATGTACTCTTGGTTGACCGGTTCTTTCTGGGAGGAATTTGGGTATGGAGAGCTGTGGCACAGGGTCAGCTCCGGGGTGCAGTTGGAAACTGGAAGTATCCTGTCCAAGGCTGCTCTTTTCTTCCTGTGTTCTGAGGGTTCCAGGCATGTCCCTTTAAGCAGAAGTGGTGGTCTTACCTGTGTTCACAGGCGTGTCTGCACTCCTGGGAGACAAGCTCTGTTGGTGGTGTTTGGGTAATGAGCACTGTGACACAGGATCATCTCCTGGCTCCTTTGACTTTACATTCAGGTACAGAACAATCACAGACAAGAGAGTCATGGTGCTGGACCTAGGCTATTACCATGGCAACAAAAGTTCCAAAGGAACATCAAGAAAGTTTCAGATGAAGTTAGTATGAGAATTGGATTAATGTCAAGAAGGATGCAGACATGATACTTTCTGATTAATGCTATTACTTGGGAGAGGTATAAATACTAAGTCAGTGGAGAGCATTTGAAGGTGTTGTTGGACCACTGAGGCATCCGAAGTCAGTAAGCTGAGAGGAGAGTGGACAGTGGTCAAGTGTAGCAGGGCAGTTCTCACTCCAAAGCTACCTCTGAGGTCCTGGCCGAGTCTCTTCATCATGGCTCTGCTTTACTTCTTGACATCTCCACCTTGTTTTCAGGTGTCTCAGGAGTGTCCTGCAGTGCATTCTGGAGTACCATTTTGAGGGTCTGGTGCTTCACCCGATCCCTGAAGGAGCCCACGAAGAAGTAAATGATGGGGTTGGCACAGCTGTTAACAGAAGTTAGGACAAGTGATGCCTGAAAAAGTCTATTATGTAGTACACTGAAACTACCCTTAATACAGTGTAACAGGAACCAGTAGAAGCCCAGGGGCAACCCACACAGAAGAAAAACCAAAATGGTCAGTATGATGGTCACGAATAATCTGGTAAATTTCCTCTTCCCAGCACCACAGAACAACCTGGCCAGCAGAGTCAGGGTGGACAGACAGAGGACTACAAACAAAAACATTGGGTATGTACTGATGAAGAATTTCGATACCAGACACACAGAGTTATTTACATCTTTGGGACCAGAGTAATAACAGAAATAACTATTCAGAATACAGATCAACAGGGACAGGACCCAGATCACAGCACACATGACAGCTGATGTGTTTTCTCGGCGACGGCATCGATACCAGATGGGGCACAGGACAGACAGGCAGCGCTCAGTGCTGATGGCGCTGAGCATGCTCAGGCCTGTGATGTATAGAACCGTTCTGATGGTGTTAAAGCAATGGAACAAGATCCAGTTGAGTGGGAGAACCTTGAGAAGAAGCATTGTGGAATTAATGATGTGACAGAGAAGGAAGAGAAAGTCAGCCAGGGCCAAGTTTAGGATGTAGACTAAGAAGGCATTCCTGTGCATGCGGAAGCCCAGGAGCCAGAACACAATGCCATTTCCTGTCAGCCCGACCAGTCCGAAGATGATGATCATCAAGTTTGGGATCAGGGTCTCGATGTCAATACGTCCAGGGATGGTTTCGTCCATTGTATTGGTTGTCGTGGGTGCCATTGAAAAGGCTGAGGTGTTTAGGGCCAGAAACCCTGCACTGGTTTTGCTGGGAACACAAAGAAAAATGAGGCATTAACTATGAACACAACTTTTAATTTCTTTTTTTTTGTCTTTTTTTTGTGTGGTTTTGTGTTTTTTTTTTTAAATTTTTTGTATTGGATATTTTCTTTATTTAAATTACAAATGTTATCCACTTTCCTGCTTTTGCCCCTTCCCAGAAAACCCCATCTCATCCTCCCTCCCCCTGCTTCTATGAGGGTGTTCCTCAACCCACATACCCACTTACACCTCTCTGCCCTGGATTCCCTTACACTGGGGCATCAATAGAATCTTCATAGGTTCAAGGACCTCTTCTTCCATCCATGCATGACATGGCCAACCTCTGATACATAAGCATCTGGAGCCATTATTACTCCTTTGTTGATGTCTTAGTCCCTGAGAGTTCTTGGTTAGGGGGAGTGTCTTATTGGTCAATATTGTTGTTCTTCTTATGGGGCTGCAAACCCCTTCAACTCCCTCATTCCTTTCTCTAACTCCTCTATTAGAGACCCTGTGCTCAGTCTAATGGTTGGCTGCTAGCATTGGCCTCTGTATTTGTAAGGCTCTGACATGGCCTCTTATGAAACAGCTATATTAGGTTCCTGTCAGCATTCACTCCTTGGCATCTACAATAGTGTCTGGGTTTGGTAACTGTATATGTGATGAATCCCCAGGTGGAACATTCTCTGGGTGACTTTTCCTTTAGTGTCTGTTCTAAACTTTATCTCCATACTTGCTCTTGTGAGTATTTTGTTCTCCTTCCAAAAAGGACTGAAACACCCACACTTTGGTCTTCCTTCTTATTGAGGTTCATGTGGTCTGTGAATTTTATCCTGGTTGTTTGCAGCTTTTAGGCTCATATCCAATTATCAGTGAGTACATACCATGTGTTATCTTTTGTGATTGGGTTACCTTACTCAGGATGATATTTTCTATTTCTATCCATTTACTTAGAATTGCATGGATTGCTCATTTTTAATAGGTGAGTACCACTACATTTTGTAAATTTGACATATTTTCTGTATCCATTCCTCTGGTGAGGGAAATCTAGTTTTTTTCCAGCTCCTGGGTATTATAAATAAGGCTGCTGTGAACATAGTAGAGCATGTGTCCTTATTAAATGTTGAAACATATTCTGGGTATATGCTCAGGAGTGGTATTGCTGGATCCTCTAGTAGTACTATGTCCAATTTTCTGAGGAACTACCAAACTGATTTCTTAAGTGGTTGGACCAGAGAGCATTCCCACAAGAAAGGGAGGAGTGTACCTCTTTCTCCACATCCTCACCAGCATCTGCTATCATTCAATTGCTGCTGAGTTTTTTAATTTAGTCATTCTGACTGTTGAGAGGTGCAATTTCAGGGTTGTTTTGATTGAACACACCTTTTGTTAAAGACATATTTTATTTTTTAATTTTTAAAAAAAAATTTTATTACATATTTTCCTCAATTACATTTCCAATGCTATCCCAAAAGCCTCCCACACCCCCACCTCCCCTACCCACCCATTCCCATTTTTTGGCCCTGGCGTTCCCCTGTACTGGGGCATATAAAGTTTGCCTGTCCAGTGGGCCTCTCTTTCCAGTGATGGCCGGCTAGGCCATCTTTTGATACATATGCAGCTAGAGACAAGAGCTCCGGGGTACTGGTTAGTTCATAATGTTGTTCTACCTATAGGGTTGCAGATCCCTTTAGCTCCTTTATTAATACGTATTTGTTGGGAACAAGCAAAAGAAACCAATTCTAAGAATTACCATTTCATTTTCAAACTTTATTTAATCATAGAAACTGAATCCAAGGTCCCAGGACCTTGTTTGAGCTACGACCTTCCCAATAGAGAAACAGATTCTACTATAAAAAATAGTTGTGAGAGTCCAGAAATCACAGAGGTAACTTCTCCATCATACCGGCAGGGTCAAATTAAGTTTCTCTTCCCAGGTCTATAAACTTACTCCTAACCTAATTAGTGTAAACACCCTTACTCACCCCCTAATGTCAAATCATGATTGGACAATGCTACAGCCCATTCTTCTCCCCTATCATTAAGGTTCCATTCCTTAAATAATCTGTACAATATTCCTTCATGGTCGTACGTAGTTCAGCTCTAGGGTCTGTTTTGCAGTCCCATTGACCAGAATCAGCTTGATTACAATAATTTTTGTCATTTGCACTGCAATAGTATTTAAGTTATTTTGGATTTATGTTGTATTTAAGCAGACCCCACAGCATACTTACTGTATACGGTGATGAGTTTTATTATGATGTTTTAAGGTGTTTATAATGCACTATTTATGATCATTAATTAATTGTCAGACCTAGCTTGCCTGCTAGGAACAATGGTTTTTGTGTTTCAGGGGAGTTGATAGAGGTTGGCAGAAGACAGGCAACTTATTAATAACCCCAAAGCTCAGGAACCCACCTTTCTCATTTGAGCATTCCCTTAGTATCATCACCTCAGTGTTTTGATTATGAGTGGATGGGAGAAAAGCCAGAGAAGAAATATCCAAAGCCAATAAATATCCAACTTTGAGATGACAGTCAATACTGTAGATTAAGAAACCATCCAGCTTAAAGAAAGTACAGAAAGTGTGAGGAGACGTTGTTGGCAATATGGAAGGGAATAGCAGTTGTCTAGGAAAAAAATCAGAGTCTGGAAGATTTCTTTCTCACTTCAGGATCTCATAGAGGACCTCCAGGCCAAAGGAGGATGCTGACAGGCACCCAGGAATGAATGCAGGCCTTCCTACTTGTGATCTTGTAAGAGACACTACCCACTATGGTCCAATGGAATAGAAAAAGGAAGAAAGCAGAAACCCAGCAAATCTTTTACTTCCCATTATGAGCTTAGCAATGTTCAAAGCTAATTTCAGGTCATGAGGCATTTGTCTGTTGTATTGAACCAGTAACTTCAAAAGGAACAATTTATATTTAGATTGTTGACTTGCATGTTTGGGTTTGTAGAATCCTTGCTTAACATGGACAAAAAGACTAAACTTAATCAGACAGAGGAGAAATTTTCCAGTCATGCTGTGTGAGCCAGTTTTAAAACTCATCTCTGACTCTTGCTGTGCTGCTCAAGACTGTTTCCTCACATTGCTACTAGACCAGACTACGATGCCATTCACCCCTACACACTCTCCTCATGATGCCTGCATCACTACACACTCCTCCCTTGTTGCTAATCATCATGACATACTCCCATTGTGATGTTCTACAACACTTCACACGCCAACATGGAACTCTATTCCTCTACACAATCCCACCATGATGCCCTTTATCAGTACACACTCCTAACATGAGGCTATAAATAACTACAGAAGCCTATGATGATGGTATAAATAACTACACACTCTCACCATGATGCTCCCAACACTATAGATACCAACACAGTGCTCAACATCTGTACAGAGTTCCAACTTGATGCTCTACATCACATGGGGACCCAAAGTTAACTAGATCACTACTCATGAATTGCTCAGCCCATAGTATGTGTGGCCCTTTTGCATCAATTATTAGCGAAGAAATTGTCTACATACTCGCATGCCATTCAATCTGATGGAGACATTTTCTCAATTCTCTCTTGGTTTGTCAAGATTTGTGTTGAATTGACAAAATCCCAACCCAACCCAACCAAACCAAACCAATCAAACAAGATATACCATGGGCAATAAAGAGGAACATTTCTGAGGGCCTTTCAAGATTCTATGGGCAGACATTATCCATTGCATGTTCAATGGTGTAAACTAGAACTGTGATTTGAAAGAGTTTCCTGTGAGAAAAATGGCACACCAAGATATTTTTACACAAGTTGAAATTCATTATCTGGTTCATTTGCTGAGATTCTCAAGGGATATTGAAGTCATGACCCTTGTGAAACCAAGTACTGCTTGAGTTGGTATTAGACATAGCCATTTTTCTTGTAGTACATCCAGAATACAAAAGTTGCTGGATTGTGGAATTTTCCACTTGTATTCCAAACGAAAGCTAGAAAGTCTGGCAGTGTGTAGCAGGGTAACATTCTTTACATAGGTCAGCCCCAAGAGTGTGGCAAGTGAATCTTTCCGGTAACGCCTAAACTGCAATGGCAAGCCAGGGATGTTGGAGATGCCACAGATAGACAATGCTGCAGAGGAAAGGAACAGATACCAAGTGGAACCAGCTTCAGAGGGAGGACAACTGGGATACAAACAGCAAGTCTCTAGGAGCTTAGCTGCCCAAGCCTTTTGGTGCTTAGATCATGATACCATATTCCATAGATATTGGACATGGGCCACATTGTGCTCCTTGCTGGGTTTTGTTCTTGGTGTGATAGTATCCTTTCTCTCCATTTCTCCATTTATCCCCACTGGTATGGTGATGTTTACTCTGCGTCACAGTTTGATGGAATTATATAATTTTTTATATTTTTATAGTAATCGTGGCTGAAAATACAACCTGAGTCTCAGGAGAGTCTGAATTTATAATGTTGGTATTGATAAAGCTTTTGGGGACTTTTGCAGTTGGAGTGGGTTGAGGACTGGGTAGATTTTTCATTGTGAGAGAGACAGAAGTCATTTGATTATCAACTGTAAAATCCTGTGTTTTAAATGATGTTTTAGGGTGTCAGGTTGGGAAGGGGTAGACTTTGTTACAGTTCATCTTGACAGTAAATCTGATTAGGTTAAGAAACACGGAGGAGATCCACAAAGCATATTTTTCTATATGTGTGTAAGGTCACCTCCAGTGATCAGCTGATGAGAATGGATGCAATGTATATATTAAACCATTGGTGGATTCCATATGATGGTTGTGTTTTTGGGAGTTGGGGCCGACTTGGATGATATAGGTCAGTGGCAGTGTGTTCCTTGGGGTCACATCTTTCTCTATCATCCTCTCTGTATGCTTATTTCATTCATTAGATCTAGTGGTTGGAGGATTTAGAGCTTTTAATATAAATCAGATCCTATCACCTGAAAAAGTTAGCACTGGACCTTCTCACTCTTAATTAATATTTATATCTTTTATCTTGCCAGAACTCAACAGAAAGGACTTCTAATACTGTGATGGTTTGTGTATGCTTGGCCCAGGATGTGGCATGATTAGTTGTGTCTCTGTTGGAATAGGAGTGTCATTGTGGGTGTGGGCTATAAGACCCTCATTCTAGCTGTGTTGAAGCCACTATTCTGCTAGCTGCCTTCAGATGAATTGGTAGAACTAACAGCTCCTCCTGCAACATGCATGCCTACCTGGATCCTGCTATGCTCCTGCCTTGATGATAATGGACTGAACCTCTGAACCTGTAAACCCACCACCCAGTAAATATTATTCTTATAAGTGTTGCCTTGCTTATGGTGTCTGTTCACAACAACAAAGCCATGACTAAGACAACTACTCTGTTGAATCATACAGTAAAAGCCATCTTTGAATTTTCTTGTTTTATTTGAGATCTCAGAGAAAAAGCTTTCAGCTTCTCCTATGACATCAGCTGGTCCTCACTCAGTGTGGTGTTTATTATGTTGAAACACACTCCATTTGGACCTATCGATTAACATTCACTTTTGGTATTTTGAAAGGAATGAATATTCAGAAATATCACATTTTCCATACTTTTGGATGATTTTACTTGAATTTTGGTATTTTTGGTCTGTGTATGTGTGAAAATATGTGTGTGTGAGTGAGTGTGTATGTGGGTTTCTGTGTGTGTTATGTGAATGTGTATGCATCTGGGAAGGACAGAGATCGATGTCCATTGTTGTTTTTCTCAATTTTTCCATAGCTTAGTTTTTAATTTAGAGCATCTCACTGAGCCTACAGCTCTCTCATTTAGTTATAATAGTTGGCCCCCAAGTCTGGAAGTACTCTCTTGTCTCTGCTTTCTTTACCAGTATGTGCCATGCCTAGCTTGATGTCAGATGCCTGGTATTTGAGTTCTGGGCCTTATGCTTGTGCAAAAGGAACTTTACCAACTGAATAATCTTCCCATAATCTCCTTACGTTATTTTGTTCATTAGTGAAATTCATGATCTCTTTTCTTCTATTGGTGAGGACTGAAGCTGAGGCTCATGTGTGCTAAAAACTCTTACTACACTCAGGGCTCCTTGAAATATCTTGAGTGTGTTGGCAAGCTTACGATCTATGTATTCGAGGAATGGGTTATGAATGTAGTGCTCACAATCAGACTGTGTGCACCTAGAGATTCTAAGCAGCTTGCTCATTAACTCTGAGCTACCAAACTTGAGTTTGTGGTGATCTTGCTATTGGGGGTGTTGTCACAGTGTCACCACTAGGAGGCACACCAAGCCCAGCTTTGTCCTAAATTCAAAGGTGGTATTAAAAGATCTAGAGGAGCACATAAAGGGGAAGTGTGCCTTCAGAAGTCTCCACTGGCTCTGTGTTAGATGCAGGCACCTCTTCTGCTCTCCAGCATGTGCTCAGGCACTGTAGCACTCTTTCTAGCTGTGGTGTACCCAGAGCTCTCATACAATGGTTTGGTGTTGATTTCACATTTTTTTCTCAGTCATTACTACCTAGGACTGGGAGAGGGTTGTAGTAGGCATTGTGGTAGGAAACACTGACATTCCTAAGCCCACAGAAACCATGTAGCACTTGGGGAGAATAGAGTATTTCTGTTGCAAGCTTCCTTTTGTTGAGGTAAATTCACTGTTAAAAATAGCATGCTCAAATACAGGTAAGGAGGCCAGGGCAGAACCCAAACAACAGTGGGCTACTCTTATTCCCATCTTGCATGGGGATCGGCCGGAGATTTCACAGTGGTCTTTGTCTTGAGAAGAGACATCTATATTGCTTACACTGAATTCTAAAGCAACACCTTGAGGATTCTACTTTGTCCTAAGTCAATAGCTGGGACTTTGTAAGGGGATGTTCCATCTGAGGATGAGAGAAGGATGGTGGGATATATTGAAGCCAGGTATACCAGAGAGATAATGGATGAAGGAATCTGCATTATGTCACTGATTCCCTAAAGACCAGACTAAGGCTGCTATTGCAGCAAATGAAACCAAAACCTGTCCCTTTTGGGACAGTCTCCGTTGCCTCGGGGGGACGGGGGGGGGGGTTAGAGAGTCATTATGAAAATACTGGACAGAGGATGAGGTGTTTAAGCTCTGAGTAGTGTTGGATCTCAGTGAAGTGGGTCTGATCTTCTGTAAGGCTAAGTCACATATTCATTTTCCTGCCTTATCTCCCAATGGGTAGAGTCTTCTGTCATGGTGAGGTGGGGTAGAGATAGAAGAGATAGCCATTAGCCCTTGACTTGTGTAGTTCTAGAGGCTCAGTCCTAGGCCACTTGCTTAGGAGAAGGGAATGTGAGGTTCTGACTGGCTCTAGGTGTCATAGTGATACACCTGATACAAGAATTTAACTCTAAGATCTGGACCCAATTTACTTTACTTTCTTGATTTAGCAGGGATCTCTCTCTACTAATATGGGGAGATGTGATAGAGGCAAGTTTCCCTTTCTGCTTCTAGGGTGTCTCAAGAAATACTAAAACCAGGTATTCTAGTTTTGTGCCTAGTTCTCTCATTTCTCCTGAAATGCTGTGGTGAATGAATAGGCTTTCCACAATGAGGATAGAGTGGGGAAGATAACTAATTGTCTGGGACCTTCATGCATTTCTGCTGATCAGCTGTATTGCTGTCAGGAGTAGTGAGTCCTGTGGGGGGCAGGAGGAATAACACTACACTATAGACCAAGACAAGAAAAAACCCAGATAGACCTTAGATTTACAGAAGAAACAATAGACCCTAACATAGAATGATAAACAAAGGCATAGGAGGTGGGGCATAATTCTCTTGAACCAAGTAGGGCTGCAATGAAAGAGGCAAGGTCTACAGGTTGTTACTCTGCACAAACAAGTTTTAAGACTCTATCTGGACTTGGTTGGTGGTGCCACATTAGATCCCAACACTTGGGAGGCTGAAAATCTCTGTTAGTTCTAGACCAGCATGGTCTACACAGTGACTTCCAGGACAACTAGGCTTATACTGAGAAACCTTGTTTCAGAGAGAGAGAGAGAGAGAGAGAGAGAGAGAGAGAGAGAGACAGAGACAGAGACAGAGAGACAGAGAGACAGAGAGAGACAGAGAGAGACAGAGACAGAGAGAGACAGAGAGAGACAGAGAGAGACAGAGACAGAGAGACAGAGACAGAGAATGAAATTGCATCCCAGAAGCCTGTACTGCGGGAGGGTTCCCCAACATTTCTTGCCTTGTTCATTGTTCCCAAGAGTGGATTATATTTGGAGTGGTGGGAAATTCAAGCCCTTTGGCTTGGGTGACAACATCAAACATTTTTATAAAACAATGCCCAAATATATCTTGGATGTGAATGTCTATTCTGACAAGCAGGGTGGATCTAGGATGTTGATTGTTATCTTGGCACAGGATGTACTTGGGCAGAAAGTACTAACTGCTGAAGAGGTAATAAAGCCAAACCCAAGGGCAGTTAAAGCATAAATTCAGGAGTTCAAGTTTCAGGTACAAATGCAAGTGATATGGGAAGTAAGGTGGTGTGATATATTAAAGAACCGATTAACCCTAAATAATGGAATATAAATATACCAAAATTGTTGAAATACCAGAAACTAATTCAATAGCTCAGTGTTGAAGGCTATGACCATTCTCTAGGCATATTTGAACAAACTGAGGAAGAAAGGGTGTCAGCTGAAAACATAGGTGAGTGTGTATATGGAGATGTACACTTTTAGTCTCAGCTCTCAGGAAGCAGACACAGGTGAATCTCTCTGAGGTCAAGTCCAGCCTGGTCTACAAAGCAATTCTAGATCAGCCAGGGCTGCAAGGTGAGACCCTGTCTTAACAAAACAAACTAAAGCAGCAGTAGCAATAGCACCACCACCAAAAGAAGCAGCAGCAGCAGAGGCAATAGCAGCAACACAACAACACTTGGTGAGAATAATCAGAAACAATAAAGAGAAGTTCAGCAAGAAAAATGAATCTAAAAACAAAAACCAAAAGCCCATACTACTCAAAATCAAACCCAAACTCAAATGGAAATGTTGAAGCTTAAAGAACACATTAAGCTAAATCTCAGCAGGAAGGGTGAGCAGCAGACTACACCATGTAGAAGAGGAGCAGGAACTGAAGACAGGGTTAAGGAAATATGAAGTCCATGAAGCAATAAAGAAGAGACAGGAGAATATAACTGCACCTTTTGGGAGCTCTGGGCCACTTTTAAGAGATCAAACCTCAGAATTGAAGAGTTTAACCTACTTACAAAGTTAAACAATTTTTTTTTACCTAGAATTCTAAAATGCAGAAACACATGTTCTTTCAGCCATGCATTTAATAAAAAGGAAGAAAGATAGTGCCAAATACCAGAGCCCAGCAGGAAAGGATTTCACAAGTGGAATAGATAAACAGTTGGAAGCTAGTAAGAGTAATGTATTAAGTAAACCAGAAAGCTTAAAAGACTAGTGTGTGTGTGTGTGTGTGTGTGTGTGTGTGTGAGAGAGAGAGAGAGAGAGAGAGAGAGAGAGAGAGAGAGAGAAAGAGAGAGAGAGAGAGAAAGAGACAGAGAGACAGAGACAGAGAGACAGACACACGGAGAGAGAGAGACAGAGAGAGGCACACATACAGAGAGAGAGAGAGAGTGAGAGAGAGAGATAGAGAGAGGGGGGAGAGAGGAGATAAAGCATTAAAACCAACCAGTAAAATGATTATCTCAAATTACAAGCCTCTGAATATACTCCTCAATAACTACCCAATACTAAACAGTTTTAACTCTCCTTTAGAAAGACATGGAAGGTCAAGATAGAAATGCTGGTTGAGTACAGGAAGCATTCCTCAATTCACAAATATAGCCTGAGAATGCAAGGATGAAGACAAAGGGTCTAGAAAGTAAAGAAAGGGAGGCAGGAGCAGCCATACTGATCTCCAACAGAGGAAACTTAAGTCAAAACTAATCAGGAGAGAGGAAGTCTTCCATTGCATATTAGTAAAGAGAGTGATCAAAAAGAGAGACAAGAGGATCAGAACCCCCCCCTAATAGTAATTGGTACGAGTGAGGAGATCAGCAGGAGCAGGGGGTGTTGAGTGAATGTAATGGAGGTGAATTTGATGAAAATACAATATGTACATTATGAAAATGATACAGGAAAACCCATTACATAGTTAATATGTAAATAAAAACTGAAAAGAGAGAATGTAAGGATTGAAAATACATATGCACTAAATGTTGGCACACACACTTTTAAAGCAAATAACTCGATATAAATGATTGATAGGTCCATGAAAAAAAATTAGTTGTTGAATTGAATACTCCACCCTCACCCATAAATACATTATCCAGAGAAAGTACTAACAAATAAACTTTAGAATTAAACTATCCCATATATCAAAGAGACTTTACATATAGAGAATATTCCATGTGATATCTGTAGAGTACACATGCTTCTCTAAGAGTGATCACAATTTAGGTGAACCCTGAAATCTCCGTGACATGATTGCTTAAGCATGACATCATAATGACAACATCATTTGACATACAAGTGTGGATGGGGGAACTCTCACAAGCTGCAACTCATGTACAAGATCCTCTTACTTAAAGAGGCCTGGGATCCTCCCCTCTTGCACAGAGAGGAAGTCCTTGTGTTGTGTTTGTGAATCATCCTACAGTTAAGAGTCATAAACACCTGGGCATGAAAAAAAAAAAAGAGGAGAGAATATGTTCTCTGATAGATTATGTAATCTCAAGTCATCAGCTCTAAACACATATCCAGTTAAGCAACACTAATTGATCTCAGGATGATGTAAGTATGTGTGTATGTGTGTATGTATGTATGTATGTATGTATGTATGTATGTATGTATGTATGTTTGTATATGTATATATATATATATATATATGCATATATGCATACATATGTGTTACAATAATAAAGAAGAGGTTATGGATTTTATTGGGAAGCACATGGGAGGGGGACACATGAGGTGTTGGAGTGGGGAGAGGAGCTCTGGAAATGATTTACATATAGTACTCATGTATTAAATTCTCAAAAAATTATATAACCCAATTAGAAATAATTTGAAATGATTTCTATGTCTTACAAGATCATCGTAGAATAAACCAAGAAAACAATAGCAAAGAAACTATGAAAAATTTAAAGTATATGGAGATAGAAACTTATCTTGGATAAAGTAACTATTAAGGAAATAAAAGATAAAATTGTCACATGGTCAGACCTAAAACATACATAGAAGTGACAGTACGCAGACCAAACAGGTTTTACCTAGGAATATATATGCATATATATGTATATCTATCTATCTATCTATCTATCTATGTATCTATCTATCTATCTATCTATCTATCTATCTACCTACCTACCTACCTAGCTAGCTATCTATATGTACATCTACATCTACATCTATCTATCTATATATCTATCCTAGGTATGTATATATATAGGGTATGTATGTATGTATCCTATGTACATAGATACATATATGCAATAAATAACAACTAGGGAGAAAGAGAAGGGTGTGGCGGGATATGTTGGAAAGCTTGGAGAGAGAAAATGGAAGGAAGAAATATAACTAAACCACAATCTCAAATATAAAAATAATATTGAAAAAATAAATGACAAAACATGCTATTTTGAAAATGAATCCTAGAATCCTATGAAAATCAAAACAGAGCTTGCATAAGTTTCACATAGTGCAAAGGAAGTGCTAATCGGTAGGTTATAGCTAGGAGTGCTTTTGTTAAAGATAAGAGCACACTAAAACAACTTAAGGATGTACCTCCAAAGTCTTAGAAAAGCAAAAACAAGACAAACCCTAGTTGATAGAGGCAATCAAAACCAGTGCGAAGGTCAATGAAGTGAACACTAAAGAACCATACACTGAAGCAATAAGATGAGCTGGTCCTCTGAGAAGCTAAACCAGCATTAGTACCATCAGCCAAACAAACCTAAAGTGACAGAGAGAAGACCAAATAAAATTAGAGACTGAAGAGGGAGCGTAAAGACAGAGGATTACTAGGGAATATTTTTGAAGAGTTGTTATCTGATAAATTGGAAAAACTTTGAAGAAATGGATTCATTTCCAGACAGTATTTAAAATGCAGTAGTTTTATTATATAGCAGTAGGAAAGGTCTTAGTTAGGGTTTAAGTGCTCTGAACAGACACCATGACCAAGGCAACTCTTATAAGGACAACATTTAATTGGGGCTGGCTTACAGGTTCAGAAATTCAGTCCATAATCAAGACAGGAACATGGAAGCATCCAGGCAGGGGTGGTGCATGAAGAGCTGAGTACTACTTCTGAAGGCCTAAGAAGACTGGCTTCCAGACACCTAAGATGAGTGTCTTAAGACCCATACCCAATGTGACACATGTCCTCCAACAAGGCTACACCTTCTAATAGTGCTACTCTCTGATTCAAGCATATACAAACCATCACAGGAAATGTACTGAAGAATAAATCAGGGCAATAGTCATAGTCAGTAAAACAGGAAATTCCTAGGAGTAAGAATAACCAGGGTCAGAAAGAATGGAATAGTGAAATAGTTAGGATCAGAGGAAAGAAATTGAAGAAGACACTTAAAGCTTTGAAAAGATCCACACCTGTCTATTGTCTGCATCAGTAATGGGAAAATGTATTCAGGGCAGTCTCCACCAAAGTCCAATTACGTTCTTACAGGAATAGAAATAAAAACCCTGAAGTTAATAGAGAAAATCAAAGGGCCAGAAATGTCCACAACAGTCCTGAGCAAGAACAGTGCTAGAAGCATCACAATGCCTGGTTTCAAATGGTAATACAGACCTCCACCAATGAACCAAGAATGACACCAGCCCAAGAAATGAAAATGGACACAAATGTTGTAGATTAGAGGATGTAATTGTAAAACCACACAGCTGCTTCCATCTGACCTCAACAAAATTAAGATGGCCTCTTCAGGAACCAATGCTATTAAACAGGAAATCCACAGGCAGAAGACTGAAAGTACTCCCACCTCTCATGCTGCCCAAAATCAATTAAAATGATCATCCCAGGCCAAATGAATATCACTAAGGCAATAAACAGGAATGGATGATGGTGAAGGCACAGTGAAAAAAGATCCCTTGACTACTGGAGGGAATATAAGTGACTGAAGCCAGTAAGGCAGTCAGATAGGTGGGCAATCCTTTTGCTCTGAATTCTGGTAGGGTAGCTGACTGGGCTTTGTTGTTTGCCAAGAGCACTGCCTCACATCTGCCACCTGACAGAGCAAGAGGATGTGCACTGAAGTTATCTCAGGTCTGCTGGAACACTGTGTGCATTCTCTGGTCATAAGGTTCTGTAATTTGAGCTCATCTGTTGAGCAGGTCAGGAGCAAAACTTTAGTTGAAAGGAGATCAGGATGGAGTCAGATGAATATTAGCTAGCTGCTTCTAACTGCTCACTGTCCAGCCTGTCTGCACCAAACACACCACATGGGAGTTGGATGATGTTCATCTTTTCCTCTCATGGTCCTCATGGCAACTTGAATATACTACCTCAGTATGGATGTATGTGGATATAAGCACACAAAAGATGTAACAATATATTCAGAGGTAAGTTGTAGATAGACTCTTACCTTTCCCCCATTCCTCTTGCTGGATGTAGCTCGATGGCTTGTATAGAAGGAAAGACACAGTCACTACAAAATATTTCTTTGCTCTGAAGCAGTGCATTTAAAAGTTGAAAAGGAAGTAAAGTTTATCAGTACCCCAGACAACCCTGTGGTTTCCTGGTTAGAGTCTTATTGGCAAGTGAGAGTGTAGGGTCTGCTAAGTCATGTTCCTCATGAAACATTTCTCAAACTCTGGTTTTGCTATGATTTTAATCTCTCAAATTGCACTCATCACAGCTCTACTGTGTCCTCCTTCCCGTTAGTGATTGTTGCTTGGATTTTCCTGCCACCTGGACAATAATGCCAAGGAAAGTGAACAGCATTCTCAAGCGCTAGTTAGGGGTGGAGCAAAGTGTCTACTTGTGCTTCATGCTCCCCATGGTTTGGACTTTTCTTTGTCTCCTAAAACAGCAATGTTGGCACTTTTCCAGTTCCTTCCAAGTAACACAGAAATGCATCAAACTAAAGGGAATATCTTTCAAAACATTGTTCTTTGGATGCAATTATATGTTAAACATTTATTCTTAAATATCTTAATAGCCAAGCTTATAGTTTTGATCAGCACACATTCATTTTTATTTTAGAGTTTGTCTTTGTTAACAATTTCACAATCCAACTCCATGAGATGTAAAAATGTTGTATGTATACTAGACATACTGAGGAGCTATCCATCTATATATCTATCATCCATCCATCTATCTATCTATCTATCTATCTATCTATCTATCTATCTATCTATCTGCCTACCTATCCATCCATCCATCCATCCATCCATCCATCCATCCATCCATCCATCCATGCACCCACCCACCTTTATTTCTGATGAGCTCCTGACAAATCTACTTGTTAACAGGATCTTCCAGACCATTAGAGGCTGTAGAGACCTCTACTTCCCCTCAGAATCCACTTTATTTTCTAGCATATTGTGGCTCTCAAAATCTTAATCCAAAAAAGTATGTAAATCTTTAGTTTCTCTTGATGTCCCATGACACCATGTAACCAATTGGATGTAAGCTGAGAGACTTCAATAACTTCTTGGATCATGAGATTAATGGTAGCATAGCCTTCTGCAATGGTTAGTTTTGGCGGTCAACTTAACAGGAACCAGAGTCACTCGGGAGACAATCCAGTGAGATTTTCTAGATTAAGTTAACTGTGGTAGAAAGATCTCTTCTGTGGGGACACCATCTAATGACTGGTGTGGTGGTTTGAATGAGAATGTATCCTAGGCTCCTGTATTTAAACACTTGGTCCCCACTTAGTGGCACTGTTTGAGAAGGCTTAGGGGTTGTGGCCTTGGTGGGGGAAGTGCATCACTGAGGGTGGGATTTGAGAGTTTAAAAACTGTGTCATTCCCAGTTTGTTCTCTGCTAGAGGATGTTACTTCTTGTCCTGCTACAGCCACCCAGCATCCAGACATCCTGGATGGATGCACTTGTAGCGCTCTGTTTCCTTAAGCCCAAATAAACTCCCTTAAATCACATTGGTTGCCATATTATCACAGGAGGAGAAAAGTATGTAATACATCCAGGCTTCCAGTCTGGATAAAGTGGAGAAGGCCAGCTGAGCATGGGAATTCTCCAGTCTCTGCTTCCTGCTGCAGGTTTCTGCTGCTCATATCTTCCCTGCCACCATGGGCTGCATCCCCAAACTCTGAGCCCAAATGAATTCTTCTCAAAGTTGCTTCTGTCACCTTGTTGTCACAAAAACAAGGCAATTAACTAATGCACCTCCTGTTCCTGCTTTCCTTTTCTATGATAGACTGTTGATATTCCTTGGAGTTCACCATTTTTATAATGCAGTCAATAAATAATATGTTAACACTTCTTTTTTATATTTCAATAGAGATTTCCCCCCTCGGTAGTGCTTCTTGGTGCAAACAAAATTGAAGAATGGGGGTCACATCCCAGTGGTAGCATACTGTGCACAATGTGAGTCCCTGAATTTCACTTTCAGCATTGAACAGAAAAGAAAGAACAAAAAAGCAAAGCAATAAAGCATACATTTGCATATTTCTGTTTTGTGAATAATAAAATATTATTATTCAGAACACACTGAGTTTTATTTTCTTTTCCCCCTCATTTTTATTAGTTCTTTGAGAATTTGCACAATGGGTTTTGATCATGGTCACCCCATTTTCCTCCCCACCCAATTTTGTGTCCTTCCTTTAAAAACCCTGCTGCATTAGTTAGGGCTCTTTATTGCAACAGAGCTGATAGAATGAATGTACAGTAGACTTATTGGGTTGGCTCACAGATGTGGTCCATGCAATGCAGCAGTGGATCTTCCACCTTGGGAAAGCCAAGAATCTGGTGGCTGTTCAGAGGTGGATGTCTCTACAGTTCCAGTCTGGTGCTTGAGTCTTGGTGGGTTCCTGGAGAGTTGCTGGTCTTCAGTCTAGGTTGGAGTTATGCAGAAATTTTTTTTTTAATATTGGTGAAGAAATGCTACAGCAACAAGAAAAATGAACTTGCTTTTAAGTGTGAAGTCCAACAGGCAAAAAGCAGACGGTGCTGTCCACATTTCATATTCTTTTTATCTGGGATTCCGGAAGAAGATGCTGTCCATGTTTAGGGGGGTGTCTTTATATTTCCTCACAGGAGTGTCCAGAAGCTGTGCTTTAGTTCATTCTAGATGCAGTCAAGTTGGCAGCCACACCAAACAAGTATAATTTATCCTTCTTACACTCTGTACACCTGCTGGAGACTTCTTTCCCTAAAGCATCTACACAAGGAAACAGTGCTTCATTGTTGTTTGATGTAAGGTGCTTGCTCAATAGCTCATCATGGGTTTCATTTCAATATACTGATTGCTGTAAATAGTGCCCTTTTGGAATATTACTTGGTTATTCTAGTTTGGGCTGCTTGTTTCCTCCAGGGACCTTTTGGGATTCCGGGGAAGTAAAAACCTTTGAAAATAATGTTAGAAAAGGAAGTGAGGGTTACAGCCTCTCAGTTTCAGAACCAATGTAGCACTTTCTTAGTGTTCTGTGCTGACTCTAAGAGGCAGTGCTCTCCATATGAAGGCAGAATCAAAGGGAGGATGTGTGAAGAAACAGTATTTTTTTCTTATAAGTTGCATAATCAATTACAAACTAGAGAATTAATAGCATCTGAGGGATGAACAATTTTAAGCAATTGTAAGCTCTGAGATATAATATTGACTATTAATATACAACTTAAAGTTTGATTATTCAACATTTTAAAACACCATCTACAGCACACAATTTAATTATTTGTGTTGAAGCAGGAGAAAACTCAAAAGAATAAGTGTGTGATCCAATTCACATATATTTTCCTCCCATAGAAGGGCTGTTTTTTAAACACAGAAAATGGGATGGATGCATGCACGCATGCATTTATAGAAGATATAGAAACATGCATGAAAACAATTGTTTAACTTGTCTTAAGATAATGACTATCAATTATATTTAAAATGATGGTATGCAATAGATCAAACATAAATATTCTGTAATAACCAAATTAATGGCTATTTGAAACAAGGAACAGACACTTATACATATAAGCAAACTCTGTACACTATAACTTTATATAAAGTAGGCAAGTCAAATCACAATATCTTGATAGATTCCACAGCTTGATTGACCTTTTATAAAATTTGAATTCAAACTTTATTTGGAACAACATCTGGCTAGGTCTGTAACAAGGCTCTTTCAGCTAAAAGAAAGGGAGGGAGAGCTGAAGTCCCATGAATTTCTCTAGTCACAGTTTGTGAAACAAAAGAAGTGCCACACAAGCCCAAAGATTATCCTTATTTTGAAGTATCCTTAAAGACCTGTTTTCCTGGGTTCGTTCATTCTGCATTTTGTTGAGAATGACTCCAACCCTGAGTTCTCAATTTTAGGCTAACTTTCTGTTACAAACAAAAGGCTGCCTGCCCCTTTAAGAGCTTGCAATAGGCCCTAGCAGGGCTTTTTCAGCTGTACTTGACTCCCAGCCACAGTGTAGCTAACTTATCAGTTTGTGCTGTGCAAATTGAGACTGCTTTTTAAACAAGTTAAACTAAATCAAAGGATGGACAGCCAGCAGATAAAGTTTTAACCATTTATATTTTTCAACATGAAACACAGAACAACAATCACTCAAACAACAAAACAAAAACAAATATGAATTGACAGACATATGGACAATTTGGTGCACCAAAATCAGACAATAGACAGTGAATAGAACTTGATGTCTCAGAGGGACACAGATATCCTAACCAGAGCTAAAAATATCTCCATAGGAGCCAGAAAGGAAGCAGGACATCTCCCGTTTTCCTTCTGTCCCTAGGAGAGCTCTTGAATAGCTTATTTTCATTTTTCCTCTTTATTGCTAAAAGGTCCCAAACAGGGGAATACTGCTTTTCTGACACTTATTTTCTCTCTGTCATGTTCAGACTCTAATTCTTTATCTCTTTCTTCTGGGAATTCTGCCAGAGAAGTGAGACGAGGCACAGTGGCCGCTTCTTATAGTTACTCCTCAATAAGAAAAGACAGTTGCAGGGCCCACATCGGGACAGAAAAGACAGTTGCAGGGACCTCATCAGGACCCTCATTAGCTAGCTTATCATTTTAATCTCTATCTACCTTTCACCATTTTTTACAATGTATCTCTGCTTCATCTATAATAAACCATGGACATACCTGGTTTATGAAAATAAAACGTCTATGCAATCTTTCTTTTTAACTCGTACTCCTCTTTCCCTGAGAGCTATCTTTAAGCATTTGATGAAGGCTGCCTCTTTAGATAGCTAATTTCCCATAACCTGAAGTGGAGATGACTCAACTCACCAAGGACTTCTCACTCTTCCGTGAGCAGCGGAAGGGATCCTTCACTACTTCTAAATTCTCGGGGTCGCGACAAATATTTCTGGAACCTCCACCGATAGGAATTACGATCCAGACATTGCCCTCACGTCGGGCACCACTCATCCCTCCCCGCTGGATTCAGTTATTTGTGGGTGCGAGGGAGACTGCAAACCTAGAAGGAGATGGGTGGAAGAAAAAGAGAAATAGGAGAACAGGAAGGGTACCTATCAAGGTCTCATTTATTATGCTGAGGTGCCTTCTTTTTAAAGCATACATTGCAGTGAATATGGGAGGGCCCGAGGGAGAATTATACAAAGAACAAAGAAGTGGGCATCTGCTGACATGGGGGCCGAAGTCAGGCGCCAGGCAGGGGCCACTTTGGATCTTATCTCCGGAACATCGATCCTCCTTGAGAGCATTGGGTGTCAAGCTGGGCTCAGGTATAGCTCATGTCCTTGGATGTCAGGGGAACTCAGGAAGAGATAGGGAAGTGGGGACTGTCATTCAAATTTTACAGCCTTAGGTGCCAGGAAGGGAATAGGGAGGAAGGGGATGATAACCAGCTCTTAGCATGAGGCCATTTGGCCTGTTAGGGAAATTGTGAAGGGCTCACTTTCTCACGGGATGGTCTCTGACACCCCTCTTGATCAAAATTGAGAAAATGAATTATAGCTGGATCTCATGGAGGCATTTTCTCAAGGCAGGCTCCTTTCTCAGTCATAACTCCATCCTGTGTCAAATTGACACACAAAACTAGCCAGTACACAGGCTCACATGGATTTCTGCTACAACAGTCTCATGTGGTGATGCAAGACCCATCAAGGACACATAATGTTTGGAGGGAGTATAAATAGGGCTCATTGGACAACAATGGTGCTTGCATACCTAGCTTTGCAACACTTCTTGGTCTCATGTCTTTGTCTTCACTAATTTTTGTTGTAAGCAGCATGGCAGAGAACTTCTCCTGGCATCCCAACTGATTGTAATTGCTCCTACTGACTTGTGTCGATTTGGCTGAAGCCTGGCTGTTGCTGCTAGCTCATGCTACTGCTGCTGATTCATATTTGCTATCCTGGCACGATTGAACAGGACTGCTGGCACATCCATGAAGTGTTTGGGAGTGGATTAAGCTGATGGTGCTGACTCCTGTGAAGTGAATTGCTGATTTCCTGATAACACAGATGGGATTTGCTCCAAAGAACCATTTCTAAAGAGGTCCACTTCCCCCATTTCCTAATAACGTTTCTTTTTTTACTCTCTATGGTGTGTGGTGGGCTAGAAAGGCCATTAAAGCATTTAGAAACTGTTGAAGAAGCAAGACAAAGTACCCAAGGAGCTAAAGGTGTCTGCAACCCTATAGGAGGAATAGCAATATGAACTAACCAATACCCCCAGAGCTTGCATCTATAACTGCATATGTAGGAGAAGATGGTCTAGTCAGTCATCATTGAGAGGAGAGGCCATTGTTCTTAGGAAGATTATATGCTCCAGTACAGGGAAATGCCAGGGCCAGGAAGTGGGTGTTGGTGGGTTGCGGAGCAGGGTGAGGGGAGGAGAAAAAAAAAAGAAAAAAGAAAGGAAAAAAAGAACTGTTATTAAAATTAGGATTGAAAACAATTTAAATTATAGGCTGGTAACCAATAAAAAGCTTCTTAAAATTCTAAAAACTCCTGAAACTCTACATAGGGACTGGTTGATTAATGAATTGCACCCTAAATATCTTTCAAGGGCTCATATTCAAGGCTTAGTCTTTCATTTATGGGATTATTGAGAGATGGAAGAACTTTTTTATGGTCTAGTGGGAATATTAGGTGTGCTGGCTAGTTTTATGTCAACTTGATAAAAGCTAGAATCATTGTGAAGGGGGAAAAAAAAACAACCAACCAACCAACTAACCAAAAACAAAACAAAACAAAACAAAACAAAACAAAACAAAACAAAACAAAACAACCACTTCCCACCAGATTTACCTGTGGGCAAGCCTTTACTACATTTTCTTGATTGATGACTGGTGATTCATGTGAACGGTGCCCTTCCCCCATCCCCAAGCTTGTGATCCTGAGTGTTATAATATGGCCAGAAAGCAGTGGCCACACTCCTAATGTAAAGTGACTTTACTTACCACAATAGCTATCAACTGCCAATAGATTCTACACTAGAAGGGGGGCTTAGAGCCTCTCCCCCACTAGATAGATCTAGAGGACAATATACTGACTGCAAAGATGTTATCGATGAACTAGGTATTAAATGTTGTCATACAATGTTTCAAAATGTGTGTGTGTGTGGGTGTGTATGTGTATATGTATATGTGTGTATGTGTGTAGTTGTGTATGTGTGTACATGTATATGGTATGTGGTATATAGTGTTTGAGTGTAGGTGTGTATGTTCTATAGGGTACATATAGAGAGTAGAGAGTAGAGAATAGCTCTTGGGCAGTCAGTACTATCATGCCATATTATGGGGACCCAGCTCAGATTCTCAGGCCTACACACGTGGGTTCTCTGAATATCACATAGTCACATTTTGAATCCAAGACAGGGCTCCTGAATTCTTATCTTTTCTGAAGTAGCTTCCAACTGCCTCTTTTGTTCTGATTTGACTTTTCTCTTTGTTTCTAATTGTGACTTTCTTCACAATTTTGACTGCCAATTCTGATGTAAGCAGAACTATGTCTCTGTTTTTCCCATTCACATTTAATCGTTGTATAGAAGTGGTAGGTCATAAGGGGTGATTAAATAAAGCAAACAAAAAACAAAAACAATAGACATGGCAGTGGATGTGTTTAATCCTCCCACTCAGGAGGCAGAGGCAGGTGCATCTCTGACTTTGAGGACAAAAACTTGGGAGTTAGTACAAAATGGCAGATGGGGCTTATGAGGAATTAGGCCATTGAGAACATGTTTTTTTTTTTAATTAGGTATTTATTTCATTTACATTTCCAATGCTATCCCAAAAGTCCCCCACACCCTCCCCCACCCACTCCCCCACCCACCCACTCCCAATTCTTGGCCCTGGCATTCCCCTGTTCTGAGGCATATAAAGTTTGCATGACCAATGGGCCTCTCTTTCCACTGATGGCTGACTAGGCCATCTTCTGATACATATGTAGCTAGAGACACGAGCTCTGGGGGGTACTGGTTAGTTCATATTGTTGATCTACCTATAGGGTTGTAAATCCCCCCAGCTCCTTGTGTACTTTCTCTAGCTCCTCCATTGTGGGCCCTGTGATCCATCCAATAACTAGTTGACTGTGAGCATCCACTTCTGTGTTTGCTAGGCCCCAGCATAGTCAGGCTTATATTTCTCTGCCTTTTTTTCCTGTTTTTTTTTAAACTTTTTTCTTTGTTTTCTAAAACAGTGAAAAGCAGCCTCTATTATATGTCCTCACTACCATGCTCTTCTATCCAAACACATGAGTCCAAGTGTCTGTGGACTGAACCCTCTGAAACCATAAGTGAAAGAATCCCTCTTCTCAGAAGTTATTTCTGTTAGGTATTTTAATTATGCTATGCAAAGCAAAAAGGACAGATAATTTACATATGCCGGTGGTGCTTTGTGTCTATAAATATATTAAAAAATACAGGAGAGTTACCCATGAAAGCCATTTCCACATACAGAAGCAAATTTGTACAGAAATCTGAGTAGATCTGTCGCACCAGTCACCTTGTGCAGAAATCTGAGTAGCAATAGTAACTGTGCCAAATTTAGTTTTCCAGTTCTGATAAAACATTCATTGCAACATCTCTTTCTTGGTTTAGGTTGGATGATATGTACAGAGACAATCCTTACACTTTACAAACAGCAACTTGTCATTAGTTAGTAATGAAATAGAAATAAAACAATGTGAAAATGTTAATTTATTGTACAGACTGACTCCAAGATTGGAGCTCGGATATGCTTAGGAGTTGTTTGTGAGGCGGGCACAGAAGCAAGAAGGCAATTCATTCATGTATTCATCTTATTCTTCATTCTGTGACAGCTTTCATGTATGACAGTAATTTCTTAAAATTATTCTGGTGCTGGAAACTCCTTATTGTAGAATGATATCATAGCCGTTGTCACCTTCAGTGTGTTTGTCTTGTCACACTTGTAAAAAAAGACACTTTACTTCCATTAATATGAAAGCACTATGCATCCTAGGATTAAAAGTATAAAATGACTATATTACTATCATATATTATATTTATATTTACTACACTGGCCTTTTATTTTATTTTAGGAAATGTATAAAAATAAAAATTTTAGTGTGAACTTGTATGTTTGCACACAGATAGTACCCAAATGCATTGTTTAGAAAGTTTTCTGATTGTATCATTTTCTCTTATGATTGATAAAATCTTGCTTTGTTCATTATGTCCCAATGAATAATAGGCTATGCTAAATAGGCAACATATAGCCTGCTACATAGTCTACATTGTCTCAGATTGTGTAAATATAATTTTGCATGTTTATATGCTGAGGAAATCAACTATAAGGACGCCAACCCTGCATGTATCACAATTGTTGAAACATAGATGACTATATAATAAACATTCACTTGCCTTCCACTAAAACAAAGCATATTGAAATTTTTTATGTATCCTAGCGTCTGAACTAGAAAGTGAGATCTCTAAAATCTGCATGGATCAGGGAGAGAACTAAGTAACCACTTACTAGTTCTCAAGGGTAAAAGGCATAGTTTTAATAGCCAGAATTTAAGCCAGCTTGTCATTATACCAAAGGCAAATATCACTAGAATTCTTTGCTAAATGCAGTTCTTGGACTGTTCTTAGGGTGGTAGAATATGTCTCTAAAGTATTTGTTTTCTTTAAAAACCACAGAGTTCAGTGATGTTCAGATATTTCAGAACTCACTTTTTCTGATCCAAGTTTCTATCTGCAGCAATGTCCTAATCATAGAATATATGACTTACTTCCTTGGGGAGAAAAGAGAGTGATAGTTTTTAATACCTTCATGCCTAAAATTCTTATAATTTCTAGGTTTATGCTTTTGGTAACAATTCTTTCCCTTTGCACTTAAAATGTCAAAAAAAAGACCTTCATAAACACTGGGAAGGAAGTTGAGAAATTTACTGATAATGTCCAAAGTCTTAGAGGCATTCTTATTTCTGCGGACAATATCTTAAAAAAATTAAGCAAAGTCATCTACAATCATCTATGTGGAGGTATTGCAAAATTAGAGGTATTTCCAGAAACAAGTCAGTCTACCAGATATCTTCAGCTACCTGTGTGTGATTGGACCAGAGGTTCTTATCACCCTGTCTGCCTAGCATCCTGATATCTCCCTAGTTTCCTGAGCATGACTGTCTTTTGTTCACCATCTCAGTACTGTGCTGCAGAGTCATCTGGAGAACCAGATTCAGGGCCCACTGCTGCCATCATTGGCCTAAAGGAGCCAGCAAGAAATGAAAAGTGAGTTTGTCACAAGACAGGACAACTATAACTGAATAATGAAAAAAGAGATGAAGAGAATTATTTCAGAATAATAGGAAGCAGTATGTGCAAAAGGGCAAGCCACAGAGAAGGGAAACCTTCACCATGACCATGTTGGTCACATACAGCCAGGACATTGGTATCTTCTGTGATGACTTAGGATTCTGCTCAGCAGGGCTAAGCTGGAGCCAGAGAGAATCACAACGATATTTATCTTGCATCTGTGATAAAGCTAACCTTTCCCTATAATAACTACCAAAAATCTTGGGAGTTAGGTGTGGCATTATTCTAGGATCCTTGTCGAAACAGACAGGACACAGATCAGGATGTGTGAAACTCTTGGTGTATTTTGGGTGGTAGTGATACCAAATGAGCCATAGGACCATGTGGTGCTTGGTGCTCATGGCACTGTGTATGCTCAGTCCTATGATGTAAAGTATCATTGCTATATTGCTTTTTTAAAATTAGATATTTTCTTTATATACATTTCAAATGCTATTCCAAAAGTTCCCTATACCCTCCCCGTGCCCTGCTCCCCTACTCACCCACTCCCACCTCTTGGCCCTGTCATTCCCCTGAACTGGGGCATATAAAGTTTGCAATACAGAGGGGTCTCTCTTCCCAGTGATGTCTGATTAGGCCATCTTCTGCAGCTATATTACAAGCTAAGGGGGTACTGGTTAGTTCATATTGTTGTTCCACCTATAGAGCTGAAGATGGCAGATGAGAATACACAAGTGGTGCAGGAGCTTGAAAACAATTAGCAGAAAAACAACAGTTTGGCAGCAGAATTTGAGGCAGTCGGCCACAGCTAGGTTGAAGATGTAAAGCAAGAAGTCATTCCTAAATATCCAGAATGTGAAGGGCCAGACATAGTTGTTTCTTGCTAACCCAGGGAACTGATGACAACCAAAAGGCATAGGATCTACATCTTGTCACAGGTTGGATGAAAGGACTTGTAACTTGTGTGTTCATTGTTATGAGTCTTGAGCCAAGAATTTTTTTTTCTTAAGAGCCCATGAAGGACATGCGACCTCTTTCTAGGACAGTTTGTGAGTGGTAGGGCCTGGTGTGTTAAAAATGACTGCATTCCTCCCTGGAAGTCAGGGAAACTTCCTGTAACCCCAGAGCTGGGTTCTCTTGTGGTGCACAGGATCCTGAATATGTGTTCAATGCAGGGATGAATGAGGAGCTTGCAGTAGTGGATGATTTGGGTTTAATGGAAAAAAGCAAACAAACAATAAAGGACTTACAACACACGATAGAAAGATTTCATTCATCCTAGCTATTTTTGTGGCTAACACTGTATATATTTAGAGTTACTTATATGTGCCCAAATTGTTTAGTTGACTGCTAAAGTGCCTTTGAAATGAGAATACAGTATGATTTTGGGCAATATCTAGGGACATTT
Organism: Mus musculus; assembly: GCF_000001635.26. Lineage (NCBI taxonomy): Eukaryota > Metazoa > Chordata > Mammalia > Rodentia > Muridae > Mus > Mus musculus. Next base: position 47,759,244 of record NC_000073.6, read on the forward strand.
TGGTATGTTGTTTAGGGGTAGGATTTATATTTAAACTAACCTAGATTTGTATAAGAAAGGAAGTACTCAGGTGCAGCTGGAGTGCTGCTGAAAGAGGATTTTGAAATATGGAAAACTAGGAGAGGTAAGTTTTTTAAAGTGTATAAAACATGTAAACTTACTTTGTTATCCCTCCCAGGATACCTTCAGTAGAATTTCCTTTCCAGGAGAGAGCTCTTTGTGAGTGGAATTATTGAAGAGAAGCAGGACTCTAGGGCTTGGAATAGAAAGCTACTCAGAGTGATTTGAGCTTTGGATTGAAGACCAGCTTACATCTGGGTGAAAACCAGACACTGAGTCAGAAGTTAAGAGGATATATGCCTTTCAATAAGATTAAAGCTATTTCTTTAATAAGGTAATAGCTAGTTTAATTTTCACAAATGGTTATGTTAGAGCCCATAATGGATGTAATGTTTATGTCAGTCTAACACAGTAACTTCAAACCAGCAGTGCTGTCTTAATGTCAGCACTTTAGACAAGTCCTGCCCACATCCACCACAGAATTATTCATAATATGTGTCTTCTACCTCAATCCTATATTGCCTTAGCAACTAAAACCCTCCAGCCTTATCATCATGCATAAAACTAATCATGAAGTTAAGACATTTATGCAAGATGATGAGCTACTAGGTTCAATCATGTCCACTATCTTGTAAGCCCCCAAAGCAGAATTTTTGTTTCTTTTTGCTGTGACCAAATAACTGAAAGGAAGCAATTTCAGTGTAGAAAGGTTTATTTGGGCTTAGGGTTCAGGGGATAGAGTCCATCAGAGTGGGAGAGAGATAGCAGCAGAGCAATTTGCAGCTGTGGTGAGGGTTTCTGCTCACATCAGGGGAAATCAGGGAACAGAGAAAGGGAAATGCCAGTGCTCAGAAAACTTTCTCCTCTTTTGCTTTTGTACATATTTCTAGAGCCTGTCCTTCTTCCTTTCTATTGCTGTGATAATCATTGTGACCAAATCCAGCCCTATCATTTAACTCATTTAACCATCTAAGGATGGTTAACCATTTAAGGAATGTAGCCATTTGAGGAATCAGAACCCCTGACCACTAGTTAAAAATTTCAGAAAAATTCCTGTCATTAGTATATTCTAAGAAATCATTTCTTTATCTAATCACCAATATGAAAAAAAATAAATTTAAATATATATATGTTTTGTAAAGCATGATTTAGTTACAACTTGGGAGGAAATTGCCTCTAAGTCTCTGTTTCCTGTATCAGATTTTCCTATTCATTTCTACTATTAGATATTGATTTACCAGTTGAAGAAATTATGTAGATTTCACATAGCTTTCCTTTAGTCTGAGTTCAATGGGAAACTTGTTTTCACATGCTAGAGATGCAGAAACAGATAGTGTTTTTTATTCTTTCTAAGGATGCTCTAACTTGGAGTGCTGAGGCTGCACTCATTCACTAAAGTGGCAGCTATTCCCTGAGTATCTGTTGTTTCTGAAACTGTCCTAAGTGACAGGGTATATAATTGTGAAGTAAGATCAGTCTTTTTTTTCAAAGTTGTATTCTGGAAAAATGACTTTTTAATATTCCTTTCTAATCAGAAATTCTGACTCACTATTTTCATTTGATGAAACTTTACTTCAGTCATACTTCTAGACAAAACCAATGGCGGTCACTGGTTCCTAAGGACATTGGTTTATCACAGTGAATGCAACTGAAGTATTTGGATATTGCTTTGAGAAAGGAACCCCCACCTGGAGCTATTTCTGTTCCTGAAAGTAGCTTGTGAAAGAGGTGCATTCAAGGTGTTGATTGAATAAAGACATATAGACTCACATTCTTTCCCTCCCTCCCTCCCTTCCTTCCTTCCTTCTTTCCGTCCTTCCTTCCTTCCTTCTTTCTTTCTTTCTCTCTTTCTTTCTTTCTTTCTTTCTTTCTTTCTTTCTTTCTTTCTTTCTTTCTTCCTTCTTTCTTTCTTTCTTTCTTTCTTTCTTTCTTTCTTTCTTTCTTTCCCTCCCTCCCTCCCTCCCTCCCTCCCTCTCTCTCTCTCTCTCTCTCTCTCTCTCTCTCTCTCTCTTTCCCTCCCTCCCTCCCTCCCTCCCTCCCTCCCTCCCTCCCTCCCTCCCTCTCTCTCTCTCTCTCTCTCTCTCTCTCTTTCTTTCTTTCTTTCTTTCTTTCTTTCTTTCTTTCTTTCTTTCTTTATGATATTGTATTAGTTAGGATTTTACTTCCGTGAAGACACCACAAACAAGGCAACTTTCATCTGGACAACATTTAATTGGGGCTGGCTTGCAAGGTCAGAGGTTCAATCTATTATCATCATGATGGGACCATCCAGGCATGCAAGGTGAAGGAGGAGCTGAGAGTTCTACAGCTTCATCTGAAGGCTGCTAGCAGAATACTGACTTCCAGGCATCTAGGAGTGGGTCTTAAAGCCCATTCCCACAGTGACACACCTACTCCAATATGGCCACATCTCCAAACTATGCCACTCCCTGGGCCAAGCCTATACAAAGCATCAAAGATGTTTTTGTCTATTTTATTGTGTCCTCTGCCACTCTTTATTTAAAATATATTTTCTATTATTTTCTTTATTTACATTTCAAATGTTATCCCCTTTCCTAGTTTCCCCTCTGAAAATCTCCTATCCCCTTGCCACCTGCCCCTGCTCCCCAACCTACCCACTCCTGCTTCCTGGCCCCAGCATTCCCCTATAATGGGACATAGAACCTTTACAGAACCAAGGGCTTCTCCTCCCATTGATGTCTGACTAACCCACTCTCTGCTACATATGCAGCTAGATTATATTCTAAAATTCATTCTAAAAGCAAGATCTGTATCTGTACCCATATCTGACAAAGTAGACTTCAAGCCACACTTAGCTAGAAATGGTGACGTATGCTACTATTTATTAATAAAGAGAAAGCTCAACAAAGACACAATAATTGTGAACATTTGTGTACAAACATTGGTGTGTTTACTTTTGTGAAACAAAGTGGAAAGATAGGCTGGTCCAGACATAATAACAGGGCTCCACTAACCCATCCTCATCAGCAAATGATCTCATCCACACAAAAGTCCACAAGGAAACCTCAGCATAAATCTACACTAAAGATCAAATAGGCATAACAGAGTTCTATGGAATCTGCCATTCAATCTTTATAAAATGAATAGCTTCTCAGAAGCCCACAATACATTCTTCAAGTCAGTATACAATTTGGACCACAAAACAAGTCTGTTTAAAAATTAATCAATTCTAAGAAGGGGCATAGTGTCCACACTTTGGTCTTCGTTCTTCTTGAGTTTCATGTGTTTTACAAATTGTATCTTTTATCTTGGGTATCCTAAGTTTCTGGGCTAATATCCACTTATCAGTGAGTGCTTTGCCCCTTCTTAGAATTGGGAACAAAACACCCATGGAAGGAGTTATAGAGACAAAGTTTGGAGCTGAGACAAAAGGATGGACCATCTAGAGACTGCCATATGTGGGGATCCATCCCATAATCATCCTCCAAACGAGGACACCATTTCATACACTAGCAAGATTTTGCTGAAAGGACCCAGATATAGCTGTCTCTTGTGAGGCTAGGCTGGGGTTGACTCTTAACATCTGCCTAAATGATGGGGTTGGCAGAGCTGTCTATACAGAACAAGACTGCAGTAATTTGGTAAATGTGACAAAAGGGATGATGCAAATGAACCCCAAACCAGTATAACAGGAACAAGTAAAGCCCAAGAGGCAGGCCACAGATGAGGTAGACCATCACTGTGAGAGAAATGGTAACATACAGCCTGAACAGGCATTTCCTCCTGGGACCACAGAGGATCCTCACTAGTAGGGCCAGACAGGACCCAGAGAGAAGCATAAATAAAAAAATCAGAAATGCAGTTATAATAAAGTCAACATTTTCCCACAAATGATGATGAGTATCACCCAGGAATCCTGAGAATAGCCAATCAAGGATGCCCATGAGAAAGGACAGAACCCAGATTAGGGCACATATGATAGCTGACATGTTTCTTGGGTGGTGGCAATGGTACCAGATTGGCCACAATACATACAGGCAGTGCTCTGTGATAATAGCACTGAGGATGCTCAGCCCTGCGACATAGGGAATGATTTCTGCATTGCCTAAGATATCTTGGCTTAATTTATGGCCATTGATGCCATAGAAGTCAATGATCTGTAGCAGAGAGTCAAGGAAGTGACAGCAGAGGAATAAGGAGTCTGCCAGAGCCAGGTTGAGGATATAGACTGAGATGGCTTTCCTGCACATGGGGAATCCCGGGAGTCAGAGTATAATAGTGTTTTCTGCCAGTCAAATCAGGGCAGTGATGAGGGCCAGGAAGGGCAGGGTCAGGATTGGACTGCAGTTAGGATTACCAGTTTCATTCAGTTGTGTAGATATTGTGTTGTGGGATGAGATGGTTGAATCCATGCTCACAAATCTTCCAGTGGTGTCCCTGTAAACACAGACCATATTTGAGCACATTAACAGTGACCCTTCTTTTGGCGATCATATGTAATATAGATATTCTTGTCAACATGATGAAATAAAATGATTTATAAATAAAAGGAAAGTTACATGACCACATGGATTAAGAATTCTGGACTGTGGATTCAAATTTAGAGCTTGTGTTTACTCTATAGTCTGCATCATTCTTCCTGTGTATAACTCAGGACCTTTAAGTCACATGGAAATGATTCCCTTTTTTCATGGTCAGGGTTGGATCCATTTCCTGCCACCTTGGTAACTCCAGAAAGGGAAGCATCACATTTACCTCTCCAGGACGTAAAATGACACAGAAATGATGATGATATCAGGGTTTTGTTGAGGCATATTAAGGGAAAGATACTTCCTCCTCATCAAAAGAATGGATTCTGAATTCTACCCCTAACTCTGGGTTGATATGTGACTCTGGTCTGTGCTCTAGATTAAGGATCACACACATTTATCTCCTCCCTTGAGTTGACAATGTTGTACCTGTCAGTCACCTGGCCAGGGGATTGCTAAGGTGGCAGAAGGAACAACAATTCACTCATCCTTCACAGGAGTTGCACCCTCTATGCAGCCATCTCTGACCTTCCCTCAGGGGGTACAGTTAAGACTATCTGATTCTCTGAATGCACACTAACTCAGAAAAGTGTAAGGTTCCTTTTTCTTTCTTTAGATCTCCTTTTCTTTTAAACATGGGCCAAAAGACCAAGCAACATTTTCCTGACAGTCTGGACTCTCTCGATCATTTCTGAAACCCACATTCCTTTCCACCATGGACTTTTTTCCTGAACTTTCATTGTTGGACATGCCAGCTTTCTTGGGATGTCAAAACGCATGGTTTTTTCTCTTCCGCTTCTCCATCTCCCTCCTCCTGGCAGCTGCCCAGATTTACAGCTTGCTTACTCAGTTGCTTTGTTCTTAAATTTTAGTAAAATTGTGGATCTTCTTTCTGAATCTGTTTTACACTTTTTTTGGGGGGGGGGAATTCTTTCATTACTGAGGGAACCATGATTTCTACTGCAATGCAAGGGCCCATTATGGTTTAGCTGAGCTTATAGCTTTACTTTTATACACAGATTGTGTGTGTATGGGTAGGCCAGGTTGGAGGAGATTGGCAGAGGGTTATATATGAGTCTGGACTGAATTTCCCAGCAACATAAAGAACAGAAGAAGGGGAGTGAGGTCTCAGCCCCAGGAAAAGAGGGAGAGAAATTAAAACAGAAAAACAAAAGTAAGACTTAATTGGGGTGGTGTGAAGTAAGCCACATGAATGGATTCCATTCTTTCTCCCAGGAGGTCTTTAGTGGTATTTACTTTGCAGGAAAAAGCCATTGCTTAAGAGGAGCTTTTGAAGGGAAATAGAGGTGTGACCCGTCCAGGAGGTCCAGTTATACAAGGGTCTCCAGGGGACCTTCTACTAAGAACCAAATGGGGAGAGGGAGAGACATAAACCAAGTGCAAGGAACGACATGTAAACAGTCTGAGAAGCATCAAGGTATCACTGTATTCAGCAAGGCTCAAGGCTTAAATGCACAAGAAAAAGGGGAAGTACTTCTCAGCAGGAGGAATGGGGCAGTGGAAATGCACATGCAAAGGAGGAAGTACTTCTCAGCAGGAGTGATGGGGCAGCGGAAATTTTTCTTTTGGCAACTACACGGGGAAGCAGGAACTTGGTGGTATCAGGATACATCTTGTGGTCAGGACATCTGGAGCTGACTTAGGGCTGGGACATTCTGTGGTTTTCCTTGGAACAGTGCATCAATGGCCCGCTTTTGACCCCCTTTTCTTCTTGGGGGGAGAGCCCCAATTCAGAGATCAAGACAATAGAGTTGTCTTAATAGCTCCCAACATCTCCCCATTTTAATATTTTTATAAAGGCATATTGTATAATAAATTTGTAGCCATGTTTTTAAAGACCGCCTAAACATCTGCTCACCGGGTGATTCTCTAAAACCACGAAGGACACAAGGACAAGTCATCTATGAGGCTAGAATTAACGGTTCCAGTCTGTTGGGTATAACCTGGACTAGCCAAGGAATTTAGGAACGAAGCAAGCTCTGTGGGTAGAGGTAGAGGTCTGATCCCCAGTGTGCAATGTTAGGGGCCATGTACAGGATTGACTCTCAGGCCCACAGATTTTTACCCAGGGTAACGCTGACCTGCTCTCATGCCATTTTTTCCTGAGGGAAGGACCCTAGGGCACTCAACCTTCACGCAATAAGACATGCCTCTCAGAGACTGTCTAACAGTTTCCAGACTAATCTCTGTGCAGTGTTTAGCCTACAACTCTCAAGGGCGATGGCTTCAAGTTCCAATTTTTGGATGTGTCTAGCCTGGGATGACTGTTTAGTTTCCAATGTGGTGAGAATGTATATTACCACATCGTAAGCACAGACTACAGCAGTCTATAAATGATTCGTGGCATGAGACTGATGGCTGAATTTAGGGGGAGGGGAATGATTTTATGGAAATTGAGTCTCTTTACCCGAGACGAGGGTGATGAAGCAGTATCCACGTCTGACTCTTTTCCAGTAACCTGTTTGTTATCGCCAATGTCCAGCTGATGGTAGTGAACTGAAACAGATGCGCTTGAAAGAGATGAATCAATTTGAGATTTAACAAATCGGGTCAATTTCTGAAATGCCCAAGGACCGAAGAAAATCAATAATAGGAGTCCCAATAGGGGCCCGAAAAGGGAGGGCAACAAGGTCAAATGCCAGGGGGAGGTTGAAAACCAATTTTGGTACCATGACTCTTGTTGTTATCTCTCTCTTTTTCTTTTTTCTAAACTGGCAGTAACCTTGGCAATGCTATCTTTAACTAATCCAGTTTTATCAACATATACACAGCATTCTTCCTTAAGTGCAGCGCATAAGCCTCCTTGTTGTAGAAAGAGCAAATCTAATCCCTTTCTATTTTGAAGGGCAACTTCTGAAAGGGAGACCAAGGAATCAGTAAGACCATCTAGGCCCTTTTTTATATTCTCTATATCTTGGCTAATAGCCTCATTTAGCAGATGGTAATTGCACGCATTCTGTTGAGATTAAACAAGGGCTGTGATTCCAGTCCCGATCCCAGCAGCACCCAGGCCAAGAAGGACCACAAAGGTTACCGCTGAGATAAGATAGGCTCTCTTTTATGGCAGGATGGCAAGGAGGCACCTCGGTCCCAAAACTTTAATAAGTCATCTGACTCATGAATACTAAAATTTGGAAAAAGCTGAACCAATACACAATAATCTCTATTATTTATAAAATCTTGTATAATAATGTACCGTGTAAGGCCCGTGGAACATGCCAAAAAGGTATCATTTGGGGCAAGAAGATAAGAAAACCCATTTTTATTTACTCTAAACGTGTTATTGCAAATCTCTAGCAAGGGCCGCTGCAGAAGCATGCCTAGGATCAACACACAACTTCCTACTCCAGAGAGTTTTGTCAAGGTAAGCTGAACTGACTTGAAGGGGAGCTGCCTAGCATCTGAAAGCATGGTAAAATTTCCAAATAAGGCTATGCCCTCATAAAAGTGCAGGGAAGCAGAAAAGCACATCCAACAATCTTCAAATTCTGATGCATTATCTCTTTGTGTCTTATCCAGCAAAGCTAAAGCAGAAGTATTCAATATAAACCACAGTAAATCAGTGGAAGAGGGGGGCCCCCGAAGGGAGAGTGGACTGAAATAGGGTCGTAGCACGCCCTGGGGCAGGAGCAGGGGAGTGGGTACCTGGAAGTCGGGGATTGTTTGGGGGTTTAGGGTGATGTAATTGGGGATTAGGTCCTATGAATGCTTTATGATTATTAGGGATGGTTTTAAGAAGCTGAACCTTAAAGGTTAGGCCATTATCGTAGGTATCTTGATACAATCTTAGGCCCCAGGAGAGAGGGCGAGAACTTTTCCAAGCCTCTAAGTTCTTCCCCATAGATTCACAGGAAGACCTTTAACCACAAAGGGTCGAACAGTTCCATCATTGTTTTCTTTGTTTGACCATGTTAGCATTTTGGAGCTTTGTAAAGTGTCCTGTGTTTGACCTATGCCTTTTAAATGAGTGGCAGAGGGTTGTAAGGGCCAGGCTACAGGCCAACGTGTTAAGGAAATTACTGTAGCATCTGCCCCCATATCCAGGAGCCCTTGAAATTGTTTTGCCCTCTAGAAACAAAGACAGCATGGTCCGTGAATTGGTTATTTTCTGTGCCCAGTAGACTTCTGTGGACCCCGGGGAGGATGGTCCTTGCTCCTCTTTCATATAAAGGAAATGGCCAAATAGTGGGAGTGGTAGGGCTTGGGCTATGTGCTCTCCAGCCCTAAGGGTAAGTGGTCCCTGTGTGGCGGTGATTAAGATTTTTATCTCCCTATGGTAGTTGGTGTCAACCACTGTAGGGGTCACTGTTAGGCCTTGTAAAAGTCTGGACACTTGGCCGATGACGAGAAACAATGTCTTTTGGGGAAGGGGCCAAAATTCACCTGTTTCGATGACCACTGTTCCCTCCTCAGGAGTTATAATCATGGTGGTGGAGGAACACAGGTCCAATCCTGTGCTCCCTGTCGTGGTCCTGCACAATCTCCCGTGGGGGCTAGGGGGTTGTCTGCAGTTGCCATCAGGGGAGACAGGCCCCGCATGGGGGCCCTCTGGCCTTTTCCCTCGACTGCAGGGAGTGGGTGTCCGTTGATGTCAGTCTTAGATTGGCAATCTCGTGCCCAATGGCAGCCTCTCTTGCACTTAGGGCAAAGACCGGGGTGGGGGAGAATTTTTGTTGGGTAACAGGCATGGTTGAGACTAGGGTGCTCTGTCTTTGTGTAGGGCAACCTCTAGCAAAATGCCAGGTTGGTTGCATCTATAGCAAGTTTTTTCTCCTTTATTTAGTTGTAAGGCAGCCCCAATAGCCAGGTTGATAGACTTAGAAACTTGTTGGGAAAACACTTTTACCTCATTACAAAGCTTGATCATACCATTTATATCTAAACCCTTGGTTTTACCTCTCAGGGCAGGCCTACATGCCGAATTGGTGTTTTCAAGAGCAAGTTGTCGGACTAACAGACCCTCACTTTCCTCAGGTCCCAAAATTCTCTCAGCTGCTTCCTGAAATCTGGCAACGAACTGCACATAGGACTCTTAGGGCCCTTGTATAATCTTGGTTAGGGGTGTAGTCAGTGCCTCTGCAGCAGGGACAGCGCACCAAGGTCCCAGGGCTGCCTGTGCCATGTGGGCGAGGACACCAGGGGAGAGTCCTAATTGTTTTTTGTCTGCAGCGAAATTGCCTTTACTGCAGATTTTATCAGCAGTCCAGGAGGCTGTCTTACTAGTAGTATAATTTCTATTATTTGCAGCCAAATTTTCTCCTCTGTCCACAAACTCTGACTTCCAAGTTAAATATTGGCCTCTAGTGAGAATAGACTGAACAACTTTATTCCATTCATTGGGTATCAAGTAGCCTTTTCCTGCTAAAACTTCTAATATAGATACTGTGAATGGGGCATTAACCCCATAAATTTTGACTGCTGAATGAAGATCTTTTACATGTCTCAGTTTTAGCTTTTTGTAGACTGGTTGACTGTTGCTGTCCAACCCTTCAACGGGGGACATGCAACCCTCATTGGAATCAGAGTTTGCTTGATCCCCTTCCTCATCACTCTCTGGTTCTCCCTGATCTTTTTCGGAGGAGCCAGTGGGGGGATCATCATGACCTGTAGCAGCCTGATGGGCTTGAGCTTGAGTGAGGACAGGAAAAGCCAATTTTTTACTCCCTTGATTCTGAGAGGGACCTTTGTGGCCAGTTTGGGAATTTTTTGAGATGGGACCTTGAAGGTTCCCCAAGAGGGCTCTTTGTAGACTCTGAGTCTCTAGACTGAGGTCTTGTAGCTCCTTTTAAAGCCCTAGAACATCTTTAAGATTGGTGATCTGAGTCTGAAGTTCTCTTTTAGTTTGAAGTAATCGCTGAACGGATGAAGGGGCCAGTGATACAGGCCAAGGATTAGGCTAAGGATTAGGGGGAAAGGGGGGCAAATAAGGAGGAGGGTGGAAATTGAAGGACTCGATGGTAATATAGGTACCGGGCCCTGGACCATAGTGGTCTTCTTCATATTTAAAGGCTTGCTCATCCAATTCTGCCTCTGAGGCTGGATCGAGGGCTCCATCTGACAACTCCTTATACAAAATGGGGTAAATCCTTTTTGGTCTAACAGGGGGTTGAGCAGTAGCCCTTTTTCTAGAATCTAATGTAATTTGGGGAGAAAGAAGGGAAGGCAGGGAGTCCTTAGGGACCGGGGCATCAATAATCGATGACGGCCAAGACTGACGATTCACCGATGGCTTAGTTTCACTTTTGTGAGACAGCGATAGGGAGTTTTCTAAAAAATCTTCTCTGCCCTCTTCTGCCTGTTTAAGGAGATCTCTGACAATTCCCCAACAGCTAAAAAAAAAGGACTCAGGAACACTTTCTCCTTGTTTTATCAAAGCATTGATATCTTTGCCTACTTTATTTCAAGTTAAAAGTTGTATTTCAGGACCATTCAATACCAGCCATGGACATCTCTCATCCACAAAACAAACAAAAAAATTATTAAATCCTTTTTCTTAACTCTTATCCCTCTCTTCTTAAGAGACCCCTTCATCTCTTGAATAAAAACTGTCTCTTTGGACAGAACCTTCCCCATGGTAAATGGTACAAAAACTGAATGTCCAGACTTACCTCTCGACGTCCACCACACTAGAGCGAAGTGGCAGGGAACTGTCTCACTGTCTGTGTGGTACCTCTCGAATCCATTGTCCGGAGAGTGGTCAGACCTCGTGCCCCACCTTGGGCGCCACTTGAAACATCCAGCAGGTCCAGTTATTTGAGGGTCTCGAGGGGAACTTCTCTTAAGAACCAAATGCGGGGAGGGAGAGATGGACACCAAGTACAAGGAACGACATGTAAACAGTCTGAGTAGCATCAAGGTCTCACTGTATTCAGCAAGGCTCAAGGCTTAAATGCACAAGCAAAAGGGGAAGTACTTCTCAGCAGGAGGTATGGGGCATTGGAAATGCACAAGCAAAAGAGGAAGTACTTCTCAGCAGGAGGGATGGGGCAGCAGAAATTTTTCTTTTGGCAGCTACACTGGGAAGCAGGAACTTGGTGGTATCAGGGTGTGGTCAGGACATCTGGCGCTGACTTAGGGCTGGAACATTCTGTGGTTATTCTTGGAACGGTGCATCGGTGGCCCATTTTTGACCCCCTTTTCTTCTCTGGGGGAGAGGCCCAATTTGGAGATCAAGACAATAGAGTTGTCTTAATAATTCCCAACAACTAGGGACCAATTAAAAGGAGAAACCACACAAAAATAAAGGAATATGTAAAAGTATATGTGTACATTTCTGGTGTAAGATATGAAGAAGTCACAAAGCCCACCTTTTAGCATTTCAACAATAATAAACTAGTGAGAAAGTGGAATAATTCATGAGTCAAAAAGTAATTCAGTTAGAAGGGGCAGAAATGACTGACCAAATAATAAACCCAAATTGAACCAAACAATAGGTACGTGTAACTCTGTGCTTCAAAACTCAGCAACAAGAATGTTCTAGAACTCAGGATCGAGAGACTGATACTGCCTCCTGGAGGGAGCGATACTGAGAGAACAGTTTCCTTTTGCAGGTATAAGGTGGGATGCTGCCAGAATGGAAGCATCTCAAAGCAGGCTTCCAGCATTTCTTTTCCTATTTTCTTATTATCTATAGCAAGATGGAAGAAAGGATGCAGACATAACCAGGTTAATTGGTAGGGGTAGCTCAAACAAGGGTGAATGGCACCACACAGACACACAGACTCACACACGTGATACATGCACCCATGCATGCACCCACAAATGGTGGTTCCAAGTGTCCTGTTGGCACTGTTTTACAAAGTCCTAATGGTTGGATGACCTTGGACTGACCCTTCACTGTCCTTGGTGGAAATTTGATATACACCTTTTGGTTATACTTATATTCTTCACCGTTAAAGATCTCTCTTCAAAAGCTAGAGCTGGGATAACAAAATCTGGTTCAAACAAGAATTAAATTAATGGAAGTTCCTCAGGAAGAAGAGTTATACAGAAAATTGAGTCTTAGAACTTATTACTTAGATAATTAATGAACGTTATTAGTAAGAGTGAGTCAGAGGATTTGAGAAAAATTCTTAAAGAAGAAAAATCTAGGGAAATTCTAGAAGTTGACAAACTGTAATTTCAAGTAGGCTTTTATGTTCATCTTCAAAAATAAGGGTCTAATATGAATAGGAAGAGATTCTGATCATACAGTTAATGACAAGCCTTGGAATCTTGCTGCTGACAAAAGCACGCAGTTTTAGAAATTCTGATGTTCTTCTGTTCTTTACAGAATTGTAATAAAGATAGGAATCATATTGAAACAAGTGTTCATGACTGAGATACAGAGGAAAATATTTTGGTTCAGTGAGCTGTCTGCCTTCCTGGATAGACTTGTCAGACCAGAACTTTACTGAAATTATAGAAAAACGAAGGACAAACCAGTTGCTTTTCCTTAAGTAAAGGCTGCACAATATTTTAAGAATAAAAATAAAGGATGGTTGTCTTAAGCCAAATATAAAAGAAATATAGATGAAGGAAAGGAAGAATTAAACAGGGGTCAGAGAGACTGAACTGCAGAAAGTCAAGCTTGATATAACAGGTAGTTGGGGATAAGTTTTGATCTATTAATTCAGTATCAAAATGAAACAGAATCAAATTCAAATAGAGTCACCCTGTCTAGTATTACTGTAATCACAAAACTTTATGACACCATTCTCAAGGAAGGAGATATTGAGTTAAAAGGAAATTGATTTTATCATAATGTTAATAATAAAATTGCTGTTTGCTTACTTTGTTCCCTTTTCAATATCCTCATACAATCAAGGAAGACCTTAGAAGTAAATATATTTTGAATAAATTAATCCAGAATACAATGTTAAAAAGTAGCAGACAGCACAGTTTGTAGATGGACCACCCACTTGAATATCAGTCACCACTAATGAGGACACTGGTTTTCTGGACAGATGTCAACCACACACCTAGGCTGGAATAAAATGTCACAGGAATTCATGGTAATTAAGCAACATTTAAATTTTTATCTTTTCACCAGAAAACTTTTGGATGGGAACTCATGGAAATATTACAAAGAGAGCAGAGCATGGTCAAGCTATATCTCTTTCTTCCAACTTCTTCCACAGAGCATCAGAAGGTGAGCTGCTCTGTTGTTACAAGTATAGCGAGCTGTTACAAAGAGTTTAACCTGGATGTCCAGGTGGTGTAAGGCTGGAAATGTAGCTCAGTGGCAGAGTTCTTGCTTTGTTACACAGGGAGAGAGAAAAAAAATTCTATCATGAACATACAAAGAACTTACTTGACTTCTCAAACATGAGGCTTCTGTTAGGTCGTTATCAACTCTAAAGGCAGTATTTAGAGTTAAGTGTGACTTGGGGAATAAAATGTTAAATTTACTATGAAGCCAGAACTCTTTCCTGTGCTCTCAAACACACTGTATTAGACAAGTGGTGACATTCTGCTTGCTCCCCACTACTTACTTCCCAAATCCCCCCAATTTTAGTTTTATCATCTCGTCTGCAGCACAAGGAACAGCAGGGATGGAATATCCTTGGTAGGAGGGTTGGGAGAAGGGATTTGAGGAAAGGATGCCTTGTGGATTGGTGAGTAAAGGCCTGAGTGCTCTGTCTGATTTGACATTATTTTGGAGTTGACTTTAGCTGCTTTTGCAAATTTATGTCAATTCTTGTCTGTTCAGAGCCATTATGGACATTGCAGTCTAGGATCCTTGCTGCATCTAAGACCAAGTATCTGGCAGAGGTCCAGGGTAGTAAAGATGTGTGTGTGTGTGTGTGTGTGTGTGTGTGTGTGTGTGTGTGTGTGTTGATAACCATTCTCTAAAGAATCTTAACGTTTGTTGTTATTTTTATTATTATTATTATTAACAAAATGTCACAGTGAATTCTTCCTTCTTCCATTTTATTGTGTCTTGACTTCCCACTCCTGCCACAAAACATTTTATATGGTTGTCAAAATAGTAGAGTCATCAGTTCAAATTCCAAGCATCCCAGAAAATCGTCCCCAGTTTACCCACCTCAATTGCATGGTTGTAACTATAGTTTATAAACAATATAACTCTCACTTTTGACATATCTTTGTCTCATCCTAGTTAGATTCAAAGTAGTTTGTATCTGTATGACAGATTTTTGTCAGGAAACTTCTTCTATACTGCTGGGAGCCCCTGATACTAGGGGCAAAATCACATCTATTTTCATGGCCAAAACTGTCATGGTAATATTGATGTCTGACATGAATCATCTCCACTTACAAAAAGAACATCTCACAGCAGTTTCTCTAGACAGGCAGCTGTCAGTCAGGTATAAAGAGTATGTGCTCATTTTGATTATAGTTATAGTAGAGAGAACAAATTTCTATGTCTTCCTTAATCAATATGGTTTTAATATTTAAGCCATGATTATACTACAGTCAAATTTCATGGCCTTTGTTCAGAAAACAGGGCCCACATTTCTTATGGAATGAGATCAGACCAGTGAGATTTTGTAACTCCATGAACTGCCTTTGTTTCCATGGAAGGAGGAGAGATCTAAGGTGGTTATCTTAAGGTGATTGAATCACTGAAAATTTAGTCTTCATGACTCAGAACTCACAGCATCTACATCCTCAGGTACATCAAGGCTTCTGGCTGCTGAGGTCAGCTGGCTAGAGTCATGGGATCCTTCTGCTACAGCACAGGGTCCTGAAAGTATGGAATATAGTATGGTGTTTTATGGTATTATTAGCATGGAGAGTGTTGTTGATTGGACAGGTGTAAAACATTTTTGTTGAAGACAATTCTTGTCTGTTCAGAGCCATTATGGACATTGCAGTCTAGGATCCTTGTTGCATCTAAGACCAAGTATCTGGCAGAGGTCCAGGGTAGTAAAGATATGTGTGTGTGTGTGTGTGTGTGTGTGTGTGTGTGTGTGTGTTTGTGTGTGTGTGTGTGTGTGTTGATAACTATTCTCTAAAGAATCTTAACGTTTGTTGCTATTGTTATTATTATTATTATTAACAAAATGTCACAGTGAATTCTCCCTTCTTCCATTTTATTGTGTCTTGACTTCCCACTCCTGCCACAAAACATTTTATATGGTTGTCAAAATAGTAGAGTCATCAGTTCAAATTCCAAGCATCCCAGAAAATCATCCCCAGTTTACCCACCTCAAATTTATCTCATGAGAACGTTTCACAGAAAACCATGGGGCTCCTTTGTATTTTTTTTCTTTTAAAATAATTAATTAGAGGAAAAAATTTTATTGAATATCTTCTTTATTTACATTTCAAATATTTTCCCCTTTCCAGGTCTCCCCTTTGGAATCTCCCTTTACCATTCCCACTTCCCCTGCCTATAAGGGTGTTCCCCTATCCACCCACCCACTCCCATGTTCTTGCCCAGGCATTCCCCTACACTTGGGCATCAAAAACCCTCAAGCCCAGGTGCTGCTCCTCCTACTGATGTCCAACAAGGCAATTTATCTGCCACATATGTGTCCAGAGCCATGGGTCCTTCCATGTATACTCTTTGGTTGGTGGTTCAGTCCCCTGGAGCTCTGGGGTGCCTGGCCTGTTAACACATTTGCTCCCCTCCATGGGGCTGCAAATTCCCCCAAATCCTTCTGTCTCTTCCTTAACTCCTCCATCCAGGACCCCTTGATCAGTCCAGTGATGACCTTAGAGCATCTATCTCTGTATTTGTCAGGCTCTGCCAGAGCCTATCAGGAGACAGTCTATCAGACTTCTGTAAGCAAGCACTTGTTGGCATCCACAATATTTTCCAGGTTTGGTAATTGTATATGGAATGGATGCCTAGGTAGTACAGACTCTGATGGCCTTTCCTTCAGTCTCTGCTCCACACTTTATCTCCCTATTTCCTCTTGTGAGTATTTTGTTCCTCTTTCTAAGAAGCAATGAAGCATCCACACTGTTTGTCTTTGTTATATTTGATATCTAAGAAAACGCAGAAATACCTATTCAATATGCAGAACAACAGTGGCAGGACCCAGATCGCAGCACACATGACAGTTGATGTGTGCTCTGGGTGGTGGCAGCGATACCAGATGGGGAACAGGACAGAAAGGCAGTGGTCAGTGCTGATGGCACTGAGCATGCTCAGGCCTGCGATGTAGGGAACCATCATGATGGTGTAAAAGTACCTGGAAAATATATTGTTGGGGTAGGAAATATTGAGAAGAATCAGCATGGAATCTATGATGTGAGAGAGGAGGAAGAGGAAGTCAGCCAGGGCCAAGTTTAATATGTAGACTGAGAAGGCATTCTTGTGCAAGCTGAAGCCCAGGAGCCAGAACACAATGGCATTTCCTGTCAGCCCAACCAGTCCAAAGATGATGATCATCCAGTTTCAGGTCAGAATCCAGATGTCCATACTTCCAAAGAGGGTTTTGTCCATTGGATTTGTTGTCATGGGTGCTGTTGGTGAGGCTGAGGTGTTTGTTTCCAGAAACACTGCACCATTGCTCTTGGGAACACAAAGAAGAAATGAGGTCTTCCCTATGAACACACCTTTTGTTCTCCTTTTTCTTTGTTTTTTATTTTTTAATTTTTTTCTATTGTATATTTTCTTTTTAAATTCCAAATGTTATCCCCTTTCCTGCTTCCCCCCTACCTGAGACTCCCCATCCCATCCTCCTGCTCCCTGCTTCTATCAGGGTGTTCCTTCACCCAGCCCCCCACTTCCATTTCTCTGCCCTTGATTCCCCTACACTGGGGAATCTATAGAGCCTTCAAAGGTCCAAGGACCTCTTCTTCCATTGATGCATGATATGGTCATCCTATGCAACATATGCAGCTGGTGCCATGTGTACTCCTTTATTGATGGCTTAGTCCCTGGGAGTTATGGGGTAGAGGGGTCTGGTTGGTTCATACTGTTGTTCTTCTTATGGGGTTGCAAAACCCTTCAGCTCCCTAATCCTTTCTCTATCTCCTCTAATAGAAACCCTGTGCTCAGTCTAACGGTTGGCTGCTAACATCTGCCTCTGTATTTGTAAGGCTCTGGTTGGGTGTCTCAGGAGACAGCTATATCAGGCTCCTTTCAGCATGTAATTCTTGGCATCCACAATAGTGTCTGGGTTTGGTAACTGTATATGGGATGAATTCCCAGGTAGGACAGACTCTGGCTGGCCTTTCCTTTAGTCTCTGCTCTACACTTCATCTTCATATTTGCTCTCATGAGCATTTTGTTCTCCTTCTAAGAAGCACTGAAGCACCTACACGTTGGTCTTCCTTCTTATCCTGGTTATTTGCAGTTTTGGGGCTAGTATCCACTTATCAGTGATGCATACCATGTGTGTTCTTTTGTAATTGTGCTAGCTCACTCAGGATTATATTTTCTAGTTCTATCCAATTGCCTACAAATTTCATGAATTCATCATTTTTAATAGCTGAGTAGTACTCCATTGTGTAATTTACCATATTTTCTGTATCCATTCCTCTGTTGAGGAAATTCTAGGTTCTTTCCAGCTCCTGGCTATTATAAATAAGGTTGCAATGAACATAGTAGATCATGTGTCCTTATTACATGTTGGAGCATTTTCTGGGTATATGCCCAGGAGTGGTGTTACTGGACCCTCTGGTAGTACTATGTGCAATTTTCTGAGGAACCACCAAACTGATTTCTTGAGTACTTGTATCAGCAGGTATTCCCACAAGCAAGGGAGGAGTGTTCCTCTTTCTCCACATCCTCCCCAGCATCTGCTGTCATTCATCTGCTGCTGAATTTTTGATTATAGCCATTCTGACTGGTGTGAGGTGGAATCTCATGGTGGTTTTGATTGAACATGCCTCTTGTTAAAGACATATTTTATTAATACATATTTGTTGTGAACAAGCAAAGGAAACCAATTCTAAGAACTACCCTTTCATTTTCAAACCCCATGTAATCACAGAAACTAAATCCAAGGTCCCAGGACCCAGTGGGAGCTGGGGACTTCCCAATAGCAGAACAGCTTCTATTATAAGGATATAGTTGTCAGAGGCCAGATAGCTCAGGGACAACTTCTCCATCTTGCTGGCAGGGTCAAATTAAGTTTCTCCTCCCAGGCCTAGGAACTTACTCCTAACCTGATTGGTGAAAACAGCCTTGCTCAACCCTTTATACCAAAACATGATTGGACAATGCTACAGCTCATTCTTCTCCCCTATCATTAAGGTTCCATTCCTTAAATAATCTGTGCAACATTCCTTCAAGGTCGTAGTTCAGATCTTCAGTCTATTTTCTGGCCGCATGGACTAGAATCAGCTTGATAACAATATATTTTTTTTGTCATTTGCACTGCTGTAATATCTGAATTATATTGGTTTTATGTTGGATTCAAGCAGACCCCAGAACATACTAACTGTATAAGGTGATGGGATTTATTATGAGATTTTTCAGGTGTTTATAATGCACTTTTTATGATTGGTCAGGCCTAGCTTGCCTGCTAGGAATAACGGATTTTGTGTTTCAGGGGAGGTGATACACACTGAAAGAAGACAGGCAACTTATTAAGAACCCCAAAGCCATGGAATCAAACCCTTTACTTTTAGCAGTCCCTTAGAATCATCAGTTTGGTGCATTGATTATATGTGGATGAGAGAAAGTGGAGAGAAGAAATATCCTAAGCCAGTAAATATCCAACCTTGAAATGATAGTCAATGCTGTATATTAAGAAAGCATCAAGTTTAATCAAAGTATAAAAGAGCGAGAAGAAGTTGACAACATGGGAGGGAATAGCGATTGTCTAGGGAGAAAAATCAGAGTCTGCAAGATTTTTTTCTTCGTTCAGGAATTCACAGAGGGCCTCCAGGCCAAAGGAGGATGCAGACAGGCACTCAGGAATGAATGCAAGGCTTCGTCCTTGTGCTCTTTTAAGAGACACCACCAACTATGGTCCCAAGGGAGTAGAAAAGAAAGTAAGTGGGAACCCACTAAACATTTTACTTCCAATTATGGCTCTTAGAAATGTTCAAAGCTAATTTCAGGGCATGAGGTATTTGTCTGTTACATTGAACCAGATACTTCAAGAGGAAAAAGTTATATTTATATTGTTGTCTTGTGTACTTGGGTTTGTAGAATTCTCATTTAACATGGGGGAAAAAACCTAAGATTTAATTAGACAGAGGAGTAATTTTCTGATCATGCCATGTTAGCCATTTTAATACTCATCCCTTATCGCTTGCAGTGCTGCTCAATGCTCTGTTTCTTCACAACTCTTCAAGACCCAACTATGATGCCCTTCACCACTATACACTCTCCCCATGCTGCCTGCATCACTACACACTTCTTACTTGGTGCTAATCATCATGAAACAGTGCCATTGTGATTCTTTACAACATTTCACACACCAACATGGAACTATACCTCTCTACACAATCCCACCATGTTGTTCTTCATCACTACACTCCTAACATGATGCTATAAATAACTACACACTCCCATTGTGATGCTCTACAACACTATACACACCAACACGGTGCTCAACATCCCTACAGATTTCCATCATTATGCTCTACATCACATTCAGAACCACAGTTAACTAGATCCCTACACAAGGATTGCTCAGCACACAGTGTGTGTAGCCCTTTTGCATCAATCAGTCATCAAGAAAATGCCTACAGACTTGCATGCCATCCAATCTGATGGAGACATTTTCTGAATTCTCTCTTTGTCTATGTTTGTGTTGCTTTGTCAAAAAACCCAACCTAACCCAACCAAACCAAATCAACCAAACCAAATATACAATGGCCAATAAAGAGAAATATTTCTGAGAGCATTTCAAGATTCTCTGGCCAGACTCTATCCATTGCATGCTCAAGGGTGTAAACTAGAACAATAATGTGAAAGACATTCCTGTGAGACAAATGGCACCCAAGGATATTGTTACATCAGTGGACATGCTTTTTAAGATTCATTTGCTGAGGTTCTAAGAGGCTATTGAAATAGTGACCTTTGGGAGTCCAGATACTACTTGAGTTGGTATTGTTCATAAACCTTGTTCTTTTGGTGCATCTAGAATACAAAAGTTACTAGACTGTGGAATTTTTGACTGGAAAGCTTTGAAAGGAAAGCTAGAAAGTCTGGCAGTGTGTAGCAGGGTGGCATTCATTACAGAGGACCCACCCCCTCCCACATGAGTGTGATAAGTGAACCTTCAGGGCAAAGCCTAAACTGCAATGTCAATCCCAGGATGTTGGTCATGCCACAGATAAAGAATTCTGCAGACAAAAGGCACAGATACTAGGTGGAACCAGCTTCGGAAAGAGGCCAAGTTGGCTACAAACAGCAAGTCTCTAGGAATTTAGCTGCCCAAGCCTGGTGGTGCTTAGATCATCATCATACCATATGCCCTAGATATTGGACATGGGCCACAGTGTGCTCCCTGCTGAGTTTTGTTCTTGCTGTGATGCTATCCTTTCTCTCCATTTCTCCATTTATCCCCATTGGGATGGCGATGTCCCTCTTGCACCATGCATGCCTGCCTGCCTTATAAGAGTTGCCTTGTTAAATCTGGGCTGTGGTGGTGCACACCTTTAATCCCAGCACTTGGGAGGCAGAGGCATGTAAATTTCTGAGTTCGAGGATAGCCTAGTCTGCAAAGTGAGTTCCAGGACAGCCAGAGCTCCACAGAGAAACCCTGTCTCAAAAAACAAAACAAAACAAAAAAACCAAAACAAAACAAAAAAACCAAAACAAAACAAAAAAACCAAAACAAAACAAAAAAAGAGTTCCCTTGTTCATAGTGTATGTTCTTAGTAATAAAACCCTAATTAAGACAACTACTATGTTGAATAATAAAGTAAAAGCCTTCATTGAGCTTTCTTGTTTTATTTCAGATTTAGAGAAAAGGCTTTCAGCATTTCCTATGATATCAGCTGGGCCTCACTGATATCATATTATGTGTTTATTATGTTGAGACACACTCCTTTTGGACCTATCCATTAAGATTCACTTTATGGTATTTTGAAAGAAATGAATTTTTAAAAATGTCTTTTTTTGCATCTGTTTGCATGATTTTACTTGATTTTGGTTTTGTGTGTGTGTGGCAGTGTGTAAGTGTGGCAGTGTGTAAGTGTGGCAGTGTGTAAGTGTCTCAGTGTGTGTGTATGTGTCTGTGTGTGTGTCTGTGTGTGTGTGTCTGTCTGTCTGCCTGTGTGTCTCTGTGTGTGTCTGTGTGTGTGTATGTGTTAATATGCATAAAGGCAGGGCAGAGACAGATGTCCATTGTTGTTTTTCTCAATTGCTTGATAGCTTAGTTTTTAAGACATAGCATCTCACTGAGCATACAGCTCATTCATTTAGTCAGACCAATTAGCCCGAAAGTTCCCAAGGACAATCCTGTCTCTGCTTTCTTTACTGGTATGTATGATGCCTGGTTTTATGTGAGATGCCAGATATTTTGAGTTCTGGGCCTCATGCTTGTGCAAAAGGCACGTTACCACCCGAATAATCTTCCCAGAACCTCCCTTCCTTTATTTTGTTCATTAGTGAAAGTCATGATCTCTTTTCTTCTAGTGGTGAGGACTGAAGCTGAGGCTCATGTGTACTAAAAACTCATACCACACTCAGGCCTCCTTGAAATCTCTTGAGTGTGTTGGCAAGCTTACCATCTATGTATTTAAGGAATGCATTATGGATTTAGTGCTCACAATCGTACTGTGTGCACCTAGAGATTCTAAGCAGCCTGGTCATTTACTCTGAGCTCCCAAATTTGAGGTTTGTGGTGATCTTGCTGTTGGGGGTTGCGGGGGGAGTGTTGTCACTGTCTCACCACTAGTAGGCGCTCCAAGCCCAGGTTTGCCCAACTTTACAGGTGGTGTTAAAAGGCGCTAGAGGACCACATGAAAGAAGAGCACAAGGTCCCCAATGAAGAAGCCCGGGAACTGAAGGGGACTGGAGCCCCATAGAACGAACATCAATATGAACTAACCAGTACCCTCAGAGCTCCTTGAAACTATAACATCAATCAAAGAAACCACATGGTGGAACTTGTAGCAAAGGATGGCCTAGACAGTCATCAATGGGAGGAGCGGCCCTTGGTCCTGTGAAGGCTCTATGCCCCAGTATAGTGGAATACCAGGACCAGGAATGGGAGTGGGTGGGTTGGGGAGCAGGGGAAGGGGAGAGGGGATAGAGGATTTTAGGAGGGAAAACCAGAAAAGGGGATAACATTTGAAATGTAAATAAAGAAAATGTCTAATTAAAAAAAGAAATGTCAAAAAAAAAAAAGGAAAGAAAAAAGGAAGGAAGTTTGCCTTCAGAAGTCTGAGGCTGGCTCTGTGTTAGATCCAGGCACTTCATCAAGTCACCAGTATGTGTTCAGGCACCGTAGCACTCTTTCTCACTGTGTGTGTAGCTCTTATAAAATGGTTTGGTATCAATTTCATGATTTTTCCTCAATCATTTCTGCTTGGGACTGGGAGAGGGGTGTAGTGGGCATTGTGGTAGGAAACACTGACACCCCTAAGCCCACAGAGACCATGTTGTACTTGGGAGGAACAGGACATTTCTGTTGCAGGCTTCATTTTGCTGAGGTAAATTCATGTTTAAAAATAGCATGCTCAGATACAGGTAAGCAGGTTGGGGCAGAACCCAACGAACAGTGGGCTACTGTTTTTCACATCTGACCTGGGGACTGGTCCAGATGCTTCACAATGATCTCAGTCTTGGGGTCAGACATCTATATGGCTCTGGCCAACACCAGAGCCTCACACTGAATTCTAAGGCAACACCTTACTTAGTCTTAAGTCAGTGGCTGGGACTTTAGTCAGTGATGTGCTGTGTGAGGTTTAGAGTTGGATGCTGGAATGTATTGAAGTCAGTTATACAAGAGAGATAATGAATGAAGGAATGTGCACTATATCAGGGATCCCAAAAAGCCCAGACTAAGGCTGCTGCTGCAACAAGTGTAATCCAAACCTGTCCCTTTAGGGGACAGTCTCTGTGGCCTGCCAGGGTGGGATTAAATAGTCAGTATGAAAATGCTGGCCAGTGACTGAGGTGTTTTATCTCTGTCTAGTGTTGGATCTCAGTGAAGTGGGTCTGATATTCTGTAAGGCTAAGTCACAGGTTCACTTTCTTGCCTTATCTCCCAGTGGGTGGAGTCTTCTGTCATTGTGAGGTGGGGTAGAGATGGGACAGACAGCCATTAGCCCTGGGCTAGTGTAGTTCTAGAGGCTCAGGTCTAGGCCCCTTGCCTAGGGGAAGAGGATGTGGGTTTCTGAATGACACTAGGTATCATAATGAAACACATGATAAAATGATTTAAATCTAAGATCTGGACTCAATTTACTTTACTTTCTTTATTTAGTAGGGATTTCTCTCCACCAATGTGGGTAGAGGTGATATAGGCAACTTTCCCTTTCGGCTTGTAAGGTGTCTTAAAAAATACTAAAATCAGGTATTGTAGTATTGTGCCTAGTTCTCTCAGTTCTGGTGATAATGCTGGGTTGAATATATAGGTGTTTCTCAATGAGGACAGATGGGGGAAAAAATAGCAAATTATCTGGGACCTTCCTGTATTTCTGCTTATCAGCCACAAGGCAGCCAGGAGAGGTGAGTCATATGAGAGGCAGGAGGCACCACAATGTAGACCAAGACAAGGAAATACCCAGAAATACTGAACTTTAGATTTTAGATTTATAGAATAAACAATAGACCCTAATATAGAGTGATATAGAAATGCATAGGAGGTGGGGCACTATTCCCTAGTTTAAAGAGATGTTACATATAGAGAATATTCCATGTGATAGCTGTAGAATACACATTCTTCTCAACACACAATGGAGATCTCTCTAAGAAAGATCACAATTTAGGTAACCCATGAAATCTCAGTGACACAATTGCTTAAGCAGGACCTCATAATGACAATATCAGTTGACACACCAGTGTGGATGTGGGAAATCTCACAAGCTGCAACTCTAGGTGAAGAGCTACAGGTAATTATGGCTCTTAAAAGAGGGGAGAATACTGTATATTCCTGAGTTGTTTACACCTCCACAGCTCAATTCCTTTTCCAGTTACAATGGGTAGGTTCAAGTACTTACCAAGTAGTCTTCATGGGGATGGGAAGGAGTAGACCTGACTGTCCCTTTGGGCCTTAACAAATGAAATAACCTTCCATTGGTTTGTGATGGAAACTCATTTGGAGGACAGAAAGTGGGCTTCATGTCACCTTGGCCTTCACTTAGATAGCCTTGACTCTAGATTAACTCTCAAGCCTTAGTGGTTATCTGATGCAGAAATTCAGAGCCTTTGGGTCTGAATTTCAGTATACACAAAGTTCAAGATTCTTTTACTCTAAGAGTGATGGAATACTCTCTTCTTGCACAGTGCTGAAGCACTTGTATTCTGTTTGTGAAACATCCTACAGGTAAGGGGCATAAACACCTAGGCATGAAAAAAAAAAAGAAAGGGAGAATAGGGTCTCTTAAGGGGTTAGTCCCCTGATATATTATGTAATCCCAAGTCATCAGCTCTAAACACTATCCAATCAAGCAACAATAAATGACCTTAGTATGTTGTATGTATTTTTGTGTGTATGCATGTATGCATACATGTGCGTTACAGTAACAAAGAAGAAATTATGGATTTAATGGAGAAGCACATGGGAGGAGGACATGGGAGGAGGACACAGGAGGAGAAGGAGTGGGGAGAGAAGGGGTAGAAATGATGTACATGTAGTACTCATGTATTAAATTCTTAAAAAAATAAATAACCCAATTCTTTACACATACAAATCAATTGAAATGATTTCTTTTGTCTTACAAGATCATACTAGAATAAACCAAGAAACCAGTAACAAAGAAACTATGAAAACTTAAAATATATGGAGGTAGATACTTATTTTGGATAAAGAAATTAGGGAGGAACAAATGATAACATCGTCATATGATAAGCCCTAAAACATACATATACAGCAATGCCTTCCTTTTCCTGATGGTTGAGCATTTGTGGGGAGAGACACTTCTTTTTCATTTTTCTTTGGTGGGGACACACCTCCTCCCTGCTTGGTGTCTAATTTGTGATGCTGAATGGACCGCTCTTGCTTGCCCTATGCAGTCAGAGCATGCTCTCTGTTTTTCTAGATAGCTGGGCAATCCTTTTGCTCTGAATTTTGGTGGGGTAGGTGACTGGGCTCTGTTATTTGGCAAGACCACTGGCTGATATCTGCAACCCCACAGAGCAAGAGGATATGCACTGAAGTTACCTCAGGTCTTCAGGAGCACTACATGATTGCATTCTCTGGTCATAATGTCCTGTGATTTGAGCTCATCTGTTTTGCAGGTCAGCAGCAAGAGCTTTAGTTGTAAGGAGATCAGGGTGGAGTCCTATAAATATTAATTAGCTAGCAGCTTCTAACCAGTCACCATCCTGCCTCTCTGCACCAAACTCACCAAAAGGGAGTTGGACTATGCTCATCTTTTCCTCTCATTGTCCTCATGGCAACTTGAATATGCTGTCCCAGTATGGATTTATGTGGATATAAGCACACAAAAGATAATTCAGAAATAAGTTGTAGATAGACTCTTACCTTTACCCCATTCCTCTTGCTGGATGTAGTTCTCTGGCTTGTGTAGAAGGAAAGATGCAGACACTACAAGATATTTCTTTGCTCTGAAGCAGTGCATTTAAAAGTTAGAAGTAAGTAAAGTTTATCAATAGCCCAGACATCCCTGTGGTTTCCTGCTCAGAGTCCTATTTGTAAGTGGGAGTGTAGAGTCTGTTACATCATGTTCCTCCTGAGACATTTCTTATTCTCTGGTTTTGCTATGCTTTTCTCTTTCAACTTGCACTCATCACAACCTGACTGTGTCTTTCCTCCTGTAAGTGATTGTTGTTTGGATTTTCCTGCCACCTGGACAATAATGCCAAGCAAATTCAGCAGTGTCCTTAAGTGCTCATTAGGGATGGAACCAACTCTCTATCTTTTGCTTCATACTCCCAATGACCTGTCTCTCCTGTTATCTGCTAAAGCAGAGATGTTGGCACATATTGAGTTTCTTCCAAATAACACAGAAATGCATCAAAGGAAAAGTTAATGTCTCATGTCTTTAATCCCAGCACTTGAGAAGCAGAGGCAGGTGGATTTATGAGTTTGAGACCACCCTGGTCTACAGAGTGATACCAGAATGGCCAGAGCTATACAAAGAAACCCTGTCTCAAAAAACAAACTAGTAAAAGGGCCAATTGCTCTTTGGATGCAATTGTGTGTTAAGCTATTTATTCTTAAATATCTTAATAGTTAAGCTTATAGTTTTGATCAGCAAGCATTCATTTTTATTTTAGAATTTGTCTCTGTGAACAATTATACAATCCAACTCCATCCAACTCCATTAGATGTAAAACTGTTGTATGTATACTAGATGTACTGAAGAGTGACTAAATGATCTCTCAGTCTCTGTCTCTGTCTCAGTCTCTGTCTCTCTCTCCATTTTACCATCTATCTATCTATCTATCTATCTATCTATCTATCTATCTATCTATCTATCTATCTATTGAGAAGAAATCTCATGTATTCCAAGATGGCCTCAAACTTGCCATATACCTGAGAATGATTTTGAACTTCTGATTGTCAAATCTTTTTCTTCCAATGTTGGGATAATAGGCATATGCCACCGCAGATAATTTATGTGATTCTGGGAATCAACCCCATGGATTCTTGCATGTTAGGGAAGTGCTTTACAGGTTGAGACATATCCTCATCCCCAGCCCATGACTGAGAGATTTAAACAGGTAGTCTGTGTCTGATAAGTGAGCAGTGGTGAGTGGAGCAAGGGCACTAAGAGTGTGTGCAAGGTTTTGACTCTCACAACACAGTGTGGAATCTGAATATAGCAAGAATGGACTTGACACACATTGTCAAGAGACTAGGTTGAATGTGGGGAGGCTATTGGAGCAGAGGCTCTAGGGAAAACAGCTAAACAGAGGAAGGGAGGATTGGGCAGATGATGTGGAAATGAAAACTTTGGCAGTCCTACTGATGTGGAGTTTGACTCAATGCAGAACAGGTAATTGTATAGAGTGAATGATAAGGTGAAAATATAGAGAAGTGAGAATTGACCATCTAGATGGATATGGTAGTTGCTATAAATGATGACATGGCTGGTGCTCAATAAATCTGTAAACCAGACAGGCCGTGATTGAATAAACAGTTACTTCCCCATTTGTAACATTAAGAATGTATTTTTTTTATTTTCTACAAATTTTATCTTTAAAAATAAAAAAGACCACCTATCTACCTAATGGCCTGGGTGTGCTTCACCGTGTCCTGTGATTTTCAGATGTTGTGATTGTGTGCCTCATTGAAGGCATGTGCTACAGTTATATTGAAAAAAAAAAGCTTTTCACAGAAAGAAAGGTAATAGAAAAACACTGGAAATGAATTTTATTACAGCTTACCCAATTTAATAGCAAAGATGTTAATGACACATAGTTGATAAGACACCATCAGCAGTCAAGTACAAAAAGATTCAGCATGTAGGGTTTTTTGATTTAGCTTAAAACCGAATTGTTCAATCCTCTCAATTTGGGGTTACTCAATAGGTCTTTGCATAGCTGGAAATACTTTAGGAAAAACTGGGTAACTGACAAAAATCACAAACACCTAAGTTTTGCAATAAGCTGAGCCACCCATGGCATCACATCATAACACTCTGCCTGTGCTTGAACTTACGGCATTGTTATCAAATTTCCTGATACCTTGTGGGTTTCATAAAGGCCAAACTCTTCTATAACATTTGGACAGATGCTGGCTAGATTCTGTCAACTTGACACAAACTGAGACATATCTTGGAAGGGAGAATATTAACTGATCATTTGCCTTCACCAGATTATCCTGTGGTCATTTTGATGGGAAATTTTCTTAATGAATAATAATAAAAAATGAAGACCTAGCTCATGATTGGTAGTACCAACTATGGGCAGGTGGGCTTGGGTTGCATAAGAAAACAAGGCGAGGAGCCCTAAAGATCAAGCCAGAAAGCCATCTTGCTCTGAAAGACCCACCGAACAGGGGAGACCCTCACTCAAGTCTCAGGATGAAGTGACCCCCCAAGTACTCACAAGAGACTGTCCTTGCTGCAATCGCATGAGGTTTATTGACAGGAACTAGCATGCTTGGGTCGCCTCATATCCCATGCAGGGGTAGAGGATTTTGACTCTGAGTAGCTGTGAAAGGGGGTATTTAAAGGAAAAAAAGCACAACTCAAGGGGGTAGGGAGGGTGTTATTGGAAAATACCAAAAATACCAGTGAAAAAAATCACAAGAAGAAACTCTCTGCTTCTCAAGATTGTTCTCAAGATCTAATATAACTTTTGTGGTCATCCAGTTCCTGGAACAAGGTCACTGAACTGGCTAACATACATTCTTGGTGCTACGGGTTCTCAATTTTTCCTGGTCTTTCATGTTCCCACTTCTTCTAGTACCTAGTTCTAATCATAGAACTAGATTTCAGTATCTTCAGAATATTGATTTTCTTGACTTTCTAAAACATGATATAGTTGGTATAACATCAAAAATCTGAACAGCACCCACTCTTTCAGTAATAAAGATAACTAATTTATTTAATATACATGGACCTATAATTAAAGCAGAAGCAAAATCATAAGGGGTCCCATAATGGAAGATATGAAAGTAGTCTTCCAAGTAGTTCTACTAAACTAATTTTTAAGCCATCCTTGATCTCTCTCTCTCTCTCTCTCTCTCTCTCTCTCTCTCTCTCTCTCTCTCTCTCTCTGTCTCTCCCTCTCCTTGTCTTTTGTCTAATCTCTCTCTAAGTTTACTCATGGAGTTTTAATTACTCCTGAATGGTCTACATAAAAACACCATTCTTCTATGAGAGCAGTGCATAATCCTCTGTCTTTTAAGAATAACAAATCTCATCCCCCTCTTATTCTGTAAGACTACTTCTGAGAGGGAAGTCAAAGACTCTTCTAGCTTGGAAATAGATTGTCCCAGACCCCTCGAATCTTCATTCACGGCTATTCTTAATTCATTAAACTACTGAGAGGCCTGTATTAGGGCAGCGGTGTCTGTCCCAACGCCGGAGGCTACCCTGAGAAACAGGATTACTGCTAGTGTCAAAGAGACAGGCTCTTTCTAAAAACAGGTTGGGTGCTTGTCAAACTCATCTTTAGATGGTTCCGGGGCCTGCTTCACGTGGGAGTCATGGATCTAAGTGGAAATACCTTCAACCTTCACCACTGTAGGGGTCTTCAAGAGTACCAAGTGTGGCCCTTTCCAGTGAGGATCCAGATTCCCTACTCTATGGCATTGGAGTAGGACAGCATCTCTGACCTGGAACTGGTGGGGCATGCCCGGCCTCCCAGTCTCATAGACCTCTTTCAGTTGTTCCCAGGCTTGGCATCTAACTACCTTAGAGGCTTTTAGATGGGCAAACAAGGGTTTAGAGAGAACAGCATCAGGACCATGTACTCTACCCGACTCAGTGAGCGGTGGTGGTCCCCCACACAGTATCTCATAAGGGGTGAGTTTAAATTGCCCTAGAGTGTTCTAAACAGGGCAAAGGGAAGGAGGGCTGTCCAGTCATTCCCGCTGGTCTCTAAGGCCAATTTTGTTAGTGTCTCTTTTAGATTTCTATTCATCCTTTCTACCTTACCTGAGCTCTGGATTCTGTAAGCACAATGTAATTTCCAATTGATCCCCGGTGGGTGGCCAATCCCTGACTTACCTGGGCAACATAGGCAGTTCCATTATCATACCCAATTACCTTGGGCATCCCAAACCTCGGGAAGATTTCTTCTAGGATCTTCTTGGCCACCACATTGGCCATCTTGGTCCAAGTAGGAAAGGCTTCTACCCAGCCTGAAAAGGTATCTATAAACACTAATAATAATTGTTGCCATATCTAGCTGGCTTAATTTCAGTAAAATCTACCTCCCAGTAGGCCCCGTCACCACTGAGCCTCTTCACAGGAGTATACATGGAGTGTCTTGCATTAGTCAAAGCACAGGGCTTGCAGCTTTTGACAATTTACTCTGCCAAGTTAGAGAGTCCTTAAACATAGTAGTCCGAGGTCCTAACCACACCTTTTAATTTCTTGGCCCCCAAGTGGGTCAGGTAATGTAAGTTGGTAACATACTTGTGTCCTTCTTTCTGTAGGAGGACTAGTTTTCCTTCTTCTGTTTCTACTACCCCATACAGGGTTTCCTTTACCAGTCCTAATTTGTGCATAACTTGATAGTCCTCAGGGATGTATCTAAAGCTGGTCTCTCTGATATAATAATAATCTTTAGGCTCCTTGACTGCCAGGATCATTGCTCCTTGGGCCACCTGTTTGGTTGTTAGGTCTGCCATTTGATTCCCTTTAGCCACAGCATCTCAAGTTTTATGATGTCCTGGACAATGTATAATGGACACCTTTGTTTGGCAAGTGTATGGCCGCGAGAAGGTTCAAATTTTCCTCTTTATTTTTTATGTCTTTCTATGCAGATGTCAACAGCACTGATTTTCTGTATATTGCTCCATGTATATGGGCAGTGGCAAAAGCATACCTGCTGTCAGTGTAGATGTTGATTGACTTTTCCTCTGCCATCCATAGAGCTTTTATCAAAGTCACAAGTTCGGTTTTCTAGGCAGACGTCCCTTCAGGGAGGCTTCTGGCCCATATCACTTGCTTCCCGTCCACCAGTGCTGCCCCCGCCTTCTGCTTACCATCAACCATGAAGCTACTGCCATATGTGTACCAGCTTGGACTCCCAGGCCAAGGTTGATCCTTCAGATCACTTCAAGTACTAGTTTCTTCTGCCAGAATGTCAGAGCAGTGATGAGTAGGTGAAGAGTCATCAGTCTCGGGCAGTAGGGTAGTGGGATTGAGGACAGCAGGGGGAGCAAGGTCACTTGATCAGTCAAAAAAGGCTCTGATAATGTGTGATAGGAGTGTTGGTCATCCATTTGTCAGGGGGCTGTCAGATAATGCTTTCAAGAGCGTGGGGTGACACTATAGTCATTTGCTGTCCCAGAGTGAGCTTATCAGCATCCTTGACAAGCAGAGCTATGGCAGCAATAGCTTCCAGGCAAGAGGCCACCCGCTGGCAACAGGGTCTAACTTCTTGGATAGGTAAGCCATTGGCCTTTTTCAAGATCCCAAAGTCTGAGTAAGGACTCCTCTGGCAGCCCCTGCTCTTTCATCAGGTAAGGCTAAGGCTCTGAGTGCTTCCAAAAAGAAACAAGAGAGAGCACACACTAGTACCTTGACAGCACACCTGAAAAATCTAGAACAAAATTAAGCAAATTCACCCAAGAGGATTAGACTGCAGGTATAATAAAGGCTGAAATCAACCAAGTGGAAACAAAACGAACTGTTCAAAGAATCAACCAAACCAGGAGCTGGCTTTTTGTGAAAATCAACAATATAGATAAACCCTTAGCCAGAACAACTAGAGGGCACAGGGACAGTATCCTAATTAACAAAATTACAAATGAAAAAGCAGAAATAACAAGACATCCTGAGGAAACCTGAAACATCATCAGATCCTACTACAAAATGATATACTCAACAAAACTGGAAAACCTAGATGAAATGGACAATTTTCTAGACAGATACCAGGTACCAAAATTAAATCAGGATAAGATTAATAGTCTAAACAGTCCTGTTTCCCCTAAAGAAATAAAAGCAGTCAACAATAATCTCCCAACCAAAAAAAAAAAAAAGTCCAGTACCAGATGGGTTTAGTGCAGAGTCCTATCAGACTTCAAAAAGACCTAATTCCATTTCTTCTCAAACTATTTAAGAAAATAGAAACAGAAGGTACCCTAACCAATTCATTCTATGAAGCCACAATTACTCCAGAAGCTAAACCACACAAAGACTCAACAAAGAAAGAGAACCTTAGACCAATTTCCCTTATTAATATCGTTGTAAATATACTCAATATCATTTTCACAAATCGAATCCCAGAACACATCAAAATGATCATCCATCATGATCAAGTAGGCTTCATCCCAGGGATGCAGGTGTTAGGAGCAGGTGTGGCGGCAGTCCCAAAGGCCCCAGGGACTGTAGCTAAGTCGTATGACTTGCACCTGACTTCCTCATATAAGCCACAAACATCTTGAGAGCTGTGCAGGTGCACCAGGTTACCGGTGAATCCAGTTTGATGGAGATATGCCCCTGCTGCCCTGATTAGCTGAAGCTGCCTGCCTGGTGAGGTGGCGTGGCCTGCGGTGCGTGGATGAGAGAGAGTATAAAAGGAGTGAGAGGCCCAGGGTTCGGGGGAGATATAAACAAGGGAGATATAAACAAGAAGAAACAGGACTGAATAAACGTGTGCAGAAGGATCCTGTTGTAGCGTTGTTCTTGCTGGAGAGTTGGGGGCGCGCGCAAGAAGTGGTGCTGAAACCCGGGACAAGAAACATCTTCAGGCACAAGCGAAGACCCCCTGCTACAGGGAGGATTCAGAACTGCATCACGGGGAATGGTGGTAATGAAGTGTTCCTGTAAAACAGACTGTTGAGAAGGATCCGTTGGATTCAGAACTCTTCAGCTGGGGAACGGTACTGATGAAGAGAAAGAAGAAAGATGAGGACTGAATAAACTGCTGTTAGAAGGACTGGTGGTCGTGTCGTTCTTGCTGGTCGAGAGCAGACGCGACAATTGGTGGCCTGTACGGGGAACCGACTCCCCCACCGAGTTCAGAACTTTCAGCAGTCAGTGGTTGCCGGCAGGGTAAGTTCACGGTGAGTGAAACTTGCGACCCCAGGAGTTTGGGAAGGACCTCAGATAAAATAGAGGTGAGCATAAAGTTGCCAGGAAGTAGGCACAAAGTAACCCAGGAGTTTGGAAAGAACCTCGGATAAAATAGAGGGGAATATAAAGTTGCCAGGAAGCAGGCACAAGGTAACAAAAGGTTCCCGGCTTTGGGACAAGTTAAGGTTCCCGGTTTGGGGACAAGTTAAGGAACTATGATAACCTCAGTGTAGTGATCAATAGATCCTCGCTGTGTAGTTATGTTTTTTTCTCCCATTGACCCTTTGTGGGTAGGTCTGATAGTTTTGGTCTTGTTTGTTCTGATATATGGACTCTGTTACTGTTTGAAACTGTGTGTAGAGGCAGTCAAGACAGGTCAGAAAATCCTTATAGAGCAACAAGAGAGTATGTCGGAAGAAGAGAAGGGCTTAAAAAGAAAAAAGAAAAAGAAAGGAGATCCAGATTTAAATTCAGTGAGGAGTCTGACCCCTGGGGCTAGACAAGCTTTATCCATTGTAGAAAAGGAGCTGAGTAAAGCGCAATTAATGAGATGTAAGGAGGGAATGCCCATCAACCTTTTGATATTGCAAACAGAAATGCAGCCCACTGGTTTAGTTTGGCAGGATGGACCTTTGCTCTGGATTCATCCAAGAATATCCATGGGTAAGACCGTGGAACATTATCCAACTGCAGTAGCAAATTTGGCGTTGGTAGGAGTTCAACAATGTTTGCAGCATTTTGGATGTCAACCAAGTATACTGGTTACTCCCTATGATAGTCATCAACAAAAGGTTTTGGTAGCCACAGTGGATGAATGGGCCATTCTGTTTTGCAGCTTTAATGGCATAATAGATAATCATTATCCAAAACATCCATTGGTTACCTTTTATAAAGCTCATGCTATTGTGTTTCCTAAGATAGTGCAGGAAAGGCCCATTTCAGGAGAGGTGAATGTTTACAGATGGGTCCAAAACTGGATGTGGAGCCTATCTTATTGAATCTCAACAACCAGTTCTTAGGCAATATCAACCCGGAGCACCCCAACTGGTAGAGTTACAAATTGTATTAGAAGTATTTAAAAATTGTCCTTTTTCTTTCAATTTAATATCGGATTCTCAGTATGTGGTTAATATGGTTAAAGGATTAGAAGTTGCAGGACAAATTCGATCGCATAGTCCTATATTTGAATTGGCCGCTACATTGCAGCAGCTCATTTGGCAGCGCTCCACTCCAGTGTATATTAATCATATTCGCGCCCATACAGGGCTCCCAGGACCTTTGAGCAGAGGGAATGATGTTGTGGATGCCTGCACGCGAATGCAATTTGTGTTTCTATCCACCACCTTAGAATTGGCCAAAGCCTTTCATGATAAGTTTCATGTTAATTCTAGTACCTTGCAGAAAAGGTTTCATATCTCTAGGGCTGAAGCACGAGACATAGTTGTCTCCTGTGGGCATTGTGCTGTGTTCCAACATCCTCCTTCTTTTGGAGTGAATCCTTGAGGCCTATTGCCCCTTCAGGTGTGGCAAATGGACGTTACTCATGTTCCTGAGTTTGGAAAGCTTAAATATGTCCATGTCTCAGTGGATACCTGCTCAGGTATCATACATGCCACACCTATGTCAGGGAAAACACCAATTTATGCTATCCAGCATTGTCTCGATGCCTGGGCTGCCTGGGGTAAACCCCAACAGCTTAAAACAGATAATGGACCTGCTTATACTGCAAAGACCTTTATGTCCTTTTATCAACAAATGGAAGTGCAAGTGAAGCATGGCTTGCCCTATAATCCTCAAGGGCAGGGGATTATTGAAAGAACCCATAGAACCATCAAAGAGATGTTATACAAACAAAAGGGGGAATAGGCTATAGCCGCACCCCTAAGATGAGACTTTCTTTAGTTCTTTATACTTTAAATTTTTAAAATTTGAATAAAGATGGCCATGCAGCAGCAGATAGACATGTTCAAAGAGTACCTGGCCTACAAGGATATGCCAGGTGGAAAGATGTGCTTACAGGCACATGGAAAGGACCAGATCCGGTGTTGACGTGGGCGAGAGGGTCTGTTTGTGTGTTTCCACAGGACCAGACGGAACCTCTTTGGGTGCCGGAGAGATTGGTGAGACGCTGAAAGAATGAGGCTCCTGATCCAGTTGCCCCTGTGGATGTGGTGGATGGTCCCATAAGCACAAACGATGGAGCCAAGATGGGAGATCCTTTCAGTGTTCCAGAAGCTGATACCAGTTCAACATGACGTTCAAATTTTCCCATGCCTTTTTGATCCCTGAATTCCCCTTAAAGAGATATCCCCTCTGGCCATCTATCCCTTGCTTCAGAGAAGATGAGCGGGAATGAGAGCCCTGGGATGTATGCTTGTTATAGTGTGTGTGTGTTTTGTGTTTGGCACATGTGTTAGGTGCAGAGTGTGCGGCCCGCACTTTCGCCATGGTAGCGTAGGCTTTTGCTGCAGTGGAGGCGGGACAATCTTCTCAGATTCGGTTTGCCGCTCTAAAAGAAATTATGCTGCGTTATGCCGTGGGGTGCGAGGCTAAGCACTGCACAGAGGATAGCTTGCTGTTGGCATCCTGTGGAAGGCACGTCTGATTGCATGAAGGTTCAGTGTCCTAGTTCCCTTCCCCCAGGAAAAACGACACGGGAGCTGGCCAAGACCTCTCTGGGTGATGAGCCTAAGGGATGGTTTTGTGTAGGGCTCCTATGCTTGCACACTGGGGATCAGACCTCTACCTTCACCCATGAGGCTTGCTTGCAGCAATTAAGATCTGGCCATAGATTAATCAACATCCTGGCCTTCTGATGCACCTGCTGCAAGCAAAACACAATCTCCCCAGGAGTGGCTTGGCATGATTGAGAAGTAGTCAGTGATAAGACTCCCTGGGCATGTCACCAACCTAAGACAGGGATCAAACCAATGCTGTTTGTCTCCCAAAGACAGGTAAGGGGCATGGTTGCGAGGGGCTATCTACAGACATTCTCTCTGCCAGAAAAGAAAAAAGGGGGAGATGTTAGGAGCAGGTGTGGCGGCAGTCCCAAAGGCCCCAGGGACTGTAGCTAAGTCGTATGACTTGCACCTGACTTCCTCATATAAGCCACAAACATCTTGAGAGCTGCGCAGGTGCACCAGGATACCGGTGAATCCAGTTTGATGGAGATATGCCCCTGCTGCCCTGATTAGCTGAAGCTGCCTGCCTGGTGAGGTGGCGTGGCCTGCGGTGCGTGGATGAGAGAGAGTATAAAAGGAGTGAGAGGCCCAGGGTTCGGGGGAGATATAAACAAGGGAGATATAAACAAGAAGAAACAGGACTGAATAAACGTGTGCAGAAGGATCCTGTTGTAGCGTTGTTCTTGCTGGAGAGTTGGGGGCGCGCGCAAGATGCAGGGATGGTTTAATATACAGAAATCCATCAACAAATCCACTATATAAACAAACTCAAAGAAAAAATCCACATGACCATGTCATTAGATGCTGAGAAAGCATTTGACAAAATCCAACACCCCTGCATGATAAATGTCTTGGAAAGATCAGGAATACAAGACCCATACCTAAGCATAATAAAAGCAATCTATAGCAAACAAGTAGCCAACATCAAAGTAAATGTTGAGAAGCTGGAAGCAATACCAGTCCACGTGCTGACCTGTGCAGACTGTTCTCCAAGGGAACTGGGACACAAGATGGCTCTCTCACCTGCTTCGGCAGTCAGAGCCCTACCAGGCAGACACCTCTCCTTTGGAGGGGAAGGTGCCTGGATGTTTGTAGCCTGAAATGGGGGTCTGTTCCAGAAGTTGTCACTTCTGCCTGTCCCAGAAGCTGTGTCGCTACTGCAGTCCTTACTCTCACTTGCGCAGGCTGGTCTCTGAGAGACCCGTGGCACAAGATGGATCCCTCACCTGCTCTGGCCTAAGGACATTCTTAAAAGATAGCAGGACATTGGAGCCTGAATCCTCATTTAGAGGATATTGTAGGGTTGGCACAGGCTAAAGTTACCGACATTAAAGTGTTATACTACTTGATGCTTTAGATGAGTGAAAGAATTAACATTTGAGCAGTTTTCTCATTTCCTGGTTTCTTCTGTTAACTTTCATTTGCTGGGTATGCATGTACACAGCAAATGATGGTTCCTGAACACACAAAGAGAAACAAGTATCCACAGATGGGATTTGAGAGACCAGACAATGTTGAACAGAAAGATGACACATAATTATGATTTCCAATTTATATCTCTAACAACACACGTCTTTAATTCTAGACGAGCTTTTTGCTTTCTGGTTCTGTTTGCTTTTCATTTTTTTCCTAACCAGTTACTAGGAATGCAGTGACTCTAATAACACAGTTATTGTCTATGGTTTCTATATGTCAGGAGTCATATTCCATCTTAACTAAAGCTTCTACTCAAGGACTTACAAGGATATAGTCAAGGAGTTGATAGGGGCCATGTGTCTCATTTTAGTCTTAGGGTCTTTTATTACCTTATTGGCTGTCATCAGAACCTAGTTCACTTCACAACATAGCCCCCTGCTCCTGAAAGAAAACAGCCAAGTGTCTCTATGACTTCCTGTCTTAAAACCAGACTCTCTGGAAGTCCACTTGACAGCCTCTATTGTCTTCCTGCTATCCTTTCTCACTGTTCTTTAGCTCAATCCACTGCAGCCATAATAATCTTGTTGTTACTTTTCTCACCCTCTGAATATCTGTTGTTTCCTCCCATCTTTACAGGATTCAGTTTCTGTCTTTGCCCTGCCCAGACTCAGCTTTTGTTGAGAGATCATCCACTTGATGATCTCATACATGTCCTGCTATTGCCCTGGTCATTGATCTAGTTATTGCCAAACGTTCTACTCGAAATTTTGTGTTCATTTTATTGGTTGCATGTGAGGGAGTTGCTTTTCTGAGTTTTTAATGAGGAAAGCCACTGTAAACATTCTTGTACAATGATTAATTGTATGAAAATCACTTTTAATATCTCTTCGAGCAAACACTTAACTTTAAGATTATTAAGTTAAATGATAAGCATATATCTAACTTAAATTATTATTTTTTTTGTAAAAGTGTGCCTGTTTGTGGATATACACATATATGAGCAGGTTCCCAAAGAGGTCAGAAGATTTGCATAGCCATGAAGTTTTGAGTTGCATGGGTGCTGAGAACCAACATGAGACTCATCCATATTGAGAGAGTAATCTGTTTTTACTCAAATTCTATTGATTTTAAATGTTAATCACTTCTAGAAAGACAGCATACACTTTTCCCCCATTTTTATTGGATATTTTCTTTATTTACATTTCAAATGTTATTCCCTTTCCTGTGCCCCCCCTGAAACTTTCTATCCCACACACACCCCTTTCTTCTATGAGAGTGTTCCCCTACCCAGCCACTCCTGCCTCCCACCCTAGTATTCCCTTAAACTGGGCACCAAGTCTTCACAGCACCAAGGGCCATCTCCTCCCACTGATGTGGGAAAGGACATCTTCTGCTACACATGCAGCTGGAGCCATGGGTCCCTCCATGAGCACTCTTTGGTGGTGGTTTAGTCCTTGAGAGTTCTGGGGTTTGGTTGATAGATATTTTTGTTCTTCCTATATGGTTGCAAACCACTTCATCTCCTTCAGTCTTTTCACTAACTATTTCATTGATAACCCCATGCTCAGTTCAATGTTTGGCTGTGAGAATCCACCTCTGTATATGTCTCTGAGGGTCTCTGGCATAGCTTCTAAGGAGACAGCTATATCAGGCTCCTGTCAGCAAGCATTTCTTGGCATCCACAATAGTGTCTGGGTTTGTTGTCTCTGTATGGGATGGATCCCCAATGGGGCAGTCTCTGGTAGGTCTCTCCATATTTCTTCCCATGAGTATTTGTTCCCTCTTCTAAGAAGGACTGAAGTATGCAACCTTTGGTCTTCTTTCTTCTTGAGCTTCATGTGGTCTGTGAATTTTATCTTATGTATTCTGTGCTACTGGGCTAATATCCACTTGTCAGTGACTGCATTTGTGTTCTTTTGTGATTGCTGCTTCCTGTGATCCTAGGCAAACTTTTCTATATCATGATATTGAACATCTTTTGTGAGATAATTTACTTCATAAATATATGAACTATATTCATTGATACCAAACATCTTTCTTTTGTGCTAATTTATGTATTCTGGATATAAACTATCAGAGATGTGATTTGATGGGTAATTTTATGTGTCAGCTGGGTTAGGTTATGCTGTAAAGTTGTATTGGTTAAACACTTGTCTTGATGCTGCTTACTGAAGTAACATTTAAAATAAGTGACTTTAGAAAAATCAGATTACCCTCTCAACAAGGGTGAGCCTCATTTATGAAAGTAAAGACTTTAAGAGAAAGACTCCCTCTCTGTCTCCTTGTCTCTGTCTGTCTTTCTGTCTCACATGCAAACACACGTACAATTGGTTATTTTTATCGAGAAGTCAAATAACATAGGGTTTTCAACTTGTAAAATCGGAGAATATTATTAGATAGCCAACATTTTACTAGAATATCATTGAGTCTTAGAACTAAGGAATATATATTTTAAAATTATGAGTTTATACTGATAATTCTAAGTTTATAGTTTTTGCTTAATCCTCTTTATTTTATATTTGTGTACCTTGCTAAACATTGACCTTGGTTGATTTACATTATTTTATAATGAATAAAATAAATATACAGTGGTAGTGCTACTTCTGGTAAAATTCTAAATAAAGTTGTAGATTAGTTTACTATTCATACATCCTGCTGAGTTTATACAAAGTTCCATGTACTCAATTAATTTTTTGAGAGATTGTTTCTTATTTTGTATATTTAGTTACTTATATTCCAATTTTGTATTTATTTTAGAATTTTCTTTTGACATTCTCAGTTGAATTTACTATTTGTATATATATGTAAGCAATTCATGTTGCTCAAAAGTGATAAGTGTATATAAAGATAGTCCAAGAAAGGTTTATTCGTTTCTTAGTCCATTTTCTTCTTTCTTTCTTTCTTTCTTTCTTTCTTTCTTTCTTTCTTTCTTTCTTTCTTTCTTCCTCTTTTTTTTTTAGATATTTCGTTTATTTTCATTTCAAATGTTATCCTCTTTCCTAGTTTCCCCTACGAAATCCCCTATCCCCTCCCCTCTCCTCCTGCTCCCCAATCCACCCATTCCCATTCCTGATCCTGGCATTCCACTATTCTGGGACATAGAGCCTTCACAAGACCAAAGGACTCTCCACCCACTGATGACTGACTAGGCCATCCTCTGCTACATATATAGCTAGAGCCACAAGTTCCACCATGGAAGGTGTTGCAGAGAGAAGGTGTGGAGCGGAGATTGAAGAAAAGGCCATCCAGAGACTGCCCCACATGGGAATCTATCCCATATAGAGTTACCAAACTCAAATAGTATTGTGAATGATAACATGTGCTTGTTGTCAGAAGTCAGATATAGTTGTCTCTTGAGAAGCTGTGCCAGTGCTGATAAATATAGAAATGGATGCTCATACCAATCCATTGTACTGAGCACAGAGTTCCCTATGAAGGAGCTAGAGGAAGGAACCCAGGGGATGAAGGGGTTTGCAGCCCCATCGGATGAACAACAATATGAATTAACCAGTACCCCCAGATGTCCCACGGACTAAACCACCAACCAAAGAGTACACATGGAGGGACCCATGGCTCCAGTTGCATGTGTAGCAGAGGAGGGTCTTGTAGCTCATCAATGGGAGGAAAGACTCTTGGTCCTGTGAAGGACCTATACCCCAGTGTAGGGGAATGTCAGGGATAGGAAGTAGGAGTGGGTGGTTTGGTGTACAAGGGGAGGGCAATAAGGAGTTTTCAGAGGGAAAATCAGGAAAAGAGATAACACTTGAAATGTAAATAAAGAAAATATCTAATAAAAAATAAAAAGTAAAAAAAAAGTGTTCAATTATGGGAGTGGGTAGGTTGGGAGCAAGTGGAAGGGCGAGGGGATAGTGCTTTTTTGGAGAGCATACTAGAATATTTGAAATGTAAAAAAGAAAATATCTAATAAAAATAAAATAAAAAAGAAAGTTTTGGAAGATATTTGAGAAATTCATTAACAGTGCAAGAATGTTGGAGAAATTCTCATTTCTGACTACTTTGAGAAGTATAAGAAAATTTGATTAAAAAAAAACCAGTCCCTTCCATTCCCCACCAGCACTGGGGTAGCTTGGGTGTGGAGTCTGCAGAAACCCACAAGCTACCCACAGGACCCTCCACGGGATCTTATGACCCCTGCTGAGTGGAGCACAGCTGCTGCACCAATCCAATCGCACAGGACCTGAAACTGCATTAATTAGGGAAGCAGAAAACCCGGCCTGATCAGGGGCACAAGTCTCTACTGGTCCACGCCAGCACCGAAGTACCTTGGGCACAGAGTCTGCAGACACCGGCAAGGTACCACAGGACACTATAAGGTATCTTAAGACCTCTGTGAGAGAATCACAATTTCTGCCAGGAGGCAGGTTCGAACAACAGATATCTGGGCACCTTCCCTGCAAGTTGAGAACTTGCCTGCAGAGAGTATTCTGAACACTGAAAATCAGGAGAGAGCTAGTCTCCCAGGTCTGCTGATAGAGGCTAACATAAACACCTGAGGAACAAGCTCTAACCAGAGACAACTACAACAACTAACTCCAGAGATTACCAGATGGCAAAAGGCAAACATAAGAATCTTACTAACAGAAACCAAGACCACTCACCATCATCAGAATGCAGCACCCCAACCCCACCCAACCTGGACAAACCAACACACCCGAAAAGATAGTTCTTGATTTAAAAGCATATCTCATGATAATGGTAGAGGACTTCAAGAAGGACTTTAATGACTCACTTAAAGAAATACAGGAGAACACTGCTAAACAGTTAGAAGACCTTAAAGAGGAAGCATAAAAATCCCTTAAAGAATTGCAAGAAAACACGACCAAACAGGAGATGGAATTGAATAAAACCATCCAAGACCTAAAAAGGGAAGTAGACACAATAAAACAAAACAAAACAAAACAAAAAACAAACAAACAAATAAACAATAAAAAAACAAAGTGAGGCAACGCTGGAGATAGAAAACTTTGGAAAGAAATCTGGAAATATAGATCAGCAACAGAATAAAAGTGATGGAAGAGAGAATCTCAGGATTCCATAGAGAACATCCGCAGAAGATTCTATAGAGAACATCGGCACAAAAATCAAAGAAAATACAAAATGCAAAAAGATCCTAACTCAAAACATCCAGGAAATTCAGGACACAATGAGAAGACCAAACCTACGGATAGTAGGAGTATATGAGAATGAAGATTTTCAACTTAAAGGGCCAGCAAATATCTTCAACAAAATTGTAGAAGAAAACTTCCCAAACCTAAAGAAACAGATGCCCATGAACATACAAGAAGCCTACAGAGCTCCAAATAGACTGGACCAGAAAAGAAACTCCTCCCAACACATAATAATCAGAACAACAAATGCACTAAATAAAGATAGAATATTAAAAGCAGTAAGGGAAAATGGTCAAGTAACATAAAGGCAGGCCTATCAGAATTACACCAGACTTTTCACCAGAGACTATGAAAGACAGAAGATCCTG
The DNA here is from genome assembly GCF_000001635.26 of Mus musculus. NCBI lineage: Eukaryota > Metazoa > Chordata > Mammalia > Rodentia > Muridae > Mus > Mus musculus. The sequence goes on from NC_000073.6 coordinate 47,802,104, forward strand.
GACAGATGTTATACAGACACTAAGAGAACACAAATGCCAGCCCGGGCTACTATACCCAGCCAAACTCTCAATTACCATAGATGGAGAAACCAACGTATTCCACGACAAAACCAAATTCACACATTATCTTTCCAAGAATCCAGCCCTTCAAAGGATAATAACAGAAAAAAAGCCAATACGAGGACAGAAACCACGCCTTAGAAAAAGCAAGAAAGTAATTCCTCAACAAACCAAAGAGAAGACAGCCACAAGAACAGAATGCCAACTGTAACAACAAAAATAATAGGAAGCAACAATTACTTTTCCTTAATATCTCTTAATATCAATGGACTCAATTCCCCAATAAAAAGACATAGACTAACAGACTGGCTACACAAAGAAGACCCAACAGTCTGCTGCTTACAGGAAACCCATCTCAGGGAAAAATACTGACACTACCTCAGAGTGAAAGGCTGGAAAACAATTTTCCAAGCAAATGGTCTGAAGAAACAAGGTGGAGTAGCCATTCTAATATCTAATAAAATCAACTTCCCACCCAAAGTTATCAAAAAAGACAAGGAGGGACACTTCATACTCATCAAAGTTAAAATCCTCCAAGAGGAACTCTCAATTCTGAATATCTATGCTCAAAATGCAAGGACAGCCACATTCATTAAAGAAACTTTAGTAAAGCTCAAAGCACATATTGCACCTCACACAATAATAGTGGGAGACTTCAACACACCACTTTCATCAATGGACAGATCACAGAAACAGAAACTAAACAGGGACACAGTTAAACTAACAGAAGTGATGAAATAAATGGACTTAACAGATATCTACAGAACAATTTTTCCTAAAATAAAAGGATATACCTTCTTCTCAGCACCTCATGGTACCTTCTCTAAAATTGACCATATAATTGGTCACAAAACAGGCCTCAACAGATACAAAAATATTGAAATTGTCCCATGCATCCTATAAGATCACCATGGACTAAGGCTAATCTTCAATAACAACATAAATAATGGAAATCCATCATTCATGTGGAAACTGAACAACACTCTTCTCAATGATACCTTGGTCAAGGAAGGAATAAAGAAAGAAATTAAAGACTTTTTAGAGTTTAATGAAAATGAAGCCACAACATACCCAAACTTATGGGACACAATGAAAGCACTAAGAGAGAAACTCATAGCTCTGAGTGCCTTCAAAAAGAAACTAGAAAGAGCATACACTAGGAGCTTGACAATACATCTAAAAGCTCTATAAAAAAGGAAGCAAATTCACCCAGAGGAGCAGACGGCTGGAAACAATGAAACTCAGGGGCAAATTCAACCAAGTGGAAACAAGAAGTATTATTCAAAGAATCAACCAAACCAGGAGTTGGTTCTTTGAGAAAATCAACAAGATAGATAAACCCTTAGCCAGACTCACAAGAGGGCACAGGGACAGCATCCTAATTAACAAAATCAGAAATGAAAAGGGAGACATAACAAAAGATCCTGAAGAAATCCAAAACATCATCAAATCCTTCTACAAAAGGCTATACTCAACAAAACTGGAGAACCTGGGAGAAATGAACAAATTTCTAGACAAATACCAGGTACCGAAGTTAAACCAGGATCAAGTTAACGATCTAAACAGTCCCATATCCCTAAAGAAATAGAAGCAGTTGTTAATAGTCTCCCAACCAAAAAAAGCCCAGGACCAGATGGGTTTAGTGCAGAGTTCTATCAGACCTTCAAAGAAGATCTAATTCCAGTTCTGCATAAACTAATCCACAAAATAGAAGGAGAAGGTACTCTCTCCAATTAATTCTATGAAGCCACAGAAAGACCCAACAAAGATAGATAAACTCAGACCAATTTCCCTTATGAATATCAATGCAAAACTTCTCAATAAAATTCTCGCTAACTTAATCCAAGAACACATTAAAACAACCATCCATTCTGACCAAGTAGGTTTCATTCCAGGGATGTAGGGGTGGTTCAATATAGGTAAATCCATCAATGTAATCCATCATATAAACAAACTCAAAGACAAAAACCACAGAATTGTCTCTTTAGATGCGGAGAAAGCATTTGACAAAATCCAATACCCATTCATGATAAAAGTCTTGGAAAGATCAGGAATTCAAGGCCCATACCTAAACATGATAAAAGCAATCTACAGCAAACCAGTAGCCAACATCAAAGTAAATCGTTAGAAGCTGGAAGCAATCCCACTAAAATCAGGGACCAGACAAGGCTGCCCACTTTCTCCCTACCTATTCACCATTGTACTTGAAGTCCTAGTCAGAGAAATTCGACAACAAAAGAAGATCAAGGGGATAAAAATTGTAAAAGAAGAAGTCAAAATATCACTTTTTGCAGATGATATGTTAGTATATATAAGTGACCCTAAAATTTCCACCAGAGAACTCCTAAAACTGATAAACAGCTTTGGTGAAGTAACTGGATACAAAATTAACACAAACAAGTCAATGGCCTTTCTCTACACAAAGAATAAACAGGCTTAGAAAGAAATTGGGGCAACAACACCCTTCTTAATAGTCACAGGTAATATAAAATACCTTGGCGTGACTCTAACGAACTGAAAGATCTGTATGATAAGAACTTCAAGTCTCTGAAGAAAAAAATTAAAGAAGATCTCAGAAGATGGAAAGATCTCCCATGCTCATGGATTGGCAGGATCAACATTGTACAAATGGCTATCTTGCCAAAAGCAATCTACAGATGCAATGCAATCCCCATCAAAATTCCTACTCAATTCTTTAACGAATTAGAAAGAGCAATCTGCAAACTCATCTGGAATAGCAAAAAACCTAGGATAGCAAAAACTCTTCTCAAGGATAAAAGAACCTCTGGTGGAATCACCATGCCTGACCTAAAGCTTTACTACAGAGCAATTGTGTTAAAATCGGCATGGTACTGGTATAGCGACAGACAAGTAGACCAAGGGAATTGAATTGAAGACCCAGAAATGAACCCACACACCTATGGTCATGTGATCTTTGACAAGGGAGCTAAAACCATCCAGTGGAAAAAAGATGGCATTTTCAACAAATGGTGCTGGCACAACTGGTGGTTATGCAGAAGAATGCTAATTGATCCATTCCTATCTCCTTGTATTAAGGTCAAAACTAAGTGGATCAAGGAGCTCCACATAAAACCAGAGACACTAAAACTTATAGAGGAGATAGTGGGGAAAAACTCGAAGATATTGTCACAGGGGAAAGATTCCTGAATAGAACAGCAATGGCTTGTACTGTAAGATCGAGAATTGACAAATGGGACCTCATGAAACTGCAAAGCTTCTTTAAGGCAAAAGACACTGTCAATAAGACAAAAAGGCCACCAACAGATTGCGAAAGGATCTTTACCTATCCTCAATCAAATAGAGGACTAATATCCAATATATAAAAAGAACTCAAGAAGGTGGCCTACATAAAATCAAATAACCCCATTAAAATACGGGGCTCAGAGCTAAACAAAGAATTCTCACCTGAGGAATACCAAAAGGCTGAGAAACACCTGAAAAAAATTTCAACATCCTTAATAATCAGGGAAATGCAAATCAAAACAACCCTGAGATTCCATCTCATAACAGTCAGAATGGCTAAGATCAAAAATTCAGGTGACAGCAGATGCTGGCAAGGATTTGGAGAAAGAGGAACAGTCCTCCATTGTTGATGGGATTGCAAGCTTGTACAACCACTCTAGAAATCAGTCTGCCGGTTCCTCAGAAAATTTGACATGGTACTACTAGAGGATCCTGCAATACCTCTCCTGAGCATATATCCAGAAGATGTCCCAACCGGTAAGAAGGACACATTCTCCACTATGTTCATAGCAGCCTTATTTATAATAGCCAGAAGCTGGAAAGAACCCTCAACAGAGGATGGATACAGAAAATGTGGTACATTTACACAATGGAGTACTACTCAGCTATTAAAAAGAATGAATTTATGAAATTCCTAGGCTAAAGGAAGGACCTCTAGGGAATTATCCCAAGTGAGGTAACTCAATCACAAAAGAACTCAAATGATATGTACTCACTGATAAGTGGATATTAGCCCAGAAACTTAGAATACCCAAGATGTAAGTTACAATTTGCAAAACACATGAAACTCCAGAAGAACGAAGACCAAATTGTGGACACTTTGCCCCTTCTTAGAATTGGGAGCAAAACACCCATGGAAGGAGTTACAGAGACAAAGTTTGGAGGTGAGACGAAAGGGTGGACCATTTAGAGACTGCCATACGTGGGGATCCATCCCATAATCAGCTTCCAAATGCTGACACCATTGCATACTCTAGCAAGATTTTGCTGAAAGGACCCAGATATAGAGCTCTCTTGTGAGACTATGCTGGGGCCTAGCAAACACAGAAGTGAATGCTCACAGTCAGGTATTGGATAGATCACAGGGCCCCCAATGGAGGAGCTAGAGAAATTAACCTAGGAACTAAAGGTATCTACAACCCTATAGGTGGAACAACAATATTAACTAACGAGTACCCCCCCCCCCAGCTCATGTCTCTAGCTACATATGTATCAGAAGATGGCCTAGTTGGCCATCAGTGGAAGGAGAGGCCCGTTGTTCTTGCAACCTTTATATGCCTCAGTACAGGGGAACGTCAGGACCAAGAAGTAGTAGTGATTGGGTGGGGGAGTGGGTGGGGGAGGGTGTGGGAAACTTTTGGGATAGCATTGGAAATGTAATTGAAATAAATATCTAATTAAAATAATAATATTAAATGGGATACAGAGCTAAACATAGAATTCTCAACAGAGGAATGCCAAATGGCTGAGAAATGCCTGAAAAAAATGTGCAACATCCTTAATCAACAGGGAAATGCAAATCAAAACAACCCTGAGATTCTACCTCACACCAGTAAGAATGGCTAAGATCAAACATTCAGGTCACAGAAGGTGCTGGCAAGGACATGGAGAAAGAGGAACACTTCTCCATTGCTGATGGGATTGCAATCTGGTTCAACCACTCTGGAAGTCAGTTTGGTGGTTCCTCAGAAAACTGGACATAGTTCTACTGGAAGATCCAGCAATACCTCTGCTGGGCATATAGCCATTAGATGCTCCAACTTGTAATTAGGACACCAGCTCCAGTATGTTCATAGCAGCCTTATTTATAATAGCCAGAAGTTGGAAAGAACCCAGACATCCCTCAACAGAGGAATGGATACAGAAAATGTGGTACATGCACACAATGGAGTACTAATCAGCTATTAACAATTAATTTATGAAATTCTTAGGCAAATGGATGGATCTGGAGGATATCATCTTGAGTGCGGTAACCCAATCACAGAAGAGCAGACATGATATGCACTCACTGATAAGTGGATATTAGCCCAGAATCGTAGAATATCCAAGATACAATTTGTAAAACTCATGAAACTGAAGAAGGAAGACAAAAGTGTAGATATTTCATTCCTTCTTAGTATGGAGAACAAAATAGCCATGGAAGGAGTTACAGAGAAAAAGTTCAGAGCTGAGACTGAAGGAAGGACCATCCAGAGACTACCCCACCCGGGGATCCATCCCATAAACAACCACCAAACCCAGACACTATTGCATATACCAACAAGGTATTACTGACAGGACCCTGATATAGCTGTCTCCTGTGAGGCTCTGCCAGTGCCTGGCAAATACAGAAGTGGATGCTCACAGTCATCTCTTGGATGGAACCCAGGGTCCCCAGTGCAGGAGCTAAAAAAAGTACCTAAGGAGCTGAATGGATCTGCAACCCTATAGGAGAAACAATATGATCTTGCCAGTAACCCCAGAGTTCCTGTCTCTAGCTGCATAAGTTGCAGAGGATGGCCTACTCGTCCATCAGTGGGAGGAGAGGACCTTGGTCTTGTGAAGGTTCTAAGCCCCAGTGTAGGTGAATGCCAGGGCTAGTAATTGGGAGTGGGTGGATTGGGGAGCAGGGGGAGAGGGGAAGGTATAGGGGATTTTCAGAGAGGAAACTAGGAAGGGGGATATGATTTAAAATGTAAATGAAGAAAACATTTAATAAAAATGTATCTTTAAAAAGAGAAATGGAAATAAATAAATAAATAAATAAATAAATAAATAAATAGATATATAAATAAATAAATGAATAAATAAATAAATAAAAATAAAAACTATATTTTCTGCCCGATAGGAGAATCTACTGACTCTCTGTAGACCATTGGGAGCCTGTTTTCTAAGTTTGTCCTCTGAAGGGAGTCACCTCTACCTTTTGAGGCAAAAGTGATAAGCTGGAGTGGTGCATCTGTCTTTAATTGGCCTATACACTTATCTCTCTTCCTCTTCACTGGCTTCCCTTTCTCATTTCTAAAATTTAATAAGAAACATATTAATTTTTACCTCTTTGACTGCTGGAAAACTAGAAGAGAATATAGCAGTTGATTTCAGCTCAGTTGCTATTTTTATAACTAGACATTGCGTGTGTGTATTTGTGCACATGCATGTTGGGGTGTGTGGAAGTGTGGGGGTGTTTATTTTTAAGACCTACACTTCTATTTCCCTTCAGAAGCTCCTCTCAAGCAAAGGCTTTTTCCTGCAAAGTAAATACAACTAAAGACCTTCTGGGAGAAAGAATTGAATATATTCCTGTGGCTTACTTCACACCATGCCAATTAAGTCTTCCTTTTGTTGTTGTTTTAATTTCTCTCCCTCTTTTCCTGGGACTGGGACCTCACTCTCCTACTTCTGTTCTTTATGATCTGGGAAATTCAGTCCAGACTCATATATAAACCTCTGCAAATATCTTCCAACCTGGCCTAAACTTCCACACACAATCTATGTACAAAAATTAATCTAAATGCTCAGCCAAGCCATAATGAGTCCTTGAGTTATTTTAGAAAACAGTTCTCTCAGTAACAAAAGAATTTTAAAACATCCACCCCCCAAAACATATTGTTAAAGCAGATTTAGAAGGAAACACAATCAGTTTTACTAAAATTTCAGAGCAAAACAGAGTAAGCAAACTGGAAATCTGGGCAGCTGCCAGGAGGAGGGAGATAGAGAAGCAGAAGAGAAAAAGCCATGCCTTATGACATCCCAAAAAAGATGGTATGTCCAGCAATGGAAGTGGGGAAAAAACTCCATGGTGGAAAGGGATGTGGGTTTCACATATGATCTAGAAAGTCCAGAGTGTCTGGAAAATGTTACTTGGTCTTTTGGCCCATGTTCAAAAGAAAAGGAGATCTAAAGAAAGAAAAAGGAACCTTACACTTTTCTGAGTCAGAGTGCTTTCAGAGAAGTAGACAGGCTTAACTGTACCAACTGAGGGAAGGTCAGAGATGGCTTCATAGAGGGTGGAACTTCTGTGAAAGATGAGTGAGTTGTCATTCCTTCTGCCACCTTAGCAATCCCCTGGCCAGGTGACTGACAGGTGCAGCTTAGTCATCTCAAGTAATGAGGTAAATGCATTTGATTTGTAATCTGTTGCACATACCAGTGTCATGTCTCGACGAAGAGTTAGGCATATAACTCAGAATCCATACTTTTGACCATGCGGAAGCATCTTTCTTTTAATGTACCTCAACAAAACCCTGATATCTTCATCTTTTCTGCGTTATTTTAAGCCCTAGGGAGGCAAATGTGATGCTTCCATTTCTAGGGGCTACAGGAGAGCAGGAAATTGATGCAACCCTGACCATGAGAATAGGGAATCATTTCCATGTGCTTTAAAGGTCCTGAGTTATACACAGGAAGAATGACCCAGACTAGAGTATGCACAAGCTCTGAATTTAAATCCACAGTCCAAAATTCTTGATCCACATGGTCATGTTACTCTCCTTTTATTTATACATGATTTTATTAAGCCATATTGACAACAATATCTATACTACATTATGATTGCCAGAAGAAGGGTCAATGTTAAGGTGATCAAATATGGCCTGTTTTCTCAGGGACACCACTGGAAGATTTTTAAACATGGATCCAAACATCTCATCCCACAACACAGAATCTACTCCACTGAATGAAACTGGTCATCCAAACTTCAGTACAATACTCACGCTGTCCTTTCTGGTCCTCGTCACTGTCCTCGTGGAACTGGCAGGAAACACCATTGTACTCTGGCTCCTGGGATTCCGCATGCACAGGAAAGCCATCTCAGTCTATGTCCTCAATCTGGCTCTGGCAGACTCCTTCTTCTGCTGCCATTTCATTGACTCTCTGCTATGGATCACTGACTTCATCTATACCCATAAATTAAGCAAAGATATCTTACGCAATGCAGCAATTGTTCCCTATATCGCAAGACTGAGCGTCCTCAGTGCTATTAGAATGGAGCACTTACTGTTTATATTGTGGCCAATCTGGTACCACTGCCACCACCCAAGAAACATATCAGCTATCCTATGTGCCCTAATCTGGGTTCTGTTCTTTCTCATGGGCATCCTTGATTGGTTCTTCTTAGGATTCCTGGGTGAGACTCATCATCATTTGTGGAAAAATATTGACTTTATTATACCTGCATTTCTGATTTTTTTAATGCTGCTTTCTGGGTCCACTCTGGCCCTACTGCTGAGGATACTTTGTGGTTCCAGGAGGAAACTCCTGTCCAGGCTGTATGTTACCATCTCTCTCACAGTGATGGTCTACCTCATCTGTGGCATGCCTCTTGGGCTTTACTTGTTCCTGTTATACTGGTTTGGGATTCATTTACACTATCCCTCTTGTCACATTTACCAAGTTACTGCACTCTTGTCCTATGTGGACAGCTCTGCCAACCACATCTTTTATTTCCTTGTAGGCTCCTTTAGGCATTTTAGAAAGCATTGGTCCCTCTAAACTATTCTAAAGAGGACCCTGGAGAACATTCCTGAGGAGGATGAATATACAGACAGCTATCTTCAGAATACCACTGAGATGTCAGAAATCAGATGTTGAGAGTCAACACATTAACTTACTCTTCTCTCAGAAACGCCTCAGTGATTGCAACGCTTTCAATTTTTTTGTTTGTTTGGTTTTTTTTTTTTTTGGATTGTTTTAAATTAGGTATTTTGGTATTTTACATTTCCAAATTTATATTTATACTTCCAAAAGTCCCCCATACCTTCCCCTGCCAATCCCCTACCCACTTTTTGGCCCTGGCGTTTCCCTGTACTGGGGCATATAAAGTTTGCAAGTCCAGTGGGCCTCTCTTTCCAGTGATGGCCTACTAAGCCATCTTTTGATACATATGCAGCTAGAGTCAAGAGCTCCAGGGTACTGATTAATTCATAATGTTGTTCCACCTATAGGGTTGCAGATCCCTTTAGCACCTTGGGTACTTTCTCTAGCTCCTCCATTGGGGGCCCTGTGATCCATCCAATAGCTGACTGTGAGCATCCACTTATGTGTTTGCTAGGCCCCGGTCTAGTCTCACAAGAGACTGCTATTTCAGGGTCCTTTCAGCAAAATCTTGCTAGTGTATGCAATGGTGTCAGCGTTTGAAGGCTGATTATGCGTTGGATCCCTGGATATGGCAGTCTCTAGATGGTCCATCCTTTTGTCTCAGCTCCAAACATTTTGCATTTTCTTTGATTGTTGTGCCGATGTTCTCTATGGAATCTTCTGCACCTGAGATACTATCTTCCATCTCTGCTATTCTGTTGTTGGTGCTCGCATCTCTGGTTCCAGATTATTTTCCTTGGGTTTCTTTCTTCAGCATTGCCTCAGTTTGTGTTGTTCATTTCCATCACCTGTTTGGATGTGTTTTCCTGTTTTTCTATAAGGACTTGCAACTCTTTAGCACTGTTCTCCTGTATTTCTTTAAGTGAGGTATTAAAGACTTTCTTGATGTTTTCTACCATCATCATGAGATATGCCTTTAAATCCGGGTCTAGATTTTCAAGTGTGTTGGGGTGCCCTGGACTGGCTGAGGTGGGAGTGCTGGGTTATTATGATGGTGAGTGTTCTTGGTTTCTGTTAGTAAGATTCTTATGTCTGCCATTCAAAATCTGGTAAATTCTGGAGTCAGTTGTTACAGTCGTCTCTGGTTAGAGCTTGTTCCTCTCCTGATTCTGTTATTCTCTACCAGCAGACCTGGGAGACTAGCTCTCTCCTGAGTTTCAGTGATCAGAGCACTCTCTGCAGGCAGGCTCTCCTCTTTCAGGAAAGGCACACAGATATCTGGCATTCAGACTTGCCTCCTGGCAGAAGATGAAGGCCCAAAACAGGAAGTGTAGCAGAAGCTGTTAGCTTCTGTAGTCCACACTCTCGCCTGTGCAGACTGGACTCGGTGGAGTCCGGGAACCAAGATGTCTCCTGCAGATACTCTGGCAAAAGCCCTCCCGAGCTGGGTGGACACCTATCCCTGACAGGGAAGGTGTCTAGATGTTTGGAGACCGAAAAATGAGCTGCCTCAGAAGCTCTGTGGCTCCTGCCTGTTCCAGAAGCTGTTAGCTTCTGTAGTCTACACTCTCACCTGTGCAGACTAGTCTTGGTGAAGTCCAGGAACCAAGATGTCTCCAACAGATGCTCTGGCCTCTGTATCCCATTTTTTATAGGATTATTTGGATTTCTGGAATCCAATTTCTTGAATTCTCTCTATATCTCTATCTCTATCTCTATCTCTATCTATCTCTATCTCTATCTCTATCTCTATCTCTATCTCTATCTCTATCTCTATCTCTATCTCTATCTCTATCTATCTCTATCTCTATCTCTATCTATCTCTATCTCTATCTCTATCTCTATCTCTATATCATCTATATCTATAACTATCATCTATATCTATATCTAATCTATATCTATATCATCTATACCTATACCTATACCTATACCTATACCTATACCTATACCTATACCTATATCTATATCTATATCTCTATCTATATCTCTATCTATATCTATATCTATATCCACCAGAATTTGGATTGGTAAAGATCTTTTCCAAATCTGGTGGCCTTTGTGTCCTATTGACAGTGTCCTTTGCCTTACAGAAGCTTTGCAATTTTATGAGGTCCCAATTGTGGATTCTTGATCTTACACCACAAGCCATTGCTGTTCTCCTCAGAAATTTCCCCCTGTGCCCATATCGTTGAGGTAAAAAATCATGCATTATTGGTATCCCTTAATCCTGTCAACACAAGGCACATGCCTCAAAAATTTCATCTTTTGTTGTAACAGTTTTCTTTTGACAGCTTCTCAGGTCTCAGATGTGAAAATGAGAATAACCCTGAAAAGCAAATAGAACAATGAGTACTGGGTAGAAGTCAGTCTGGGAAACAAGGTCTGAATATAATCCTGACCCTTTCTTTCTTTCTTTCTTTCTTTCTTTCTTTCTTTCTTTCTTTCTTTCTTTCTTTCTTTCTTTCAGCCTTCTCTATGGCCCAGACTGACTTCAAATGAATGTAATCTTCCTTCCTCATTCTCTAAATACTGAGATCAAGGAAGTGTGTGACCACATTAGCTTTCTCCTTGCCTCTTAAATAAATGTAAGTTCCAACATTTTCCCCATGGCAACATGTTGGAAAAACTGGGATAACACAAGGCTCAATGGTCTCACCAACCTTACTGAGACTCCTCCCATATTTAAGGCTGCCAACATTCTTTTCAAAGAAAGTCTTATGCCTCCGAAATCCAGTGTAGCAGTCCCCACATGCACCTTCTCAGTATTGAAGGGACGAAAGGACATGAACATAGACAAATAATTTTCAAACTCTGGAAACAAACATATGTGGACACAAATTTTTTCCTTACTTTTCTTCCAATGCTTTGTCAGGAGTTGAGGAGCTGACTTGTGATGAATTTGAAGTATTCTGGCATGTGGATTTTAGAACATCCTTTAAAATCCCTCAAGAAATTCCAGTAGAATGTTAGTAAGAGCTAGTGACCAAGTGATACTTACTGAGATGCTAGGCAGCCCATGTGATTTTTTGAGCTATGGATTAATAAGATACCAAGTCGATGTGAGAGACAATTCTTCACAGAGATATTACCTGATGACTTTCCAGTTTCCACTCATACATGAGGCTTTCTCACCCCACCTTATCTGGTACCCCCACCTCTGTAAGTAAGTGCTATTCTGAAGCTTTAATTGCCATCTATGAGCCTAGGCAGTAATGATGTTGGCTAAAATGAACTGCATGTGAGATTTATAACTAAAGTACATTGTGGTGTATCTAGAGCATCCTCCTGGCCAGGCTTTTTTTTCTTTCATATTTTTTCACCTGAAAACTGACTCATAGGGGTCCTTTTATTGCAACTGACAGACAATTGCACACTGAGTGAAATTCTCCCAAGTCCCACGGTCCAGATGTCATGCTTGTACTTTCTTTTTACATTGCTTTTTAAAATTATCTGAGTAGTAAAGCTATACTGTTTTTAGTATTCATGTTGAAAGCTGAATGAAACCAGAGTTTATAGTGAAATATTTTACCTGTGTAGTGTATACTGCATACTCCCTCCATCCATGAAATTTAGTGCTTACCTATTTTTGTGCAGTATAAACAGTAACATTTACAAGAGTTATTTATCTCCTATGGTCACTTCTTGAGTTATACTTTATATCCAGATACAGCTATTTGCCATCTGATAATGTCATTTAAAAGTCAATCTGTTTTATGTACTTAGAAAAGTATTCATTGGATTTCTTCTACATAAAATAAAACACTGATTTGTGTTCTTCCCAAACTTGCTGAATCTGTTTTCATTATTTGTATGTGTATGGTTTCAGGGTTGACCACTCTTCAATGGACAGCCAATAAGGAATCATCCCTGGGAGACACTAATTCTCTTGCTCCCAGTAATCAGTAGTTCCCCTGGTTCTGTTTGAAAATTATCCTTCCACAATAGCATGTCCATTACTTTTGCCATTGTCCCCTTGTTTATGTAGCTGTTTCAGGAGGAGACAGTTTCAAAACAGATTTCTGAGTATTCTAGCACTTAAAATTTTTATGCCCTCTTCCATGATGTTCCATGGGTCATAGACACAGAAGCTATGATTTAGATGTATTCATTAGGACTGGACTACAAATGATCTGTTAATCTCTGCATTCATTGCATCCAATTGTGGTTTTATGAGACAGTCTCCATGTGCTGTAATGATGGGCTTCTTTGATGAGGGGTGGTAGCTACATTAATCTCTGGGTAAAAGGATGGATAGCATTTACAATGTAGCAAGTAGTTAGTTGGTCTAGCAAAGTGTGGGAAGTAGATTCTTTTAAAGAAATATATACACAACTTGCTTGAAATTAAGCTGAAGAAATGAAATTAAGTGCAATTTGCTAATAAAACTTCACTAGAAGCAAGTCCAAGAGCTGTAATTTGTGAAGTGAATGTAAGAATTTGGTCACAAAAAAGAATGGGTTTGGAAAAGCCCCATTTTTGATTGAGTTAGCAATTTATGAGGCCCTTCTGCAATTATAAATTTCCAAGTTTCTTTAAAGATACATTACACAAGTTCAAATATCAATCTATAAACAAGGAGAAAGTGCTAATAAATGCTTATAATTGTGTGTTGTAAAAATAATTATACCTTTTAAGATAAACCAACAAGAAATCACCATAAGTTCTTAGAATGTTGACAGCTTATCAAGTAAGAATGTAATAGACATACATACCAGCTTAAACTATAATAAAAACTTAGTAAATTTATGCTATGAAAGCATAAAAATAATTCAATAAAATTAGGGACCCATAAAAGGAGAACCCACACAAAAATGAAGAAATATGGAAAGGTATACAATTAATGTTCTGGTGTAAGTTATGAAAAAGTCACAAAACACACTTTTAGCATTTCAACAAGAGTAAACCCTTGAGACAGAGGGATAATTCATGAGTCAAAAAGTAATACAACTAGAAGGGGCAGAAATGACTGAATAAAAAAATAAACATAAAATAAATGAAACAAACAGTAGGTACTGTGTAACTCTGTGCTTCAAAACTCAGCAGCAGGAATGTTCTAGAACTTAGGATTGAGAGACTGATACTGCCCTCTGGAAGGAGGGACCCTGAGAGAACAGTTTCCTTTTGCAGTTTAAGGTGGGATGCTGCCAGAACAGAAGCATCTCAAAGTAGGCTTCCAGCACCTGTCTTCTTATTTCTTTATTATCTATAGCAAGATGGGAGACAGGATGGGGATGATACCAGGTTAATTGGTTGGGGTAGTAAAACAAGGGTGAAAGACACCACAGACACAGGCACAGGCACTGTCACATAGACACACAGACTCAGACACATGCATATATGCACCCATGCATGGTGGTCCCAAGTATCCTGAAGGTTCTGTTTTACAAATGATAATGCTTGGATGACCTTGGACTGACCCTTCACTGTCCTTGTTGGAAATTTTCTATACACCTTTTACTGGTACTTATGTTCTACACTTTTAAAGGTCTCTCTCTGAAAGCTAGAGCTGGGATAACAAAAATCTGGTGCAAACAAGAATGAAATTAATGGAAGTTCCTCAGGAAGAACAGTTATATAGAAAATTGAGTCGTTCTTAGAACTCATTACTTAGATCATTAATGAACCTTATTATTAAGTGTGAGACAGAAGATTTGAGAAAAATTCTTAGAGAAGAAAAATCTAGGGAAATTCTAGAAGCTGACAAACTGTAATTTAATCACTAGGCTTTTATGTTCAGCTTCAGAAATAAGGGACTATTATGAATAGGAAGAGATTGTGATCATACAGTTAATGACAAGCCTTGGTATCTTGCTGCTGGCAAAAGCAAGCAGTTTTAGGAATTCTGATGTTCTTCTCTTCTTTACAGAACTGTAATAAAGATAGGAATTGTATTGAAATAAGGGAGACACAGAGGAAAATATTTTGTCTTAGTGTGCTGTCTGCATTCCTGCACAGACTTGTCAGACCAGAACTTTTCTGATATTGTAAGAAAACAAAGAACAAACCTGCTGTCTTTGCTTAAGCAAGGGTTGCACAGTATTTTAGGAATCAAAGAAAAATATGGTGGTTTTATGCCAAATATAAAAGAAATATAGAGAAAGGAAAGGAAGAATTAAACAGTGGTTAAAGAGACTGAACTTTTGCAGAAATCCAAGCTTGACATAACAGGCAGTAGGAAATAAATTTGGATCTATTAATTTTGTGTCAAAATGAAACAGAATAAAATTCAAATAGAATCATCCTGACTAGTATTTCTGTAACCACAAGGCTTTAGGATACCAGTCTCAAGGAAGAATATATTGAGTTAAAAGGAAATTGATTTTATCATAATGTTAACTTAGTTCTCATAAAATTGCTGTTTGTTTACTTTGTTCCCTTTTCAATATCCTCATGGGATCAAGGAAGACTTTAGAAGTAAATATATTAAAAAGCTGTGTAAATCATGAATAAACCAGTATACAATGTTAAAAAGCATCAGATAGCATAGTTTGTAGATAGACCACCCACATGGATATCAGTTACCTCTAAGGAGGACTTTTTCTGGACAGATGTTATCTGCACACCTAGGCTGGAAGAATATGTCACAGGAACTTATGACAATTAAGCAACGTTTACATTTTAATTTATTCTCCAGATTGCTTTTGGAAGGGAATGCATGGAAATGTACAGACAGAGCATAGCATGGCCAAGCTCAAGGAACAGCAGGGATGGAATATCCTTGTGTGGAGGGTTGGGAGGAGGGATGTGAGCAAAGGATGCTGCCTTTTTGGCTTGGCGAGTAAAGGCCTGAGTGCACTGTCTTATTTGACATTATTTTGGAGTTGACATTAGCTGTTTTTGCAAATCTATGCCAATTCCTGTCCGTTCAGATCCATTCTGTACATTGCAGCCTGGGAACCTTGTTGCAGCTAAGACCAAGAGTCTGGCACAGGTCTAGGATAGTAAAGGTGTGTGTGTGTGTGTGTGTGTGTGTGTGTGTGTGTGTGTGTGTGTGTGTGTTGATATCCATTCTCTGAAGAATCTTAAGGTTTATTATTTTTATTAAATTAACAAAATGTCACAAAATGTTGAACTCTCCCTCCTTCCATTTTATTGTGTCTTGACTGTTTATCTTCCCATGATTGCCACAGAAAAGTTAACATGGTGATCAAAATAATAGAGTCATCAATTCAGATTCGAAGCATCACAGAAAATTGTCCCCAGTTTACCCATCTCAATTGTATGGATGTAACTATAGTTTATAAACAAGATACTCTCTCTTTTGACATACCTGTTTTTTGTTGTTTGTTTTTTTATCCTGGATGGATTCAGAATCAGTTCTATCTGTATGACATATTTATATAAGGAGATATCTTCTTTACTGCTGGGAACCCTTAATACTAGGGGCAAAAATCACATCTAGTTTTATGACCAAATCTTTCATGATAATATTGATGTCTGACATGCATCATCTCCACTTACAGAAAGAACATGTCACAGCAGTCTCTCTAGGCAGACAGATGTCAGTTAGGTATAAAGAGTATTTGCTCATTTTGATTCTAGTTATTGTAGAGAGAACAAATTTCTAGGTCTTTCTTAATCAATATGTTTTTTTATATTTAGTCCACGATTATAGGAATGTCAAATCTCACCACCTTTGTTCAGAAAACAGGAATTCCCAATTTCTTATGGAATAAGATCAGACCAGTGACATTCTGTAACTCCATGAAGTGCCTTTGTTTCCATGGAAGGAGGAGAGATCTAAGGTGGTTGTCCTAAAGTGATTGAATCACTGAAAATTTAATCTTCATGAGTTAGAACTCACAGCATCCATATCTGCAGGTACTTCAAGGCTTCTGGCTGCTGGGGTCAGCTTGCTGGAGACATGGGATCCTTCTTCTGCAGCACAGGGCACTGAGGCTGTGTGATGTAGTATGGTGTCTGGGCCTACTTCTGTCTTTGTAAATTGTGTATCAGTCTTATGCTATTATTAACATGGTGAGTGTTGTGATTGGACTGGTGTAAAATATTTTGTTGAAGGTGTTATCTCATGAAAATATTTCACAGGAAACCATGGAGCTCATATTTCTTCTTTTTTTTCTTTTAAAATAATTATTTAGAGGAACATTTTTCATTGGATATTTTCTATATTTACATTTCAATTATTTTCCTCTTTCCAGGTCTCCCTTTGGAAGCTCCTTATACCATCCTCACTTCCCCTGACTCTATGAGGGTGTTCCCCCATCTAACCATTCACTCCTAATTTTCTGCCCTGACATTCCCCTACACTGGGGCATCAAACAACTTAAGACCCAATGGCCACTCCACCCACTGAAGTCCAACAAGTCCATCCTCTGCTACATATGTGACTAGAGCCATTGTTCCTTCCATGTGTACTCTTTGGTTGGTGATACAGGATGTGGGAACTCTGGGGTATTGACACATTTGCTACGCACATGGGCTGCAAACCTACTCAGATCCTTCAGTCTTTCCCTCAACTCCTCCAAACAGGACCCAGCACTCAGTCCAGTGATTAGCTTTGAGCATCCACGTCTATATTTGTCAGGCTCTGGCAGAGCCTATCAGGAGTCAGTCATATCAGAATTCTGTAAGCAAGCACTTATTTGTATCCACAACATTGTCCCGGTTTGGTGATTGTATATGGGATGTATCCCAAGGTGGGGCAGACTCTGGATGACCTTTCGTTCAGTCTCTGCTCCACACTTTATCTCCATATTTCCTCTTGTGAGTATTTTGTTCCTCCTTCTAAGCAGCACTGAAGCATCCACACTTTGTTCCTCCTTTTTCTTGGACTTCATAGGATCAGTGAATTTAATGTTGGGTATTACAAATTTATGGACTATTATCCACTTATCAGTGAGTGTATACTGTGTGTGTTCTTCTGTGACTGAGCTACCTCACTCAGGAAGATCTTTTCATGTTCCATTCATTTGCCTAGGAATTTCATGAAGTCATTGTTTTTAATGGCTGATTGGTATTCTGTTGTTTAAATGTACCACATTTTCTTTTCTTTTTTTTAAATTTTTTTACTAGATTTTTTTTATTTCCATTTCAAGTGCTATCCTGAAAGTTCCCTATACTGCCCCCCACCCTGCTCTCTGACCCACCCACTCCCAGTTCTTGGCCCTGGTGTTCCCCTGTAGTGGAGAATATAAAGGTTACAATAACAAGAGGCCTCTCTTCCCAATGATGGCCGAATAGGCCTGATATAGCTGTCTCATATGAGGCTATGTCTGTGCCTGGCAATGCAGAAGTGGATGCTCACACTTATCTATAGGATGGAACACAGGGCTTCCAATGTAGAAGCTAGACAATGCACCCAAGGAGTTGAAGGTGTCTGCAACCCTATAGGTGGAACAACAATACGAACTCACCAGTACCCCCAGAGATTGTGTCTCTAGATACATATATACCACATTTTCTGTATTCATTCCTTTCTTGAGGGACATCTGGGTTCTTTCCAGCTCCTGGTTTTGTTGATTCTTTATATAGTTCTTTTTGTTTCTACTTGGTTGATTTCAAATCTCAGTTTGATTATTTCATGCCATTTACTCCTCTTGGGTGTATTTGCTTCTTTTTGTTCTAGAGCTTTCAGGTCTGCGGTCAAGCTGCTAGTGTATGCTCTCTCCAGTTTCTTTTTGCAGGCACTCAGATCTATGGGTTTTTCTCTTAGCACTGCTTTCCCTGTGTCCTATAAGTTTGGATATGTTGTGCCTTAATGTTCACTAAACTCTAAAAGTCTTTAATTTCTCCTTTTATCATGTTATCTTTGAGAAGGTCATTCATTGTTCAGCATCTATGTGTATGTGGGCTTTCTTTTATTTTTATTATTGAAGACTAGCCTTAGTGTGTGGTGATCTGATAAAATGCATGGGATTATTTCCATCTTCTTTTATCTGTTGAGGCTTGTTTTGTGACCAATTATATTCTCAGTTTTGAAGTAAGTATTATGGGGTTCTGAGACGAAGGTATATTCTTTTGTTTTAGAATGAAATGTTCTATAGATATCTTTTCAATCCATTTGGTCCATAACTTCTGTTAAATTCACTGTGTCTCTGTTGAGTTTGTTTCCATGATCTGTCTATTGCTGAGAATGTGATCTTGAAGTCTCCCACTATCATTGTGTGAGGTGTAATCTGTGCTTTGAGCTTTTGTAAAGTTTCTTTTATGAATGTGGGTGCCCTTGCATTTGGAGCATAGATGTTCAGAATTGAGAGTTCTTCTTGGTAGATTTTTCCTTTATGAGTATGAAGCGTTCCTCTTTATCCTTTTTGATAACTTTAGGTTGAATCATGACAATGTTCAATATTACAATGTTTACTCCAGCTTGTTTCTTAGGGCCATTTTCTTGGAATACTGTTTTCCAGCCCTTTACTTTGAGGTAGTATCTGCCTTTGATGCTGAGGTGTGTTTCCAGTATGCACAAAATGCTGGATCCTGTTTAATTTTCAGTTTGTTTGTCTATGTTTTTTTATTGGGGATTTGAGCCCCCAGTTGATGTTAAGAGATATGAAGGAATAGTGATTGTGGCTTCTTGTTATTTTTTTATGTTATTTTTTGTTTTTGTCTGGCTATCTTCTTTAGGGTTTTTGAAAGAAGAGTCCTCTCTTGCTTTTTCTAGGGTGTAGTTTCCCTCCTTGTGTTGGCCTTTTCCATATATTATATTTTGTAGGGCTGGATTTGTCAAAAGACATTGCAAAAATTTGGTTTTGTCATGGAATATCTTGTTTTTTTCCATCTATAATAATTAAGAGTTTTGCTGGGTATAGTAGTGCAGTTTGGAATTTATGTTCTCTTATCATCTGTATGACATCTCTGCAGGATCTTCTAGGTTACATAGTCTCTGGTGCGAAATCTGCTGTAATTCTGATAGGTCTACCTTTATATGGTACTGAATATTTTTCCCTTACTAATTATAATATTCTTTCTTTGTTTTGTGCCTTTGATGTTTTGACTATTATGTGATGGGAGGATTTTTATTTTTTCTGTTCGAATCTACTTGGATTTCTGTAGTCTTCTTGTATGTTTATGTGTATTTCTTTCTTTTGTTAGGGAAGTTTTCTTTTATAATTTTGATGAAGGTAATTTTTAACCTTCAAGTTGGGAATCTTCACTCTCTTGTTTAGCTATTATCTTTAGGTTTGGTCTTCTCATTGTATCCTGGAATTCCTGGATGCTTTCTGTCATGAGCTTTTTGCATTTTCATTTTTTTGACTGTTTTGTTAATGTTTTCTATGGTATCTTCTGCACTTGAGATTCTGTTTTCTATCACTTGTATTCTGTTGGTGATGCTTTCATCTATGACTCTTGATTTCTTTTTTAGGCTTCCTACCTCCAGCGTTGAATCCCTTTGTGATTACTTTTTTGTTTCTTTTTCCCTTTTTATATCCTGGAGGATTTATTCAATTCCTTCACCTGTTTGAATGTGCTTTCCTGTAATTCTTTAAGGAATTTTTGTGTTTCCTCTTTAAGAGCTTCTACCAGTTTATCTTTGTTCTCCTGTATTACTTTAAGGGAGTTATTTATGTCTTTCTTAAAGTCCTCTATCATCATCATCATCATCATCATCTGTGACATTAAATCAGAGTCATGCTTTTCTTGTCTGTTAGAGTAGCCATGGCTCACCATGTTGAGAGAACTAGGTTCTGATGATGCCAAGTAGTCTTGGTTCCCATTGCTTATGTTTTTACTCTTGCCTATTGCCATCTGGTTATCTATGGTGTTAGCTGGTCTTGCTATCTCTGACTGTGGCTTGTCCCTCCTGCAAGCCTGTGTGTCAGTACTCTTGATAGACCAGTTCTTTCTGGGAGGAATTTGGGTATGAAGAGCTGTGTCACAGGGTCAGCTCCGGGGTGCAGTTGGAAACTGAAAGTATCCTGTCCCAGGCTGCTCTTCTCTTCCTGTGTCCTGAGTGTTCCAGGCATGGCCCTTTAAGCAGAAGTGGTGGTCTTACCTGTGTTCACAGGCGTGTCTGCACTCCTGGGAGACAAGCTCTCTTGGTGGTGTTTGGGTAATGAGCACTGTAACACAGGATCATCTCCTGGCTCCTTTGCCTTTACATTCAGGTATAGAACAATCACAGATAAGAAAGTCATGGTGCTGGACTTGGGCTATTACCATGGCAACAAAAGTTCCAAAGAAACAACAAGAAAGTTTCAGATGAAGATAGTAAGAGAATTTGATTAATGTCAAGAAGGATGCAGACATGGTACTTTCTGATTAATGCTATTACTTGGGATAGGTAGAAATACTTAGTCAGTGGAGAGCTTTTGAAGGTGTTTTTGGACCACTGAGGCATTCCAAGTCAGTAAGCTGAGAGGAGAGTGGACAGTGGTCAAGTGCAGCAGGGCAGTGCTCACTCCAAATCCACCTCTGAGGTCCAGGCAGAGGCTCTTCATCATGGCTCTGCTTTACTTCTTGACATCTCCACCATGTTTTCAGTTGTCTCAGGAGTGTCCTGCAGTGCATTCTGGAGAACCATTTTAAGGGTCTGGTGCTTCAATCGATGCCTGAATGAGCCCACGAAGAAATAAATGATGGGGTTGGCACAGCTGTTAACAGAAGATAGGACAATTGATGCCTGAAAAAGTCTTTTCCAGAAACCACCCTGAATCCAGAGTAATGGGAACCAGAGGGCTCCCCAGGGCAACCCACAGAGAAGAAAAACCAAAACGGTAAGTATGATGGTCACGAATAATCTGGAAAATTTCCTCTTCCCAGCACCACAGAACAACCTGGCCAGCAGAGCCAGGGTGGACAGACAGAGGACTACAAGCAAAAACGTTGGGTATGAACTGATAATGATCGCTGATGCAAAACACACAGAGTAATTTTCATAACTGAGACCAGAGAAATAACAGAAATATCCATGCAGAATGCAGATCAACAAGGACAGGACCCAGATCACAGCACACATCACAGTTGATGTGTTTTCTGGGCGGCGGCAGCGATACCAGATGGGGCACAGGACAGACAGGCAGCGCTCTGTGCTGATGGCACTGAGCATGCTCAGGCCTGTGATGTAGAGAAAAATTTGGATGGTCCTAAAGCAATGGACCAAGATCCAGTTGGGTGGGGGAACCTTGAGAAGAAGCATTGTGGAATCTATGATGTGACAGAGAAGGTAGAGGAAGTCAGCTAGGGCCAAGTTTAGGATGTAGACTAAAAAGGCATTCCTTTGCAAGTGGAAGCCCAGGAGCCACAACACAATGCCATTTCCTGTCAGCCCGACCAGTCCGAAGATGATGATCATCAAGTGTTGGATCAGGGTCTCAGTGTCAATACTTCCAGGGATGGTTTCGTCCATTGGTTTGGTTGTTGTGGGTGCTATTGCCGAGGCTGAGGTGTTTAGGTCCAGAAACCCTGCACTGGTGTTGCTGGAAACACAAAGAAGAAATGAGGCCTTCACTATGGACACAACTTTTAATTTCTTTTTCTGTTTTTTTTTTTTGTTGTTGTTGTTTTGTTTCTTTTTGTGGGGTTTTGTGTTTGTTTTTTTTTTTTTTTAATTTTTTGTATTGGATATTTTCTTTATTTAAATTTCAAATGTTATCCACTTTCCTGCTTTTTCCCCTTCTCAGAAACCCCCATCTCATCCTCCCTCCCCCTAATTCTCTGAGGGTGTTCCTCAACCCACACACCCACTTACACCTTTCTGCCCTGGATTCCCTTAAAATGGGGCATCTATAGAACCTTCATAGGGTCAAGGACCTCTTCTTCCATCCATGCATGACATGGCCATCCTCTGCTACATAAGCATCTGGAGCCATTGTTACTCCTTTGTTGATGTCTTAGTCCCTGAGAGTTCTTGGTTGGGGGGACGGTCTTGTGTGTCAATATTGTTGTTCTTCTTATGGGGCTGCAAACCCCTTCAACTCCCTCAGTCCTTTCTCTAACTCCTCTGTTAGAGACCCTGTGCTCAGTCTAATGGTTGGCTGCTAGCATTGGCCTTTGTATTTGTAAGGCTCTGACATGGCCTCTTAGGAAACAGCTATATCAGGTTCCTGTCAGCATTCACTCCTTGGCATCCACAATAGTGTCTGTGTTTGGTAAATGTACTTTGGATGAATCCCCAGGTGGAACAATCTCTGGGTGACTTTTCCTTTAGTGTCTGCTCTACACTTTATCCCCATATTTGCTCTTGTGAGTATTTTCTTCTCCTTCTAAGAAGGACTGAAACACCCACACTTTGTTTTTCCTTCTTATTGAGGTTCATGTGGTCTGTGAATTTTATCCTGGTTATTTGCAGCCTTTGGGCTCATATCCAATTATCAGTGAGTGTATACCATGTGTGTTCTTTTGTGATTGGGTTACCTAACTCAGGATGATATTTTCTATTTCTATCCATTTCCCTAAGAATTGCATGAATTTCTCATTTTTGATAGGTGAGTATCACTCTGTTGTGTAAATTTACCATATTTTCTGTATCCATTCCTCTGTTGAGGGAAATCTAGGTTTTTTTCCAGCTCCTGGGTATTATAAATAAGGCTGCTATGAACATAGTAGAGCATGTGTCCTTATTAAATGTTGGAACATCTTCTGGGTATATGCCCAGGAGTGGTATTGCTGTATCCTCTAGTAGTACTATGTCCAATTTTCTGAGGAACCACCAAACTGATTTCTTGAGTGGTTTTACCAGAAAACATTATCAGCAGAAAGGGAGTAGTGTTCCTCTTTCACCACATGCTCACCAGCATCTGCTGTCACTCAATTGCTGCTGAGTTTTTGATTTTAGCCATTCTGACTGTTGTGAGGTGCAATCTCAGGGTTGTTTTGATTGAACACACCTTTTGTTAAAGACATATATTATTAATACATATTTGTTGGGAACAAACAAAAGAAACCAATTCTAAGAATTATTATTTCGTTTTCAAACTCCATTTAATCAGAGAAACTAAGTCCAAGGTCCCAGGACCCTGTGGGAGCTGGGGACTTCCCAATAGACAAACAGCTTCTACTATAAGGAAATAGTTGTGAGAGTCCAGATATCATAGGTGTAACTTCTCCATCTTGCTGGCAAGGTCAAATTAAGTATCTCTTCCCAGGTCTAGAAACTTACTCCTATCCTGATTGGAGAAAACTCCCTTGCTCAACCCCTCATGTCAAAACATGATTGGACAATGCTACAGTCCATTCTTCTCCCCTATCATTAAGGTTCCATTCCTTAAATAATCTGTACAGCATTCCTTTAAGGTTGTAGTTAGGCTTTAGGATCTGTTCTGCAGTCCCATGAACCAGAATCAGATTGATTACAATAATTTTTGTCATTTGCACTGCCATAGTATTTGAGTTATGTTGGATTTATGTTGGATTTAAGCAGACCCCAAAACATACTCACTGTATAAGTTGATGAGTTTTATTATGAGGTTTTCTGGTATTTATAATGCACTTTTTATGATCATTAATTAATTGTCAGGCCTAGCTTTCCTTATAGGAACAATGGTTTTTGTGTTCCAGGGGAGTGGATAGAGGCTGGCAGAGGACAGGCAACTTATTAATAATCCCAAAGTCCAGGAACTCATACCTCTCCTTTGAGGAATCCCTTAGAATCATCACATTGGTGTTTTGAGTATATGTGGATGGGAGAAAAGCCAGAGAAGAAATATCCAAAGTCAGTAAATATCCAACTTTGAGATGACAGTCAATACTATAGATTAAGAAACACTCCAGCTTAAAGAAAGTACAGAAAGAGTGAGGAGAATTTGTTGGCAACATGGAAGGGAATAGCAGTTGTCTAGGAAGAAAAATCAGAGTCTGGAACATTTATTTTTTACTACAGAATTTCATAGAGGACCTCCAGACCAAGGGAGGATGCAGACAGGCACCCAGTAATGAATGCAGGGCTTCCTCCTTGTGATCTTGTAAGAGACACTAGCCACTATGGTCCCAATGGAATAGAAAAGGAAGAAAGTGGAAACCCAGCAAATCTTTTACTTCTCATTATGGGCTTAGCAATGTTCAAAGCTAATTTCAGGGCATGAGGTATTTGTCTGTTATATTGAACCAGTGTCTTTAAAAGGAACAAATTATATTTAGATTGTTGCCTTGCATACTTAGGTTTGTAGAATCCTTGCTTAACATGGGCAAAAAAAAAAAAAATAATAAACTTAACCAGACAGAGGAGTAATATTCTGGTCATGCTGTGTGAGCCAGTTTTAATACTCATCTCTGATCTCTTGCTGTGGGGCTCAAGGCTCTGTGTCCTCACATCTTTACAACACTGGACTATGATGCCCTTCACCCCTACACACTCTCCTCATGATGCGTGCATCACTACCCACTCCTCCCTTGGTGCTAATGGTCATGACATACTCCCATTGTGCTGTTCTACAACACTTCACACACCAACATGGAATTCTATCCCTCTACACCATGATGTCCTTTATCAGTACACACTCCTAACATGATGCTATAAATAACTACAGAAGCCTAAGAGTATGGTATAAATAACTACACACTCCCACCATGATGCTCTACACACTATACACAGCAACACAGTGATCAACATCCATACAGAGTTCCACATGATGCTCTACATCACATGGGGACCCTAATTTAACTAGATCACTACTCAAGGATTGCTCAGCCCACAGTGTGTGTGGTCCTTTTGCATCAATCATTAGTGAATAAATTTGCCTACAAACTTGCCTGCCATTCAATCTGATGGAGACATTTTCTCATTTCTCTCTTGGTTTGTCAAGGTTTGTGTTGAGTTGACAAAAATACCAACCCAACGCAACCAAACCAAACTAACCAAACAAGATATACCATGGCCAATAAAGAGGAATATTTCTGAGGGCCTTTCAAGATTCTCGGTCCAGACACTCTCCATTTCATGTTCAATGGTGTAAACTAGAACTGTGATTTGAAAGAGTTTCCTGCGAGACAAATGGCACCCCAAGATATTCTTACACAAGTTGAAATGAATTCTCAGGTTCATTTGGTGAGATTCTCAAAGTATATTGAAGTCATGACCCTTGTGAGACCAGGTACTGCTTGAGTTGATATTAGACATAGCCATTTTTCTTGTAGTAAATCCAGAATACAAAAGTTGCTGGATTGTGGTATTTTCCACTTGAATTCCAAACGAAAGCTAGAAATTCTGGCAGTAACTGTAAATGTAGCAGGGTAGCATGCTTTACAGAGGTCAGCCCCAAGAGTGTGGCAAGTGAATCTTTAGAGTAATGCCTAAACTGCAGTGGGAAGCCAAGGATGTTGGAGATGTCACAGATAGATAGTTCTGCAGAGGAAAGGCACAGATACCAAGTAGAACCAGCTTCAGAGGGAGGCCAAGTGGGTTAGAAATAGCAAGTCTCTAGGAGCTTAGCTGCCCAAGACTCTTGGTGCTTAGGTCATGATATCATACGCTCTAGATATTGGACATGGGCCACAGATTGCTCATTTCAGGGTTTTGTTCTTGGTGTGATAGTGTCCTTTCTGTCCATTTCTCCCTTTTTCCCCATTGGTATGTTGATGTTTACTCTGTGTCACAGTTGGATTGGATTATACAATTTTTATATTTTCATAGTAATTATGGCTGAAATAACATCCTGAGTCTCATGAGAGTCTGAATTTAAAATGTTGGCTCTGATAAAGCTTTTGGGGACATTTGAAGTTGGAGTGGGTAGAACCCTGGGTAGATTTTTCATTGTGAGAGAGGCAGAAGTCAACTGTAAAATTTTGTGGTTTAAAGTGATGATTTGGGGTGTCAGGTTGGAAAGAGGTGGATTTGTCACAGCTCATCTTGACTGTAAATTTGATTATGTTAGCAAAGTCAGGGGAGATCTATTTAGCATATCTTTCTATATGTTTGTAAGGTCACCTCCAGAGATCAGCTGATGAGAATGGATGCAATAAATATATTAAACCACTGGTGGGCTCCATATGATTGTTGTGTTTTTGGTAGTTGGGGCCTTCTTCGATGATATAGGACAGTAGCAGTGTGTTCCTTGGGGTCACAGCTTTCTCTAGCATCCTCTCTGTATGCTGATTTCATTCATTAGTTCTAGTGTTGGGGGAACTTAGAGCGTTTAATATAAGTCAGATCCTGTCACCTGAAAAAGTTAGGACTGGACCTTCTCACTCTTAATTAATATTTATATCTTTTATCTTGCCAGAACTCAGCAGCAAGGACTTCTAGTACTGTGATTATTTGTGTATGCTTGGCCCAGGATATGGCATGATTAGTTGTGGCTCTGTTGGAGTAGGTGTTTCATTGTAGGTGTGGGTTATAAGACCCTCATTCTAGCTGTGTGGAAGCCACTATTCTTCTAGCTGTCTTCAGATGAATTGGTAGAACTATAAGCTCCTCCTGCACCATGCATGCCTGCCTGGATGCTGCCATGCTCCTTCCTTGATGATAATGGACTGAACCTCTGAACCTGCAAACCACCACCCAGTAAATATTGTTCTTATAAGAGTTGTCTTGGTCATGGTGCCTGTTCACAACAACAAAACTGCAACTAAAACAACTAATATGGTGAATCATATAGTAAAAGCCATCTTTGACTTTTCCTGTTTTATTAGAGATTTAGAGAAAAGGCTTTCAGCTTTTCCTATGACATCAGCTGGGCCTCACTGAGTGTGATGTTTTTTGTGTTGAGACACACCTCTTTTGGATCTGTCCATTAAGATTCACTTTTGGTATTTTGAAAGGAATGCATATTCAGAAATTTCACATTTTCCGTATTTTTGGATGATTTTACTAGAATTTTGTTTTTTGTTTTTGTCTGTGTATGTGTGACAATATGTGTGTGTGTGAGTGCATGTATATGTGTGTGTGTCTGCGTGTGTTGTGTGTATGTGTATGCATTGGGGAAGGGCAGAGATTGATGACCATTGTTGTTTTTCTCAATTGCTCCATAGCTTAGTTTTTACTTTGGAGCATCTAACTGAGTCTACAGCTCTCTCATTTAGTTATATTAATTGGCCCCCAAGTCTGGAAGTATTGTTTTGTCTCTGCTTTCTTTACCAGTATTTGCCATGCCTAGCTTGATGTGAGATGCCTGGTTTTTGAGTTCTGGGCCACATGCTTGTGCAAAAGGCACTTTACCAACTGAATAATCTTCCCATAATCTCCTTCCTTTATTTTGCTCATTAGTGAAATTCATGATGTCTTTTCTTCTAGTCGTGAGGACTGAAGCTGAAGCTCGTGTGTGCTAAAAACTTATACCACACGCAGGCCTCCATGAAATCTCTTGAGTGTGTTGGCAAGCTTACCATATATGTATTCAAGGAATGTGTTATGGATTTAATGCTCACAATCTTATTGTGTGCACCTAGAAATTCTAAGCAGCTTGCTAATGTACTCTTGAGCTCCCAAAATTGAGGTTTGTGGTGATCTTGTTGTTGGGGGTGTTGTCACTGTCTCACCACTAGGAGGCACACAAAGCCCGGGTTTGTCCTAAGTTCAAAGATGGATCCAAAGGAGCACATAAAGGGGAAGTTTGCCTTCAGAAGTCTCCACTGGCTCTGTCTTAGATGCAGGCAAGTTTTCTGCTCACCAACATGTGCTCAGGCACTGTAGCGCTTTTTCTAGCTGTGATGTAACCATAGCTCTCATACAATGGTTTGGTGTAGATTTCACTGTTTTTTCTTCTGTCATTACTGCCTGGGTTTGGGAGAGGTATGTAGTGGGCATTGTGTTAGGAAACACTGACATTCTTAAGCCCACAGAGACAATGTAGAACTTGGGGGGAACATGATATTTCTGTTGCAGGCTTCCTTTTGTTGAGGTAAATTCATGGTTAAAAATAGCATGCTCAGATACAGGTAAGCAGGCACACCGAATTCTAAGGCAACAACTTGAGGATTCTACTTTGTCCTATGTTAGTCGCTGGGACTTAAATAGGGGATGTGCCCTCTGAGAATGAGAGATGGATGGTAGGATATATTGAAGCCATTTACACCAGAGAGATAATGGATGAAGAAGTCTGCACTATGTCACTGATTCCCTAATGCCCAGACTAAGGCTGTTGTTGCAGTAAATGAAACAAAAACCTGTCCCTTTCAGGGACAGACTCTGTGGCCTCCAGGGTGGAGTTAGATAGTCAATATGAAAATGCTGGCCAGTGGATGAGGTGTTTAAGCTCTATCTAGTGTTCTATCTCAGTTAAGTGGGTCTGATATTCTGTAAGGCTAAGTCACAGGTTCACTTTCCTGCCTTATCTCCCATTGGGTAGAGTCTTCTGTCTTTGTGAGGTGGGGTAGAGATGGGAGAGATAGCCATTAACTCTTGGCTAGTGTAGTTCTAGAGTGTCAGTTCTGTGCCACTTGCTTAGAAGGGAATGTGAGTTTCTGACTGGCACTAGGTGTCATAGTGAAACACCTGATACAAGAATTTAACTCTAAGATCTGGACTCAATTTACTTTACTTTCTTGATTTAACAGGGATCTCTCTCTACTAATTTGGGGAGAGGTGATACAGGAAAATTTCCCTTTCTGCTTCTAGGGTGTCTTAAGAAATACTCAAACCAGGTATTCTAGTTTGGTGCCTAGTCCTCTCATTTCTCCTGAAGATGCTGTGGTGAATGAATAGGCCTACCACAATGAGGACAGATGGGGGAAGATAGCGAATTATCTGGGACCTTCCTGCATTTCTGCTGATCAGCTGTAATGCTGTCAGGAGTAGTGAGTCCTATAAGGGGCAGGAGGAATAACACCACACTGTAGACTAAGACAAGGAAAAGCCCAGTTATACTTTAGATTTACAGAAGAAACAATAGACTCTAACATAGAATGATAAACAAACACATAGGAGGTGAGGCACAATTATCTTGACCCAAGTAGGGCTGCAATCAAAGAGACAAGGTCTATAGGCGGTTTCTCTGCAAAAACAAGTTTTAAGACTCTATCTGGACCTGGTTGGTGGTGTCACATTAGATCCCAACACTTGGGAGGCAGAAAATCTCTGTGAGTTTCAAACCAGCATGGTCTACAAAGTGAGTTCCACTACAACAAGGGTTACACTGAGAAACCTTGATTCAGAGAGAGAGGGGGGAGGGGAGAGAGAGAGAGAGAGAGAGAGAGAGAGAGAGAGAGAGAGAGAGAGAGAGAGAGAGAGAATTAATTTGCATCCCAGAAGCCTGTACTTGGGGAGGGGTCCCCAATATTTCCTACCTTGCTCACTGTTCCCAAGAAAGTGGATTATATTTGGAGTGGTGGGAAAGTCAAGCCCTTTGCCTTGGGCAATAACATCAAACATTTTTATATAACTATGCCCAAATATATCTTGGATATGAATGTCTACTCTGACAAGCAGTGTGGATCTAGAATGTTGATTGTTGTTCCCTGGCACAGGATGTACTTGGGAAGAAAATAGTAACTTCTGAAGAGGTAATAAAGCCACACACAAGGGCAGCTGCCACCTAAATTCTGGAGTTTAAGTTTCAGGATTCAAATGCAATGGATATGGAAAGTAATATGGTGTGATATATTAAAGAATTGATTAATCCCCAATAACAGAATATAAATATGCCAAAAATTGTTGAAATACCAGAAAAATAATTCAATAGCCCAGTGTTAAAGGCCATGACCATCCTCTAGGCATATTTGAACAAGCTGAGGAAGAGAGGGTGTCAGCTGAAAACATAGGTGAGTGTGAATATGGAGGTGCACTCTTTTAGTCTCAGCTCTCAGGAAGCAGAGGCAGGTGGATCTCTGTGAGTTCAAGACAAGGCTGGTCTGCAAAGCAAGTTGTAGGTCAGTCAGGGCTGCAAGGTGAGACCCTGTCTTAACAAAACAAACTAAAGCAGCAGTAGCAATAGCAGCACCACCAAAAGCAAAGCAGCAGTAGCAGCGGCAGTAACAGCAACACAACAATAGTTGGTGAGAATAACCAGAAACAAGAAAGAGAAGTTCACCAAGAAAAATGAAACTAAAAACAAAAACCAAAAGCCCATACTACTCAAAATCAAACCCAAACTCAAATGGAAATGTTGAAGCTTAGAGAACACATTAAGTTAAATCTCAGCAGGAAGGGTGAGCAGCAGGCTACACCATGCAGAAGAGGAGCAGGAACTGAAGACAGTGTTAAGGAAATATTAAGTCCATGAAGCAATAAAGAAAAGACAGGTGGATAGAACTGCAAGTTTTTAGAGCTCTGGGCCACTTTTAAGATATCAAACCTCAGAATTGAAGAGTTTAACCTATTTACAAATGAAACACACACACACACACACACACACAAACAAACAAAAACAAAAACAAAAACAAAAAACTGTGTGGAATTATAAAATGCAGAAACACATGTTCTTTCAGCCATGCATTTAATAAAAAGAAACAAAGGAAGTGTGGATGTCTCTCATGTCAACCAAGATTGCTTTGTGACAATATTATTTCTTGAAAGTGACAGAGTAGTAAATAACCCCCTCAGTTAGACAGGCACAGCTAAGTCATTCTTGGCCACCCACAGAGCACCACAGACTCTGAAGAGATCCTACACCTTAGAGCAACAAAGATAGCTCCAAACACCAGAGCCCAGCAGGGAAGGATTTCACAAGAGGAATAGGTGAACAGTTGGAAGCTTGTAAGAATGATGTATTAAGTAAGCCAGAAAGCTTAAAAGAAGAGAGAGAGAGAGAGAGAGAGAGAGAGAGAGAGAGAGAGAGAGTGTTTGTGTGTGTGTGTGTGTGTGGGAGAGAGAGAGAGAAATATAGACAGAGATAAAGACAGAGACAGAGAGACAGACAGACACACATAAAGAGAGAAGAGAGTGAGAGAGCAGAGAGAGAGAGAGAGAGAGATAGACAGAGATAAAGACAGAGAGAGACAGACAAACACACACATAAAGAGAGAAGAGAGTGAGAGAGCAGAGAGAGAGAGAGAGAGAGGAGATAAAGCATTGAATCTAACTTCAACCAGTAGAATGATTACATCAAATTACAAGCCTCTGAATACAGTCCTCAATAATAACCAAATACTAAACAGTTTAACTCTCCTTCAGAAAGACATGGAAGGGCAAGAAAGTAATGCTGGTTGAGTACAGGAAGCATAGACAAAGTGTCTAGAAAGTGAAGGAAGGGAGGCAGGAATACCCTTCTCCATCTCCCAAAGAGGAGACTTAAGTCAAAACTAGTAAGTAGAGAGGAATTCTTCCATTGCACACTAGTAAAGAGAATGATCAAAAAGGGAGACATGAGGATCAGAATCAACCACCCCCTCAAAAAATAGTAGTTGTTAAGAGGGAGGAGATCAGCAGGAGCTGGGGGTGTTGAGGGAATGTAATGGAGGTGAATTTGATGAAAATACAATATGTACATTATAAAAATGATAAAAAATCCCACTATGTAGCTAATATGTTAATAAAAATGGAAAAGAGAAAATGTAAGGATTGAAAATACATATGCACTAAATGTTGGCACACACAATTTTAAAGCAAATAACTGGATATAAATGATTGATAGGTCCAAGAACAAAAACAGCTGTTGACTTGAATACTCCACCCTCACCAATAAATACACTATCCAGAGAAATTATTAACAAATAAACTTTAGAGTTAAACTATCCCGTAGTTCAAAGAGACTTTACATATAGAGAATATTCCATGTGATAGCTGTGGAGTACACATGCTTCTCTAAGAAAGATCACAATTTAGGTGACCCATGAAATCTCCATGACACAAATGCTTAAGCAGGACCTCATAATGACATCATTTGACATACCAGTGTGGATGGGGGAAGTCTCACAAGCTGCAATTCATGTACAAGATCCTCTTACTCTAAGAGACCTGGGATCCTCCCCTCCTGCACAGTGAGGAAGCCCTTGAGTTGTGTTTGTGAATCAACCTACAGGTAAGAGACATAAACACCTGGGCATGAAAAAAAAAAAAAAGATGAGAGAATATGTTTCCTTAAGGGGTAATTCTCCTGATAGATTATGCAATCCCAAGTCATCAGCTCTAAACACATATCCAATCAAGCTACACTAAATGATCTCAGGATGATGTAAGTATGTGTGTATGTATGTATGTATGTATATGCATATATGCATACTTGTATGTTACAATAATAAAGAAGAGGTTATGGATTTTATGGGGAAGCACATGGAAGGGGGACAAAGAGGAGTGGAGTGAGAAGATAATCTGTGGAAATGATATACATATAGTACTCATGTATTAAATTCTCAAAAAATTAAATAACCCAATTTTTTTACATATAGTAGAAATATAATCATAGTAGAATAAACCAAGAAACCAATAGCAAAGAAACTATGAAAACTTTAAAATATATGGAGATAGAAACTTATCTTGGATAAAGTAACTATTAAGGAAATAAAAAATTGTCACATGGTCAGCCCTAAAACATACATAGAAGTGA
Organism: Mus musculus; assembly: GCF_000001635.26. NCBI lineage: Eukaryota > Metazoa > Chordata > Mammalia > Rodentia > Muridae > Mus > Mus musculus. Next base: position 47,835,256 of record NC_000073.6, read on the forward strand.
CAGTACACAGACCAAACAGGTTGTACCTAGGAATATATATGCATACATATGTATATCTATCTACCTATCTATCTATCTATCTATCTATCTATCTATCTATCTATCTATCTATCTATCTATCTATCTATATCTTTCTATCGTATATCTATATATCTATCCTAGGTATGTATATATAGGATATGTGTGTATGTATCCTATATACATAGATACATATATGCAATAAATAACAATTAGGGAAAAAAGAGAAGGGTGTGGAGGGATATGTGGGAAGGTTTGGAGAGAGAAAATGGAAGGAAGAAATGTAACTAAACCACAATCTGAAATATAAAAATAATATTGAAAAAGTAAATGACAAAACATGCTATTTTCAAAATAAATCTTAGAATACTATGAATATCAAAACAGAGCTTACATAAGTTTCACATAGTGCAAAGGCAGTGTTAATCAGTAGGTTATAGCTAGGAGTGCAATTGTTAAAGATAAGAGAAAACTAAAACAACTTAAGGATGTACCTCCAAAGTCTTAGAAAAGCAAGAACAAGACAAACCCTAGTTGATAGACAGAAGCAATCAAAACCAGTGTGAAGGTCAATGAAGTGAACACTAAAGAACAATACACTGAACAAGTAAGATGAGCTGGTCCTCTGAGAAGCTAAACCAGCATTAGTACCATCAGCCACACAAACCTAAAGTTACAGAGATAAGACCAAATAAAATTAGAGACTGAAGAGAAGGCATAATGACAGAGGATTACTAGGGAATATTTTTGAAGAGTTGTTATCTGATAAATTGGAAAAAGTGTGAAGAAATGGATACATTTCCAGACAATATTTAAAATGCAGTAGTTTTATTATATAGCATTAGGAAATGTCTTGTTGGGGTTTAACTGCTCTGGACTGACAGTATGACAAAGGCAACTCTTATAAGGACATTTAATTGGGGCTGGCTTACAGGTTCAGAAGTTCAGTCCATAATCAAGACAGGAGCATGACAGCAACCAAGCAGGCATGGTGCAGGAAGAGCTGAGTTCTACATCTGAAGGCCTAAGGAGAAGACTGGCTTTCAGACAGATAAGAGGAGGGTCTTAAAACCCATATCCACAGTGACACATTTCCTCCAACAAGGCTACACCTTCTAATAGTGCCCTCTCTGGGCCAAGTATATACAAATCATCACAGGAAATGTACTGAAGAATAAATCAGGGCAATAGTCATAGTCAGTGAAATAGGATTTCCTAGGAGTAAGAATAACCAGGGTCAGATAGAATGGAATAGTGAAATAGTTAGGCTCAGAGGAAAGAAATTGAAGAAGACACTTAAAGCTTTGAAAAGATCCATGTCTGTCTATTGTCTGCATCAGTAATGTGAAAATGGATTCAGGGCAGTCTCCACTAAAGTCCAATTACATTCTTGCAGGAATAGAAACAAAAACCCTGAAGTTCATAGAGAAACACAAAAGTCCAGAAATGACCACAACAATCCTGAGCAAGAACACTGCTAGTAGCATCACAGTATCTGGTTTCAAGTAGTAATACTGACCTCAACCAACGAACCAAGAGGACACCAGTCAAAGAAATGAAAATGGACACCAATGTTGTAGAGGGCAATAGTCATAGTGTAGTTTACAATGTGTAATTGTAAAACCAAACAGCTGCTTCCATCTGTCCCTCAACAAAATGAAGTAAGATGGCCTCTTCAGGAAACAATGCTATTAAACAGGAAATACACAGGTAGAAGACTGAAATTACCCCCATCTGACATGCTTCACAAAATCAATTAAAATGATCATCCCAGGCCAAATGAATATCACTAAGGCAATAAACAGGAATGGATGCAGTTGAGGGCACAGTGAAAACAGATGCCTTGATTACTGGAGGGAATATAAGTTACTGCAGCCAGTAAGGCTGTTAGTGTTGCTATCATTCAAAAAGTAGATCTAAAATTGTCATAGGCTCCACATAGGCTGCTTTTGGGTGAATAGCTCAAGATATCAAAGTCAGTATAAATAGAGACAATTATAACTACTATAGTTATAGTTATGTTTATTGTGGTCTTATTCACAATAGGAAAATTATGGAAGCAACCTACATTGTCAAAAAAGAATGTATGGATTATGGATAAAGGAAATATAAGCACACACTCATACATGCACACATACAAACACACAGAGACACACACACAAACACACACACCAGTTTTATTCAGCTATATAGGAAATAATAAGGGACTGGAATATGGCTCAGTATATCAAGTGCTTGGGTTCAAATAGCCAGTTCCCTTATACAAAGCCATGGAGATGGTTCAGTGTTAGTGCACTTGTCCTGTAAACATTAAGAGTGGAGTTCAGATCTCCAGAACCTACTTCTAAGCTGGGTAGCTGCATCAGCACCCTGTAATCCAAGCACTTGGGAGGCAGAAAGAAGCAATGCTGGCTGATTTTATGTGTACTTGAAACAAGCTGAAAGGAGGGAACCTCAAAAATGCCTCCATAATATTCAGTTGTAGGGCATGTTCTTAATGAATTACTGATGGGGTGGGCCCAGCTCATTGTTGTAGTGCCACCCCTGGGCATGTGTCCACCTCCATGGCCTTTGCATTGGCTCCTGCCTCCAGGTCCCTGCCCTGCTAGAGTTCCTTTTATCACTGTTTCTGATGATGAACTGTTATCTGGAACTGAGAGCAAAACAAACCGTTTCCTACCCATGATGCCTTTCCCTACCCAAGTCGTTTTGGGTCATAATTTCATCACAGAAATAGTCACCCTAAGTAAGACCCTAATAGTTGCCCAGAGTGAGCTGGCAAGCCAGATTATCTGGAATTGGCCTAGCTCTAGGATTGGTGAGAGACCCTGATCCAATCAATAAAGTTTTTGTGGGGAGTGTGGTCAAGGAAGATCCCTTATTTCTACTTCTAACCTATACTCACACGTGCATAAGCAATGGAATCATTGCAGATTGAGGAACATTGAGGGATTTGGAAAATTGAAAAAAAATCCCACATGACAGTACAATTTGGGATTGTTTAGAGGATGGAGCAGAAGAGCAAGAGGAGGGAGGGAAGAGAGGGTGGTGAAGATATGAATCCCTTCCAGGTACTGCATTTACATATGAAACATCATTAGCAAAATCAGTTATTCTGCACGATTTATAAATCCTGATGAAAAAGATAGCTGTTCAAAATTGTGTCTTAATGAGGAGATGACTGTTTATTCTGCTGCTATGTTGCTTCCATATCTTAATTAATTTCTTGTCTTCATATCCTTGAACTTTACTGACAGTTTTAAGGAGAATTGGACTGGTCTACATTTCCTATCATTCCTCTCCCTGTTTTAAAATCAATGCTATTTTAGCTTTGTTAGTGTCTTTCAGAGAACTCACAATCTCTTGAGATTTATAAAGCTGTGTCTTTCTTTTCCTGATGTTTGATCATTTGTGGGGACACACTCCTTTTTCATTTTTCTTTGGCGGGGACACACCTCCTCCCTGCTTGGTGTCTAATTTGTGATGTTGAATGGGCGTCTACTGCTGACCCTAAGCAGTCAGGGCCTGCTTTCTGTTTCTCTTGATAGCTGGGCAGTCCCTTTTCTGTGAATTTGTGTCGGTTAGCTGACTGGGCTCTGTTGTTTTCCAAGACCACTGGCTGATGTCTGCAACCTAATAGAGCAAGAGGATGTGCACTGAAGTTACCTCAGGTCTGCTGGAACACTGTGTGCATTCTCTGGCCATAAGGGTCTGTGATTTGAGCTCATCTGTTGAGCAGGTCAGTAATACAAGCTTTAGTGGTAAGGAGATCAGGATGGAGTCTGATGTATATTAGCTAGGAGGTTCTAAACACTCACTGTCCAGTCTGTCTGCAACAAACTCACCAAAAGGGATTCGACTATGCTCACTTTTTCATCTCCTGGTACTAAATACAATTTGAATATGCTGCCCCAATATCGAGTTATGTGAATATAAGCACACAAAAGATGTAACTATAGATTCAGAAATAAGTTATAGATAGAATCTTACCTTTCTCCCATTCCACTTGCTGGATGTAGCTTGCTGGCTTGTGTAGAAGGAGAGATACAGTCACTACAGAATATTTCCTTGCTCTGAAGAAGCGCATTTACAAGTTGAGAGGAAGTAAAGGTTATCAATACCCCAGACAGACCTGTGATTTCCTTCTCAGAGTTCTATTGGCAAGTGGGAGTGTAGGGTCTGTTACATCATATTCCTCCTGAGACATTTTTCAATCTCTGCTTTTGCTATGCTTTTATCTCTCAACTTGCACCCATCACAACTCCACTGTGTCTTTCTTCCTGTAAGTGATTGTTGCTTGGAGTTTCCTGCCACCTGGACAATAATGCCAAGCAAAGTGAGCAGTGTCCTTAAGCACTCAGTAGGAACGGAACAAAGTCTCCATCTTTTGCTTTATGTTCCCAATGACCTGGATTTCCTTTTATCTGCTAAAGCAGCAATGTTGGTATATTTCCAGATTCTTCCAAATATCAAAGAAACGCATCAAAGGAAAGGCTAATGTCTCATGTTTTTAATCCCAGCACTTGGGAGGCAGAGGCAGGTGGATTTCTGAGTTTGAGACCAGCCAGTTCTACAGAGCAAGTTCCATGACAGCTATGGTATACACAGAAACCCTGTTTAAAAAAAAAGAAAAGTAAAAGGCCAGTTGTTTTTTGGATTCAATTGTGTGTTAAACTAATTATTCCTAAATATCTTAATAGTTAAGCTTATAGTTTTGATCAGCAAACATTCATTTTCTTGTCTTTTTCTTCCAATGCTGGGTTAATAGGCATATGCCACCACAGATAATTTAAGTGAATCTGGGAATCAACCTCAGGGATTCCTGCATGTTAGTGAAGTGCTTTACAAGCTGAGACATATCCTCACCCCCAGCCCATGAGTGAGAGATTTAAATAAGTAGTCTGTGTCTGGTAAATGAGCAGTGATGAGTGGAGCAAGGGTACCAAGAGTGTGTGCAAGTACTTTGTCCCCATCTTACCTATAGGAAAGTAGAGATGCAAGGCAGTTCAGAAATGGTTCCAGGCTGTCTCAGCTAGTGTTTTACTGCTGTGAACAGACATCACAAACATGGCAACTATCATAAGGACAACATTTAACTGGGGCTGGGTTCCAGGTTCAGAGGTTCACTCCATTATCATTAAGGAGGGAACATCACCCTCTGCTGTACCCTGTGGAGTGGACAATAATGTGGCTGAATGGCTGCTGGAAGGATGAAGGATATGCAACTACTCTCTTCTAATATGTGTGATTCTGAAATGGCTGTTCACACATTAGAAGAGAGAAGAGAAATTTGGAACCCATCAAGAACATGAGTGCAGGAAATAGGAACAGTGCTTGAGTGGAGAACAAAGGCAGACTTTAGGGTCTTGGATGGCTTCCTATCTCTGAAAAGCCCTGCTTAGTTCAGATTGCCCAGGCCTCAGCAGGACGGAAGGCTGTGAGTAAAAGGTAGCAAAAACCTTGACCTATCAAGGCTGAATGCATGCATCTCTCATGTGCTCCCCTGGTGTCTGCAACACTGCTTAGGTTGAGGAGGATGTGGAGGAAAAGCCACAACTTCTGTTATTGTCTTGCAGGGAGCACTGGTCTTCTGCTTTGAGCTACTTTTGTTAGAAACTGTTCTCATTATCATGACCATATACCTGATAAAAAGCAACTTGTGAGTGGAAAGATTTTTTTCTTTTGGCTGGAAGTTTGAAAGAGTAGGATCCATCATGGCTTAGTTCGTGGGACTGCCTATGTTTTCTTCCTCCCAGAGCTAGCCAGTGTCATGTGTAAGTGTGACGCTGATTCTATATCAGAAATCCCTGTGAACCCTTAGTTTTAAGCCATGCTATTCAGATTTCTTCTGGGTTTTCCCTGGCTGTGTAATGAGCTGTGTGAACTGAAGACACCAGAAAAAAAGCTGCATGTGTGTTGGCATCCTTGAGGCTGACAGGTTAAAATTATGACTATGAAAAGTACAAACATTGCATGTCTAGACCAGAGCCAAATTGTGTTGAACTACATTTATTTTTCCTATTAACTATGGATTGCCCATTTCTGTACTTAACATAACCTCCTTAACATTAGGTCTTAATATCCTAACAGGCCATGCATGTCCACCATTCTAAAGGCTAAGAGTGCTATCAGAGAACATCAGAGGCCTATAGCAGTGATTTTCTGCTTATACTTAACCTGCCTAACCGAGGTTTCCATTGGCATGTTTAAAATTTATTTATAGTTTTTCTCCCCCTGTAATACTATTACTGTAGAACTCTCAGGTAGCTGTTTCTAAAATGGAACCTAGTATTAGGTGCAATTCAAACCTGTGTTCTTGAGCCATAGACCTCATAAGTGGATCAAAATAAGCTCTCATGTTCCTTTGAGGTGAGAGTGCTGTCTTATGTGAATGATGGAAGGAGCTGTCTATCCACACTTGTTAGTAGTTCCTATATGACTAGTATATATTCTCTTGGTAATTTCTCTTTTTATATTAGATATTTTATTTATTTACATTTCAAATGTTATCCCTTTTCCTATTTCTACATTGAGAACCCCCTATTCCTTTCTCCCTCCCCCTGCTCCTCAACACAACCACTCCTGATTCCTCGCCCTGACATTCCCCTATATAGTGGGACACATAACCTTCACTGGACCAAGGGCCGATCCTCCCATTAATGACTGGTTAGGTCATCCACTGCTACATATGCGGCTAGAGTCATGAGTCCCACTATGTGTGGTCTTTGGTTGGTGTTTAGTCCCTGGGAGCTCTGGAGGTACTGGGTAGTCCATATTGTTCCTCCTATGGGGCTGCAAACCACTTCAGCTCCTTGGGTTCTTTCTCTAGTTCCTTCATTGGGAACCTTGTGCTCTATCCAACGGATGGCTGTGAGCATCCACTTCTGTATTTGTCAGGCACTGGCAGAGACTCTCAGGAGACAGCTATATCAGGTTCCTGTCAACAAGCTCTTGTTGGCATCCACAATAGTGTCCAGGTTTGTTGGTTGTATATGGGATGGATCCGCAGGTGGGGCAGTCTCTAGATGATCATTCCTTCTGTCTCTGCTTCACACTTTGTCTCTGTAACTCCTTCCATGGGTATTTTGTTCCCCTTCTAAGAAGGATCAAAGTACCCACACTTTGGTCTTCCTTCTTCCTGATTTTCATGTGTTTTGTGAATTGTATCTTAGGTATTCTGAGCTTCTGGGCTAATATCCACTTATAAGTGAGTGCATACTATGGGTGTTCTTTTGTGATTTGGTTATATCACTCTGGATGATATCCTCTAGATATATTCATTTGTCTAAGAATTTCAAAAATTCATTCTTTTTTATTATTTTTTATTTTATTACAAATTTTTATTAGATATTTTCTTTATTTACATTTCAAATGCTAACCTGAAACTTCCCTAAACCCTCCCCCCACACTTCTCCCCTACCCATCCACTCGCAGTTCTTGGCCCTGGCATTCACCTGTATTGGGGCATATAAAGTTTGCAACCAAGGGGCTCTCTTCCCAATGATGGTTGACTAGGCCATCCTCTGCTGTGTATGCAGCTAGAGACATGAGCTCTGGAGGTACTGGTTAGTTTATATTGTTGTTCCAGTTTATATTGTTGCAGACCCCTTCAGTTTCTGGGTGCTTTCTCTAGCTTCTCAATTGGGGGCCCTCTGTTCCATCTTAGAGATGACTGTGAGCATCCACTTCTGTATTTGCCAGGCACTGGCCTAGCCTCATACGAGGCAGCTATATCAGTGTCCCTTCAATCAAAATCTTGCTGGCATATGCAAGAGTGTCTGGGTTTGATGGCTGATTATGGCATGGATCTCCCGGTGGATTAGTCTCTGAATAGTCCATCATTTCGTCTTAGCTCCAAACTTTGTCTCTGTAACTCCTTTCGTGGAAATTCATTATTTTTAATATCTGCATAGTACTCCATTATGTAAATGTACCACATTTTCTGTATCTATTACTCTGTTGAGGGACATCTGGGTTCTTTCCAGCTCCTAGATATTATAAATAAGGCTGCTATGAACATAGTGGAGCATGAGTCCTTATTACAAGTTTGAATATATTCTGGGTATATGATCAGGAGTGGTATTGCTGAATACTCTGGTAGTACTCTGTTCACTTTTCTGAGGAACTGCCAAACTGAATTCCAGACTGGTCGTACCAGCTTTCAATACCACCAATAATGGAGTAGTGTTCCTCTTTCTCCACATCCTTACCAGCATCTGCTATCACCTGAGTTTTTTATCTTAGCCATTCTGAGTGTTGTGAATTGGAATCTCAGGGTTGTTTTGATTTGCATTTCCCTGATGACTAATGATGTTGAACATTTTTTCAGCCATTTGGTATTTCTCAATTGAGAATACTGTTTTTAGCTCTGTACCCCATTTTTAATAGGGTTATTTGGTTTTCTTGAATCTAACTTCTTGATTATTTGTATATATTAGATATTATCCCTTTATCAAATTTAGGATTCGTAAGATCTTTTCCCAGTCTGATGGTGGGCTTCTGGTCTTATTGACAGTGTTCTTTACCTTACAGAAGCTTTGCAATTTTATCAGGTCCCATTTGTTAATTTTTGATCTTAGGGTATAAGCCATTGGTGTTCTGTTCAGGAATGTTTCCCTTGTGCCCATATGTTCAAGGCTCTTCCAAACTTTCTCCCCTATAAGTTTCAGTGTCTCTGGTATTATGTTGAGGTCCTTGATCCACTTAGACTTGAGCTTTGTACAGGAGATTAGAAAGGATCAATTTGCATTTTTCTACATGCTAAAAACCAGTTGAGCCAGCACCATATGTTGAAAATGCTGTCTTTTTTACACTGTATGGTTTTAGCTCCTTTGACAAATATCAAATGACCATAGGTGTGTGGATTCATTTCTGAGTCTTCAATTCTATTGCATTGATCTACTTGTCTATCACTGTACCAATACCATGCAGTTTTTTTGTTTGTTTGTTTGTTTGTTTGTTTGTTTGTTTTTTATCACAATTGCTCTGTAGTACAGCTTGAGGTCAGGCATGGTGATGCCACCAGAGGTTCTTTTACTGTTGAGAATAGTTGTTGCTATCCTAGGTTTTTTTTTGTTATTCTAGATGAATTTAGAAATTGCCCTTTCTAAATCTGTGAATTATTGAGTGGGATTTTGATGGGGATTGCATTGAATCCATAGATTGCTTTTGGCAAGATGTCCATGTTTACTATATTAATCCTGCCCATCCATGAGCATGAGAGCTCTTTACATCTTCTGAGATCTTCTTTGATTTCTTTCTTCAGAGACTTTGAAGTTCCTATCATACAGATCTTTCCCTTCCTTAGAGTCACACCAAGGTATTTTATATTATTTGTGATTATTGTTAAAGGATGTTGTTTCCCTAATTACTATCTCAGCCTGTTTATCCTATGTGTAGAGAAAAGCCACTGATGTGTTTGAGTTTGAGTTAATTATATATGTGGCTATTTCACTGAAGTTGTATATCAGGTTTACACATTTTCTAGTAGAATTTTTGGGGTCACTTTCTTTGATGGGTATTTGTGTGGTTTAAGTATCAGAGTAATTATAGCTTCAAAAAACGAATTGGGTAGAATACCTTCTCTTTCTATTTTGTAAAATAGTTTTAGGAGTATTGGTATTAGGTCTTACTTGAACGTTTGATAGAACACTGCACTAAACCCATTTGGTCTTTGGGTTCTTTTTTTTTTTTTTGGTTGGGACACTATTAATTACTGTTCTTATTTCTTTAGGAGATATGGGACTGTTTAGATGATTAATCTCATTCTGACATAACTTTGGTATTTGGTATCTGTCTATAAAATTGTCCATTTCATACAGAATATCCAGTCTTGTTGACTATAGTCCTTTGTAGTAGAATCTGATGATTTTTTGTATTTCCTCAGATTCTGTTATGTCTCACTTTTCATTTCTGATTTTGTTAATTTGGATACTGTCTCTTGGCCCTATAGTTAGTGTGACTAAAGGTTTATCTATTTTGTTGATTTTCTCAAAGAACCAGCTCCTGGTTTAGTTGATTCTTTGTATAGTTCTTTTTGTTTTCACTTGGTTGATTTCAGCCTTGGGTTTGATTATTTCCAGCTGTCTACTCCTCATTGGTGAATTTGCTTCCTTGTGTTCTAGAGCTTTCTGGTATGTGGTCAAGCTGCTAGTATATGCTCTCTCCAGTTTCTTTTTGGAGACATTCTGAGCTATGAGTTTTCCCTTAGGACTGCTTTCATTGTGTACTATAAGTTTGGGTATGTTGTGGCTTCATTTTCATTAAACTCTAAAAAGTGTTTAATTTCTTTATTTATTTCTTCCTTGACCAAGTTATCATTTTGTAGAGTGGTGTTCAGCTTCCTCATGTATGTGGGCTTTTTATTATTTATGTTTTTAGTGAAGATCAGTTTTAGTCTTTGTAGATCTGATAGGATGCATTGGATTATTTCAATATTTTTATGTCTGTTGAGGCCTGTTTTTTGCCTGATTATGTGGTCAGTTTTGGAGAAGGTACCACTAGGTTCTGAGAAGAAGGTTTATTCTTTTGTTTTAGGATAAAATGTTATACAGGTACGTGTTAAATCCATTTGTTTCATAACTTCTTTTAGGTTCCCCATGTCTTTGTTTAGTTTCTGTTTCCATGATCTTTCCATTGATGAGAGTGGGATGCTGAAGTCTCCTACTATTGTGTGTGGTGAAAAGTGTCCTATGAGCTTTAGTAAAATTTCTTTAATGAATGTGGATGCCCTTGCATTTGGAGCATTGTTGTTCAGAATTGAGCATTCATCTTGGTAGATTTTACCTTTAATGTGTATGAGGTGTCCCTCCTTGATTTTTTTCATAACTTTAGTTTGAACTTTGATTTTATTTCATATTAGGACAGAGACTCCAGCATTTTTCTTGGGACCATTTGCTTGGAATATTTTTTCCAGTCTTTTACTCTGAGGTAGTGTCTGTCTTTGTCCCTGGTGTGGGTTTCCTGTATGCAGCAAAATGTTGGGTCCTCTTTACATAGTCAGTCTGTTAGTGTATGTATTTTATTGTGGAATTGATTCCATTAATATTAAGAGATATTAAGGAAAAGTTATTGTTGCTTCCTATTATTTTTGTTGTTAGAGTTGGAATTCTGTTTATGTGGCTATCTTCTTTTAGGTGTGTTGAAAGATTACTTTCTTGTTTTTCTAGGGCATACTATACTTCATTGCGTTGGAGTTTTCCTTTATTATCCTCTGAAGGGCTGGATTTGTTAAAAGATATTGTGTAAATCTGGTTTTGTCATGAAATATCTTGGTTTCTTCATCTATGGTAATTGAAAGTTTTGCTGGGTATTGTAGCCTAGGCTGGCATTTGTTTTCTTTTTGAGTCTATGTGACATCTCCAGGAGCTTCTGGCTTTCACAGTCTCTGGTGAGAAGTCTGCCTTAGATATTACTTGGCCTTTTTCCCTTACTGCTTTTAATATTCTGTCTTTGCTTTGTACATTTGGTGTTTTGAATATTATGTGATGAGAGGAACTTCTTTTTTGGTCCAAACTATTTGGAGTTCTGTAGGCTTCTTGTATGTTCATGGGTATCTGTTTCTTTAGGTTAGAGAAGTTTTCTTTTATAATTTTGTTGAAGATATTTGCTGGCCCATTAAGTTGAAAATCTTCATTCTCATCTATACCCATTATCCTTAGGTTTGGTCTTTTCATTGTATTCTGGATTTCCTGGATGTTTTGAGTTAGGCTCTTTTGGCATTTTGCATTTTCTTTGATAGTTTTTTTTTCAATGTTTCCTATGGAATCTTCTGCACCTGAGATTCTCTCTTCTATTTCTTGTATTCTGTTGTTGATATTTGCATTTATTACTTCTGATTTCTTTTCAAAGTTTTCTATCTCCAGAGTTGTCTCTCTTTGTGAATTTTTCATTGTTTCTACTTGCATTTTCTGATGGAGAAAAAAATGGCAATATCATCTCAGTCCTGGGGTCAGACACTTCCTAGAGGCAAGCTCTTATCTGGCAAGGATGGTGTACAGAGGGCTGAGTATCAGCACCAACTCCTGGCTTCAGATGTAGGCAAGTAGAACACTGTTTCACCTCCTCTGCCACTTATTCTGCCTATGTGCTTCTAAATGGACCTGCCTTAGAGAGCCACTGGGGAGAAAAGTGTAATTTCTCTTCTTAAAATATTTTGTTGTACATATGGAGTAACCCATGGCTTCAGCCACATAAATATCAGAGAATGGACTTGTTGGGTATTAATGAGAGGAGAGGCCCTTGGTGCTGTGAAATTTCCATTTTCCAGTGTAGGGGAATGCTAGGGCAGGTAGGTAAAAGTGGGTGGGTAAGTGGGGAAGCACCCCAATAGAAGCAGGGAGAGGAGGTAGGATATGGAGTTTTCCAGGGAATACCAGGAAAGGGGATAACATTTAAAATGTAAATAAATAGAATATCCAATTAAAAAAAAAAAGAAAAAATACTTTGTTGTAGAAAGGGCTTGTGCCAGGGCTTAAATATCTTTAAATTGCCTTCCAATGGGACAGGCAAGCAGGATCTCCAAATTTAAAGAATACACTCACTTTCAGGAGGTTCATGTAAAAGCTGAAAGGATTTTCTGCTATTAGCAAATGCAGTATTTAGTAAATCCTGTCCCTCTCTAACCCACGAGTTCAGATGAAAATAAGAATAAATGTTGTGTAAATAAGATACAAAGTAAGTGTAAACTGGAAGGCAAATACTTTGGAGCTTGTGTTTCCTCGCTTGTTGGTTTCACTCCTTGGTTTTGCTTTGGTCACCAGGCTAGTGTCTGAGTCAGCTGCTTTGTCTTGTGATAAAGCACTGACCAAAACCAACTTGGACAGGAAAAGATATATTTCACTTTGTCCCACTCAATCTCAGATTTTTCTGGGAGATCACTGACTTGCTGATCCTGTACTTTTCTTGCTATTCCCCTGATCACTGACGTAATCATTGCCAAACATTCTACTCAACATTTTGTGTTCATTTTATTGGTTCTATGAGTGCGAGTTGCTTTTCTGAGTTTTTATGAGGAAAGCCACTCTAAACATTCTGGTACAATGATTAATTGTGTGAACATAAATTTTATTATCTCTGGAGCAAACACTGAACTTTAGGATTATTTACATATATGGTGAATTTAAATATAACTTAAAATTATTTTTATTTTTAAGTATTTGTCTTTGTGTGGGTATGCACACACATGAGCATGTTCCAAAAGAGTCCAGAAGATTTACAAATCCCTGAAGTTAGTGTTATATGGGTGATGGGAACCAACATGAGGCTCACCCATGTTGGGCTTATAATCTGTTTTTACCCAAACTTTACTGATTTTTAAATGTTAGTCACTTCTAGTAAGAGTAGCATACACTCTTTTTTCTTCATTTTAAAAATTTTGATATTTTTTATTTAAATTTCAAATGTTATCTCCTTTCTCGTCCCTCTCCCAGAGACCCCCTCTGAATCCCCTTTGTATCTTCTTCTATGAGGGTGTTCCCCCACCCACCCACCTACTACTGCCTCCCTGCCTTCGCATTCCCCTACACTGGGGCATTGAGCCTTCTCATGACCAAGGGCCTCTCCTCCCATCTATGCCTGACAAGGCCATCCTCTGCTACATATATGACTGAAGCCATGGGTCCCTCCATATGTACTCTTTGGTTGGTGGAATAGTACCAGAGAGCTCTGGGGGATCTTGTTGGTTGACATTGTTGTTCTTCCTATGGGATTGCAAACTCCTTTAGCTCCTTCAGTCCTTCAACTCTTCCATTGGGTACCTCAGGTTCAGAACAATATTTGGCTGCTAGGATCTGCCTCTGTATACGTGAGATTTTGGCAGAGCCTCTCAGGAGACAAGTATATCAGTCTCTTGTCTGCAAGCACTTGTTGACATCCACAATAATGTTTGGGTTTGGTGACTGTATGGGTGGATCCCCTGGTGGGGCAGTCTCTGGATGGCCTTTCCTTCCATCTCTGGTATATACTTTGTCTCCATATTTCTTCCTGTGAGTATTTTGGCCCCCATTCTAAGAAGGGCTGAAGTATCCATACATTGGTCTTCCTTCTTTTTGAGCTTCATGCTTTCTATGCATTGTATAGGGTATTCTGAGCTTTTGGGCTAATATCCACTTATCATTGAGTGCATACCATGTGTGTTCTTTTATGATTGTAGCTTCTTGTGATACTAGACAAGCAACTGTACTTTCTATATCTTAATGATATTGACCATCGTTTGTGAGATAATTTACTCCATAAATATATGATGTATATTCATTGATACTGAACAACTTTCTATTGTGCTAATTTATTTTATGTATTCTGAATATAAACCATCAGAGATGTGCTTTGATAGGTAATTTTATGTGTCAACTGGGTCAGGTTATGTTGTAAAGTTGTGTTGCTTAAACATTTGTCTAGATCCTGCTTTCTGAAATGATTTACATTTAAAATCAGTGACTTTAGAAAAATCAGATTACCCTCCCCTCAAGGCTGAGCCTCATTCAATAAAGTAAAGGCTTTAAGAGTAAGATACACTGTTTGTCTATCTTTGTCTCTGTCTGTTTGTCTGTCTTTCTCACGTGCACACACACAAAATTTGTTGTTTTTATGGAGAAATCAAATACATATGGATTTTAATTTTTAAAATTTGAGAATATTATTAGATAACCAACATTTTAATAGAATATTATTGCTTTTAAGAATATTGAGTCTTAGAACTAAGGAATATATATATATATATATATATATATATATACATATATATATATATAAAATCATGAATTTATACTGATAATTCTGTTTCTGTTTTTTTTTTTTGCTTAACTCTCTTGATTTCATATTTGTATACCTTGCTTAACATTGGAAATGGTTATTTTATAATGCATAAAGTAAAAATACCATGGTAGTGCTACTTCTGATAAAATTCTAAATTAAGTTATAGATTGCTTTGTGATCCATATATCCGGCTGAGTTTATACAAAGCTCCATGTACTAAATTAATCTGCTATATTTTGAGGAACAGTTTCTTATTTTGTATATTTACTTACTTATATTTCAAGTTTATACTTTATTTTAGAGTTTTCTGTTGCCATTTTTCAGTTTAATTTACTATTTGTATATGTAAACAATTCATGTCTGTTCTAAAGTGCTAGCTGTATATAAAGATATTCTCAGAAAGTTTTGGTCTCTAGTTTATTCTTAGTCCCATTTTCAAACTTTTAATTAATCTTTTATCTGATGTAGTTTTCAAATATGAGCAAATATGTAACATATAATTTTCCTTTTATTTAAAAAGCATTTAATGTATGTGAGTGTTTTTCCTTCATGTATGTAAGTGCAGCATAGGGGTGCAGTGCCCAAGAGCTGGAGGTACAGATGGTTGTGAATCACCTGGTGGAGGTGCTGGGTCCTTTGTAAGCACAGGAAATATTGCGAACCACTAGCCACTGAGTAACCTTTCCAGATCCTTTTCTCTTCTCCCCTTCCTTCCCTTTTCCCCTCCACTCCCATCACATCCCCTTCTCTTTTCTTCCTTTCCATGATCCAATCTTTGAATAGTTGACATGGCACAACTCAAATCTATATTGCATTGTCATCAAGAAAGAGCTTTGTGTAAGATGTAATGTCCTTATTCAAACAGAAGAAAATTGATGTTACCAAACATGAATACTTATTTATATTGTTTATAGCAACACATACATTGCTTCTTACACCAGGAATTAGATCTAGTCATATATATGCGAGGATTATTTTAATTTCTTTCTTTTTACATTTTATTGAAAATAGATTTTTTTCACATATAATGTCTTAATTATGATTTCCCCTCCATTTCTCTCATTTCTTTCCTTCTCTACTTCACTTCCCTTCTATCTCTCATTAGAAAACAAATACGACTTTAATGAATAATAAAAGAAAAGAAAATCTAAATCTATTTCTAGCAAGAAATAATCAAACTTGGCTGATATCAATAAAATTAAAACAATCATCAATGCAAAGAATTAATGAAACAAAGAGTAGGTTCTTTGAGAAGACCAATACAAGTGACAAGTCCTTACCCAAATGAATTATAAGTCAGAGACAGCAGATAAACATTAATGAAAAAAATCAGAGATGAAAGAGGGGATATAAAATGGACCCAGAGGAAAACAAGAGAATCACAAGAGCATAATTTAAAAACATGTGCTCTTCTAAATTGAAAATTCTAAAATAAACAGATAATCTTCTCCATATATACCAGTTATCAAAATTAAATTGAGACCAGATTAACAATCTAAACAGACCTATAACCCCTAATCAATGAGAAACAGTCATTAAATTCCCTCAACCAAAAAAGCCCAGGGAGAAATGGTTTTGCCACAGAATTCTACCAGACTTTCAAAGAAGAACTAAGGCCAGTATTTCTGAAATTATTTTACAAAATAGAAACAGAAGGAACATCATCTAATTCCTTTTTATGAGGCCACTGCTACTCACTCTGATATCTAAACCACACAAATATCCAACAACAAAAGAGAATTACAGACCTATTTTTCTTTTGAACATAGATAAAAATTTTTCAATAAAAATTTGAAATCTGAATTCAAGCACACATCCAAAAGATCATCCACCATGACCAAGTAGATTTCCTCCCAAGGATGCAGGGATAGTTCAACAGAAGTAAATCAATAAATGTATTCTACCATATAAACACACTGAAAGGCAAAACCCACACTATCATTTCATCAAATAAAGAACTGGCATTTGACACTATCCAACATCTCTTCATGATAAAATTCCTAGAGCGATTAGGGATACAAGGGACATATCACACAAGAAAGGCAGCTTATAGCAAACAGCTAAGATCAAACTCAACAAGAGAAATCAAAGCCTTCCCACTAAAATCAGGAACAAGATAAGATTTCCACTTTTCTCTATACCTATTCAATAAGTACTTGAGGTTGTAGCTAGAACACAAAGACAACTAAAGGAGATCAAAAGAACACAAATTGGAAAGTAAAAAGTCAAAGTATCTTTATTGCAGATAATAGTATACATAAGTGACCCTAAAAATCCCACCAAGAAGCTCCTACATCTGATAAACACTTTTAGCCAAATAGCTGTATACAAATGACAAACAGGCTGAGAAGTAAATGAAGGAAACAACACCCTTCTCACTGGTCTCAAATACCATAGAATATCTTGGGGTAATTCTCACAAAGCAAGCAAAAGTCTTGCATTATCAATACTTTAAGACACTGAAGAAATAAACTTAGAAATGAATCAGGAGATGGAAGGATATCCATGCTCATGGGTTGATAAGATTAATATAGTAAAAATTGTTACGTAATCAAAAGCAGTCTACAGATTAAATACAATCACTATCAAAATTCCAATAAAAAATTTCCCAGATGTTGGAAGAAAAATTTTAACTGAAAAGCTTCTTTACAAAACAGGACACCATTCAGTTAAAGCAGTGTCCTACAGAATGAGAAAAGATTTTTACTAATTTTTACTAATTTTGCACCTGACAGAATGCTTATAGCTAAAATATATAAGAATTGGAGACACTAGATATCAAGAAAACATTAACTCAAGTCTCTGTAAACACATTTTTTTTTTTTACATCTTACTTTTAATAAGGGTTCAACTTCTCCTCTAGCCTACCACCCAGCAGAGATAGTGGAAGAGAAAGGCTTTTCAGATGTGGGGGAAGTGGGCTTGTTCAGCAACAGTTCTTTGAGGGCAAACTCGATCTCCTTGGGCAACAGTTCAATCCTGTAGCAAACACCAAACATGACTTAGCATCTGCAGTCCAGTCCTCTAGGCAGGCAGACATCAGGGGTGAACCTGCAGCTACAGTCCAGTTCTTTCAGGAAGCAGACACCAGGCAGCTGTAGTTCAATCCTGAAGAAACCTTAATTCATTTTAATCTTATTAAACACAGGAATTAGCTTTCTTTCACTTTCTGGTGCTCCTTTAATCCTGGAACCACAGATTTTTATATTTTTCTTTTTCAAAGCTCACTGCTTTTCATTAAAATGTTCTTCATAAGAGTGAACTTTAGTAACCACACAAGAGAATCTATACCAGTCTATTTTGAGACTTTATTTATCAAAGGAATTGATCTAAATCTCTTCACCTTAGCCTCAGGCAGACTCTTCAGGCAAGGGCAAAGAGCAGCCACATTCTTAACCAAAACATCACAGAAACAGTCTCTTGTTCACGTATGAAAATTCTCGGAAACTTCTAGAGTCAGGCTTGTACAGTTTGAATCACTGTCAGCAACAGTGTCTTCCATATTTCTTCACTAGGATGAGCCATTGAGCCCCACTTAAAGCATTCCACCACTTTCCAAATCCAAAGTCCCCAAATGCACATTCTTCCAAACAAAAGCATAGTCAGGCCTACCACAGCAATATCCTGAGTCTCTGATATCTGTCTTAGTTAGGGTTTTACTGTTGTGAAGAGAAACCATGAACAACAACTCTTACAAGCATGAAATCTAATTGCAGTTGGTTGACTAGTTTAGAGGTTCAGTTCACTATCATCAAGGCAGTAGTATGGGAGTGCCCATACAGACATGGTACAGGAGGAACTGAGAGTTCCACCTGCTGTTCCAAAGGCAGCTAGCAGAAGATTGGCTTCCAGGTACCTAGGAAGAGGGTATTAAAGCCCACACCCACAGTGACACACCTACTCCAATGAGGCTAAACCTTCTAATAGTGCCAATCCCTGGGCCAAGCATGTACAAAACATCTCATATGTCTTTGGCATCTTTGTAAACATGTGGCTGTTTCTGTGAAAGCTGTCTTTTGAGTCTCTGATTCTGTATAGCTTTGATGTACGTTATAGTACTTTGTGTTGCTACTACACTGTTTTTGCTATTATGACTAAGTAGAATGATTTAATTCACTTATTCTGATAGCTCCAACATTGTTTATTTTACTCAGGATTTCTTTGGGTATCCAAAGCCTTTTATCTTTCTGTGGGATTTTTTTTTCCCTGTGGTTTGGTTTTTCTACTTCTGTGAAGAAAGTCATTGCAATTTTGATTGGTACTACACTGAATCTGTATATTATTTTTGTTATACAAAATATTAATTTCATGTATTATAGAAATGGCCATTACATCTAATAGTGTCTTCTTCAATTTCTTTAAATGTTTTAACATTTCTATTTTTTTCTCAGCATGTTTCTTTTTGGTATACAGGAAATTAGTAATTATATGTTGACTTTGTATCCTGACACCTTGATGAAAATGTTTGTCAGTTCTGGGAATTTTCTGGTGTAGTCTTTTCTCTTATATAAATATGAATACTTTAAACTTTTCCTTCCCTGCTTGTAACTACACTATTTCTCTTGTTTGAGATTTCAATATAGTCATATTGAATAAGATTTGAAAAAGTAGATACCCTTGTCTCTTTCTGTTGCAGCTTGCTAGTAAGGTTTTACTCTATCATGTCCTTACAGCTTTCCTGAGGTTGGCACAAAATTGGAGGGCTTACTTTCCTTAGAGAGGCTTCCTTTTCTCCACCTGATCTCTGGAATGCCTCTCCATGGAATGAGACTTCTCCAAAACTTTAAACTTCAGCCAATGAAACTTTACCTTAAGAAGATCCCCTTCTCACTTTCCAAGGTTTTTATAGCTCATAATACTTCCCTAATAATGTGTTTGGGCACAAGCTGTTTCATATCCTCTAAGAGAGCTGTTTTGTAAAAGAGCTATAATACCGAAGAGATTATCATTGAAATCTTTTGAGAACACCTTCCCCAGGCTTTCACTGCTGGACTTGGATACACCCCTTCTGGACTTAGCTTCATCCTTTCTTTTCCCTGCCCAGTGTTTCTGGGCTCAGACACCTCAGGGAAGACTCAGACATATGAAGTGTGTTCCAGTCCATCCTTCCCCACTTGCTGTGCAGCAGCACCTAGACATCCCAAGGGAAGGAGTGAAAAAACTTCTTCATTTAATGGAAAGACTTTGAAGTTTTCTTCATTTAGCATAAAATGTGTTATAGTTTTGTCATATGTAGCCTTTATTGTGTTGTGATATATTCCTTCTATTAGTTTCTTCATGTAGTTTAAATGAAAGTATATTAAAAATATCAATTTCTACACTGATTAGGGTAATTATGTCATTTCTAGCCTTAAGCTGACTAATGTGATATATACATTTATCAATTTGTGTGTTTAATCATCCTTGCATTCCTTGAAATAAGTCCACTCAGTTTTTGTTATGTTTTATAAAATGTGGTATAAGGTCGTGGGAGAGAGTACCTTAGTGGGCCCTGCCAAGGTGCACTCCTGAGTGACCAAGCCATGAAACAGCCCTAGTATGAAGAATTTGTTAGCAAGAAGGGAAGGGGACCTGGAAAAAGGGTAGAGGCAGAGAAAGGTTGTGTGAGGGGGTGGGCGGGTATACAAAGGACAGAATGAGAGAGAGGAAGAGGCTGGCTAGGAACAGCTAGGGAAATGGAGAGGGAGGGAGGGGGGAGAGAGGGAGAAAAGGGAGAAAGACAGGGAAAGAGAAACAGGGAGAGAGGGAAAGAGGGAGGTAGGGAGAGGGGGAGGGAGGGAGGGAGGAAAGGGGAGAGAGAGAGAGAGAGAGAGAGAGAGAGAGAGAGAGAGAGAGAGAGAGACACTGAGTAAGTTGTTAGTCCTTATATGCCAGGGCTGCTTGTACCTGGAAGGAAGCTATGCATGCTGTTGTTAGGTAGATACTGGGTGGAGCCTAGAGGAATTGGTGAATAAACATTTTGGTGTTTAGTTGAATTTGGTCTGCAAACATTTACTGAGAAATTGTACATCTATGTTTGCCAGGTAGATTGTCCTATAAATTTATTTGCTGTGTACTTGTCTGGATTTAGTAAAATGCCAACTTGATAAAATGAATTTGTTTTGCCCCCTTTTGAGGGGCTTGAGGAGAATTGGTATTAATATTTTAAGGCAGTGAGAAAAATTAGCACTAAATTCCTTTGAGTTGGCCTTTTCTCTTGTTTGGGAGACATGTTATTACTTATTCAATCTTGACGCTTGTTAATGGGCTAATTAAGTGGGTTATGTCTCCTTGGTTTGATATTAATATATCATACATGCCTAGAAATATATTAATTTCTTCAAGATTATTTCAAATTTCTCAGGATACAGCTTTTCAAAACATTTTGTAAGAATCTGAATTTCATTGGGGTCAATTACCATGACTCCCTTTGTGGTGATTTGAATGATAATGGCCCCAGAAGCTCATGTAAATGAATGCTTATTCATTAGGGAGTAACAGTATTTGAAAAGGATTAGGCTTTTGATGCAAGACCTAATGATTCTTTGAATTTCCTCAGTGTCCCTTGTTATGTCTCCCTTTTCATTTATGATTGTGTTTATTTGGATACTGTCTCTCTGCTTTTCAGTTAGTTTGGCTAAGGTATTTTCTATCTTGTTGATTTTCTCAAAGAACCATCTCTTGGTTTCTTTGATTCTTTGTAGTGTTCTCTTTGTTTCTAACCGGTTGATTTCAGTGCCTACTTTGATTATTTCCTGCTGTCTACTCCTCTTGGGTGTGCTTGCTTCTTTTTCCTAGAGCTTTCACCAATACTTTTAAAGTGCTGGTGTGTGAACTTTCTAATTTCTTTATGGAGGCACTTAGTGCTAGGAACTTTCCTCTTACCTTCCATTCATTGTGTCCTACAGATTTGGGTACATTGTGCCTTCATTTACATTTTATTCTAGAAAGTCTTTAATTTCTGTCTTTATTTCTTCCCTGACCCAGTGGTCATTGAGTAGAGAGTTGATCAGTAGTTCCTGACAGTGTGTAGGTTTCTTTTTGTTTTTGTTGTTGTTGAAGTCCAGCATACCACTTACCAAAGTTAAATCAAGATCAGGTGATTAGGACTGATCTTAGTCCTAAGAAAATAGAAGCAGTCAATAAAAGTCTCCCAAGCAAAAAAAAAAAAAAAAAAAAAAAGCCTAGGTTTTAGAGCAAGATTCTACAAGACTTGCAAGGAAGATCTAATACCAATACTTCTCAATTTTTTTCCACAAAATTGAAACATAAGGCATGTTGCAAAACTCATTTTATAAAGCAAAGGTCACCCTGGTAGCTAGACTACACAAAGACTCAACAAAGAGAATTTGAGACTGGTTTCTCTTACAAGCATGGATGCAAAAAATACTTAATAAAATTCTGGCAAACCAAATCGAAGAACACATCAAAAGCATCATTCATCATAACCAAGTAGGCTTAATCCCAGAGATGCAGGGATGGTTCAATATACAGAAATCCATCAACATAATCCACTATATAAACAAACTCAAAGATAAAAACACCCACATGATCATCTCATTAGATGAGGGAAAAGGCTTTGACAAAATCCAACACCCCTTCATATTAAAACTCTTATTGACTTCATGGATGCAAGGTACATTCCTCAATACAATAAAGGCAATATAAAACAAGACAATAGTTAATGTCAAATTAAAAGGAGAGAAACGTAAAGCAATTTCCCTGAAATTAAGGACATGACAAGGCTGTTTACTCTCTCCATTTCTCTTCAATATAGTACTTGAAGTTCTAGCCAGAGCAATATGACAAATAAAGGAGATCAAGGGGATTAAAATTGGAGGGGAAAAGTCAAAGTATATATCTGCAGATAATATGATAGAATACATAAATGACCCCCCAAATTCTACTAGAGAACGCCTGCAACTGAAACTGATTAAGTCCTTCAACAAGTGCCTAGACACAAAATTAACCCAAAGAAATCAGTAGCCCTCCTTTATATAAAGGATAAACTGGCTGAGAAAAGAGTTAGGAAGACAACACTTTTTACAATGGCCAGAAATACTATAAAATATCTTGGTGCAACTTTAACTAAGCAAATGAAGGACCTGTATGACAGGAACTTCATGTCCCTGAGGGAAGAAAATTGAAGAAGATATTAGAAGATGGAAAGATCTCCCATGCTCATGGATCGTTATGATTAACATAGTGACAAAGTCCAACTTACCAAAAGCAATCTACAGATTCAATGCAATTCCCATCACAATTCCAACACAATTCTTTAAAGGCCTTGAAAAAACAATTCCCAAGGGTCATATGCAATCCCTAGCCAAACATTAGATGGAGCTTGGGGAGTCTTGTGGAAGAGTTGGGGCAAGGATTGAGGAACGAAGAGAGGATGGGGACTCCACAGGATATCAAAGAATCAACTATCCTGGACCCTTGGAGGTTCACAGAGACTGAACCAACAACCAAAGAACATGGGCTGTGCCTAGGCTTTCTTAACATATGTAGCAGATGTATAACTTGGATGTATAGCTGTTTTCATACAGGTCCCCAACAACTGGAGCAGGGTCTGTCCCTGAACCTGTTGCCTGCCTTTGGTTCCCATTCCTGTAGCTGGGCTACCTTGTCTGACCTCAGTGGGAGAGGATGCAAGGTTGTGTGTATGTGATATACAGGGATTGTGATATGCAGGGGAGTGATTTACAGGGGAGGGTTATATGCAGGGGTCAGGGCTTACCCTTCTCAGAGGACAAGGTAATTGGTGAACTGGGGAAGATGTGTGAGGGGGAATTGGCAGCAGAGTGCGGACTGATATTAGGATGTAAAATGAATAAATTAATTAATAAAAAAGAAAATGATTAGGAGGTGTGGCTTTGTTATAGGAAGTATGTCACTTGAGGGTGGGCTTTGATATCTCAAAATTCCCACAACAGTCCCAGGCCTAGTCTCTCTCTCTCTCTCTCTCTCTCTCTCTCTCTCTCTCTCTCTCTCTCTCTCTCTCAGTGAACTGGGATTTAACTCCTACTGTGCTGTGCATTTTGTCTTGGTGATAATGCACTAAATCTCTGAAACTGTAAGCCAGTCCCCAATGAAATGATTTCTTTTATAAGAGGTGCTTTGGTCATTGTGTTTCTTCTTAGCAACAGAACAGTGACTAAGACACCCTAATCATTTCTAATTTTTTTTTTTTACTTTGGTGTTCATAACCTACTCAAAAAGATACAATGTCTCTTTTATTCCTGACTGGCATCAAACCCATTATGTAGCTGAGGCTGCTATTGAACTTCTTATGATATTGCCTCCTGGTGTTGTCTGGTCACCTTGCATATTGGGATCAGGGTTCTTTGGAAATACTAACAATACCAGAGCTCATGATATTCATCACCACAAACACTTGTAAGGAGAGATAGAAATTAAATCTGTATGTATGTATGTATGTATGTATGTATGTATGTATTATTATTATTATTATTATTATTATTGTTTCTTTAATCCTTTTTTAAAGTCCAGACTTCATCCTTCTTCTTGTCTGCCCCAGTAAGTTATATTATATTAGAGAGCTGGCAATCTGAGAAATCATTGTGTTAACTTACTAGAATGAAACATTTTTACACACTTTCATGAAGCAGGATTTGTAGAGATGGAGAGAAGGGCACGCATTCAATCATTGTGGAGCTCAGTCTTGCTGCTCTGGCCAGGTAGACAGCCACATTTCAAAACCCTGTAAAATATGCCTTTTCTCATTATCATCCAGTATATGCTTCATTTATTATCTGGATATTTGTTCTTGAAAACTTCTAATAATACTGTTTAGTTATTATTTGCTAGTAGCACTCCATGCTCCTACAAGCAATATCTGGACTAGAGTTAACTAAGAAAAACCAAGCCATTCACAGAACATACACGTAAAGATATTTATAAATAATACTGTCTGGTTTAATGTCAACTTGACACAGCTGGAGTCATAAGAGAGGAAGGAGCCTCAGGTGAGGAAATGTCTCCATGGGATCCAGTTGTAAGGCATTTTCTCAATTAGAGATCCATGAGGAGGACTTAGCCTATTGTGGGTGGTGCCATCCCTGGGCTTGTGGTCCTGAGTTCTATAAGAAAACAGGCAGAGCAAGCCATGAGGCACAAGCCAGTAAGTAGTGCCCTTACATGGCCTCTGCATCAACTTCTACCTCCAGGTTCCTGTTATGTTTGAGTTCTTGTCCTGAATTCCTTTGGTGAAGAATAGCAATGTGGATGTGTAAGTCAAATAAACCCTTTCTTCCCCAACTTGGTTTTTGGTCATGGTGTTTTGTCACAGCAATAGAAACCCTAACTAAGACAACATGTAAGGGCAGATTTCTTTGTACAATAAAGTACAAATGTCTTCCTGTAGCTTGGAATAGAAAAGTATCTTTTTCTACCATTCTGTGTGGTTAGCATTAACTAACCAGCAATCATATGATCAGTTTTACATGGATGATGACATCCCGCTGCCATGAGTCTTATTGGCTGTTAACATAGCTTCTTACTAGTAAAGTAACTGTGTAACATGTATTTTGTATGAAAAACCAAAACATTACTATTAAAAGGATAAAGAGTAGGAGACTCAGGACGATTCCTTGTGTTTTGTCATGAGGGAAGAGGAAAGAAAAGATCAAAACTGAAGAAACCCTCTCTCTTCTTTACATCAGAGACACTTTTATGAATTATCTTAACTCCTTATCAGATATAAACAATTTTTAGAAACTGCTCTGAAAAATAGAGTCTTTGGCAGGTAATACTTCCTCTTCCCAGAGGGAACAATGCCCCCTCTTCGTTTTTAGACCTAAATTTTGAGGGCTAGGAGCTACTATGCTAGACTTGATGAGAACATTCTCAAATTATGTTTACACCTAAAATATATGTCATAAATGGAATACCAATAAGAGCCAAGGTTAAGGAGATACTAAATTATTTCCAGGTAACCATAACCATGTGTAAGAAACATGTCTCCTAACCTGCTCATGTTTACTTGCTTTGGAAGGGTTAGCTTGAAAGTTTCTGTTTTTGTTGTTGGTTTTAGGTCTTGGTGCATATCTCAAGATGGCCTCAAGCTCTAACTTCTCCTCCTTTAGCTTCCAAAGTGCTGGGGTTACAAGCATGCAACCACCATGTCTAGCATGATTTCATTTTGGTTTTTTAACTTCACTCCTTGTCTCTGAAAGCTATTTTTAGAGACTCCACAGAGGAACATCTGGTGGTTTGGTTTGGACTGTTCCTCATTCCTGGGAAGAGAATTATTCTGGTTCATCTGATACCACAATGGGATGTATGTAATGACAGACATTAACGAGTTAGTACCAATAAATCCATTTATGAGCAAACTCAAGCAATCAAGAAGAACTCACATGATAAGTACTTACTGATAAGTGGATATTAGCCAAAAAACTTAGAATACCCAAGTTACAAGATACAATTTGCAAAACACATGAAACTCAAAAAGAAAGAAGACCAAAATGTGGAAACTTTGCCCCTTCTTAGAATTGGGAATAAAACACCCATGGAAGGAGTTACAAAGACAAAGTTTGGAGCTGAGATGAAAGGATGAACCATCTAGAGACTGCCATACCCATGGATCCATCCCATAATCAGCTTCCAAACACTGACACCATTGCATACACTAGCAAGATTTTGCTGAAAGTACACAGATATAGCTGTCTCTTGTGAGGGGCCTTGCAAACACAGAAGTGGATGCTCACAGTCAGTTATTGGATGGATTACAGGGCCCCCAATGGAGGAGCTAGAGAAAGTACCCAAGGAGCTAAAGGGGTCTACAACCCTATAAATGGAACAACAATATGAACTAACCTTCCCCCCCCCCCCCAAAGCTTGTGTTTCTAGCTGCATATGTATCAGATGATGGCCTATTAGGCTATCATTGGAAACAGAGGCCCTTCAGTCTTGCAAACTTTATATACCTCAGTACAGGGGAATGCCAGGGCCAAGAAGTGGGAGGGTAAGGAGTGGGGTGGAGGGTATGGGGGACTTTTGGGATAGCATTGGAAATGTAAATGAAGAAAATACCTAAAAAATGGAGAAAAAAGCAAATAAAAACAACAACAACAACAAAAAGAAGTAGAAGAGTAGTCAAGTTCATCTGGAGTTCATGGCAAACTTAATTCTGTCTGTCCCATGAGTGAAATCCTAGCATCTAAAAAATTATAGTTTGGGTTTTTTCTTTCTTTTATTTTTTTTGTTTGAAGTTATACTCTGAAGTATGTCTGTAGACAATATTTACTAGAATTCCAAGGATCATTTATTCATTTTAAGATCAGTGGAACTAGCTAGTGCCTTCTCCCTCACCCTGGAGGATCAGGGGGATACAAATAGTAGTTCAGAAGTGGGGGCTGGACAGGAGATTCACCTTTGGAATTAATGATAGCATACTGGACCCAGACTCTTTATATCTTTTTTATAAAAAACCCAATATATATGAGAACAATAAAGTCTAAGTAATGATTCTAATGACAGTTTATAATACTGCATCTATTAAGAGTTAATTTATAAAGCTGTATCAAAATGTGTGACTGCTTGTGCATGTGTCTCACAAGGACATTTTCCGTTTCAGCCAGAAAACTGAACTCTAATGAGTCAATGAACATAGAGACCTAGATTTAATATCGTCTTATTATAAATAATACTAGTTTTGTATTGATAAGTTTGTACATTTTGTATATTACATCTAATTGAATACTAAAATACCTCATATCACCATTCATTATAAGATTTAATATTTATTAGCAATGGGTAAGTATGGAATGACAACTTTGCCTTCCAGTATTTGTAATGCCAAAATTTATGTGCATTTCACATTGGTCAAAGCCTAGAAGCAATGCCAAAGTGTCTCTACATGAAAATCAGTCCTTTAGAGTTTTAAAAAATCTTTTATGCATACATATTTTGTTTGCCTAGAGAAACTCAGTTCAGAAAAAAATTCTGAGCATTTAACAAATGGATACTTTTAATAATATCCAACAGAATATGCCATTAATTGCACGGCATTATTTCTCTGTTTTGTAAACTTGTAGCAAGGTTTCTTTTATTTTTTGGTCTATTTCCAGAACTGATATTTGAAAGCAAAGTTCTTGTATGAACAGCTTTTCCCTTTGTCCTAAAATTTACAATTAACCCTTTAATACCTACATTTCTTGTAAAACCTATGTAAGATAAGGAGTTCCAAGGTAACATCTGTACTTGTTTTTATGAACTTAGAAAAACACCTCTAGTTATAAAACTGGGTGAGTACACACACACACACACACACACACACACACACACACACACACACACAAACACACATTTCCTTATCTATTTAATTCTTGATTAAACCAAGACCAAGTCCTTGAATTGGCTATAATGACTAGTTCTATAACCAACATTGATTTTTCAGAGAGCTCTGTTGCATCATGACATTGATTTCTTCCGGTGTGTATTTGGTGTCCTAATTTAGGTTTTGGGGAAGCCTTATAGTGATTTAAATAGTGACTACATTAATTTGAAGTTTTAGCCAACAGCTGATAAAAGTTCCTATTTCTTGATATCTTTACCAGCACTTATGAATTTTGATTTTCTTGATGGGGACCATTCTTGAGGAAATCTCAATGTAGTTGTAATATATGATTTCCTTATGGATATAGATTTTGACCACATTTTCACAAAAATTCTTCTTTTGAAATTGTTTGTCCATTGTCTTCTTAGCTACTTTTCTATTCTTTTCTTTTTATTTTCTGTCTTTGCTTTTATTGGTTTAACCATTTTTTATTATTATATTTCCTTTCTTTTTAAAAATTTTTATTAGGTATTTTCTTCATTTACATTTCAAATGCTATCCCAAAAGTCCCCCATTCCCCCCACTCCCCTAACCACCCACTCCCACTTCTTGTTCCTTGTATTCTCCTGTACTGAGGCATATAAAGTTTGTAAGACTAAGGGGCCTCTCTTCCGAATGATGGCGTACTAGGCCATATTCTGATACATATGCAGCTAGAGACATGAGCTCTAGGGGTACTGATTAGTTCATATTGTTGTTCTACCTATAGGGTTGCAGACCTCTTTAGCTCCTTGGGTACTTTCTCTAGCTCCTCCATTGGGGGCTCTGTTTTCTATCCATTAGCTGACTGTGAGCACCCACTTCTGTGTTTGCCAGGCCCCAGCATAGCCTCACAAGGGACAGCTATATCAGAGTCCTTTAAGCAAAATCTTGCTGGTGTATGCAATGGTGTCAGCATTTGGAGGCTGATTATGAGATGGATCCCCGGGTATAGCAGTCTCTAGATGGTTCATCCTTTCATCTCAGCTCCAAACTTTGTCTTTGTAACTCCTTCCATGCATGTTTTGTTTCCAATTCTAAGAAGAGGCAAAGTGTCCACACTTTGGTTTTCGTTCTTCTTGAGTTTTATGTGTTTTGAAAATTGTATCTTGTATCTTGGATATTCTAAGTTTCTGGGCTAATATCCACTTATCAGTGAGTACATATCATGTGATGTCACACACACTAGGAAATGCCATGCCCTCCGGTCAAATCTGCTTGACAGGCTGAAAATCTGTAAGTACTCACAAGGAAAAGTGTTTCAAGGAAACTCACCTCCTGGAGCTTTGGCGTTCCCATTTACCCATATACTCATACTCTATTCCCGTGTTAGTCTGGTGTACGGAAAAATTCTGTTATAGTTAAGTCTCCCCAGTGTTCCAAGGTCCCAGAAGCCAAGTATAGAATCCTGTAAGAATGCAGTAAGGAAGTTAACCTATTCAGTAACTAATTAAGCATTACAAAAGACAGAGCCAGTAGCTCAGAGCTGGTCTACTAAGGACAGTAGCAAATCACACCCAAACAAGGGAATATCAGGAAAGAGCCAGGGAATCCCACTGAGATAGCAATCTTCAGTACAGGCTACATTGCATATTAGAAGCAAGTTGGTAAATTCTTCTGATAAATGGAGATTCTCCAGTTACTTAAAAGTTACACTCGTATAAGAATTTAGCAAGGCCTAGGAAATGGGGGAGGTTGTGATATTGCATTATTCATGAGGACTACCAAGAGCAGTACCCCATGGTGCTAGCCTTCACAAAGTTCAAAGGTATAGCACTAGAGTGTGAAATCCTTACCTGTCACTAAGCTGACCCTAGGCAAGACTGCTTTATCTTTACTGTAAACATTTACCTGGTTCCTGTAAGTCCCTTTGTAGTCATTCCTTTGTTTTGTATCACGTAACTTCAATGTACCTTGTCTGCAGTGACTTCTGACCCTTTGTATTTTCTGTACTATATAAGATAGGTGTTCACTTTGTGACAATGCATTCAGATTCTACACAATCTCGTGTGTTGGTCTGTCTGTCACCCAACGACTCTTTGCCTACCTGCCCCAGAGACATGTTCCATGTAGACAAAGGGACCCAGAGGGTCTGCAGCAATGTGAGTTCTATTGTGATTGGGTTACCTCACTCAGGATGATGCCCTCCAGGTCGATACATTTGCCTAAGAATTTCATAAATTCATTCTTTAAATAGCTGAGTAGTACTCCATTGTGTAAATGTACCACATTTTCTGTATCCATTCCTCTGTTGAGGGACATCTGGGTTCTTTCCAGCTTCTGGCTATTATAAATAAGGCTGCTGTGAACATAGTAGAGCATGTGTCCGACTTACCAGTTGGAACATCTTCTGGATATATCCCCAGCAGAGGTATTGTGGGATCCTCCTGTAGTACTATGTCTAATTTTCTGAGGAACCACCAGACTGATTTCCAGAGTGGTTGTATAAGCTTGCAATTCCACCAACAATGGAGGAGTGTTCCTGTTTCTCCACATCCTCACCAGCATCTGAAGTCACCTGAATTTTTCATCTTAGCCACTCTGAATGGTGTGAGGTGGAATCTCAGGGTTGTTTTGAATTGCATTTCCCTGATAATTAAGGATGCTGAACATTTTTTTTTTCAGGTGCTTCTCTGCCTTTTGGTATGCCTCAGATGAGAATTCTTTTTTTTTTTTTTTATTTTTAACTCTGAGCCTCATTTTTTAATGGGGTTATTTGATTTTCTGGAGTCTACCTTCTTGAGTTCTTTATATATATTATTCCCTTATCTGATTTAAGGTTGGTAAATATCCTTTCCCAATCTGTTGGTGGCCTTTTTGTCTTATTCACAGTGTCTTTTGACTTATAGAAGTTTTGCAATTTTTTGAGGTCCCATTTGTTGATTCTTGATCTTACAGCATAAGCCATTGCTGTTCTATTCAGGAATTTTTCCTCTGTGCCCATAACTTCGAGGCTTTTCCCCACTTTCTCATCTATAAGTTTCACTGTCTCTAGTGTAATGTGGAGTTCCTTGATCCACTTATATTTGACCATTACACAAGGAGAGAGGAATGGAACAATTGGCATTCTTCTCCATGATAACCGCCAGTTGTGCCAGCACCATTTGTTGAAAATGCTGTCTTTTTTCCACTGGATGGTTTTAGTTCCCTTGTCAAAGATCAAGTGACCATTGGTGTGTGGGTTCATTTCTGGGTCTTCAATTCCATTCCATTGGTCTACTTGTCTGTTGCTATACCAGTACCATGCAGTTTTTATCACAATTGCTCTGTAGTGCAGCTTTAGGTCAGGCATGGTGATTCCACCAGAGGTTCTTTTATCATTGAGAAGAGTTTTTACTATACTAGGTTTTTTGTTATTCCAGATGAATTTGCAAATTGCCCTTTCTAATTCATTGAAGTATTGAATTGGAATTTTGATGGGGATTGTATTGAATCTATAAATTGCTTTTGGAAAGATAGCCATTTTTACTATATTGATCCTGCCAATCCATGAGCATGGGAGATCTTTCCATCTCCTGAGATCTTCTTTGATTTTTTTTCTTCAGAGACTTGAAGTTCTTATCATACAGATCTTTCACTTCCTTAGTTAGAGTCATACCAAGGTATTTTATATTATTTGTGACTATTGTGAAGGGTACGGTTTCCCTAATTTCTTTCTCAGCCTGTTTATTCTTTGTGTAGGGGAAGGCCATTGACTCGTTTCAGTTAATTTTATATTCAGCTACTTCACTGAAGCTGTTTATCAGGTTTAGGAGTTCTCTGGTGGAATATGTAGGGTCACTTATATATAGTATCTTATCATCTGCAAAAAGTGATATTTTGACTTCTTCCTTTCCAACTTGTATCTCCTTGATCTCTTTTTGTTGTCGAATTGTTTTGACTAGGACTTCAAGTACAATGTTGAATGGGTAGGGAGAAAGTGGCCAGCCTTGTCTAGTCCCTGATTTTAGTGGGATTGCTTCCAGCTTCTCACCATTTACATTGATGTTGGCTACTGATTTGCTGTAGATTGCTTTTATTATGTTTAGGTATGGGCCTCAAATTCCTGATCTTTCCAAGACTTTTATCGTGAATGAGAGTTGGATTCTGTCAAATGCATTCTCCGCATCTAACGAGATGATTATGTGGTTTTTGTCATTGAATTTATTTATATAATGGGTTATGTTGATGAATTTCCATATATTAAACCATCCTTGCATCTCTGGAATGAAACCTAATTGGTCAGGATGGATGATTGTTTTGATGTGATCTTGGATTCGGTTAGCAAGAATTTTATTATTTTTGCATTGATATTCATAAGGGGAATTGGTCTGAAGTCCTCTATCTTTGTTGGGTCTTTCTGTGGTTTCGGTATCAGAGTAATCATGGCTTCATGAAATGGATTGGGTAGAGCACCTTCTCCTTCAATTTTTGGAATAGTTTGTGAAGAACTGGAATTAGATCTTCTTTGAAGGTCTGATAGAACTCTGCACTAAACCCATCTGGTCCTGGGCTTTTTTTGGTTGGGAGACTATTAATGACTACTTCTATTTCTTTGGGTGATATAGGACTGTTTAGATCATTAACCTGATCCTGATTTAACTTTGTTACCTGGTATCTATCTACAAATTTGTCCATTTCATCCAGGTTTTCCAGTTTTGTTGAGTATAGCCTTTTGTAGAGGGACCTGATAGAGTTTTGGAATACTTCAGGATCTGTTGTTATGTCTCTCTTTTCATTTCTGATTTTTTAAATTAGGATGCTGCCCCTGTGCACTCTAGTGAGTCTGGCTAAGGGTTTATGTATCTTGTTGATTTTCTTAATGAACAAGCTCCTCATTTGGATGATTCTTTGAATAGTTCTTGTTTCCACTTGGTTGATTTCGCCCCTGAGTTTGATTATTTCATGCCATCTACTCTTCTTGCGTGAATGTGCTTCCTTTTGTTCTAGAGATTTTAGGTGTGTTGTCAAGCTGCTAATGTGTGCTCTCTCTAGTTTCTTTCTGGAGGCATTCTTATCTATGAGTTTTCCTCTTAGAAATGCTTCCGTTGTGCCCCATAAGTTTGTGTATGTTGTGGCTTCATTTTCATTAAACTCTAAAAAGTCTTTAATTTCTTTCTTTATTCCTTCCTTGACCAAGGTATTGTTGAGGAGAGTGTTGTTCATTTTCCACATGAATGTTGGTTTTCTATTATTTATGTTGTGATTGATGATCATCCTTAGTCCATGGTGATCTGATAGGATGCATGAGACAATTTCAATATTTTTGCATGTATTGAGGCCTGTTTTGTGATCAATTATATGGTCAATATTCAGAAGGTACAACGAGGTGCTGAGAAGAAGGTATATCCTTTTGTTTTAGAATAAAATGTTTTGTATATATCTGTTAAATCCATTTTTTCATAACTTCTGTTAGTTTCACTGTGTCCCTCTTTCATTTCTGTTTCCATGATCTGTTCATTGATGAAAGTGGTGTGTTGAAGTCTCCCACTATTATTGTGTGAGGTGCAATGTGTGCTTTGAGCTTTACTAAAGTTTCTTTAATGATTGTGGCTGCCCTTGCATTTGGAGCATAGATATTCAGAATTGAGTTTTCCTCTTGGAAGATTTTACCTTTGATATCTATGAAGTGCCCCTCCTTGTATTTTTTTGATAACTTTGTGTTGGAAGTCGATTTTATTAGATATTAGAATGCCTACTCCAGCTTGTGTCTACAGACCATTTGCTTGGAAAATTGTTTTTCAGCCTTCCATTCTGAGGTAGTGTCTGTCTTTTTCCCTGAGATGGGTTTCCTGTAAGCAGCAAAATGTTGGGTCTTGTTTGTGTAGCCAGTCTGTTAGTCTATGTCTTTTTATTGGGGAATTGAGTCCATTGATATTAAGATATATTAAGGAAAAGTATTTGTTGCTTCCTATTATTTTTGTTGTTAGAGTTGACATTCTGTTCTTGTGGCTGTCTTCTTTTTCTTTTGTTGAAGGATTACTTTCTTGCTTTTTCTAGGACATGTTTTCTGTCCTTGTATTTTTTTTTTTCTGTTGCTGATGCTTGCATCAATGGTTTCAGATTTCTTTCTTAGGGTTTCTATCTCCAGATTTGCCTCACTTTGGGTTTGTTTTATTGTTTCTACTTCCCTTTTTAGGTCTAGTATGGTTTTGTTCAATACCATCACCTCTTTGGTTGTGTTTTCCTGTTTTTCTTTAAGGACTTGTACCTGTTTGGTTGTGTTTTACTGTTTTTCTTTAAGTGAGTTATTAAAGTCCTTCTTGATGTCCTCTACCATCATCATGAGATATACTTTTAAATCCGGGTCTAGCTCTTTGGGTGTGTTGGGGTGTCCAGGACTGGCTGAGGTGGGAGTGCTGGGTTCTGATGATGGGAGTGGTCTTGGTTTGTGTTAGTAATATTCTTATGTTTGCCTTTCACCATCTGGCAATCTCTGGAGTTTGTTGTTATTGTTGTCTCTGTTTGGAGCTTGTCCTCCCATGATTCTGTTAGCCTCCATCAGCAGACCTGGGAAACTAGGTCTCTCCTGAGTTTCAGTGGTCAGAGCACTCTCTGCTGGCAAGCCCTCCTCTTGCAGGGAAAGTGCACAGGTATCTGCTGTTCAGACCTGTCTTCTGGCAGAAGATGAAGGCCCAAAACAGGGCCTGTCCCAGAAGCTGTGTAGATTCTGCCTGTCCCAAAAGCTTTGTAGCTTCTGTAGTTGGCATTCTCACCTACACAGACTAGTCTCTGAGAGATCCTGGACCAGAGATGGCTCCCTCCAGTGCTCAGGCCCAGCACCCCTGAGCCAGGCAGATACCTCTACTCTGGCAGGGAAGGTGCCAGATGTCTGGAATGCGAAATGGGGCCTTCCCAGAAGCTGTGTTGCTTCAGCCTGTCCCAGAAGCTGTGTAGCTTCTGTAGTCCACACTCTCACTTGTGCAGACTAGTCTCTGAGGAATTCAGTAACCAAAATGGCTCCTCCTGGTAATCCTGCAAAGCCTTCCTGGGTGAGGTGGACACCTCTCCTCTGGCAGGGAAGGCACCTAGATGTCTGGAGCCTGAAACAGGTTCTGTCCAAGAAGCTGTGTTACTTCCTCCTGTCTCAGAAGCTGTTAGCTTCTGTAGTCCACACTCTTACCTGCTCAGACTAGTATCTGAGGGATCCAGGACCCAAGATGGCTCCCTTAGGTGTGTGCCTTGGTTTTTATTGCTTATGTTTTTGTCCTTGCATCTTGCCATCTGGTTATCTCTGGTATTAGCTGGTCTTGATGTCTCTGATTGTCCTTGTCCCTCCTGCAAGCCTGTGTGTCATTTCTCCTGGGAGACCAGTTATTTCTAGAAGAAATTTAGGTATGGGGAGTTGTGGCACAGGGTCAGCCCCAGGGTGCAGATGAAAACTGGAAGGATCCTGTCCCAGGTCGCTCCTCTATTTCTGTGTCCTGCGGGTTCTGGGCATGTCCCTTTGAGCAGAAGTGTTGGTCTTACCTGTGCTCACAGGCTTGTCTGCACTGTGGCACAAGATCATCTCCTGGCTCCTTTGTCTTTACATTCAGGTACAGAACAATCACAGACAAGAGAGTCATGCTTCTGGACTTGGGCTATTTCCATGGCAACAAAAGTTCCAAAGAAACAACAAGAAAGGTTCAGAGGAAGTTAGCATGAGAATTTGATTAATGTCATAAAGGATGCAGACATGATACTTTCTGATTAATGATATTACTCGAGAGAGGTAGAAAATCTAAGTCAGTGGAGAGCTTTTGAAGATGTTGGTGGACCACTGAGGCATGTCAAGTCAGTCAGCGGAGAGCAGAGTGGACAGTGATAAAGTGCAGCAGGGCATTCTTCACTCCAAAGCCACCTCTGAGGTCCAGGCAGAGGCTCTTCATCATGGCTCTGCTTTACTTCTTGACATCCCCACCATGTTTTCAGGTGTCTCAGGAGTGTCCTACATTGTCCTCTGGAGAACCATTTTCAGTGTCTGGTGCTGCAACCGAAGCCTGAAGGAGCCCGTGAAGAAGTAAATGATGGAGTTGGCACAACTGTTAATAGCAGTCATGACAAGTGATTCCAGATAAAATACAAGAGTAAATACATGAAAAGCATCCTTAATCTTGCATAACAGAAACCAGTAGATGCCAAAGTTCAATCTGCAAAGGAGAAAACCAGAGCAGTCAGCAGGATGGTCACATACTATCTGGTAAGCTTCATTTGCCCAACATCACAGAACAACCTGGCCAGCAGAGCCAGGCTGGAAAGACAGAGATCCACAAACAAAACATCAGGTATGCAGAAGTAAAGAAGTTCAATGCCAGACACCCATTGTCATTTTCATATTTGCTATGTAAGAAACCTCAGAAATAACTATTCAGAATGCAGATCAACAGGGACAGTACCCAGATCACAGCACACATGGCAGCTGATGTATGTTCTGGGTGGTGACAGCAATCCCAGATGGGCACAGTACAGACAGGCCGTGCTCAGTGCTGATGGCAGTGAGCATGCTCAGGCCTGCGATGTAGAGAACCATCATGATGATGTAAAAGCACAAGATAAAGATAATGGGGTAGAAAACATTGAGAAGAAGCAGTATGGAATCTATGGTGTGACCTAGGAGGAAGAAGAAGTCAGCCAGGTCCAAGTTTAGGATGTAGACCTTGAAAGCATTCCTGCGCAAGGGGAAGTGCAGGATCCAGAAGACAATGGAATTTCCTGTCAGCCCAACCAGTCCGAAGATGATGGTTATCAAGTTTGGGATCAGAATCCTGATGTTGATACCTCCAGGGATGGTTTTGTCCATTGGATTTGCTGTTGTGGGTGCTGTTGGTGAGGCTGATGTGTTTAGGGCCAGAAACTCTGCACCAGTGCTGCTGGGAACACAAAGAAAAAATGAGGCCTTCCCTATGAACTCACCTTTTGTTTTCCTTTTTGTTGGATTTTTAATTTCTTCTATTGCATATTTTAAATTATTTGCTTTCCTGTGTCCCCCCCCCTCCCTTTCCTGAAAACCCCTATCCCACCCTCCCTCTCCCTGCTTCTATTGAGGATATTCCTCCACCCACTCCCACCTCTCTGCCCTCTATTGCCCTACACTGGGGCAACTATCAAGCCTTCATAGATCCATAGAACTCTTCTCCCATTTATTCATGACAGGGCCATCCTCTGCTACATATGCAGCTGGAGCCATGTGTACTTCTTTGCTGATGGCTTGTCCCTGGGTGCTGGGGGATTGGTCTGGTTGGTTGATATTGTTTTTCTTCCTATGGGCTTGCAAACCCCTTCAACTCCCTTAGTCCTTTCTCTAATTCTTCTATTAGGGACCCTGTTCTCAGTCTAATGGCTGGATGCTAACATCTGCCTCTGTATTTGTAAGGCTCTGACAGTGCCTCTCAAGAAACAGCCATATTAGGCTCCTGTCAGCATGCACTTCTTGCAATCCACAATAGTGTCTGGTTTTGGTAACTGTATATGGTACGAATCCCCAGGTGGGACAGTGTCTGTGTGATCTTTCCTTTAGTCTTTGCTCTAGACTTTATCTCCATAAAAAGTATTTTGTTCTCCTTCTAAAAAGCACTGAAGCACCCACTCTTTGGTCTTTCTTCTTCATGGACTTCATGTGGTCTGTGAATTTTAACCTGGTTATTTTCAGTTTTTGAGCTCCTATTCACTTATCAGTGAGTGCATACCATGTGATTGGGTTACCTTACTCAGAATGACATTTTCTAGTTCGAACCAATTGCCTAAGAATTTCATGTATTCCTCATTTTTAACAGCTGAGTAGTATGGCATTGTGTAAATATACCCCATTTTCTGTATCCATTGCTCTGTTTAGGAAAATCTATGTTATTTCCAACACCTGGTTATTACTAATAAGGCTGCTATGAACATATTAAAGC
Source organism: Mus musculus (assembly GCF_000001635.26). Classification (NCBI taxonomy): domain Eukaryota; kingdom Metazoa; phylum Chordata; class Mammalia; order Rodentia; family Muridae; genus Mus; species Mus musculus. The sequence continues at coordinate 47,873,206 of NC_000073.6, forward strand.
ATGTGTCCTTATTACATGTTGGAACATTTTCTGTGTATATGCCCAGGAGTGGTATTGCTGGATCCTCCAGTAGTACTATGTCCAATTTTCTGAGGAACCACTAGACTGATTTCTAGAGTAGTTGTGCCAGCAGAAATTCCCACCAGCATGGAAGGAGTGTTTCTCTTTTATACATCCTTGCCAGCATCTACTGCCACTCATCTATTGCTGAATATTTTTTTATTTTAGCCATTCTGACTGGTGTTAGGTGGAACCTCAGGGTTGTTTTCATTGAACACACATTTTGTTAAAGACATATTTTATTTTATTTTTTTTCCATTTTTTATTAGGTATTTAGCTCATTTACATTTGCAATGCTATACCAAAAGTCCCCCATAGCCACCCACCCCCACTCCCCTACCCACCCACTCCCCTTTTATGGCCCTGGCGTTCCCCTGTACTGGGGCATATAAAGTTTGCGTGTCCAATGGGCCTCTTTTTCCAGTGATGGCCGACTAGGCCATCTTTTGATGCATATGCAGCTAGAGTCAAGAGCTCCAGGGTACTGGTTGGTTCATAATGTTGTTCCACCTATAGGGTTGCAGATCCCTTTAGCTTCTTTGGTACTTTCTCTAGCTCCTTCATTGGGGGCCATGTGATCCATCCAATAGCCGACTGTGAGCATCCACTTCTATGTTTGCTAGGCCCAGGCATACTCTGACAAGAGACAACTAGAAGTGGGAACAAAACACCCTTGGAAGGAGTTACAGAGACAAAGTTTGGAGCTGAGATAAAAGGATGGACCATGTAGACACTACCATATCCGGGGATCCATCCCATAATCAGCTTCCAAATGCTGACACCATTGCATACACTAGCAAGATTATGCTGAAAAGACATATTTTATTAATACATGTTGGCTGCAAGGTTACCCAATGAAGGGATTATTGTGGGTCCACTGTCTGGGTGCCCATCACGACTAGCAGTGGCCTGATCAAGTCATTGGAATAAGACGTGGTGCTGGGAGTGGAGGCAACTCACATAGCCTATGACAGGGGCCTTGCCCACCTAGGACCTGAAAAGGCCTAGTTATTGCGGTATTGGACATAGATGCTTGCCAGAACAAAGGCCTAAGACAGGTGCTTCACTGACCCTCTTTTCGAGGCCACCCCCAACTATAATAAAGAAAAAAGGGGGAGATGTGAGAGACCAAACTGTGGGAAACTAGGCCCTCAGTAACTCTCACCCTGAAGATCCGTTGACCCTTTGAAGAAAGTTATGTCACCCCCTCTTTCATTGCCTCCACCTGGCACCTGAGACTGTCAGCTTCACTCCCTCCTTCATGTCTCCATTGGCACCTAGAACTGCTTAGATTAAGGCAGCTTCACCTCCTCCTCCATGTCTCCATTTGGTGCCTGGGACTGTTTATGGCGCTCCAAGATAAACTGCAGAATGTTTGAAGGCTGCCTGGGACGATTAGGGGTCGGACATTCCAAGATAAGCTGTAAGAAGCCTGTAATCAGCATCTGCCCCAGATGTCCATCGTTTTCTCTGCATTTTATTATGCCCCCTCGACCCCTCCCTTATTTCTCTCACTGTGTACTTATAATCAAGCTCCTAGCCTTCATTAAACAGACCTTGACAACTCTTTGCTTGGTCTTGCTCCCCTTTCTCAGCCTGCTTCTCTTGCAGGCCTCGGTCCTCCTCGACCCACAGAGTAACTAGGACCTGCTGTATGGGACACATAAGTTGATGAGTTTTATTGAGATTTTCAGGTGTTGATAATTCACGTTTTATGATAGTTAATTAATGTCCAGGCCCAGCTTGCCTGATAGGAATAATGGTTTTTGTGTTTCACTGGAGGTGATACAGGCTGGCAAAAGACAGGTGACATATTACGAACCCCAAAGCTCTGGAATCCCACCCTTTACTTTGAGCAGTCCCTTAGAATCATCAGCTTGGTGTATTGGTTATATGTGGATGGAAGAAAAGCCAGAGAAGAAATATCCAAATAAACAAAGTACAGAAAGAGTGATGAGAAAAAGGTGACAAGATGAAAGGCAATAACAGTTGTCTAGGAAGAAAAATCAGAGTCTGGAAGATTTCTTTTCAGTTCAGGAATTCATAGAGGTCCTCCAGGCCAAAGGAGGATGCAGACAGGCACCCAGGAATGAATGCACAGCTTACTCTTTGTCCTCTTTTAAGAAATACCAGCCACTATGGTCCCAATGAAATAGAAAAACAAGGAAGTAGAATCCCAGTAAATCTTTTACTTCCAATTAGGGGGCTTAGAAATGTCCAATGCTAATTTCAGGGCCTAAGGTATTTGTTATATTGAACCAGTAACTTCAAGAGGAACAAGTTATATTTAGATCATTGACTTGCTTACTTAGGTTTGTAGAACCCTCATTTAACATGGCTGGAAAAAACTAAGGATTAATCAGACACAAGAGTACATTTCTGATCATGCCATGTGAGCCATTTTAATATTCATCCCTGATCTCTTGCAGTGCTGCTCAAGGCTCTGTCTCCTCACATCTCTACAAGACCCAACTATTATGCTCTTCACCACTACACAGTCTCCTCATGATGCCTGCATCATTACACCTCCCTTTGGTTGTAATCACCATGAAACAATCCCATTGTGATGTTCTACAATACTTCACACATCAACATGGAACTCTACCTCTCTACACAATCCCACCATGATCTCTTTCATCACTACACACTCCTAACATGATGCTATATATAACTACAGACTCATAACATGATGCTATAAATACAGACTTCCACTGTGATGCTCTACAATGGTATACACACCAACACTGTGCTCAACATTTGTACAGAGTTCCACCATGATGTTCTACATCACATGGGATGCCACAGTCAACTAGATCACTACTCAAGCATTCCTCAGCCCATACTGTGTGTGACCCTGTTGCATCAATCATTAGTGAAGAAAATGCCTACAGACTTGCTTGCCATCTAGTTTGATGGAGAAATTTTGTCAATTCTCTCTTGGTTTGTCTAGGTTTGTGTTGCATTGACAAAAAAAAAAAAAAAAAAAAAAAAAAAACCAACAAACCCAACCAAACCAAATCAACCAAACAAGATATACCATGACCAATAAAGAGAAATCTTCCTGAGGGCAATTCAAGATTCTCTGGCCAGAGTCTATCCATGGCATGCTCAAGGGTGTAAACTAGAATAGTATTTCAAAAGATTTTCCTGTGGGACAAATGGCACCCCAGCATATTCTTAAACCAGTGAAAATGCTTTCTCAGGTTCATTTGCTGAGATTCTCAGAGGCTATTGAAATCATGACAATTAGGAGGCCAGGTAAAGCTTGAGTTGGTATTAGATGTAGCCATTGTTCTTGTGGTACATCCAGAATTCAAAAGTTACTTGATCTTGTAATTTTCCACTGGAATTCCAAAAGAAAGCTAGAAAGTCTGGCAGTGTGTATCAGCATGGCATTTTTACAGAGTACTATACCTCAGAATTTGATAAGTGAACCTTCAATGTAAACCCTAAACTGCAATGGTAAGCCAAGGATGTTGGAGATACCACAGATAGATAATTCTGCAGAGGAAAGGCACAGATACCAAGTGGAACCAGCTTCAGAGAGAGGCCAAGTGGGCTACAAACAGCAAGTCACTAGGAGCTTAGCTGCCCAAGCCTGTTGACATGATACCATATACCCTAGATATTGGGCATGGGTCACAGTGTGCTTCCTGCTGTGTTTTGTTCTTGCTTTGATACTATCCTTTCTCTACATTTCTTCATTTATCTCCATTGGGATGGCGATGTTTACTCTGTGTCACAGTTTGATGAGATTAGATAATTTTTATATTTATAGGTGATCATGGCTGAAATTGCATCCTGGTTCTCAGGAGAGTCTTAATTTACAATGTTGGATCTGATAAAGCTTTTGGGGACTTTTGCAATTGGAGTGGATAGAGGACTGGATGGATTTTTCATTGTGAGATAGACAGAATTCATTTGAAGATCAACTGTAAAACCATGTGGTTTAAAGTGATGTTTTTGGGGTGTCAGGGTTTGGAAGGGGTAGACTGTCACAGTGCATCTTGACAGTAAATTTGATTGTGTTAAGAAACACATGGGAGATCCATAAGGCATATCTTTCTATATGTGTGTAAGGTCACCTACAGAGATCACTGATGAGAATGGATGCAATAAAAATATATACTCCATATGATGGATGTGTTGCCAGGATTTGAGACCTAGTTGTTTGAAATAGGTCAGTGGCAGTGTGTTCCTTGGAGGTCGCCACTTTCTCTAGCATCCTCTCTGTATGCTGAGTTTGTTCATTTGTTCTAGTGGCATTTGTTGGACTTAAAGCTGTTAAATTAAGTCAGATCTTGTCACATGAAAAAGTCAGGACTGGACATTCTCACTCTTAATCAATATTTAAATCTTTTATCTTGCCTGAACTCACCAGCAAGGATTTCTAGTACTGTGATGGTTTTCATATGCTTGACCTAGGATGCGCCACAATTAGGTGTGTCCCTGTTAGAGTAGGTGTTTCATTGTGGGTGTAGGTTATAAGACACTCATCCTAGCTGTATGGAAGCCACTATTCTGCTAGTTGCCTTCAGATGAATATGTAGAACTCTCAGCTATTCTTGCACCATGCATACCTGCCAGGATGCTGCCATGCACCTGCCTCGATGATAATAGATTGAACCTATATACCGGTAAACCCACCACCAATTAAATATTGTTCTTATAAGAGTTGCCTTGGTCATGGTGTCTGTTCACAGCAACAAAACCCTATGACTACTATATGTTGTATAATACCATAAAAGCCATCTTTGACTTCCCAAACCTCAGCCAGACAGAAGGCTGTGAGTGAAAGCCTTGATGTATCAAGGCTGAATGCATGCATATATCATGTGCTCCCCTGGTGTCTGCAACCCTGCTTAGGTTGAGGAGGATGTGGAGGAAAAGACACAACTTCTGTTATTGTCTTGCAGGGAGCACTGGTCTTCTGCTCTGAGCTACTTTTCTTAGAAACTCTTCTCATTACCATGACCATGCGACTGACAAAAAAGCAACTTGAGAGTGGAAAGATTTTTTTTCTTTTGGCTCGAATTTTGAAAGAGTAGGGTCCATCATGTCTTAGATTGTAGGACTGCTTATGTTTTCTTCTAGCCAGAGCTGTCCTGTGTCATGTAGCACTAAGAGAAGTCATGCATAAGCATGACTCTGATTCTACATCAGAACGTCCCTGTGACCCATTAGCCTTAAGCACAACTTTCATATTTCTTCTGGGTCTTCCCTGGCTGTGTAATGAGCAGTGTGAACTGAAATTAGCAGAGAAGATGGCACTGGATTTGGGGTCCTTGAGGTTGACAGCTTAGAACAGTGACTGTGGAAAGTACAAATGTTGCAGGGTTAGACCAGAGCCAAATTGTGTTAGGCTACATTTATCTTTCCTATTAACCATTCATCACACATCTCTGTACTTGACTTATCCTCCTCAACATGAGGTCTTTATATCCTAACAGGCCATGTATTTCCACTAAGTTGAAGGCTAAAAATACTATTAGAGAAGACTTGAGACCTATAGCAGTGATTTCCTCCTTGGACTTAACCTGCCTAAATTAGGTTTCCATTGGCATTTTAAAATTTTATTTATGGCTTTTTCCCCACCCCTTGTAATTTTGTTACTGTAGAACTCTCATGAAGCCGTTTCTAAATGGGAACATTGTATTTGGGTCAATTTGAACTTGTGTTCTTGAGTCATAGATTTCATATGTGGTTCAGAATAAGTTCTCTCTTGTTCATTTGACGTGAGAGTAGTGTTTTGTGTGAGTGATGGAAGGAGCTATCTTTATCTACACTTGTTACTAGATGCTCTATGACTCATATATATTCTTTTGGTGATTTCTCTTCTTAAATCAGTTTGCTGTACATATGGAGCAACCCATGGCTTCATCCATATATGTAGTAGAGAACGGCCTCATTGGTCCTTAATGAGAGGAGAACCCAATGTTCCTGTGAAGGCTCAATGCCCCAGTATAGAGGAATGCCAGGGCAGGGTGTTGGGAGTAGCGGGGTGGGTGGAGGAGCACCCTTATAGAAGCAAGGGGAGAGGATGGTACAGGGAGTTTCTACAGGGGAAACTGGGAAAGAGGATAACATTTGAAATGTAAGTAAATAGAATATCCAATAAAAAACAAAAAGAAAAAAATATTTTTTTGAAAGGGCTTGTGCCAGGGCCTAAATATTTTTAAATTGTCTTCCAATGGGCCAGGCATCAAGGATCCCAAAACTTAAAAAACACATTCACTTTCTGGAGGCTCATGTAAAAAATTGAAAGGGTTTTCTGCCATTAGCAAATGCAGTATTTAGGAAATCTTGCCCCTTTATAGCCCACAAGTTCAGATGAAAATAAGAATAAAGTCATGTAAAGTAGGTACAAAGTAATTATGAATGGGGAGGAAAATGTCTTTGGAGCTTGTGGCATTTCCTGGATTGCAGTTGGAATTTGCTCTCTTGGACTGTCTACCTCTTGCTCCTCGGTTTCTGATTTGGTCTTTAGGCTAGTGTTCTTAGTCAGCTGTTTTGTGTTGTGATATAGCACTGTCCAAAAGCAACCTGGACAGGAAAAGATATATTTCACTTTATAGGTTGGGTCTATAGTCAATGAAGCCAGGGAAGGAGCCCAAGCAGGGACACAGATGTAGGAATGGAAGAAGAAACCAAGACAGGGGTGTTTCTCACTGGCTTGCTCTCTGTAGCTTTCTGTGCTTCCTTTCTTATACACCCAGGGACTGCCTGCTCAGGGGTGGCACCACCCACAGTGGGAATGGCTCTCCCACATCATTCATTGATTAAGAAAATGCCCCACAATCAAACCCACATATCAGTTTGTTGGAGACAATTTCTCAATCAAGGTTTCCTCTGCCCAGAGCACCCTAGTTTGTGTCAACTTGACAAAAGCTAACCAGAACAGCTAGAGAATGTATTAAGATTAACCCTGCCCTTTGCATGATAGATAACATCTTTGTAAAACAACAGGCTATACTGTTTAAGTGAGCAATCACCTGCCAATCAGACTGTTGTGGCTAGAGATACAGAAACAGATGACTCATGAATTCTTCAGAGTGCTTTAAAATGTAGGGTTAAAATTGGGTGCACTCTCTGATTGACAGGTATTCACTGAGCACCTACTACGCTCCACAAAGTATGTTCAGTGATGCAGTGCATAGCTGTGAACCAAACAAAGCCTTGAGAGGCTACATTCTATTGGAGGAAAAGTGGCAATCCTGCAAGTCACTCCAGTTTATCCATTTGTGGTTCTCCTGTCTTTCTGATCCATGACTACTGTGCTTTCAAGTCTCTGACATGTTTTCCATCTGTCTCATTGCATTTGACTCTCTTCAGTAGGACAACAGAAACAGTTGGGGGAAGGTAAATGTCTTCTTATAGCTCCACTTCTCTCTATAGCATCCTGTAGCATCATTTACTATGTTCTCCGCCTTTACTCCTGCTACTCTACATGAAGCACCTCTGCTCCCATTAAGGCCATTCTTATATGAGAGCAGGACATTGGAGCTTGAAGACTCATTCAGAGGATATTGCAGGTTTGGCACAGGGCACAGTTACCCACATTAAAGTGCTGTATTACTTTCTGCTTTGGATAAGTGGAAAAACTAACATTTATGCACTCTTCCCATTTCCTGGATTCTTCTTTTCCCTTTCATTGGCTGGTCCAAAGAAATGTATGCATGTATTCAGCAAATGTTGGTTCCTGAACACACATAGAGAAAGAAGGATTTTCAGGCAGAGTTGGAGAGAATAGACAATGATGAACACAATGATGATCCATAATTATGATTTCCAAATTTATATCTCTAACAGGACACTTTAGTCTCAGAAAAGCTTGTTTCTCTCTGGTTGTTTGCTTTTCAATTCTTTTATAACCAGTTATTAGGAATGCACAGCCTCTAACAACACAGTGATCCTGTATGGTTTCTATATGTCAGGAATCAGATTCCATCTTAACTAGAGCTTCTTTTCAAGGACTTATAAGGATATAGTCAAGGAGTTGACTGAGACCATGTGTCTCATTTTAGTCTTAGGGTCTTTTATTACCTTACTGACTGTCATTAGAACCTAGTCCACTTCACAACATAGCTGCCTGCCCCAGAAATAAAATATCCAAATGTCTCTGGGACTTCCTGTTTTACAGCCAGAGTCTCTGAAATTCCATTTATCAGTGTCCGTTGTCTTCTTTCTGTCATTTCTCACTGTTCCTTAGCTCAATCTACTGCAGCCACAATGGCCTCACTGTTACTCTTCACACCCTCTGAACATCTGCTGTTTCCTCCAATCTTTACAGGATCAAGTTTCTGTCTTTGCCCTGCTCAGTCTCAGCTTTTGTTGAGAGATCAGCCAATTGCTGATCTCATACATTTCCTGATATTGCCCTGGTCATTGACCTAATCATTGCCTAACATTCTACTCAACATTTTGTGTTCATTTTATTGGTTCCATGTGAGGGAGTGCTATTCTGAGTATTAATGAGGAAAGCCAGTGTAGACATTCTTGTACAATGATTAATTGTATGAACATAAATTTTAACATCTCTGGATCAAACATTAAACTTTAAGAATATTAAGTTAAATGATGAGTATATATCTAACGTAAATTATTATTTTTTATTTTTAAGTGTGTGCATATCATTTGTGTTCTTCTGTGATTGGGTTACCTCACTCAAGATGCTATCCTCCAGATACATCCATTTGTCTAAGAATTCCATAAACTCATTTTTTTAATAGCTGAGTAGAGCTCCATTATGTAAATGTACCACATTTTCTGTATCCATTCCTCTGTTGAGGGACGTCTGGGTTCAATCCAGATTCTGCCTATTATCAATTAGGCTGATATGAACATAGTGGAGCATGTGTCCTTATTACATGTTGGAGCATCTTCTGGGTATATGTACAGGAGTGATATTGCTGGATCTTCTGGTAGATCTTTCCAATTTTTGAGGAAACGCTAAACTGATTTCCAGTGTGGTTGTACCAGCTTGCAGTCCCACCAGCAATGGAGGAGTGTTTCTCTTTCTCAACATCCTTGCCAGCATCTGTTGTCACCTAAATTTTTTATTTTAGCCAATCTGAGTGGTGTGAGGTGGAATCTCAGGGTTGTTTTGATATGAATTTCCCTGAAGACTAAGGATGTTTTACATTCCTTTAGGTCTTTCTCAACCATTTAGTATTCCTCAGTTGAGAATTCTTTGTTTAGCTATGTACCTCATTTTTAAAATCAGGTTATTTGGTTCTCTGGAATCTAACTTCTTGAGTACTATGGATATTAGCCCTCTATTGGGTATAGGATTGGTAAAGATCTTTTACCAATCTGTTAGTTTCCATTTTGTCCTACTGACAGTGTCCTTTAACTTTCAAAAGCTTTGCAATTTTATGAAGTCCCATTTGTCAGTTCTTGATCTTAGAGCATAAGTGTTTGTTGTTCTAATCTCTCCTGTGACATTTATTTGAAGCTCTTCCCTACTTTCTTTTCTGTTAATTTCAGTGTATCTGGTTTTATGTGGAGGTGCATGATCCACTTGAACTTGATTTTCATACAAGGAGATAAGAATGTATCAATTTGCATTATTCTACCTGCTCACTGCCAGTTGAACCATGTTGAAAATACTGCTGTCTTTTTTCTAACTGGATGGTTTCAGCTCCTTTTTTAAAGATCAAGTGACCATATGTGTATGCATTCATTTATGGGTATTCAATTCTATTCCCAGATGTCTCTCAACATATTAACAGATACAGAAAATATGATAATTTACACAGTGGAGTACTACTTAGCTATTAAAAACAATGAATTCATGAAATTCTTAGGCAAATGGATTGTGGTAGAAAATATCATCCTGAGCAAGGTAACCCAATCACAAAAGAACATGCATGGTATGCTGTCACTGATAAATGGATATTAGCCCAGAGGGTCAGAATATCCATGATTCAATTCATAGAGAACATGAAGCTCAAGAAGAAGGAAGACCAAAATTTGGATACTTTGGTCCCTCTTATAAGGGGAAACAAAATACCAATGGAAGGTGTTGCAGAGAGAAGGTGTGGAGCAGAGAATAAAGAAAAGACCATCCAGAGACTGCCCCACCTGTGGATCCATCCAATATATAGTCACCGAACTCAAACAGTATTGTGGATGACAACATATGTTTGTTGTCAGAAGCCTAATATAGTTGTCTCTTGAGAGGCTGTGCCAGTGCTGATAAATACAGAAATGGATACTCATACCAATCCATTGTACTGAGCACAGAGTTCCCAATGAAGGAGCTAGAGGAAGGAACCCAGGTGCTGAGGGGTTTGGGGCCCTATAGGATGAACAACAATATGAACTAACCAGTACCCCCAGATCTCCCAGGGACTAAACCACCAACCAAAGAGTACACATGGAGGGACCCATGGCTCCAGTTGCATGTGTAGCAGAGGATGGCCTTGTAGCTCATCAATGGGAGGAGAGACTCTTGTTCTTGTGAAGGACATATAACCCAGTGTAGGGGAATGCTAGGGATAGGAAGTGGGAGTGGGTGTGTTGGTGTACAGGGTTTAGGGCAATAAGGGGTTTTCAGAGGGAAAAATCAGGAAAAGGGATAGCATTTGAAATGTAAATAAAGAAAATATCTAATAAAAAATAAAAATTGAAAAAAAAAAGAAAAAAAAGTGTTCAATTATGGGAATGGGTAGGTTAGGGAGCAGGTGGAGGGGCAAGGGGATAGTGCTTTTTTGTAGAGGAAACTACCCGCAAGGTACCCTCAGGACCCTCCATGGGATCTTAAGACCACTGGTGAGTGGAACACAGCTTCTGCTCCAATCCAATCTCTTGGGACCTGAGACTGCATTAATAAGTTAAGCAGAAAACCCAGCCTGATCAGGGGCACAAGTACCTTCTGGTCCACACCAGCACCAGGGTACATTGGGCGTGGAGTCTTCAGACACCCGCAAGGTAACCACAGGACCCTCCACAGGATCTTAAGACCACTGGTGAGTGGAACACAGCTTCCTCTCCAATCCAAACGCATGGGATCTGAGACTCCATTAATTAGGAAAGCAGAAAACTGGCCTGATCAGGGGCACAAGTCCCTTTCTGTCCATGCCAGCACCAGGGTACCTTGGGCGCGGAGTCTGAGGATACCCACAAGGTACCCACAGGACACTCCATGGGATCTTAAGACCTCTGTGAGTGGATCACAACTTCTGCCAGGAGGCAGGTTTGAATGCCAGATATCTGGGCCCCTTTCCTGCAAGAAGAGAGCTTGCTTGCAGAGAGTACTCTGAACACTTAAACTCAGGAGAAATCTAGTCTCACAGGTCTGATGATAGATGCTAACATAATAACCTGAAGAACAAGCTCTAACCAGAGACAACTACAATAACTAACTCCAGAGATTACCAGATGGCGAAAGAAAAACGTGAGAATCTTACTAACAGAAACCAAGACCACTCAACATCATCAGAACCCAGCACTCCCAACCCAACCAGTACTGGGCACCCCAACACACCCGAAAAGATAGTCCCTGATTTAAAAGCATATCTCATGATGATGGTAGAGGACATCAAGAAGGACTTTAATAACTCACTTAAAGAAATACAGGAGTACACTGCTAAACAGGTAGAAGACATTAAAGAGGAAGCACAAAAATGCCTTAAAGAATTGCAGGAAAACACAACCAAAAAGGTGATAGTATTGAATAAAAACATCAAAGACCTAAAAAGGGAATTAGACACAATAAAGAAAACCCAAAATGAGGCAATGCTGGAGATAGAAACCCTAGGAAAGAAATCTAAAACCATAGATAAGAGCATCAGCAACAGAATACAAGACATGGAAGAGAGAATCTCGGGTGCAGAAGATTCCATAAAGAACATTGGCACAACAATCAAAGAAAATGGAAAAGGCAAAAAGATCCTAACTCAAAACACCCAGGAAATCCAGGACACAATGAGAAGAAACCTACGGACAATAGGAATAGATGAGAATGAAGATTTTCAACTTAAAGGGCCAGCAAATATCTTCAACAAAATTATAGAAGAAAACTTCCCAAACCTAAAGAAAGACATGCCCAAGAACATACAAGAAGCCTACAGAACTCCAAATAGACTGGATCAGAAAAGACATTCCTCTCGACACATAATAATCAGAACAACAAATGCACTAAATTAAGATAGAATATTAAACTCAGTAAGGGAAAAAGGTCAAGTAACACATAAAGGCAAGCCTACCAGAATTACACCAGACTTTTCACCAGAGACTATAAAAGGCAGATGATCCTGGACAGATGTTATACAGACACTAAGAGAACACAAATGCCAGCCCAGGCTACTATACCCAGCCAAACTCTCAATTACCATAGATGGAGAAACCAAAGTATTCCACGACAAAAAGAAATTCACACATTATCTTTCCACGAATCCAGCCCTTCAAAGGATAATAACAGGGAAAAACCAATACAAGGACAGAAACCACGTCGTAGAAAAAGCAAGAAGGTAATCCCTCAACAAACCTAAATGAAGACAGCCACAAGAACAGGATGCTAACTTTAACAACAAAAATAATAGGAAGCAACAATTACTTTTCGTTAATATCTCTTAATATTGATGGACTCAACTCCCCAATAAAAAGACATAGACTAACAGACTGGCTACACAAACAGGACTCAAAATATTGCTGCTTACAGGAAACTCATCTCAGGGAGAAAGGTAGAAACTACCTCAGTTCTTTCCAGCTTCTGGATGCTCACAGTCAGCTATTGGATGGACCACAGGGCCCCCAATGTAGGAGCTGGAGAAAGCACCCAAGGAGCTAAAGAGATCTGCAACCCTATAGGTGGAACAACATTATGAACTAACCAGTACCCCGAAGCTCTTGGCTCTAGCTGCATATGTGTCAAAAGATGGCCTAGTCGGCCATCAGTGGAAAGAGAGGCCCATTGGAATTGCAAACTTTATATGCCCCAGTACAGAGGAACGCCAGGGCCAAAAAGGGGGAGTGGGTGGGTAGGGGAGTGGTGGGAGGGTATGGGGGACTTTTGTGATAGCATTGGAAATGTAAATGAGGAAAATACCTAATAAAAAATTTAAAAAAAGAAACTAGAAAAGGGGATAACATTTGAAACGTGAATAAAGAAAATGTCTAATAAAAATAAAATAAATAAAAGAAAGTTTTGGAAGATATTTGAGAAATTCATTGACCGTGCCAAGAATGTTCTAGAAATTCTCATTTCTGACTACTTTGAGAACTATAAGAAAATTTGATTTAAAATAATCAGTTGAAAACATTGCAATCACTTAGGCATTTCTGTGAGAAGAGTAAGTTAATGTGTTGAGTCTCAACATCTGCTTTCTGACATCTCAGTGGTTTTCTGAAGGTGGCTGTCTGTATATTCATCCTCCTCAGTAGTGTCCTCCAGAGTCCTCTTTAGAATAGTTTGGAGGGACCAATGCTTTCTACAGTGCCCAAAGGAGCCTACAATGAAGTAAATGGTAGGGTTGGCACAGCTGTCCACATAGGACAAGACCACAGTAACTTGGTAAATGTGACAAGAGGGATGATGTAAAGGAACCCCAAACCAGTATAACAGGAAAAAGTAATGCCCAAGAGGCAGGCCATAGATGAGGTAGACCATCACTCTGAGAGAGATGGTAACATACAGCCTGGACAGGGGTTTCCTCCTGGAACCACAGATGATCCTCACCAGTAGAGCCAGACTGGACCCAGAGAGAAGCATAAATTAAAAAAATTAAATGCAGGAATAATAAAGTCAATATTTTCCCACAAATGATTATGAGTCTCACCCAGGATATCTCAGAAGAACCAAAAGAGAATGCCCATGAGAAAGAATAGAACCCAGATTAGGGCACATAGGATAGCTGACATGTTTCTTGGGTGGTGGCAGTGGTACCAGATTGGCCACAATATAAACAGTCAGTGCTCCATGCTAATACCACTGAGGACGCTCAGCCCTGCAATATAGGGAACAATGGCTGCATTGCCTAAGATATCTTTGCTTAATTTATGGGCATAGATGAAGTCAATGATCCATAGCAGAGAGTCCATGAATTGGCAGCAGAGGAAGAAGGAGTCTGCCAGAGCCAGATCGAGGACATAGACTGAGATGCCTATCCTGTGCATGCAGAATCCCAGAAGCCAGAGTACAATGCTGTTTCCTGCCAGTTCCACCAGGTCAGTGATGAGGTCCAGAAAGGATTGAGTGAGGATTGGACTGTATTTGGATGACCAGTTTCATTCAGTGGTGTAGATTCTGTGTTGTAGGATGAGATGGTTGGATCCATGCTGAAAAATCTTCCAGTGGTGTCCCTGAGAAAACAGACCATATTTGATCACCTTAACATTGACCCTTCTTCTGGCAATCATAATGTAATATTGATATTGTTGTCAATATGGCTTAATAAAATCATTTATAAATAAAAGGAGAGTAACATGACCATGTGGATCAAGAATTCTGGACTGTGGATTCAAATTCAGAGCTTGTGCATACTCTAGTCTAGGTCATTCTTCCTGTGTATAACTCAGGACCTTTAAATCACATGGAAATGATTCCCTACTCTCATGGTCAGAGTTGCATCCATTTCTTGCCTCCCTGTAGCCCCAAGAAACGGAAGCATCACATTTGCCTCCCTAGGGCTTATAATAACACAGAAAAGATGAAGATATCAGGGTTTTGTTGAGGTACATTAATGGAAAGATGCTTCAACATGGTCAAAAGAATGGATTCTGAGTTATACACCTAACTCTGGGTCGAGACATGACACTGTTATGTGCAACATATTACAGATAACATGCATTTACCTCATCCCTTGAGATAACTAAGCTGTCAGTCACCTGGCCAGGGGATTGCTAAGGTGACAGAAAGAATGACAACTCACTCATCATTCACAGGAGTTCCACCTTCTATGCAGCCATCTCTGACATTCCCTCAGCTGGTATAAGCCTGTCTGCTTCTCTGAAAGCACTCTGACTCAGAAGAGTGTAAGGTTCCCTTTTCTTTCTTTAGATCTCCTTTTCTTTTGAACATGGGCCAAAAGACCAAGCAATATTTTCCTGACAGTTGGGACTTTCTCAATCATATGTGAAACCCACATGCCTTTCCACCATGGAGGTTTTTTCCCAACTTCCATTGCTGGACATACCAGCTTTCTTGGGATGTCAAAAGGCATGGCTTTTTCTCTTCCCCTTCTCCGTCTCCTTCCTTCTGGCAGCTGCAAAGATTTAAAGCTTGATTATTCTGTTTTGCTCTGAAATTTTAGTAAAACTGATTGTGTTTCCTTCTAAATCTGTTTTTACAATATTTTTGGGGGGTGTGGGTGTTTTAAAATTCTTTTTTTACTGAGAGAACTGTTTTCTAAAATAGCTCAAGTACTCATTATGGCTTGGCTGAGCATGTAGTTTAATTTTTGTACATAGATTGTGTGTGGAAGGTTTGGCCATGTTGAAGGAGATTGGCAGAGGGTTATATATGAGTCTGGACTGAATTTCCCAGAACAATAAAGAAAAGAAGAAGGGGAGTGAAGTCTCCGTCCCAGGAATAGAGGGAGAGAAATTCAAACAGAACAACAAAAGGAAGACTTAATTGGCATGGTGTAAAGTAAGCCACAGGAAGGGATTCCATCTTTCTCCCAGAAGGTCTTTAGTTGTATTTACTTTGCAGGAAAAAGTCTTTGCTAGAGAGGAGCTTCTGAAGGGAAATAGAAGTGTAGGTCTTTAAAATAAACACCACCATGCTTCCACCCCCTCACACATGCATGTGCACAAGTACACACACACAATGCCTAGTTATAAAAATAGCAACTGAACTGAAATCAACTGCTATTTTCTCTCTTAGTTTTCCAGCAGTCAAAGCAGTAAAAAAATTAACATTTTTCTTTTTAAATTTTAGAAATGAGAAAGGGAAGACAGTGAAGAGGAAGAGAGATAAGAGTATAGGCCAATTAAAGACAGATGCACCACTCCAGCTTATCTCTTTTGCCTCACAAGCTAGAGGTGACTCCCTTCAGAGGACAAACTTAGAAAGCAGGCTCCCAATGGTCTACAGAGCGTCAGTACATTCTCCTATCAGGCAGAAAATATAGTTCTTATTTTATATATATATATATTTATTTATTTCCATTTCTTCTTTTTTTAAAGATACATTTTTATTAAATTTTTTCTTCATTTACATTTTAAATCTAATCCCCTTTCCCAGTTTCCACTCAGAAAATCCCCTATACATTCCCCTGTCCCTGTGCTCCCCAACCCACCCACTCCCACTTCCTGGCCCTGGCGTTCACCTACACTGGGGCTTAGAACCTTCACAAGACCAAGGTCCTCTCCTCCCACTGATGGCCAAGTGGGCCATCCTCTGCAACATATGCAGCTATAGACAAGAGGTCTGGGGGTAATGGTTAGATCATTTTGTTTCTCCTATAGGGTTGTAGACCCCTTCAGTTCCTTAGGTACTTTCTTTAGCGCCTGCACTGGGGGACCCTGGGTTCCATCCAAAAGATGACTGTGAGCATCCACTTCTGTATTATCAGGTAGGGGCAGAGCCTCACAGGACACAGCTATATCAGGGTCCTGTCAGTAATATCTTGTTGCTAAATGCAATAGTGTCTGGGTTTTGTGGTTGTTTACGGGATGGATCACTGGGTGGGGCAGTCTCTGGATGGTCCTTCCTTCAGTCTCAGCTCTGAACTTTTTCTCTGTAACTCCTTCCATGGGTATTTTGTTCTCCATACTAAGAAAGAATGAAGTATCCATACTTTGGTTGTCCTTCTTCAGTTTCATGACTTTTCCAAATTGTATCTTGGGTATTCTACAATTCTGGGCTAATATCCACTTACCAGTGAGTGCATATCATGTATGTTCTTCTCTGATTGGGTTACCTCACTCGAGATGATATCCCCCAGATCCATCCATTTGCCTAAGAATTACATAAATTAATTGTTTTTAATAGCTGATTAGTACTCCATTGTGTGCATGTACCACATTTTCTGTATCAATTCCTCTGTTGAGGGGCATCTGGGTTCTTTCCAGCTTATGGCTATTATAAATAAGGCTGCTATGAATATAGTGGAGCATGTGCCCTAATTACAAGTTGGGGCATCTTCTGGGTATATACCCAGGAGAGGTGTTGCTTGATCTTCCAGTAGAACTATGTCCAGTTTTCTGAGGAACAGCCAAACTGATTTCCAGAGTGATTGAACCAGATTGCAATCCTACCAGCAATGAAGAAGTGTTCCTCTTTCTCCACCTCCTTGCCAGCACTTTCTGCCACCTGAATTTTTGACATTAGCCATTATTACTGGTGTGAGGTAGAATCTCAGGGTTGTTTTTATTTGCATTTCCCTGTTGATTAAGGATGTTGCAATTTTTTGTTTTCAGGTGCTTCTCAGCCATTCGGTATTCTTCAGTTGAGAATTATTTTTTTAGCTCTTTATCCCACTTTTAATAGGACTATTTGGTTTTCTGGAATCCAATTTCTAGAAATATATATAAAATCAATCAGATATTAGTCCCCTACCAGATTTTGGATCGGTAAAGATCTTTTCCAAATCTGTTGGTGGCCTTTTTGTCCTATTGACAGTTTCCTTGGCTTTACAGAAGCTTTGCAATTTTATGAGGTCCCAATTGTGGATTCTTGAGCTTACACCACAAGCCATTGCTGTTCTCTTCAGCATTTTACCTCTGTGCCCATATCTTTGAGGTGAAAAGTCATGCATTATTGGTATCCCTAAATCCTGTCAACACAAGGCACATGCCTCAAATATTTCATCTTTTGTCATAACAGTTTTCTTTTGACAGCTTCTCAGGTCTCAGATGTGCAAATGAGAATAACACTGAAAAGCAAATAGAACAATGAGACCTGGTTAGTAGCAGTGAGTCTGGGAAACAAGTTCTGAATGTAATCCTGACCCAGTCCTCTCTTTTATTTTTTCTTTTTGAGACAGACTTTCCATGTAGCTCAGGCTGGGCTTCAGCCTTCTCTGTAGCCCAGGCTGACTTCAAATGAATATAATTTACCTGCCTCATTTTCTAAATACTGAGATCATGGAAGTGTGTGACCACATTAGCTTTCCACTTGCCTCTTAAATAAATGTAAGTTGCAACATTCTCCCCATGGCAACACGTTAAAGAAACTGGGATAACAGAAGGTTCAATGGTCTCACCAACCTTACTGACACTCCTCCCATATTTAAGGCTGCCAACAAAGCCATCTTGGTTCTGGGACTCTGCAGAAAGTAGTCTGCACAGGTGAGAGTGTGGACTACAGAAGCTAACAGCTTCTGGGATAGGCAAGAGCCACAGAGCTTCTGAGGCAGTGCCATTTTTGGGCTGCAGACATCCGGCCACCTTCCCAGCCAGAGGACAGGTGTCTGCCCGGAATGGGAGGCTTTTGCCTCAGGATCAGCAGGAGCCATCTTGGTTCTAGGACTCCTCAGAAAATAGTCTGCACAGGTGAGAGTGTGGACTACAGAAGCTAACAGCTTCTGTGACAGGCCAAAGCAACAGAGTTTCTGAGAAAGGTCCTGTTTTGGGCCTTCATCTTTGGCCAGGAGGAGGTCCAAATGCCAGATAACTGTGCACCTTCCCTGTAAGAGGAGAGCTTGCCTGCAGAGACTGCTCTGACCACTGAAACTCAGAGGAGAGAACTAGTCTCCCAGGTCGGCTGATAGAGGGTAACAGAATCACCAGAGGAACAATCTCTAAACAGAGACAACTATAACAACTAACTCCAGAGATTACCAGATGGAGAAAGGTAAATGTAAGAATCTTACTAACAGAAACCAAGACCACTCAACATCATCAGAACCCAGCACTCCCACTTTGCCCAGTCCAGGGCACCCCAACACACCCGGAAAGCTAGACCCGATTTAAAAGCATATCTCATGATGATGGTAGAGGACATCAAGAAGGACTTTAATAACTCACTTAAAGAAATACAGGAGTACACTGCTAAACAGGCAGAAGACATTAAAGAGGAAGCACAAAAATGCCTTAAAGAATTGCAGGAAAACACAACCAAAGAGGTGATGGAATTGAATAAAAACATCCAAGACCTATAAACGGAAGTAGACACAATAAGGAAAACCCAAAGTGAGGCAACGATGGAGATAGAAACCCAAGGAAAGAAATCTGGAACCATAGATGTCAGCATCAGCAACAGAATACAAGAGATGGAAGAGAGAATCTCAGGTGCAGAAGATTCCATAGAGAACATCGGCACAATAATCAAAGAAAATGGAAAAGGCAAAAAGATACTAACTCAAAACATCCAGGAAATCCAGGACACAATGAGAAGTCCAAACCTATGGATAATAGGAGTAGATGAGAATGAAGATTTTCAACTCAAAGGACCAGCAAATATCTTCAACAAAATTATAGAAGAAAACTTCCCAAACTTAAAGAAGGACATGCCCATGAACATACAAGGAGCCTAAAGAACTCCAAATAGACTGGACCGGAAAAGGAATTCTTCTCGACACATACAAATCAGAACAACAAATGCACTAAATTAAGATAGAATACTAAAAGCAGTAAGGGAAAAAGGTCAAGTAACATATAAAGGCAAGCCTATCAGAATTACACCAGATTTTTCATCAGAGACTATGAAAGCCAGAAGAGCCTGGACAGATGTTATACAGACACTAAGAGAACACAAATGCCAGCCCAGGCTACTATACCCAGCCAAACTCTCAATTACCATAGATGGAGAAACCAAAGTGTTCCACGACAAAAAGAAATTCACACATTATCTTTCCATGAATACAGCCCCGCAAAGGATAATAACAGAAAAAAAAAAACAATACAAGAATGGAAACCACCCACTAGAAAAAGAAAGAAGGTAAACCCTCAACAAACCTAAAAGAAGACAGCCACAAAAACAGAATGCCAACTTTAACAACAAAAATAACAGGAAGCAACAATTACTTTTCCTTAATATCTCTTAATATCAATGGACTCAACTCACCAATAAAAAGACATAGACTAACAAATTGGCTACACAAACAAGACCCAACATTTTGCTGCTTACAGGAAACTCATCTCAGACAAAACGATAGACACTACCTCAGAATGAAAGGCTGGAAAACAATTTTCCAAGCAAATGGTCTGAAGAAACAAGCTGGAGTATCCATTCTAATATCGAATAAAATCGACTTCCAACCCAGAGTCATCAAAAAAGACAAGGAGGGGCACTTACTCATCAAAGATAAAATCCTCCAAGAGGAAATATCAATTCTGAATATCTATACCCCAAATACAAGGACAATCACATTCATTAAAGACACTTTAGTAAAACTCAAAGCACACATTGAACCTCACACAATAATAGTGGGAGACTTCAACACACCACTTTCACGAATGGACAGATCATGGAAACAGAAACTAAACAGGGACACAGTGGAACTAACAGAAGTTATGAAACAAATGGATCTGACAGATATCTACAGAACATTTTATCCTAAAATAAAAGGATATACCTTCTTTTCAGCACCTCATGGTACTTCCTCCAAAATTGAGCACATAATTGGTCACAAAACAAGCCTCAAGATATACAAAAATATTGAAATTTTCCCATGCATCCTATCATATCATTATGGACTAAGGCTGATCTTCAATAACAAAATAAATAATAGAAAGCCAACATTCACGTGGAAACTGAACAACACTATTCTCAATGATAACTTGGTCAAGGAAGAAATAAAGAAAAAATTAAGGACTTTTTGGAGTTTAATGAAAATGAAGCCAAAACATACCCAAAGTTATGGGACACAATGAAAGCATTTCTAAGAGGAAATCTCATAGCTCTGAGTGCTTCCAAAAAGAAACTAGAGAGAGCACACTTTAGCAGCTTTACAACACACCTAAAAGCTCTAGAACAAAAGGAAGCAAATTCACCCAAGAGGAGTAGATGGCAGGAAATAGTCAAACACTTAGCCAGACTCACTAGACGGCACAGGGAAAACATCCTAATTCACAAAATCAGAAATGAAAAGGGAGACATAACAACAGATCCTGAAGAAATCCAAAACACCATCAGATCCTTCTACAAAAGGCTATACTCAATAAAACTGAAGAACCTGAATGAAATCGACAAGTTTCTAGACAGATACCAGGTACCAAAGTTAAATCAAGATCAGGTTAATGATCTAAACAGTCCTATATCCCCTAAAGAAATAGAAGTAGTCATTAATAATCTCCCAACCAAAAAAAGCCCAGGACCAGATGGATTTAGTGCAGAGTTCTATCAGACCTTCTAAGAAGATCTCGTACCAGTTCTTCACAAACTTTTACACAAAATAGAAACAGAAGGTACTCTACCCAACTCATTCTATGAAACCACAATTACTCTGATACCTAAACCACAAAAAGACCCAACAAAGATAGAGAACTTCAGAACAATTTCCCTTATGAATATCAATGCAAAAATCCTCAATAAAGTTCTCAATAACTGAATCCAAGAACACATCAAAACAATCATCGAACCTGACCAAGTAGTTTTCATCCCAGGGATGCAAGGATGGTTCAATATATGGAAATCCATCAATGAAATACAGTATATAAACAAACTCAAAGACAAAACCACATGATCATCTTGTTAGATACTTGAGAAAGCATTTGACAAAATTCAACACCCGTTCATGATAAAAGTCTTGTAAAGACCAGGAATTCAAGGCCCATACCTAAACATGATAAAAGCAATCCACAGCAAACCAGTAACCAACATCAAAGTAAATGGTGAGAAGCTGGAAGCAATCCCACTAAAATCAGGGGCTACACAAGGCTGTACACTCTCTCCCTATGTATTCAACATTGTACTTGAAGTCCTGGCCAGAGCAATTCAACAATGAAAGGAGATCAAGGGGGTAAAAATTGGAAAGGAAGAAGTCAAAATATCACTTTTTTCAGATGATATGTTAGTATATATGTGACCCTAAAAATTCCACCAGAGAATACCTAATCCTGATAAACAGCTTCAATGAATTAGCTGGATAGAAAATTAACTCAAACAAGTCAATGGCCTTTCTCTATAAAAAGAATAAACAGGCTGAGAAAAAAATTAGTGAAACAACACCCTTCTCAATAGTCACAAATAATATAAAATACCTTGGTGTGACTCTAACTAAGGAAGTGAAATATTTGTATGATAAGAACTTCAAGTCTCTAAAGAAAGAAATTAAAGAAGATCTCAGAAGATGGAAAGATCTCCCATGCTCATGGATTGGCAGGATCAACATAGTAAAAATGGGTATCTCTCCAAAGGCAAGCTACAGATTCAATGCAATCCCCATCAAAACTAACGCAATTCTTCAATGAATTAGAAAGGGCAATCGGCAGATTCATCTAGAATAACAAAAATCCTAGGATAGCAAAAACTCTTCTCAAGGATAAAAGAACCTCTCGTGGAATCATCATGCCTGACCTAAAGCTGTACTACAGATCAAATGTGATAAAAACTGCATGCTACTGGTATAGTGACAGACAAGTAGACCAATGGAACAGAATTGAAGACCCAGATTTGAACCCACACAACTATGGTCACTTGATCTTTGACAAGGGAGCTAACACCATCCAGTGGAAAAAAGACAGCATTTTCAACAAATGGTGCTGGCACAACTGGTGGTTATCATGTAGAAGAATGCAAATTGATCCATTTCTAACTCCTTGTACTAAGGTCAAATCTAAGTGGATTAAGGAACTCCACATAAAACCAGAGACACTGAAACTTATAGAGGAGAAAGTAGGGAAAAGCCTCGAAGATATGGGTACAGGGGGAAAATTCCTTAATAGAACAGCAATGGCTTGTGCTGTAAGATCGAGAATTGATAAATGGGACCTCATAAAGTTGCAAAGCTCCTGCAAGGCAAAAGACACCATCTATTAGACAAAAAGACCACCAACTTATTTGGAAGTGATCTTTACCTATCCCAAATCAGATAGGGGACTAATATCCAATATATATAAAGAACTCAAGACTGTGGACTCCAGAAAATCAAATAACCCCATTAAAAAATGTGGTTCAGAGCTCAACAAAGAATTCTCATCTGAGGAATACCGAATTGTAGAGAAACACCTGAAAAAATGTTCAACATCCTTAATCATCAGGGAAATGCAATCAAAACAACCATGATATTCCACCTCACACCAGTCAAAATGGCTAAGATCAAAAATTCAGGGTGACAGCAGATGCTGGCAAAGCTGTGGAGAAAGAGGAACACTCCTCCATTGTTGGTGGGATTGCAAGCTTGTACAACCACTCTGGAAATCAGTCTGGTGGTTCCTCAGAATATTGGACATAGTACTACCAGAGGATCCTCCAATACCTCTCCTGGGCATACATCCAGAATATGTCCCAACAGGTAAGAAGGACACATGCTCCACTATGTTCATAGCAGCCTTATTTATAATAGCCAGAAGTTGGAAAGAACCCAAATGCTCCTCAACAGAGGAATGGATTCAGAAAATGTGGTACATTTACACAATGGAGTAGTAGTCAGCTATTAAAAAGAATGAATTTATGAAATTCCTAGGCAAATGGATGGACCTGGAGGGAATCATTCTGAGTGAGGTAACCCAATCACAAAGGAACTCACATAATATGTACTCACTGATAAGTGGATATTAGCCCAGAAACGTAGGATACCCAAGATATAAGATACGATTTGCTACATGCATGTAACTCAAGAACAAAGACCAAAGTGTAGACACTTTGCCCCTTCTTAGAATTGGGAACAAAACAACCATGGAAGGAGTTACAGAGATACAATTTGAAGCTGTGACGAAAGGATCGACCATCTAGTGATTGCAATATCCAGTGACCCATCCCATAATCAGCTTCCAAACGCTGACACCACTGCATACACTAGCAAGATTTTGCTGAAAGGACCCAGATATAGCTGTCTCTTGTGAGACTATGCTGGGGCCTAGCAAACACAGAAGTGGATGCTCACAGTCAGGTATTGGATGGATCACAGGGCCCCCAATGGAGGAGCTAGAGAAAATACCCAAGAAGCTAAAGGGATCTGCAACCCTATTGGTGGAACAACATTATGAACTAACCACTACCCTGGAGCTCTTGTCTCTAGCTCCATATGTATCAAAAGATGGCCTAGTTGGCCATCAGTGGAAAAGGAGGACCATTGGACTTGCAAACTTTATATGCCCCAGTACAGAGGAACGCCAGGGCCAAAAAGTGGGAGTGGGTGGGTATGGGAGTTGGGAGAGGATATGGGGGACTTTGGGCATAGCATTGCAAATGCAAATGAGGAAGATATCTAATAAATTTTTTAAAAGGCTGCCAACATTCTTTTTAAAGAAAGCCTCATGCCTCCATCCTTTCCTTGAAGGAAATCCAGTGTAGTAGTCCCCACATGCAGCTTCTCAGTATTGAAATGTCAGAAGGACATGAACATAGACAAATATTTTATCAAACTCAGGAAACAAACATATGTGGACACAAATTCTTCCTTACCATTTTTCCAGTGCTCTATCAGGAGTTGAGGAGCAGACATGCTGAATTTGAAGTATTCTGGCATGTGGATTGTAGAACATCCTTTTACATCCCTCAAGAAATTCCAGTAGAATGTTAGTAAGAGCTAGTGAACAAGTGAGACTTACTGAGGTGCTAGGCAGACCATGTGATCTCTTGGGCTGCGGATTAATAAGATACCAAGTCGATGTGAGAGACAATTCTTCACAGAGATATTTCCCGATGACTTTCCAGTTTCCACTCATATATGAGGCTTTCTCACCCCACCTTATCTGGGACCCCCACCTCTCTAAGTAAGTGCCATTCTGAAGCTTTAATTGCCATTTTTGTGCCTAGGCAGTAATGATGTTGGCTAAAATGAGCTGCATGTGAGATTTATAACTAAAGTGCATTGTGGTGTCTCTAGAGCATCCTCCTGGCCCGGCTTTTTTCCTTCATATTTTTTTCCATCTGATAACTGACTCTTAGGGGTCCTTTTATTGCAACTGACAGACAATTGCACACTGAGTGAATTTCTCCCAAGTCCCACTCTCCAGATGTCATGCTTGTAGTTTCTTTTTACATTGTTTTTTTAAATTCTCTGATTAGAAAAGTTATAATTCTGTTTTTAGTATTCAAGTTGAAAGCTGAATGAACTAAATATTTCATTATAAACCAGAGTTTATAGTGAAATATTATTCCTGTGTAGTGTATACTGCATACTCCCCCCATACATAAAATTTAGTACTTACCTATTTTTGTGCAGTATAAACAGTAACATTTACAAGAGTTATTTATCTCATATGGTCGCTTCTTGAGTTATACTTTATATCCAGATACAGCTATTTGCCATCTGATAATGTCATTTAAAAGTCAATCTGGTTTATGTACTTAGAAAATTATTCATTGGATTTCTTCTACATAACATAAAACACTGATTTGTGTTCTTCCCAAACTTGCTGAATCTGTTTTCATTATTTGTATGTGTATGGTTTCAGGGTTGACCACTGTTTAATGGACAGCCAATAAGGAGTTGTCCTGGGAGACACTAATTCTCCTGTTCCCAGTAATCAGTAGTTCCCCATGGTTCTGTTTGAAAATTATCCTTCCACCTAACATGTCCATTACTTTTGCCATTGTCCCCTTGTTTATGCAGCTGTTTCAGGAGAGACAGTTTCACAGCAGACTTCCTCACATTCTAGCACTTAAAATTTTTATACCCTCTTCCATGATGTTCCATGGGTCATAGTTGCAGGAACTATGATTTAGATATATTCATTAGGATTGGGCTTCCAATGATCTGTAAATCTCTGCATTCATTGCATCCAGTTGTGGTTTTCTGAGACAGTCTCCATTTGCTTTAACGATGGGCTCTTTGATGAGGGGTGGTAGCTACATTAATCTCTGGGTATAAGGATGGATAGCATTTACAATGTAGCAAGTAGTTAGTTGGTCTAGCAAAGTGTGGGAAATAGATTCTTTTAAAGAAATATATAGACAATTTGCTTTAATTAAGCTGAAGAGATGAAAATAAGTGCAATCTGATAATAAAACTTCACTAGAAGCAACTCTAAGAGGTGTAACTTTGTGAAGGGAATGTAAGAATTTGGTCACAAAAAAGAATGGGTTTGTAAAAGCCCCATTTTTGACTGAGTTAGCAATTTATGAGGCCCTTCTGCAATTATAAATGTCCAAGTTTCTTTAAAGATACATTACACAAGTTCAAAAGCAATCTATAAACAAGGAAAAAGTGCTAATAAATGCTTATAATTGTGTGTTGTAAAAATAATTATACCTTTTAAGTTAAACCAACAAGAAATCACCATAAAGCTCTTAGAATGTTGAGAGCTTATCAAGTAAGAATGAAATAGATATACATACCAGCTTAAACTATAATTAAAACTTTATAAATTTATGCTATGAAAGCATAAGAAATAACTCAATAAAATTAGGGACCCGTAAAAGGAGAAACCACACAAAAATAAAGAAATATGGAAAGGTATACAATTAATGTTCTGGTGTAAGTTATGAAGAAGTCACAAAACACACATTTTAGCATTTCAAAAAGAATAAACCCGTGAGACAGAGGGATAATTCATGAGTCAAAAGTAATACAATTAGAAGGGGCAGAAATGACTAAATAACTAGTAAACATAAAATGAAACAAACAGTAGATGCTTGTAAATCTGCTTCAAAACTCAGCAACAGGAATGTTCTAGAACTCAGGATTGAGAGACTGATACTGCCATCTGGAAGGAGGGACCCTGAGAGAACAGTTTCCCTTTGAAGTTATAAGGTGGGATGCTGCCAGAACAGAAGGATCTCAAAGTAGGCTTCCAGCATCTGTCTTCCTATTTCCTTATTATCTATATCAAGATGGGAGACAGGATGGGGATGATATAAGGTTAATTGGTTGGGGTAGTCAAACAAGGGTGAAAGACAACACAGAGGGGCACAGGCTCAGGCACACACACAGGCACAGGTACAGTCACACAGACACACAGACTCAGACACATGCATATATGCACCCAATCCTGGTGGTGGCAAGTGTCCTGAAGGCTCTGTTTGACAAAGTGCTATTGCTTGGACGACCTTGGACTGACCCTTCACTGTCCTTGGTGGAAATTTTCTATACTCCTTTTCCTTGTACTTATGTTCTACACTTTTAAAGGTCTCTCTCTGAAAGATAGAGCTGTGATAACAAAAAGCTGAGGTAAACAAGAGTGAAATTAATGGAAGTTCCTCAGGACAAACAGTTATACAGAAAATTGAGTCTTTCTTAGAACTTATTACTTGGATCATTAATGAACCTTATTATTAAGCATGAGACAGAGGATTTGGGAAAAATTATTAAAGAAGAAAAACTTAGGGAAACTCTAGAAGCTGACAAACTGTACTTGAATCACTAGGCTTTTATGTTCAGCTTCAGAAATAAGGGAGTAGTATGAATAGGAAGAGATTGTGATCATACACTTAATGACAAGCCTTGGAATCTTGCTGCTGGCAAAAGCGAGCAGTTTTAGGAATTCTGATGTTCTTCTATTCTTTACAGATTTGTAATAAAGATAGGAATTGTATTGAAATAAGGGTTCATGACAGAGACACAGAGGAAAATATTTTGGCTTAGTGAACTGTCTGTGTTCCTGGACAGACTTGTCAGACCAGAACTTTTCTGATATTGTAGGAAAACAAAGAGCAAACCTGCTGCCTTTGCTTAAGCAAGGGTTGCACAATATTTTAAAATTCAAAAAAAGAAGGATGGTGGTCTTATGCCAAATTTAATAGAAATATAAAGGAAAAAAATAAGAATTAAACAGGGGTTAAAGAGAGTGAACTTTTGCAGAAATCCAAGCTTGATATAACAGGCAGTAGAAAATAACTTTTGATTTATTAACTTGGTGTCAAAATGAAACAGAATGAAATTCAAATAGAACCATCCTTGCCGCAGACCCTCTGGACCCCTGTGTCTGTGTAAAACGGGTCTCTAGAGTAGATGGGCAAGATTAGGATGAAGTGACAGACAGCCAAACACACAAGAGAGGGGTTTAATCTGAATGTAAATTTCCAGTCGAGCATCAGACTTTTATAATACAGAATAAATTGCAAATCATAACAGAATAAGGCACATTGAATATTTCCAGGTGCAAAAGGAGTGACTTCAAAAGGAACCAGATAAATGTTTAACACTAGAGATTAGCACAGATGCAAGGAGTGACTTCAAAGGGAATTTGTAGGGACCAGATAAATGTTTACATTAGAGATTAGCACTTTCTGCCAGGCAAGAGTTTTACACTTAGAGTTAATAGCCTCAGGGTAGTTAACTCTTGATACGCCTCAAGACTAATGTAGTGTCACTGACCCCAAAATTCTCTAGGCCTCGTTAATTCTTATCTATATCTGGAGACTGTCCATTTTCAGTATAGCATACTAATTTGCTCTTGGCATGAAATGTAGTCTGTAATAAGAATTTCTATCTCAGTGAGAATTTTAGTCTCTTTCTGCAAACAGCTGAGTTAATGGCAAGTGCTTTATTGTTTTATGATAGAGCTTAATTAGTTACTGAATAGGTTAAACTCCTTGCTGCTATCTGGAATCTAAGAACACTGGGAAAAGGATTTAGCTATGTTAGAATACAATCTTAAAAGGCATTTACTATAAGGTAATGCTTAATAGAGTGCACGTGAATCTATACACTAGACTAATGTGGTGGAAATTTGAATATTATGTTTGAGGGAAAGAAATGCCATAACTCTGGGAGGAAATTTTCCATGGAACTCTTATCCTCGTGGAACAGCTTCCAGGCTTTTCACCTGACAAACCGATCCAAACTGGAGAGTTGGCTTTCACCAGACATCCAGGAGGAGAGTCCTAGAAATTCGTTTCTCATGAGCAGCTTTTTGGCATTTCTGCCTCACAAGCTGACTCCACCAGAGTGCCCTGACACATCCTGACTAGTATTTCTGTAACCACCAGGCTTTAGGACACTAGTCTCAAGGAAGAATATATTGAGTTAAAAGGAAATTGATTTTATCATAATGTTAACTTAGTTCTCATAAAGTTGCTGTTTGTTTACTTTGTTCTGTTTCCAATGTCCTCATGTAATCAAGGAAGACTTTAGAGGCAAATATATTTTAAAAAGCTGTGTAATTCATGAATAAATTAAACCAGTATACAATGTTAAAAATCATCAGATAGCATAGTTTGTAGACCGACCACCCACATGGATATCAGTTACCCCTAAGAAGGACATTTTCTGGACAGATGTTGACCACACACCTAGGCTGGAAGAAAATATCATATGAACTCATGGCAATTAAACAACATTTAAAATTTTATCTATTCTCCAGAATTCTTCTGGAAGGGAATGCATCGAAATGTACAGAGAGAGTATAGCTTGAGGAACATCAGGGATGGAATATCTTTGGGAGGAGGGATGTGAGAAAAGGATGCTGCCTTTTTGGCTTGGTGAGCAAAGGCCTGAGTGTTCTGTCTGAGTTGACATTATTTTGGAGTTGTCTTTAGCTGTTTTTCAAATCTATGCCAATTCCTGTCTGTTTAGATCCATTCTGGACATTGTAGCCTGGGACCCCTGTTGCATTTAAGACCAAGTGTCTGAAAGAGGTCCAGGATAATAAAGGTGTGTGTGTGTGTGTGTATGTTTATATCCATTCTTTGAAGAATTTTAAGGTTTATTATTTTTATTATTATTAACAAAATGTCACAGTGAACCCTCTCTCTTCGCACGCTTGCCACAGAAAAGTTAATATGGTGGTCAAAATAGTAGAGTCATCAATTCAGATTCCAAGCAACACAGAAATTTGTCCCCAGTTTACCCATCTCAATTGTGTGGTTGTAACTATAGTTTATAAACAAGATACTCTCTCTTTTTACATATCTGTTTTTTATCCTGGATGGATTCAGAGTCAGTTCTATTAGTATGACATGTTTGTGTAAGGAGATATTTTCTATACTACTGGGAGCCCCTGATACTAGGGGCAAAAATCACATCTATTTTTATGGCCAACGCTGTCACGATAATATTGATGTCTGACATGCATCATCTCCACTTACAGAAAGAACATGTCACAGTGGTCTCTCTAGGCAGGCAGCTGTCAGTCAGGTACAAAGAGTGTGTGCTCATTTTGATTATAGTTATTGTAAAGAGAACAAATTTCTAGGTCTTTCTTAATCAATATGTTTTTTTATATTTAGGCCATGATTATAGTAATGTCAAATCTCACAACCTTTGTTCAGAAAACAGGAATCTGACTTTTCTTATGGAATAAGATCAGACCAGTGACATTTTGTAACTCTATGAACTGCCGTTGTTTCCATGGAACGAAGAGAGATCTAAGGTGGTTATTTTAAGAATCACTGAAAATATAGTCTTCATGACTTAGAACTCACAGCATTCACATCCTCAGGTAAGTCAAGGCTTCTGGCTGCTGGGGTCAGCAGGCTGGAGACATGGGATCCTTCTACTGCAGCACAGGGCACTGAGAGTGTGTGATGTAGTATGGTGTCTGGGCCTACTCCTGTCTTTGTAAATTGTGTATCCATCTTATGCTATTATTAGCATGGTGAGTGTTGTGATTGGACAGGTGTAAAATATTTTGTTGAAGGTGTTATCTCATGAGAATGTTCCACAGGAAACCATGGGGCTCATTTGTCTTTGGGTTATATTTTTCTTTTAAAATAATTATTTAGAGGAAAAATTTTATTGGATATTTTCTTTATTTACATTTCAAATATTTTCCGCTTTCCAGGTCTCCCCTTTCTGAAGCTCCCTATACCATCCTCACTCCCCCTGCCTCTATGAGGGTGTTCCCCCATCTAACCATACACTCACATCTTCCTGCCCTGGCATTCCCCTACACTGGGGCATCAAACAATTTCAGGCCCAAGGACCACTCCACACACTGATGTCCAACAAGGCCACCCTCTGTCATATATGTGACCAGAGCCATGGGTCCCTCCATGTGTTCTCTTTGGTTGGTGATTCAGTTCACAGGAACTCTGGGATATTTACACTTTTGCTAACTGCTTGGGGCTGCAAACCAACTCAGATCCTTCAGTCTTTCCCTCAACTCCTCCATATCCAGGACCCAGCACTCAGTACAGTGATTATCTTAGAGCATCCACCTCTGTATTTGAAAGGGTCTGGCAGAGCCTATCAGGAGACAGTCACATCAGACTTAGGTAAGCAAGCACTTATTGATATCCACAACATTGTCCGGGTTTGGTAATTGTATATGGGATGTATCCCAAGGTGGGGCAGACTCAGGATGGCCTTTCCTTCAGTCTCTGCTCCACACTTTCTCTCCATATTTCCCCTTGTGAGTATTTTGATCCTCCTTCTAAAAAGCACTGAAACATTCACACTTTGGTCCTCCTTTTTCTTGGACTTCAAAGGATCTGTGAATTGAATCTTGGATACTACAAACTTATGGACTAATATCCACTTATCAGTGTGTTTGCACTGTGTGTGTTCTTTTTTGACTGAGTTACCTCACTCAGGATGACATTTTAATGTTCCATTCATTTGCCTGGGAATTTCATGAAGTCATTGTTTTTAATGGCTGAGTGGTATTCCATTGTGTAAATGTCAAAATTTTCTTTTCTTTTCATTTTTTTTTGTTTTTTACTAGATATTTTCCTTATTAACATTTCAAATGCTATCCTGAATGTTACCTATACTCTCCCCCCACCCTGCTCCTCTACCCAACCACGCCCATGATTTGGCCCTGGTGTTCCGCTGTACTAAGGCATATAAAGTTTTCGATACCAAGGGGCCTCTCTTCCCAATGATGGCCGAATAGGACTGATATAGCTGTCTCATATGAGGCTATGCCAGTGCGTGGCAAATACAGAAGTGGATGCTCACAGTCATTTATAGAATGGAACACAGGGCCTCTAATGGAGAAGCTAGAGAATGCACCCGAGGAGTTGAAGGGGTCTACTACCCTATAGGTGGAACAACAATATAGACAAACCAGTACCCTAGAGCTTCTGTCTCTAGCTGCATATGTACCACATTTTCTGTATCCATTCCTTTTTTGAGGAACAACTGGGTTCTTTCCAGTTCCTGGTTTTATTGATTCTTTATATAGTTCTTTTTGTTTATAGTTGGTTGATTTCAAATCTCAATTTGATTATTTCCTGGCATCTACTACTCTTGGGTGTATTTGCTTCTTTTTGTTCTAGGGCTCTCAGGTATGTGGTCAAGCTGCTAGTGTATGCTCTCTCCAGGTTCTTTTTGCAGGCACTTAGAGCTATGGGTTTTTCTCTTAGCACTGCATTCATTGTGTTCTATAGTTTTGGGTATATTGAGTCTTCATGTTCACTAAACAATAAAAAGTCTTCTTTTTCTTTTCTTTTTTTATTACGTATTTTCTTCAATTACATTTCCAATGCTATCCCAAAAGTCCCCCCCACCAACTCCCCTACCCGCGCATTCCCATTATTTGGCCCTGGCATTCCCCTGTACTGGGGCATATAAAGTTTGCCTGACCAATGGGCCTCTCTTTCCAGTGATGGTCGACTAGGTTATCATTTGATACATATAAAGCTACTGTCAAGAGCTCTGGGGTACTGGTTAGTTCATAATGTTGTTCCACCGATAGGGTTGCAGATCTCTTTAGCTCCTTGGATACTTTCTCTAGCACCTCCATTGGGGGCCCTGTGATCCATCCAATAGTTGAATGTGAGCATCCACTTCTGTGTTTGCTAGGCCCTGGCCTAGTCTCACAAGGGACAGCTATATCACCATCCTTGTAACAAAGGCTTGCTAGTGTATGCAATGATGTCATCGTTTGGAGGCTAATTATGGGATGGATCCCTGGATATGGCAGTCTCTAGATGGACCGTCCTTTTGTCTCAGCTCCAAACGTTGTCTCTGTAACTCCTTCCAAGGGTGATTGTTTCCAATTCTAAGAATGAGCAAAGTGTCCACACTTTGGTCTTTGTTCTTCTTCAGTTTCATATGTTTTGCATATTGTACCTTATATATCGCTATACTAAGTTTCTGGGTTAATATCCACTTATCAGTGAGTACATTTCATTTGAGTTCTTTGTGATTGGGTTACCTCACTCAGGATGATGCCCTCCAGGTCCAACCATTTATCTAGGAATTTCATAAATTCATTATTTTTAATACCTGAGTAGTACTCCATTGTGTAAATGTACCACATTTTTGTATCCATTCCTCTGTTGAGGGGCATCTGGGTTCTTTCCAGCTTCTGGCTATTTTAAATAAGGCTGCTATGAACATAGTTGAGCATGTGTCCTTCTTACCAGTTGGGACATCTTCTGGATATATGCCCAGGAGAGGTATTGCGGGATCCTCTGGTAATACTATGTCCAATTTTCTGAGGAACCGCCAGACTGATTTCCAGAGCGGTTGTACAAGCTTGCAATCCCACCAACAATGGAGGAGTGTTCCTCTTTCTCCACATCCTTGCCAGCATCTGCTGTCACCTGAAATTTTCATCTTAGCCATTCTGACTGGTGTGAGATGGAATCTCAGGGTTGTTTTGATTTGCATTTCTCTGATGATAAAGGATGTTGAACATTTTTTCAGGTGTTTCTCAGCCTTTCCGTATTCCTCGGGTGAGAATTCTTTGTTCAACTCTGAGCCCCATCTTTTAAGGGGGCTATTTGATTTTCTGGAGTGCACTCTCTTGAGTTCTTTATATATATTGGATATTAGTCCCCCATCTGATTTAAGATAGGTAAAGATCCTTTCCTAATCTCTTGGTGGTCTTTTTGTCTTATGGACGGTGTCTTTTGCCTTGCTTTGCAGTTTCATGAGGTCCCATTTGTCAATCCTCGATCTTACAGCACAAGCCATTGCTCTTCTATTCAGGAATTTTTTCCCTGTGCCCATATCTTTGAGACTTTTCCCCACTTTCTCCTCTATAAGTTTCAGTGTCTCTGGTTTTATGTGAAGTTCCTTGATCCCCTTAGATTTGACCTTAGTACAAGGAGAGAGGAATGGGTCAATTCACATGCTTCTACATGATAACAACCAGTTGTGCCAGCACCATTTGTTGAAAATGCTGTCTTTCTTCCACTGGATGGTTTTAGCTCCCTTGTCAAAGATCAAGTGACCATAGGTGTGTGGGTTCATTTCTGGGTCTTCAATTCTATTCCATTGGTCTACTTGTCTTTCACTAAACAAGTACCATGCAGTTTTGATCACAATTGCTCTGTAGTAAAGCTTTAGGTCAGGCATGGTGATTCCACCACAGGTACTTTTATCCTTGAGAAGAGCTTTTGCTATCCTAGGTTTTTTGTTATTCCAGACGAATTTGCAGATTGCTCTTTCTAATTCGTTGAAGAATTGAGTTGGAATTTTGATGGGGATTGCATTGAATCTGTAGATTGCTTTTGGCAAGATAGCCATTTTTACAATGTTGATCCTGGCAATCCATGAGCATGGGAGATCTTTCCATCTTCTGAGATCTTCTTTAATTTCTTTCTTCAGGGACTTGAAGTTTTTATCATACAGATCTTTCACTTCCTTAGTTAGAGTCACGCCAAGATATTTTATATTATTTGTGACTATTGAGAAGGGTGTTGTTTCCCTAATTTCTTTCTCAGCCTGTTTATTCTTTGTGTAGATAAAGCCCATTGACTTGTTTGAGTTAATTTTATATCCAGCTATTTCACCGAAGCTGTTTATCCGGTTTAGGAGTTCTCTGGTGGAATTTTTAGGGTCACTTATATATACTATCATATCATCTGCAAAAAGTGATATTTTGACTTCATCTTTTCCAATTTCTATCCCCTTGATCTCCTTTTGTGGTCGAATTGCTCTGGCTAGGACTTCAAGTAATATGTGGAAGAGGTAGGGAGAAAGTGGGCAGCCTCTTCTAGTCCCTGGTTTTAGTGGGATTGCTTCAAGCTTCTCACCGTTTTCTTTGATGTTGGCTACTGGTTTGCTGTAGATTGCTTTTATCATGTTTAAGTATGGACCTTGAATTCCTGATCTTTCCAAGACTTTTATCATCAATGGGTGTTGGATCTTGTCGAATGCTTTTTCGGCATCTAACGAGATGATCATGTGGTTTTTGTCTTTGAGTTTGTTTATATAATGGATTACATTGATGGATTTTCGTATATTAATCCATCCCTGCATCCCTGGAATAAAACCTACTTGGTCAGGATGGATGATTGCTTTAATGTGTTCTTGGATTAGGTTCGAGAGAATTTTAATGAGGATTTTTGCATCGATATTCATAAGGGAAATTGGTGTGAAGTTCTCTATCTTTGTTGGATCTTTCTGTGGTTTAGGTATCAGAGTAATTGTGGCTTCATAGAATGAGTTGGGTAGAGTTCCCTCTACTTCTATTTTGTGGAATAGTTTGTGCAGAACTGGGATTAGATCTTCTTTGAAGGTCTGGTAGAACTCTGCACTAAACCCATCTTTAGTCCTGGGCTTTTTTTGGCTGGGAGACTATTAATGACTGCTTCTATTTCCTTAGGGGATATGGGACTGTTTAGATCGTTAACTTGATCCTGATTTAACTTTGGTACCTGGTATCTGTGTAGAAATTTGTCCATTTCGTCCAGGTTTTCCAGTTTTATTGAGTATAGCCTTTTGTAGAAGGATCTGATGGTGTTTTGGATTTCTTCAGGATCTTTTGTTATGTCTCCCTTTTCATTTCTGATTTTGTTAATTAGGATGTTGTCCCTGTGCCCTCTAGTGAGTCTAGCTAAGGGTTTATCTATCTTGTTGATTTTCTCAAAGAACCAACTCCTTGCTTGGTTAATT
The DNA here is from genome assembly GCF_000001635.26 of Mus musculus. Lineage (NCBI taxonomy): Eukaryota > Metazoa > Chordata > Mammalia > Rodentia > Muridae > Mus > Mus musculus. The sequence goes on from NC_000073.6 coordinate 47,908,995, forward strand.
CTTTGAATAGTTCTTCTTGTTTCCACTTGGTTGATTTCACCCCTGAGTTTGATTATTTCCTGCTGTTGAAAGACTCTGAGAGGAGCCCCTCGCTCAGGCCTCAGGACAATAGCGGACGCCCAAGAACTCATGACAGACTGAGCTTGTTGCAAATCACTTGAGGCTTTATTCAGGGAAAGCCAGAGCTCTGGGGAGGACTCATATCCCTCGCAGGGGTAGAGGAGTCGTCCTCAAGGGGAAAGAGTTCCCAGTTTTTATAGGCCCTCAGAGGGGAAAGGACAAGAGGGAGATAGGGGATTTCTAGACCTAAACAATTGTCTATTCTCAAGAAATGGGTATGGGAGGGGTACAAGGAAAGTGTCTAATGAAGGTGCAGCAATGGGCACACACATGGTCAGAACATTGGCAGACACACAGGTTTAAGGAGTGGCCAGAGCATTGTGCACCTCTATTTTTCTAAATCAGGGAAGCTAGTTCTGCTAACACTGACGTCTATCTTGCCAATTTCAGGGCTTCTGTGTCCTTTTACATTCTGCCAGGATCTTTCACTGTCTACTCCTCTTGGGTGAATTTTCTTCCTTTTTTTCTAGAGCTTTCAGATGTGTTGTCAAGCTGCTAGTGTGTGTTCTTTCTAGTTTCTTTTTGGAGGCACTCAGAGCTATGGGTTTCCCTCTTAGAAATGCTTTCATTGTGTCCCATAGGTTTGGGTATGTTGTGGCTTCATTTTCATTAAACTCTAAAAAGTCTTTAATTTCTTTCTTTATTCCTTCCTTGACCAAGGTGTCATTGAGAAGAGTGTTGTTCAGTTCCCACATGAATGTTGACTTTCCAATATTTATGTTGTTATTGAAGATCAGCCTTAGTCCATGGTGTTCTGATAGGATGCATGGGACAATTTCAACTGATAGGATGCATGGGACAATTTCAATATTTTTGTATCTGTTGAGGCCTGTTTTGTGACCAATTATATGGTCAATTTTGGAGAAGGTCCCGTGAGGTGCTGAGAAGAAGGTAAATCCTTTTGTTTTAGGATAAAATGTTCTGTAGATATCTGTTAAGTCCATTTATTTCATAACTTCTGTTAGGTTCACTGTGTCCCTGTTTAGTTTCTGTTTCCACGATCTGGATATGTTCATTGATGAAAGTGGTGTGTTGAAGTCTCCCACTATTATTGTGTGAGGTGCAATGTGTGTTTTAAGCTTTACTAATGTGTCTTTAATGAATGTGGCTGCCCCTGCATTTGGAGCATAGATATTCAGGATTGAGAGTTCCTCTTGGAGGATTTTACCTTTGATGAATATGAAGTGTCCCTCCTTGTCTTTTTTGATGACTTTGGGTTGGAAGTCGATTTTATTAGATATTAGAATGGCTACTCCAGCTTATTTCTTCAGACGATTTGCTTGGAAAATTGTTTTCCAGCCTTTCACTCTGAGGTAGTTTCTGTCTTTTTCCCTGAGATGGGTTTCCTGTAAACAGCAGAATGTTGGGTTCTGTTTGTTTAGCCAGTCTGTAGTCTATGTCTTTTTATTGGGGAATTGAGTCCATAGTTATTAAGAGATATTAAGGAAAAGTAAATGCTGCTTCCTTTTATTTTTGTCGTTAGAGTTGGCATTCTGTTCTTTGGCTGTCTTCTTTTTGGTTTGTTGAGGGATTACTTTCTTGCTTGTTCTAGGGCGTGATTTCTGTCCTTGTATTGTTCTTTTTTCTGTTATTATCCTTTGAAGGGCTGGATTCGTGGAAAGATAATGTGTAAATTTGGTTTTGTCGTGGAATACTAGCTTTCTCCATCTATGGTAATTGAGAGTTTGGCCGGGTAGTATAGTAGCCTGGGCTGGCATTTGTGTTCTCTTAGTGTCTGTATAACATCTGTCCAGGCTCTTCTGGCTTTCATCGTCTCTGGTGAAAAGTCTGGTGTAATTCTTATAAGCTTGCCTTTATATGTTACTTGACCTTTCTCCCTTACAGCTTTTAATATTCTATCTTTATTTAGTGCATTTGTTGTTCTGATTATTATGTGTCGGGAGGAATTTCTTTTCTGGTCCAGTCTATTTGGAGTTCTGTAGGCTTCCTGTATGTTCAAGGGCATTTCATTTTTTAGGTTTGGAAAGTTTTCTTCTATAATTTTGTTGAATATATTTGCTGGCCCTTTAAGTTGAAAATCTTCATTCTCATCCACTCCTATTATCTGTAGGTTTGGTCTTCTCGTTGTGTCCTGGATTTCCTGGATTTTTGAGTTAGGATCTTTTTGCATTTTGTATTATCTTTGATTGTTGTGCCGATGTTCTCTATGGGATCTTCTGCACCTGAGATTCTCTCTTCCATCTCTTGTATTCTGTTGCTGAGGCTCGCGTCTATGGTTCCAGATTTCATTCCTAGGGTTTCTATCTCCAGCGTTGCCTCGCTTTGGGTTTTCTTTATTGTGTATACTTCCTTTTTTAGGTCTAGTATGGTTTTGTTCTTTTCCATCACCTGTTTGGATGTGTTTTCCTGTTATTCTATAAGGACTTCTACCTGTTTGGTTGTGTTTTCCTGTTTTTCTTTAAGAACTTGTAACTCTTTAGCAGTGTTCTCCTGTATTTCTTTAAGTGAGTTATTAAAGTTCTTCTTGATGTCCTCTACCATCATCATGAGATATGCTTTTAAATCCGGGTCTAGCTTTTCGGTTGTGTTGGGGTGCCCAGGACTAGGTGGTGTGGGAGTGCTGGATTCTGATGATGGTGAGTGATCTTGATTTCTGTTTGCCTTTCGCCATCTGGTATTCTCTGGAGCTGTGCAGGATACACTCGGAGGGGTTCTGGAACCAAGATGTCTGTGCAGGGTACACTCGGCAGGGTCCCAGAACTAAGATGTCTGCTGCCAATGATCAGGCAAAGTGCTCCCGCGCCGGGCAGGTCCCAATCCTCTGGCCGGGAAAATAGTCACCTGCCTGTGCAGGATACACTCGGCAGGATCCTGGAACCAAGATGTCTGCTGCCGATGCTCAGGCAAAATGCTCCCACGCCGGGCAGATCCCTATCCTCTGACTGGGAAAATGGCCAGCTGTCTGTGCAGGATACACTCGGCGGTGTCCCGGAACCGAGATGTCTGCTGCTGATGCTCAGGCAAAGCGCTCCAGTGCCAGGCAGATCCCAATCCTCAGAATTCTTAAAATCGTGTGGCTGGTGTTATCAGTATCTGACGATAGTCACCTGACTCTGTGCCCTAGCTACCCTGGTGCTGCTCGGACCAGAAGGGGCTTGTGCCCCTACTCTGACCGGGTTTTCTGCTTCCCTGACTAATGCAGTCTCAAGTCCCGCATGATTGGATTAGAGCAGATGCTGTGTTCCACTCACCAGAAGTCTTAAGATCGCTTGGAAGGTGTTGTGGGTAGCTGGCGGTAGTCAGCCAACTTTGCGCTCTAGCTACCCAGGTGCTGCTCGGACCAAAAGGGGCTTGTGCCCCTACTCAGACCGGGTTTTCTGCTTTCCTAACTAATGCAGTCTTAGGTCCCGTGTGATTGGATTGGAGCAGATGCTGTGTTCCACTCACCAGAAGTCTTAAGATCGCTTGGCGGGTATTGTGGGTAGCTGGCGGTAGTCAGAGGACTGTGCGCCCTAGCTACCCCAGTGCTGCTCGGACCGAAAGGGGCTTGTGCCCTAAAAAGTCTTCTATTTCTCTCTTTATCAAGTTATCCTTGAATAGGGCATTGTTCAGCTTCCATGTGTATGTGGGTGTTCTGTTGTTTTTATTTTGAAGAACAGCCTTATTCTGTGGTGATCTGATAGGATGCCTGGGATTATTTCAATCTTCTTTTATCTGTTCAGGCCTGTTTTGTGACCAATCATATTCTCAGTTTTGAAGAAGGTATTATGAGTTTCTGAGATGAGGGCATATTCTTTTGTTTTAGAATGAAATGTTCTATAGATTACTTTTCAATCCATTTTGTCCATAACTTCTATTAAATTCACTGTGTCTCTGTTTAATATCTGTTTCCATGATCTGTCTATTGCTGAGAATGTGAGAATGTGATCTTGAAGTCTCCCACTATCATTGTGTGAGGTGTAATGTGTGCTGTGAGCTTCTGTAAAGTTTCTTTTACTAATGTGGATGCCCTTGCATTTGGAACATAGATCTTTAGAATTGAGAGTTCTTCTTGGTAGATTTTTCAGTTGATGTGTACAAAGTGTCCTTCCTTATCCTTTTTGATAACTTTTGGTTGAATCATGACTTTATACAATATTAGAATGGTTACTACAGCTTGTTTCTTGGGACAGTTTTCTTGGAATACTGTTTTCCAGCTTTTACTCTGAGGTAGTATCTGTGTTTGATGCTGAGGTGCATTTACTGTATGCAGAAAATGCTGGGTCCTGTTTACTTTCCAGTCTGTTTGTCTATGTCTTTTTATTGGGGATTTGAGCCCCCAGTTGATGTTAAGATATAAGAAGGATTAGTGATTGTTGCTTCTTGTTATTTTTTAATGTTATTTTTGTTTTTGTGTGGCTATCTTCTTTAGGGTTTGTTGAAAGAAGATTCCTTTCTTGCTTTTTCTAGGGTGTAGTTTCCCTCCTTGTGTTGGCCTTTTCCATCTATTATAATTTGTAGGGCTGAATTTGTCGAAAGACTTTGTGAAAATTTGGTTTTGTCATGGAATATCTTGGTTTTTGCATCTATAGTAATTAAGAATTTTGCTAGGTATAGTAGCCTAGTTTGGCATTTGTGTTCTCTTATCATCTGTATTACATCTGTGCAGGATCTTCTAGGTTTCATAGCCTCTGGTGAGAAGTCTGGTGTAATTCTGATAGGTCAACCTTTATATGCTACTGGACCTTTTTCCCTTAATGATTTTAAAATTCTTTCTTTGTTTTGTGCATTTGATGTTTTGACTATTATGTGATGGGAAGAATTTTTTCTGTTGGAATCTATTTGGATTTCTCTAGTCTTCTTGTATGTTTATGTGCAACTCTTTCTTTTGTTAGGGAAGTTTTCTTCTATAATTTTGACGAAGATAATATTTACCCTTTAAGTTGGGAATCTTCACTCTCTTGTATAGCTATTATCTTTAGGTTTGATCTTCTCATTGTATCCTGGATTTCCTTTATGCTATCTGTCATGAGCTTTTTGCATTTTCATTCTTTGGACTGTTTTGTCAATGTTTTTTCTATAGTATCTTCTGCACCTGAGATTCTGTCTTCTATCTCTAGTATTCTGTTCCTGATGCTTGCATCTATGACTCTGGATTTCTTTTTTATGCTTCCTACCTCCAGGGTTGTCTCCCTTTGTGATTACTTTTTTGTTTCTTTTTCCCTTTTTAGATTCTGGAAGACTTGTTCAATTCCTTCACCTGTTTGATTGTGCTTTCCTATAATTCTTGAAGGAATTTTTGTGTTTCCTCTTTAAGGGCTTCTACCAATTTATCTGTGTTCTCCTGTATTATTTTAAGGGAGTTATTTATGTCTTTCTTAATGTCCTCTATCATCATCATCATCATCCTTATCATTTTCATCATCATCACCAGAGGTGACTTTAAATCAGAGTCATGCTTTTCTGGTGTGTTGGAGTATCCAGGGCTCACCATGTTGAGAGAACTAGGTTCTGATGATGCCAAGTAGCCTTGGTTCCCATTGCTTATGTTTTTGCCCTTGCCTCTTGCCATCTGATTATCTCTGGAGTAAGCTGGTCTTGCTCTCTCTAACTGTGGCTTGTCCCTCCTGCAAGCCTATGTGTCAGTACTCCTGGTAGACCAGTTCTTTCTGGGAGAAATTTGGGTATGGAGAGCTGTGGCACAGGGTCAGCTCCGGGGTACAGTTGGAAACTGGAAGTATCCTGTCCCAGGCTGCTCCTCTGTTCCTGTGTCCTGAGGATTCCAGGCATGTCCATTTAAGCAGAAGTGGTGGTCTTACCTATGTTCACAGGCATATCTGCACTCCTGGGAGACAAGCTTTCTTGGTGGTGTTTGGGTAATGAGCACTGGGACACAGGAACATCTCCTGGCTCCTTTGTCTTTACATTTGGGTACAGAACAATCACAGACAAGAGAGTAATTGTGCTGAACCTAAGCTATTACCATGGCAACAAAAGTTCCAAAGAAACAGCAAGAATGTTTCAGATGAAGTTAGTATGAGAATTGGATTAATGTCAGGAAGGATGCAGACATGGTACTTTCTGATTAATGCTATTACTTGGGAGAGGTAGAAATACTAAGTCAGTGGAGAGCTTTTGAAGGTGTTGTTGGACCACTGAGGAATGCCAAGTCAGTAAGCTGAGAGGAAAGTGGACAGTGGTCTAGTGCAGCATGGCAGTGCTCACTCCAAAGCCACCTCTGAGGTCCAGGCAGAGGCTCTTCATCATGGCTCTGCTTTGCTTCTTGATATATCCACCATGTTTTCAGGTGTCTCAGGAGTGTCCTGCAATGCACTCTGGAGAACCATTTTGAGGGTCTTGTGCTTCAACGGATGCCTGTATGAGCCCACGAAGAAGTAAATGATGGGGTTGGCACAGCTGTTAACAGCAGTTAGGACAAGTGATGCCAGAAAGAATCTATAGTCTAGTATACTGAAACCACCCTCAATCCAGGGTAACAGGAACCAGAGGAAGCCCAGGGGCAACCCACAGAGAAGAAAAACCAAAATGGTCACCATGATGGTCATGAATAATCTGGTAAATTTCTTCTTTCCAGCACCACAGAACAACCTGGCCAGCAGAGTCAGGGTAGAAAAACAGAGGACTACAAACAAAAAAATAGGGTATATTCTGATGAAGAATTCTGATGCCTGACACACAGAGTTAATTTCATATTTGGGACCAAATAAATCACAGAAATATCTGTTCAGAAGGCAGATCAACAGGGACAGGACCCAGATCACGACACACATGATGGTTGATGTGTGTTCTGGGCGGTGGCAGCGATACCAGATGGGGCACAGGACAGACAGGCAGCGCTCAGTGCTGATGGCACTGAGCATGCTCAGGCCTGTGATGTAGAGAACCGTTCTGATGGTGTCAAAGCAATGGATGAAGATACTGTTGTGTGGGCGAACCTTGAAAAGATGCATTGTGGAATTTATGATGTGACAGAGAAGAAAGAGGAAGTCAGCCAGGGCCAAGTTTAGGATGTAGACTAAGATGGCATTCCTGTGAAATCGGAAGCCCAGGATCCAGAATACAATGGCATTTCCAGTCAGCCCAACCAGTCCGAAGATGATGATCATCAAGTGTGGGATAAGGGTCTCGATTTCAATACTTCCAGAGATGGTTTCATCCATTGGATTTGTTGTCGTGGGTGCCATTGCTGAGGCTGAGGTGTTTAGGGCCAGAAACCCTGCACTGGTATTGCTGGAAACACAAACAAGAAATGAGGCCTTCACTGTGAACACAACTTTTAATTTCTTTCTTTTTGTTTGTTTGTTTGTTTGTTTGTGGGGTTTTGTTTTTTTTTTTAATTTTTTTTTGTATTAGATATTTTCTTCATTTAATTTTCAAATGTTATCCCTTTTCCTGCTTTCCCCCCTCCCAGAAACCCCCTTCTGATCCTCCCACCCTCTTCAACCCACACACCCACTTCCACCTCTCTGCCCCTGATTCCCTTACACTGGAGCATCTATAGAACCTTCATAGGTTCAAGGACCTCTTCTTCCATCCATGCAAGACATGGCCATCATCTGCTACATATGCATCTGGAGCCACACGTACTCCTTTGTTGATGGCTTAGTCCCTGGGAGTTCAGGGGGTGGGGGTGGGGGTGGGGGCAGTGTCTTCTTGGTTCATACTGTTGCTCTTCTTATGGAGCTTCAAACCACTTCAACTCCCTCAGGCCTTTCTCTAACTCCTCTATTAGGGACCCTGTGCTCAGTTTAATTGTTGGCTGCTAACATCAGACTCTGCATTTGAAAGGCCCTGACATGGCCTCTTAGGAAACAGCTATATCAGGTTCCTGTCAGCATTCACTCCTTGACATCCACAATAGTGTCTGCATTTGGTAACTGTGTATGAGATGAATCCCCAGGTGGAACATTCTCTGGGTGACTTTTCCTTTAGTGTCTGTTCTACACATTATCTCCATATTTGCTCTTGTGAGTATTTTGTTCTTCTTCTAAGAAGGTCTGAAACACCCACACTTTCGTCTTCCTTGTTATTGAGATTCATGTGGTCTGTGAATTTTATCCTGGTTATTTTCAGTTTTTGGGCTAGTACCCACTTATCAGTGAGTACATACATGTGTGTTCTTTTGTGATTGGGTTACCTCACTCAGGATGATATTTTCTACTTCAATCCATTTTCCTAAGAATTTCATGTATTCCTAATTTTTAATAGCTGAGTACCACTCCATTGTGTAAATGTACCATTTTTCTGTATCCATTCCTCTGTTGAGGGAAATCTAGGTTCTTTTCAGCTCCTGGGTATTATAAATAAGGCTGCTATGAACATAGTAGAGCATGTGTCCTTATTAAATGTTGGAACATCTTCAGGATATATGACCAAAAGTGATATTTCCGGATCCTCTGGTAGTACTATGTCAAATTTTCTGAGGAACCACCAAACTGATTTCTTGAGTGGCTGTACCATAGAGCATTCCCACAAGAAAGGGAGTAGTGTTCCTCTTTCTCCACATCCTCACCAGCATCTGCTGTCACTCAATTGCTGCTTAGTTTTTTTTTAATTTTAGCCATTCTGACTATTGTGAGGTACAATCTCAGAGTTGTTTTGATTGAACATACCTTTTGTTAAAGACATATTTCATTAATACATATTTGTTGGGAACAAGCAAAAGAAACCAATTCTAAGAATTACCATTTCATTTGTAAAATCCATTTAATCATAGAAACTAAACCAAAGGTCCCTGGACTCAGGCTGGGGACTTCCCAATAGACAAACAGCTTCTACTATAAGGAAATAGTTGTGAGAGTCCAGAAATCACAGGGGTAACTTCTCCATCTTGCTGGCAAGTTCAAATTAAGTTTCTCCCAGGTCGAAAAACTTACTCCTAACCTGATTGGTGAAAACTCCCTTGCTCAACCCCTCATGTCAAAACATGATTGGATAATGCTACAGCCCATTCTTCTCCCCTATCAGTAAGTTTCCATTCCTTAAAGAATCTGTACATTCCTTCAAGGTCGTAGTTCAGCTCTAGTGTCTGTTCTGCTGTCCCATGTACCAGAATCAGCTTGATTACAATGATTTTTATCATTTTCACTGCTATAGTATTTAAGTTATGTTGAATTTATGTTGAATTTAAGCAGACCCCACAACATACTCACTGTATAAGGTGATGAGTTTTATATGAGGTTTTCAGGCATTTATAATGCACTTTTTATGATCATTAATTAATTGTCAGGCCTACATTGCCTCTAGGAACAATGGTTTTGTGTTTCAGGGGAGTTGATAGAGGCTTGCAGAGGACAGGCAACTTATTAATAACCCCAAAGTCCAGGAAACCACCCCGCTCCTTTGAGCAGTTCCTTAGAATCATCTCCTCAGTGATTTGATTATATGTGGATGGGAGAAAAGCCAGAGAAGAAATATCCAAAGCCAGTAAATATCCAACTTTTTAGATAACAGTCAATACTGTAGATTAAAAAGCATCCAGCTTAAAGAAAGTAAAAGAAGAGTGAGGAGAAGTAGTTGGAACATGGAAGGGAATAGCAGTTGTCTAGGAAGAAAAATCAGAGTTTGGAATATTTCTTTCCAACTTCAGCATTTCATATAGGACCTCCAGGCCAAAGGAGGATGCAGACAGGCACCCAGAAATGAATGCAGGGCTTCCTCCTTGTCATCTTTTAAGAGACACTAGCCACTATGGTCCCAATGGAATAGAAAAGGAAGAAAGTGGAAACCCAGCAAATCTTTTACTTCCCATTATGGGCTTAGCAATGTTCAAAGCTAATTTAAGGGTATGAGGTATTAGTCTGTTATATTGAACCAATAACTTCAAAAGTAACAAATTATATTTAGATTGTTGACTTGCATACTTGGGTTTGTAGAATCCTTGCTTAACATGGACAAAAAAAAAAAAAAAAAAAAAAAAAAAAAACTAAACTTAACCAGACAGAGAAGAAATTTTCTGGTCATGGTGTGTGAGCCAGTTTTAATACTGATCTCTGATCTATTGCTGTGCTGCTCAAGGTTCTGTGTCCTCACATCGCTACAAGACCCTACTATGATGCCTTTCACCCCTACACACTCTCCTCATGATGCCTGCATCACTACACACTTCTCCCTTGGTGCTAATCATTATGACATACTCCCATTTTAATGTTCTACAACACTTCACACACCAACATTGAACTCTATACTTCTACACAATCCCACCATGATGCTCTTTATCAGTACACACTCCTAATGTGATGCTACATATAACTAAAGAAGCCTAACAGGATGGTATAAATAACTACACATTCCCACCATGATGCTCTACAACACTATACACACGAACACAGTGCTCTACATCTGTTCAGAGTTCCACCATGATGCTCTACATATCATGGGGACCCAAAGTTAACTAGATCACTACTCAAGCATTGCTCAGCTCACAGTGTGTGTGGCCCTTTTGCATCAATCATTAGTAAAGAAATTGCCTACAGACTTGCCTGCCATTCAATCTGATGGAGACATTTTCTCAATTATCTCTTGGTTTGTCAAGGTTCATGTTGAGTTGACAAAAATCCAAAACCAATCCATCCAAACCAAACCAACCAAGCAAGATGTACCATTGCAAATAAAGAGGATATTTCTGAGGGCCGCTCAAGATTCTCTGTCTAGACACTATCCATTGCATGTTCAATGGTGTAAACTAGAACTGTGATTTCAAAAAGTTTACTGTGAGAAAAATTGCACTCCAAGATATTCTGACACAAGTTGAAATTCATTATCCGGTTCATTAATGAGATTCTCAAGGGATATTGAAGTCATGACCCTTATGAGACCAGGTACTGTTTGAGTTGGTATTAGACATAGCCATTTTGCTTGTGGTGCATCCAGAATTCAAAAGTTGCTGGATCGTAGAATTCTCCACTTGAATTCCAAATGAAAGCTAGAAAGTCTGGCAGTGTGTAGCAGTGTAGCATTCTTTACAGAGGTGAGCCTCAAGAGTGTGACAAGTGAATCTTTAGGGTAATGCCTAAACTGCAATGGCAAGCCAAGGATGTTGGAGATGCCACAGATAGATAATTCTGCAGAGAAAAGGCACAAATACCAAGTAGAACCAGCTTCAGAGGGAGGCCAAGTGGGGTACAAACAGCAAGTCTCTAGGAGCTTAGCTTCCCAAGACTGTTGGCACTTAGAACATGATATCATATGCCTTAGATATTGGACATGGGCCACAGTGTGCTTCTTACTGTGGTTTGTTCTTGGTGTGATGGTATCCTTTCTCTCCATTTCTCCGTTTCTCCCCATTGGTATGGTGATGTTTACTCTGCATTACAGTTGGATGGGATTATATAATTTTTATATTTTTATACTAATCATGGCTGAAAGTACATCCTGAGTCTCAGGAGAGTCCGAATTTATAATGTTGGTTCTGATAAAGCTTTTGGGGACATTTGCAGTTGGAGTGGGTAGAGGACTGGGTAGATTTTTCATTGTGAGAGAGACAGAAGTCATTTGAGGATCAACTGTAAAATCTTGTGGTTTAAAGTAATGTTTTGGGGTTCAGGTTGGAAAGGGGTGGACTTTGTCACAGTTCATCTTGACTGTAAATTTGATTAGGATAACAAACACAGTGAAGATCCATGAGGCATTTCTTTCTATATGTGTGTAAGGTCACCTCCAGAGCTCAGCTGACGAGAATGGATGCAATAAATATATTAAACCATTGGTTGACTCCATATGATGGTTGTGTTTTGGGGGTTGGGGGCTACTTCAATGATATAGGCCAGTGGCAGTGTGTTCCTTGGGGTCACAGCTTTCTCTAGCATTCTCTCTGTATGCTGATTTCATTCATTAGTTCTAGTGGTCGGGGGAATTACAGCTTTTAATATAAGTCAGATCCTGTCACCTGCAAAAGTTAGGACTGGACCTTCTCACTCTTAATTAATATTTATATCTTTAATCTTGCCAGAACTCAGCAGCAAGGACATCTATTACTGTGATGGTTTGTGTATGCTTGGCCCAGGATGTGGCATGATTAGTTGTGGCTCTGTTGGAGTAGGTGTGTCAATGTGGGTGTGGGTTATAAGACCCTCATTCTAGCTGTGTGGAAGCCACTATTCTGCTAGCTGCCTTCAGATGAATTGGTAGAACTATCAGCTCTTCCTGCATCATGCATGGCTTCCTGGATGCTGCCATGCTCCTGCCTTGATGATATTTGACTGAACTTCTGAACCTGTAAACCCACCACCCAGTAAATATTGTTCTTATAAGAGTTGTGTTGGTCATGGTGTCTGTTCTCAGCAACAAAACTGCAACTAAAACAACTACTATGGTGAATCATACAGTAAAAGCCATCTTTGACTTTTCCTGTTTTATTAGAGATTTAGACAAAATGCTTTCAGCTTTTCCTATGACATCAGCTGGGCCTCACTTAACGTGATGTTTATTATGTTGAGACATACCCCTTTTGGATCTAACCATTAAGATTCACTTTTGGTATTTTGAAAGGAATCCATATTCAGAAATGTCACATTTTCTATATATTGGATGATTTTACTTGAATTTTGTTTTTTTGTCTGTGTATGTATGAAAATATGTCTGTGTGAGTGCATGTGTATGTGTGTGTCTGTGTGTGTTGTGTGTATGTGTATGCAAGGGCAGAGATGATGTCCATCGTTGTTTTTCTCAATTGCTCCATAGCTTAGTTTTTAATTTAGAGCATCTCACTGAGCCTACAGCTCTCTCAATTAGTTATGCTTATTGGCCCCCAAGTCTGGAAGTACTCTCTTGTCTCTGCTTTCTTTACCAGTATTTGCCAGGCATAGCTTGATGTGAGATGCCTGTTTTTTTTTAGTTCTGGGCCACATGCTTGCGCAAAAGGCACTGTACCAACTGAATAATTGTTCCAGAATCTTCTTCCTTTATGTTACTCATTAGTGAAATTCATGATCTCTCTTCTTCTTATGGTGAGGACTGAAGCTGAGGCTCGAGTGTGCTAAAAACTCATGCCACAATCAGGCCTCCTTGAAATCTCTTGAGTGTGTTGGCAAGCATACCATTTATGTTTTCAAGGAATGTGTTATGGATTTAGTGCTCACAACCAGACTGTGTGCACCTAGAGATTCTAAGCACCTTGCTCATGTACTCTGAGCTCCAAAACTTGAGGTTTGTGGTGATCTTGCTGTTGGCAGGTGTTGTAGGTGTCTAACCATAAGAGGCCAAAGAAGACCATGTTTGTCCTAAGTTCAAAGATGGTGTTAAAAGGATCTAGAGGAGCAAATAAAGGGGAAGTTTGCCTTCAGAAGTCACCACTGGCTCTGTCTTAGATGCAGGCACATTTTTTGCTCACCAGTATGTGCTCAGGCACTGTAGCACTCTTTCTAGCTGTGGTGTACCCATAGCTCTCATACAATGGTTTGGGATTGATTTCCTCAGTCATTACTGCCTGGGATTGGGAGAGGTATATAGTGGGCATTGTATTAGGAAACACTGACATTCTTAAGCCCACAGAGACTATGTAGAACTTGGGGGGGGCATGATATTTCTGTTGCAGGCTTCCTTTTGTTGAGGTAAATTCATGGTTAAAAATAGCATGCTCAGATAAGGTAAGCAGGCCAGGGCAGAACCCAACCGACAGTGGGCTAATATTCTTCCCACCTGGCATGGGGATAGGTCCAGATGCTTCATAATAGTCTGTCTTGGGAAGAGACATTTATATTGCTCACACTGAATTCTAAGGTGACACCTTGAGGATTCTACTTGTCCTAAGTCAGTAGCTTGGATTTTCATAGGAGATGTGCCATCTGAGGATGAAAGATGGATGGTGGGATATATTGAAGCCAGTTATACCATAGAGATAATGGATAAAGGAATCTGCACTGTGTCACTGATTCCCTAATGCCCAGATTAAGGCTGTTGATCCAGCAAATGAAACCAAAACATGTCCCTTTCAGGGACAGTCTCTGTGTCCTCCAAGGTGGGGTTTGAGTGTCAGTATGAAATGCTGGTCAGTGGATGAGGTGTTTCAGCTCTGTCTAGTGTTGGATCTCACTGAAGTGGGTCTGACATTTGTAAGGCTAAGACACAGGTTCATTTTCCTGCTTTATCTCCCATTGGGTAGAGTCTTCTGTCATGGTGAGATGGGGTAGAGATGGGAGAGATAGCCATTAGCTCTTGGCTTGTGTAGTATTAGAGGCTCAGTTCTGGGCCACTTTCTTAGGAGAAGGGAATGTGAGGCTCTGACTGGCACTAGGTGTCATATTGAAACACCTGATACAAGAATTTAACTTTAAGATCCTGACTCAATTTACTTTACTTTCTTGATTTAGGAGGGATCTCTCTCTACTAATGTGGGGAGAGGTGATACAGGCAAGTTTCCCTTTCTGCTTCTAGGGTGTCTTAAGAAATACTAAAATCAGATATTCTAGTTTGGTGCCTAGTTCTTTCATTTCTCCTGAAGATGCTGTGGTGAATGAATAGGCTTTCCACAATGTGACTGTGGAAGATAGTGCATTATCTGGGACTTCGTGCATTTCTGCTGATCAGCTGTAATGTTCTCAGGAGTAGTGAGTCCTATAAGGGGCAGGAGGAATAACACCCCACTGTAGACCAAGACAAGGAAAAACCCAGACATACTTTAGATTTACAGAAGAAACAATAGACCCTAACATAGAATGATAAACAAAGGAATAGGAGGTAGGGCATAATTCTCTTGACCCAAGTAGGGCTGCAATCAAAAATGCAAGGTCTATAGGCTGTTACTCTGCAAAAACAAGGTTTAAGACTCTATTTGGACCTGGTTGGTGGTGCCACATTAGATCCCAACACTTGGGAGGCAGAAAATCTATGTGAGTTCCAGACCAGCATGATCTATACAGTGAGTTCCAGTACAACAAGGGTTACACTCAGAAATCCTGTTTCAGAGATAGAGAGAGAGAGAGAGAGAGAGAGAGAGAGAGAGAGAGAGAGAGAGAGAGAGAGAGAGAATGAATTGGCATCCCAGAAGCTTATACTGGGGGAGGGGTCCCCAACATTTCCTACCTTGCTCACTGTTCCCAAGAAATTAGATATATATTTGGAGTGGTGGGAAATTCAAGCCGTTTGGCTTGGGAGACAACATAAAACATTTTTATATAACCATGCCCAAATATATCTTAGATGTGAATATCTACTCGGACAAGCAGTGTGGATCTAGGATATTGATTGTTATCTTGGCACAGGAGGTACTTGGGCAGAAAGTTCTAACTTCTGAAGAGGTAATAAAGCCACACACAAGGGCAGCTGCAGCCTAAATTCTGGAGTTCAAGTTTCAGGATACAAATGCAAGGGATATGGAAAGTAAGGTGGTATGATATATTAAATAACTGATTAATCCCCAATAATGGAATATAAATATACAAAAATTGTTGAAATACCAGATAAATAATTCAATAGCCCAGTGTTAAAGGCTATGACCATCCTCTAGGCATATTTGAACAAACTGAGGAAGAGAGGGTATCAGCTGAAAACATAGGTGATTGTAAATATGGAGGTGTACTCTTTTAGTCTCAGCTCTCAGGAAGCAGAGGCAGGTGAATCTTTGTGAGTTCAAGTCCAGCCTGGTCTACAATGCAAGTTCTAGGTCAGCCAGGACTGCAAGGTGAGACCCTGTCTTAACAAAACAAACTAAAGCAGCAGTAGCAATAGCAGCACCACCAAAAGCAGCAGCAGCAGCGGTAGAAGCAGCAACACAACAGCACTTGGTGAGAATAATGAGAAACAAGCAAAATGAAATGAAAAACATAAACCAAAAGCCCATACTACTCAAAATCAAACCCAAACCCAAATGGAAATGTTGAACATTAAAGAACACATTAAGTTAAATCTCAGCAGGAAGGCTTCACTATGCAGAAGAGGAGCAGAAACTGAAGACAGGGTTAAGGAAATATTATGTCCATGAAGCAATAAAGAAAAGACAGTTGGATATAACTGCAACTTTTGGGAACTCTGGGCCACTATTAAGAAATCAAACCTGCCGCAGACCCTCTGGGTCCCTGGTCTGCGAAGAACGGGATTACTTAAGCAGATGGGCAAAAGAGTCGGATGAAATGACAATCAGACACACACAAGAGAGGTCTTGAATCTGAATGTAATTTTCCAGTCGAGCCTCAGACTTTTATAATACAGAATAAATTGCAAATCATAACAGAATAAGGCACATTGAATTTTTCCAGGTGCAAAAGGAGTGACTTCAAAAGGAACCAGATAAATGTTTAACACTAGAGATTAGCACAGATGCAAGGGGAGTGACTACAAAGGGAGTTTGTAGGGACCAGATAAATGTTTACATTAGAGATTAGCACTTTCTGCCAGGCAAGAGTTTTACACTTAGAGTTAATAGCCCCAGGGTAGTTAACTCTTGACACGCCTCAAGAATAATGTAGTGTCACTGACCCAAAAATTCTCTAGGCCTCGTTAATTCTTATCTATATCTGGAGACTATCCATTTTCAGTATAGTATACTAATTTGCTCTTGGCATGGAATGTAGTATGTAGTACAAATTTCTATCTCAGTGAGAATTTTAGAATCTTTCTGCAGACAACTGAATCAATGGCTAGTGCTTAATTAGTTACTGAATGGGTTAAGCTCCTTGCTGCTATCTGGAATCTAAGAACATTGGGAAAAGGCTTTAGCTATGTTAGAATACAATCTTAAAAGGCATTTACTATAAGGTAATGCTTAATAGAGTGCACGTGAATCTATACACTAGACTAACGTGGTGGAAATTTGAATATTATGGGTTAGGGAAAAAATGCCATAACTCTGGGAGGAAAATTTCCATGGAACTCTTATCCTCGTGAAACAGCTTCCAGGCTTTTCGCCTGTCAAACTGACCCAAACTGGAGAGCTGACTTTCGCCAGACATCCAGAAGGAGAGTCCTAGAAATTGATTTCTCATGAGCAGCTTTTTGGCATTTCTGCCTCACAAGCTGACTCCACCAGAGTGTCCTGGCACAAACCTCAGAATTGAAGTGTTTAACCTACTTACAAAGTGAATCACAAAAAATTTTGCCTGGAATTCTAAAATGCAGAAACACATGTTCTTCCAGTCATGCATTTAATAAAAAGAAACACAGGAAGTGTGGGTGTCTCTCATGTCAACCAAGATTGCTTTGTGACAATATTATTCATTGAAAGTGACAGAGTAGTAAATAACTCCCTCTGTTAGAGAGGCACAACTAAGAAATTCATGGTCACCCACAGAGCACCACAGACTCCCAAGAGATCCTACACCTTAGAGGAAGAAAGAAAGCTCCAAATACCAGAGTCCAGCATGAAAGGATTTCACAAGAGGAATAGATGAACAGTTGGAAACTAGTAAGAGTAATGTATTAAGTAAACCAGAAAGCTTAAAAGACAAGTGTGTGTGTGTGTGTGTGTGTGTGTGTGTGTATGTGTGTGTGTGTGTGAGAGAGAGAGAGAGAGAGAGAGAGAGAAAGAGAGAGAGAGAGAAAGAGAGAGAGAAATAGAGACAGAGACAAACAGACATACAGACAGACAGACAGACACACACACACACACACAGAGAGAGAGAGAGAGAGAGAGAGAGAGGAAATAAAGCATTACAACCAACCAGTTAAATGATTGCATTAAACTACAAGTCTCTGAGTATACTCCTCAATAATAACCCAAAATTAAACAGTTTTATATCTCCTTTAGAAAGACATGAAAGTGCAAATAGAAATGCTGGTTGAGTACAGGAAGCATCCCTCAATTCAAAAATATAGTCTGAGAATGCAAGGATGAAGACAAAGTCTCTAGAATGTGAAGGAAAGGAGGCAGGG
This sequence comes from Mus musculus, assembly GCF_000001635.26. Classification (NCBI taxonomy): domain Eukaryota; kingdom Metazoa; phylum Chordata; class Mammalia; order Rodentia; family Muridae; genus Mus; species Mus musculus. The sequence goes on from NC_000073.6 coordinate 47,926,881, forward strand.
GCAGCCATACTGATCTCCAAAATAGGAAAATTAAGTAAAAACTAGTCAGTAAAGGGGAAGTCTTCCATTGCATATTAGAAAAGAGAGTGATCTAAAAGAGAGACTAAAGGATCAGACCTCCCCCAAAATAGTAGTTGGTAAGAGGGAGTAGATCAGCCGGAGTTAGGGGTGTTGAGGGAATGTAATTTGTATTTTCATCAAATTCATCTTGAGGAATTACAATATGTACATTATAAAAATGATAGAGGAAAACCCATTACTAAGTTAATATGTAAATAAAAACTGAAAAGAGAGAATGTAAAGATTGAAAATACATATGCACTAAATGTTGGCACACACAATTTTAAAGCAAATAATTGAATATAAATGATTGATAGGTCCAAGAACAAACATAGTTGTTGACTTGAATTCTCTACCTTTACCAATAAATACATTATCCAGGGAAAGTACTAAGTAATAAACTTTAGAGTTAAACTATCCCTTATATCAAAGAGACTTTACATATAGAGAATATTCCCTGTGATAGCTGTGGAGTACACATGCTTCTCTAAGAGAGATAACAATTTAGATGACCCATGAAGTCTCCATGACACGATTGCTTAAGCAGGACCTCATAATGACAACAACATTTGGCATACCAGTGCAGATGGGGGAAGTCTCACAAGCTGCATCTCATGTACAAGATTCTCTTTCTCTAAGAGGCCTGTGATCTTCTGCTCTTGCACAGTGAGGAAGCCCTTGTATTGTGTTTGTGAATCATCCTACTAGGTAAGAGACATAAACTCCTGGGCACAAAAAAATAAAAAAAGAAGAGAGAATATGTTTTCTTAAGGGCTAATTCCTCTGACAGATTGTGCAATCCCAAGTCATCAGCTCTAAACACATATCCAATCAAGCAACACTAAATGATCTCAGGATGATGTAAGTATGTGTGTGTGTGTGTGTGTGTGTGTGTGTGTGTGTGTGTGTGTGTGTGTGTGTGTATGTATGTATTTATATGCATATATGCATACATGTGTGTTACAATAATAAAGAGGTTATGAATTTTAAGGGGAAGCACATAGTAGGGAGAGACATGAAGAGTTAGAGTGAGGAGAGGAGCTGTGGAAACGATTTACATATACTACTCATGTATTAAATCCTCAAAAAATTAAATAACCCAATTCTTTACATATAGAAATAAATTGAAATGATTTCTTTGTCTTACAAGATTATAGTAGAATAAACCAAGAAACCAATAGCAAAGAAACTAAGAAAACTTAAAAATATATGGAGATAGAAACTTATCTTGGATAAAGTAATTGTTAAGAAAATAAAAGATAAAATTGTCTCATGGTCAGCCCTAAAACATACATAGAAGTGACAGTACACTTCTAGGGATAGGTGGGAAGGCTTGGAGAGAGAAAATGGAAGGAAGGAATGTAACTACACCAAAATCTCAAATATAAAAATAATATTGAAAAAATAAATGACAAAACATCCTATTTTGAAAATAAACCCTAGAATCCTACGAAAATCAAAACAGGGCTTACATAAGTTTCACATACTACAAAGGAAGTGCTAATAAGCAGGTTATAGCTAGGAGTGCTTTTGTTAAAGATAAGAGCAAACTAAAACAACTTAAGGATATACCTACAAAGTCTTAGAAAAGCAAGAACAAGACAAACCCTAGATGATAGACAGAGGCAATCAAAACCAGCATGAAGGTCAATGAAGTGAACACTAAAGAACAATACAATCAACTAGTAAGATGAGATGGTCCTCTGAGTAGCTAAACCAGCATTAGTACCATCAGCCAGACAAACCTAAAGTGACAGAGATAAGACCAAATAAAATTAGAAACTAAAGAGGGCACATAATGACAGAGGATTACTAGGGAATATTTTTGAAGAGTTGTTATCTGATAAATTGGAAAAACTTGAAGAACTGGATACATTTCCAGACAATATTTAAAATGTGGTATTTTTATTATATAGCAATAAGAAATGGCTTAGTTAGAGTTTAACTGCTCTGAACAGACAGCATAACCCATACCCAATGTGACACAATTCCGCCAACAAGGCTACACCTTCTAATACTGCTACTCTCTGGGACAACCATATACAAACCATCACAGGAAATGGACTGAAGAATAAATCAGGTCAATAGTCATAGTTATTGAAACAGGAAATTCCTAGGAGTAAGAATAACCATGGTCAGAAAGAATAGAATAGTGAATTGTTACACTCAGAGGAAAGAAATTGAAGTAGACACTTAAAGTTTTGGAAAGATCCATGACTGTCTATTGTCTGATTCAGTAATGTGAAAATGGATTCAGGGCAGTCTCCACCAAAGTTCAATTACATTATTTCAGGGATAGAAATAAAAACCCTGAAGTTCATAGAGAAACACAAAAGTCCAGAAATGACTACAACAATCCTGAGCAAGAACACTGCTAGAAGGATCACAATGTCTGGTTTCAAATGGTACCACTGACTTCTACCAATGAACCAAGAGTGAAACCAGCCCAAGAAATGGAAAGTGGACACCAGTGTTGGAGAGTAGAGGATGTATTTGTAACCCAACACTTCTTCCATCAATGCTGTTGTAGTTTTGTTAGTGTCTTTCAGAGAACTGACAATCTCTTGAAATTTATAAAGCTGTGCTGTGTCTTTCTTTTCTTGATGGTTGAGCATTTGTAGGGACACAGTCAATTTTAATTTTTCTTTGGCCTGGACACACCTCCTCCCTGCTTGATGTCTAATTTGTGATGTTGAATGGGCAGCTACTGCTTGCCCTAAGCAGCCAGGGCCTGCTTTCTGTTTCTCTTGATAGCTGGACAGTCCCTTTTCTGTGAATTTCTTTGGGATTGCTGACTGGGCTCTGTTGTTTGGCAAGACCACTGGCTACTGTCCACAACCCAACAGAGCAAGAGGATGTGCGCTGAAGTTACCTCAGGTCTGCTGAAATACTGTGTGCAGTCTCTGGTCATAAGGTTCTAAGATTTGAGCTCATCTGTTGAGCAGGTCAGCATTAAAAGCTTTAGTGGTAAGGAGATCAGGATGGAGTCTGATGAACATTAGCTAGCAGCTTCTAACCACTCACTCTCCAGTCTGTTTGCAACAAACTCCCCAAATGGATTGGATGATGCTCATTTTTTTGTCTCGTGGTCCTAATGACAGCTTGAATATGCTGCTCCAATATCAAGTTATGTGGACATAAGCACACAAAAGATGTAACTATAGATTCAGAAATAAGTTGTAGATAGAAGCTTACCTTTCTCCCATTCCACTTGCTGGATGTATCTTGCTGGCTTGAATAGAAGGAAAGATACAGTCACTACAGAATATTTCTTTGCTCTGAAGCAGTGCATTTAAAAGTTGGAAGTAAGTAAAGGTTATCAATACCCAAGACAGACCTGTGATTTCCTTCTTAGAGTCCTATTGGTAAATGCGAGTGTAGGGTTTGTTACATCATATTTCTCCTGAGACATTTTTTAATCTCTGCTTTTGCTATGCTTTTATCTCTCAACTTCCACTCATCGCTACTCTACTGTGTCTTTCCTGTCGTAAGTGATTGTTGCTTGGAGTTTCCTGCCACCTGGACAATAATGCCAAGCAAAATGAGCAGTGTCCTTAAGCACTCAGGAGGAATGGAACAAAGTCTCCATCTTTTGCCTCATACTCCCAATGACCCGGCTTTCCTTTTATCTGCTAAAGCAGCAATGTTAGTTTATTTCCAGATTCTTCCAAATATCACAGAGATGCATCAAAGGAAAGGCTATTGTCTCATGTCTTTAATCCCAGCACTTGGGAGGCAGAGGCAGGTGGATTTCTGAGTTTGAGAACAGCCTGGTCTACAGAGTGAGCTCCAGGTCAGCTGGGGTATACACAGAAACAAGCCATTTGTTCTTTGGATTCAATTGTGCGCTAAACTAATTATTCCTAAATATCTTAAGTTAAGCTTATAGTTTTGATCAGCAAACATTAATTCATTTTCATTTTAGAATTTATCTCTGTTAACAATTATACAGTCTAACTACATGAGATGTAAAAATGTAAGTATCCTAGACAAACTGAAGTGACTAAAAGATTTCTCTCTCCTCTCCTCTCCTCTCCTCTCCTCTCCTCTCCTCTCCTCTCCTCTCCTCTCCTCTCCTCTCCTCTCCTCTCCTCTCCTCTCCTCTCCTCTCCTCTCCTCTCCTCTCCTCTCCTCTCCTCTCCTCTCCCTCTCTCTCTCTCTCTCTCTCTCTCTCTCTCTCTCTCTCTCTCTCTCTCTCTGTATTTATCTATCTATTAAGATTGGGTCTCATGTATTCAAAGCGGAACTCAAACTTGCTATATACCTGTGATTTTCTTGTCTTTTTCTTCCAATGCTGGGTTAATAGGCATATGCCACCACAGATACTTTAAGTGAATATATGAATCAACCCAGGGATTCCTGCATGTTAGGGAAGTGCTTTACAAGCTGAGACATATCTTCATCCTCAGCCCATGCATGAGAGATGTAAATAGGTACTCTGTGTTTGGTAAATGAGCAGTGATGAGTGGAGCAAGGGCACCAAGAGTGTGTGCAAGGTCTTATCGCTAAAAACACACTGTGGACTCTGAATGTAGCAAGCCTGGATTTGATACATATTGTCAAGAGATTGGGTTGAAAGGGGAGGCTATTGGAGCAGAGGCTTCATGGAAAACAGTTATATAGAAGAGGGGAGGATTGTGCAGATGATGTGGAAATGAAGACTTTGGCAGTCCTACTGATGTGGATGTTAACTTGATACAGAACAGGTGATTTTATGGAGTGGGTAATAAGTTTAAAGAAGGTTAGAATATAGAAAAGTGAGGATGGACCCTCTAGATGGATATGGTAGTTGCTATGAATGAGGAAAGGGCTGATAAATCTTTCAACCAGACAGGCCATGATCTAATAGAGTAAACAGTTACATCCCCATTAGTGAGATTAAGAATGTATTTTTTAGACATGAAATTCAGTACTATTATCACAATTCAAAATTGGCTAGCGATAAGGGTAGCATATTTTTGAGAAGAATTAGAGAACACAGAACAGAAATCACTGGGCAAGAGACAAAGCATTCACACCAATCCTGGTGACACTTCATGTGTTACAGATATGACTTCACCATGAAGTTTTACCAACATATCATTTGAATGTTATTGCCAAAGAGACTTCTTCAGCACAATCATTAGGTTACAGTTGGCCAACCTGTACTCTGAATTCTTTTTTCTTCTGAATAAGAGTTTTCCTCAGGTCTGTTCCCTACCGACTTACATTGTATGTCCCAGTGGTTACTGGTAAATAACTATATAGGCAATTGAATGTTTTAGTAAAAGCAGTTATCACAGAGTAATATTTAGTAAGGAAAATCATCTCCATAAATAAAAGTTTTTGATTCTTATTTAAAAAAAAAGAATGTAATTTTTAAAATTCTCTACCAAGTTCTCTTTAAATCTAACTAATGTCCTGGCTGTGTATCACCTCTTCCTGTGACTTTCAGATGCTGTTATTCTGTGCCTCATTGAAGGAATGTGCTTCAGTTATGTTGGAAAAACAAGCTTTTCACAGAAATCAAGGTACTATAAAAACACTGGAAGTGAATTTTATCATAGCGTACCCAATTTAATACCAAAGATGTCAATGACACACAGTTGATAAGACACCATCAGTGTCAAGTACAAAAAGATTCAGAGTGTAATTTTCTGTGATTTAGCTTAACATTGAAGTTTTCACCCCTCTCAATTTGGGGATACTCAATAGGTCTTGCATAGTAGGAAAGATTTTAGGAAAATCTGTGTAACTGAAAAAATCACAAACACATAAGTTTTGCAATAAGCTGACCAACCATGACATCACATCATGACACTGTGCCTGTGCTAGAACTAACAGCATTGTTATAGAATTTCCTGATACCTGGGGAGTGCCATAAAGGACAAACTCTTCTATAACATTTGAACAGATACTGGCTAGATTCTGTCAAATTGAAATAAACTTAGACATATCTGGAAAGTGGGAATTTTAACAGATCATTTGCTTTCATCAGATTGTCCTGTGAGCATGTTGATGGGAAATTTTCTTAATGAATAATAATAAAACATGAAGGCCTAGCTAATGGTGGGTAGTGCTAACCGTGGGCAGGTGGGCCTGGGTTGCATAAGAAAACAAACTGAGCAAGCCATGAAGATCAAGCCAGAAAGTAGTCCTTCTCCATGGTTTTACTTCAGTTCCAGACACCAGGTTCTTGCTTTGACTTCCCCTGTGATGGACTCTAATCTGTAAGCCAAATAAACCCTTGTCTCCCAAGGTAGTTTTGGTCAATCATAGAAGCAGACAAGCAAACTATGTCAGAAACAGAATATGGAATCATCAGAGTTCTGTACTGTGGAGAACTCTGAAGCCAAGGAACCTGAATTTCCAGCATTGAACCATAAGTTCAATCAAACAAGGAATGTGTGTGTGTGTGTGTGTGTGTGTGTGTGTGTGTGTGTTGAATATATAGTCTATATGCTTTTTAAATAGATGACACATGATATACTTATATGAAAATACATGTAACAGACTAAATGTATAGCAATGCAAAAAAGGCCATGAATTACTTTGTTGTAAAGTTTGAAAACTAGATGCTATAATTTCATAACTACTTTTGAAAGACCTTATTTGAATTTTTACTCATGTGTATGTGCTTGTGTCTGTGCATGTGTACATGTGTGCAGAACACTGTGGAGGGTAGAACAGAGCATTGGGTCCCCTGAAGCTTCAATTATAGGTAGTTGTATGCTGCCTGATGTGAGTACTAGGAACTAAATTCTTTGGACAGGCACTAAGCACTCTTAGCCACAGAAACATTTCTTCAAGATCCTCATGGCAATTTTTGAAAACTATGTTCTGAGTATTCACAGTCTACTTGCTAAACTCTGCAAAGGTTTATACATAGACTGCTGTCTACAGAGATGCTGTGTTGTTTTAGCATCTCACAGTGGTCCCTTCCGTATACATGGGTTCTTTCAGGGATGCACAACCACTAGTACCAAATAGTCTTGAACTCTTGACACTGCTTTTCACTAATATGATAAACACAACTGTGGAAGTGTTGGTTGTTTTAAAATCCACTCCCCAAGAGGGCTGACAATTTAAACTGTGCAAGAGTCATAGAAATTTGGCATAAAATCTTGAAATGTTTATGGTCTCCAACCATGTAATAAATCTGTGAACTATTAATAAATGGTTTCTAGGATATGAATTATTTTGAAAGAAACACAGAGATTACAAAATTACAATGATTGAGATTGGCCTTAAATATTTGTAGAGTTCATATTTAACTGGGCAAAAACTAAATAGATACCAATTTTCAAGGGTAAAGGCTGGTTTTCTAACCATCAGATAAGTGGCCTTTGTGTCAGGAACAACTGGTTCTACAGGCTTATGCAAATCTTGCTAGGCTATTGCTACTTCAGGCATGGGTGCCATTTTTAACACACTGTATTCTGAAGATTTATTGATAAAATGAGATCCAAGAACCCATTATTCAGAAACAATCTATGTACTTGCAGCAAATCCCAATTCCAAGATGAATTATGATTCCTGTGAGAATAGAGTCTGAGAGAAAGGTAAGGAATTGTAGTTCCTACATTCATGTTTACAACAACTATAAACAGAACTTTTTGTTTTGGTAAGGGACTTTTCTTTTTTTTATTATGTATTTTCTTCATTTACATTTCAAATGCTATCCCAAAAGTCCCCCATACACTCCCCCTCATGCCCCTACCACCCACTTCCACTTCTTAGCACTGGCATTCCCCTGTAGTGAGGAATATAAAGTTTGCTGGACCAAGGGGCCTCTCTTCCCAATGATGATCTACTAGGCCATCTTCTGATACATATGCAGATAGAGAGATGAGCACTGGGGTTACTGGCTAGTTCATGTTGTTGTTCCACCTATGGGGATACAGGCCCCTTTAGCTCCTTGGGTACTTTCTCTAGCTCCTCCATTGGAGACCCTGTCTTCCATCCAATAGGTGACTGTGAGCATCCACTTCTGTGTTTGCCAGGCACCAGCATAGCCTCACAAGAGACAGCTATATCAGGGTCCTTTCAGGAAAATCTTTCTGGTGTATGCAATGGTGTCAGCGTTTGGAAGCTGATTATGGGATGGATCCCCAGGTATGGCAGTCTCCAGATGGTCCATCATTTCGTCTCAGCTCAAATTTTGTCTCTGTAAATCCTTCCATGGGTGTTTTTTTCCCAATTCTAAGATGGGGCAAACTGTCCACACTTTGGCCTTCATTCTTCTTGAGTTTCATGTGTTTTGCAAATTGTATCTTGTGTCTTGGTAATTCTAAGTTTCTGGGTAATATCCATTTATCAGTGAGTCCATATCATGTGAGTTCTTTTGTGATTGGGTTACCTCACTCAGGATTATGCCCTCCAGGTCCATCCATTTGCCTAGGAATTTCATAAATTCATTCTTTTTAATAGCTGAGTAGTACTCCATTGTGGAAATATACTACATTTTCTGTATCCATTTCTCTGTTGAGGGGCATCTGGTTTCTTTCCAGCCTCTGGCTATTATAAATAAGGCTGCTATGATCATAGTGGAACATGTGCCCTTCTTACCAGTTGGAACATCTTCTGGATATATGCCCAGGTGAGGTATTGCGGGATCCTCCAGTAGTATTATGGCTAATTTTCTGAGGAATCACCAGACTGATTTCCAGAGTGGTTGTACAAGCTTGCAATCCCACCAACAATGGAGGAGCATTTCTTTTTCTCCACATCCTCACCAGCAACTGCTGTCACCTGAATTTTTGATCTTAGCCATTCTGACTGGTATGAGGTGGAATCTCAGGATCGTTTTGATTTGCTTTTTCATGATGATTAAGGATGCTGAAAATTTTTTCAGGTGCTTTTCATGCATTCAGTATTCCTCAGGTGAAAATTCTTTGTTTAGCTCTGAGCCCCATTTTTAATGGACTTATTTGATCTTCTGGGGTCCACCTTCTTGAGTTCTTTATATATATTGGATATTAGTCCCCTATCTGATTTAGGATTGGTAAAGATCCTTTCCCAATCTGTTGGTGGCCTTTTTGTCTTATTGACGGTGTCTTTTGCCTTACAGAAGCTTAGCAATTTTATGAGATCCCATTTGTCAATTCTCAATTTTACATCACAAGCCATTGCTGTTCTCATCAGGAATTTTTCCCCTGTGCCCATATCTTCTAGGCTTTTCCCCACTTTCTTCTCTATAAGTTTCACTTCTCTGGTTTTATGTGGAGTTCCTTGATCCACTTAGATTTGTCTTTTCATTGCAGTGAAAATCAAAAGAGCTGAATAGGAAATGTTTTAGAATGCATAACCTAGCATTCTTCTTTTGTGTAGATGGATCAAAGCATTCTATTTTAGAGAAAGGCTTTCTCAAAGAAAAATCATGAGGAGCCAGAATAAAATTAATCCTTGTTAAGGGATCCTGAGTCACCTGACCCATGTGATGGTGAGAGAAGTGCAGACAGCTGTAGATGGAAGGGCAGCACCCACTTCAAAGCCATTTCTGATGCTCAGGGTGAGCTCTTCATCACTGCCACACTCTGTGGCCTGACAGCCCCAGAGTTCTTCAAAGAAACTTTCTTCCATGTTTCTTTTCCTCAAAAATGTCGAGCAGAACCATCTGGGGAAGCAGCTTGAGGGTTTGCTGATTCAGTTGCTATTTTGATTGCCAGTAAAATAAGTTATGATGTCTATGCAGTGGCTATCAGGGCAGGACAAGCAATACAATGAGCTTACATAGGAATGAGCTATAATAAGTTTGAACTTACAACTTAAGGAGCCTTGGTGGAATTTTTTGAGCTCCAAGACAGGATTATGAGGGCTAGAGGCAGGATGTTCGCATGGATCCTGGTTAGTTGAATAAGTGAAACACATAGTCAGATCAGAATCTACAGATAACCACGAATAAGAATGTTAGAAATGTGCTGATGCAGAAATAAAGTGCTTTAAGTCCTGCATAAGACTGAAGCAGTCAACACTACAGGAGGGGAAGAGGAAGGCAACCCACCCCTAGTTGAAGAAGTACAAGCAGTCAATGCTACTGAGTTGTGGGGTAGGATTTCCACAGGGACAAGATCCCAAGACATTTTACCCATGTCCAAGGGGTCAGCCCTATACATACACTTTTGGGATTCAGCAAGTTTCATATGTAAAAAAAAAGTCATAAAATATGTGCAGTTTCTACTCTATTCTATTGCTGTGAAGATACACCATGACCCAGGTAACTCTTAGAAAACATCTAATTGGGGGCGTTGAATACAGCTTTAGAGTGTTAGTCCTTGATTATCTTACAGCAGACAGTCATGGTGCTGGAGCAGTAGCTGTGAGTTTTACAATCATTACCTGCAGTCAGGCAACAGGAAGAGACAGGGGGGAGACAGAGAAAGAGAGAGAGAGAGAGAGAGAGAGAGAGAGAGAGAGAGAGAGAGAGAGAGAGAGAGAGAGAGGGGGGAGCAAGAGAGAAGAGAGACAAAGAGACAAAGAGAAAGAGACAAAGAGAGACAGAGACAGATACAAACACAGAGACAGACAGAAGTAGAGAAATACAGACAGAAAGAGACACACACAGACAGAGACACACAGTCAGAAAGATAGACAGACAGACAGGCACACACACACACACACACTCTCTCTCGTGTGGGCCTTTGAAACATCAAAATCCATAACCAAGTGACACACTTCTTCCAAAAAAAAGCCACACCTCCTATTTCTTCTCAAGGAATTCTACTCTCTGCTGACAAAGGATTAAAATATATGAGTCTGTCATGTCCCTTCTCATTTAAACCATCGCATATAGAAAATGATATGAACTAGAGATGGGGAATGTGTGCAGCACACAGAATGAGTAGGAGCAGTGGGCACAACTGTTTAATAACAAAAATACATTGTCCTCAAATATGAAATTCTCAACCTTGCCATTGCAAAGAAATGAAGTACTTAACACAAAGCAAAACTCTAACACTCAGATAAGACAACATAATAGTTACCTTACAAGATGTTCAGCCATAGGGATGTGGGACAGAGCAAGGCACATTGGGTGATGTGTATCTGGCTGGTATCGTGGCTCTGGTCCTGTCTGGAGCAAGACATGAAATGGTGCTGAGTGTGGATGTAGAAATGGAGCTGAAATAAAGAAGTTGAAAAGTTTCTCTTGGAAATTTCTGTCCTAAAATCACAAGGATAAGAAGGGAAGACTGGCCAGGGTTAGGATGCAGATGGAGAAAGCATTTCTGTGTAACCGAAGCCCACATCCAGAACACAACTGAATTTTCTGCTAGCCCAGCCCAGGCACTGATGCTCAGCACACACTAATCAGGGTCTTCATTTCTGCTGATTCAGAGATGATTTGGTATCATTTTAAAGTTTAATTAGTCATGTGCTTTCATCATTGTCTCCATCTTACCTATAGGAATGTAGAGATGCAAGGCAGTTCAGAAGTTGTTTCAGACTGGCCCAGTTAGGGTTTTACTGCTGTGAACATACACTATAAACAAGGAAACTCTCATAAGGACAACATTTAACTGGTGCTGTCTTACAGGTTCAGAGGTTCAGTCCATTATCATTAAGAAGGGAACATCTACCTCAAATGTGCCCTGAGTAGTGGACTCTAACCTGGAAGAATGGTTGCCGGAAGGATGAAGGATATGCAACTACTATCCACTAATATCTGTATTTCTGAAATGGATGTTCACACACATTTAAAGAGTGAAGGGCAATTTGGAACCCATCCAGAACATTAGTGCAGGAAATAGGAGTGGTGCTTGAGTGGAGAACACAGGCTGACTTTAAGGTCTCAGATGGCTTTCTATCTCTGAAAACCCTGCCCAGCCCAGAGTGCCCACGCATCAATAGGATGGAAGGCTGTGAGGGAAAGGTAGCAAGAACCTTGACCTATCAAGGCTGAACACATGCATCTATCATTTACTCCCCTGGTTGCTTCAACACTGCTTAGCTTGAGGAGGATGTGGAGGAAACACCACTTCATCAATTATTTCCTTGCAGGGAGTACAGGTCTTTTGCTTTGAGCTACTTCTGTTAGAAACTGTTCTCATTACCAAGACCATATACCTGATAAAACGCAACTTGTGAGTGGAAAGATTTTTTTCTTTTGGCTTGAGTTTGAAAGAGTAGGGTCCATCATGGCTTAGATTGTGGGACTGCCTATGTTTTCTTCCTCCCTTAGCTGTTCATTGTCATGTAGCACTAAGAGAAGTCATTTGTAAACGTGACACTGATTCTATATCAGAAAGTCCCTGTGACCCTTTAGCCTTAAACCACAATATTCAGATTTCTTCTGGGTTTTCCCTGGCTGTGTAATGAGCGGTGTGAAGTGAAGACACCAGAAAAAATCTGCAATTGTGTTGGGGTCCTTAAGGCTGACAGGTTAAAACTATGACTATGGAAACTACAAATGTTGCACGTCTAGACCAGACCAAATTGTGTTGGGCTACATTTATTTTTCCTATTAACTTTGGATTGCCCATTTCTGTACTTAACTTAACCTCCTTAGTGTTAGGTCTTAATATCCTAACATGCCATGCATGTCCACCAACCTAAAGACTAAGAGTGCTATCAGAGAACATCTGAGGCCTATAGCAGTGATTTCCTGCTTGTACTTAACCTGCTTAACCTAGGTTTCCATTGGCATGTTTAAAATTTATTTATGGTTTTTCTCCCCCTGTAATTCTGTTACTGTAGAACTCTCAGGAAGCTGTTTCTAAAATGGAACCTGGTATTAGGGGCAATTCCAACCTGTGTTCTTGAGCCATAGACCTCATAAGTGGCTCAAAATAAGCTCTCTCATGTTCCTTTGTGGTGAGAGTGGTGTCTTATGTGAATGATGGAAGGTGCTGTCTATCCACACTTGTTATTAGATCTTATATGACTCGTATATATTCTCTTTGTAATTTTTCTTTTTTTTAATTAGATATTTTCTTTATTTACATTTCAAATGTTATCCCTTTTCCTTGTTCAACTTAGAGAACCCCCTATTCCTTTCTCCCTCCCCCTGATCATCAACCCAACCACCCCTGATTCCTGGCCCTGGCATTCCCTTATATACTGGGGCATATAACCTTCACTGGACCAAGGGCCTCTCCTCCCATTGATGACTGATTAGGTCATCCACTGCTACATATGCAGCTAGAGTCGTAAGTCCCACCATGTGTGGACTTTGGTTGGTGTTTTAGTCCCAGGAAGCCCTGGAGGTACTGGGTAGTTCATATTGTTCTTCCTCCTATGGGGCTGCAAACCCCTTCAGCTCCTTGGGTTCTTTCTCTAACTACTTCATTGGGAACCCTGTGCTCTGTCCAGTGGATGGCTGTGAGCATCTACTTCGGTATTTGTCAGCCACTGGCAGAGCCTCTCAGGAGACAGCTATATCAGGCTCTTGTCAACAAGCTCTTGTGGCATCCACAAGAGTGTCTGGGTTAGTTGGTTGTATATGTGATGGATCTCAGGTGGGGCAGTCTCTGGATGATCATTCCTTCTGTCTCTGCTTCACACTTTGTCTCTGTAACTCTTTCCATGGGTATTTTGATCCCATTCTAAGAAGGATCAAAGTATCCACACTTTGGTCTTCCTTCTTTTTGATTTTCATGTGTTTTGTGAATTGTATCTTAGGTATTCTGAGATTCTGGGCTAGTGTTGACTTACCAGTGAGTGCATATCATGGGTGTTCTTTTGTGATTAGGTTACCTCACTCAGGATGATATCCTCTAGATATATTCATTTGTCTAAGAATTTTATAAATTCTTTCTTTTTTATTTTATTACAAATTTGTTTATTAGATATTTTCTTTATTTACATTTCAAATGATAACCTGAAAGTTCCCTATACCCTCCCCACACCCTTCTCCCCTACCCACCAACTTCCTCTTCTTGGCCCTGGCGTTCCACAGTATTTGAGCATATAAAATTTGCAATACCAAAAGGCTCTCTTACCAATGATGGATGATTAGGCCATCTTCTGCTACATATGCAGCTAGAGACATGAGCCGTGGGGGTACTGGTTAGTTCATATTGTTGTTCCACCTATAGGGTTTCAGACTCCCTTCAGCTCCTTGGGTGCTTTTTCTAGCTTCTCCATTGGGGGCCATCTGTTCCATCTTATAGATGAATGACAGTGAGCATCACTTCTGTATTTGCCAGGCACTGGCCTGGCCTCATACAAGACAGCTATGCCAGGTTTCCTTCAACAATATCTTGCTGGCATATGCAATAGTATTTGGGTTTGACGGCTGATTATGGGATGGTTCCCTGGGTAGGTTAGTCTCTGGATAGTCCATCCTTTTGTCTTAGCTCCAAACTTTGTCTCTGTAACTCCTTTCATGGAAATTCATTCTTTTTAATATCTGCATAGTACTCCATTATGTAAATGTACCACATTTTCTGTATCCAATACTCTGTTGAGGGATATCTGGGTTCTTTCTAGCTCCTGGCTATTATAAATAAGTCTGCTATGAACATAGTGGAGCATGTATTACATGTTGGAATATCTTCTGGGTATATGACCAGGAATGGTATTGCTGAATCCTCTGGTAGTACTATGTCCACTTTTCTGAGGGACTACCAAACTGAATTCCAGACTGGTTGTACCAGCTTTCAATACCACCAATAATGGAGTAGTGTTCCCCTTTCTCCACATCCTTGCCAGCATCTGCTATCACCTGAGTTTTTGATCTTAGCCTTTCTGACTGTTGTGGGGTGGAATCTCAGGGTTGTTATGATTTGCATTTCCCTGATGAGTAAGGATGTTGAACATTTTTTCAGGTGCTTTTCAGCCATTCATTTTTTCTCAATTGAGAATACCGTTTTTAGCTAAGTACCCCATTTATAATAGGGTTATTTGGTTTTCTGGAATCTAACTTCTTGATTATTTGTATATATTGGATATTATCCCTTTATCAAATTTAGGATTGGTAAAGATCTTTTCCCAATCTGTTGGTGGGCTTTTGTCCTTTGCCTTATAGAAGCTTTGCAATTTTATCAGGTCCCATTTGTTAATATTTGATCTTATGGTATAAGCCATTGGTGTTCTGTTCAGGAATCTTTCCCTTGTGCCCATACATCCAAGGCTTTTCCCAAGTTTCTCCCCTATAAATTTCAGTGTCTCTGGTATTATGTTGAGGTCCTTGATGATTAGAAAGGATCAATTTGCATTTTTCTACATGCTAAAAGCCAGCTGAGCCAGCACCATTTGTTGAAAATGCTGTCCTTTTTACACTGTATGGTTTTAGCTCCTTTGTCAAATACTAAATGACCATAGGGGTGTGGATTCATTTCTGGGTCTTCAATTCTATTTCATTGATCTACTTGTCTATCGCTGTACCAATACCATGCAGTTTGTTTGTTTTTTATCACAATTGCTTTGTAGTACAGCTTGAGTTCAGGAATGGTGATGCCACCAGAGGTTCTTTTATTGTTGAGAATAATTTTTGCTATCCTACATTTTTTGTTATTCTAGATGAATTTGGAAATGGCCCTTTCTAAATCTGTGATTTATTGATTGGGATTTTGATGGGGATTGCATTGAATCCGTACATTGCTTTTGACAAGATGTCCATTTTTACTGTATTAATACTGCCAACCCATGAGCATGGGAGATATTTCCATCTTCTGATATCTTTGATTTCTTTCTTCAGAGACTTGAAGTTCCTATCATACAGATTTTCAATTATGGAATTGATTCCATTAATATTAAGAAATATTAAGGAAAAGTAATTGTTGCTTCCTGTTATTTATGTTTTTAGAGTTGGAATTCTGTTTATGTGGCTTTCTTCTTTTAGGTGTGTTGAAAGATTACTTTCTTGCTTTTCTAGGGCATACTATGCTTCATTGTGTTAGAGGTTTCCTTTATTATCCTCTGAAGAGCTGAATACGTTAAAAGATATTGTGTAAATCTGGTTTTGTCATGAAATATATTGGTTTCTTCATCTATGGTAATTCAGAGTTTTGCTGAGTATTGTAGCCTGGGCTGGCATTTGTTTTCTCTTTGGGTCTATGTGACATCTGTCCAGGATCTTCTGGCTTTTACAGTCTCTGGTGAGAAATCTGGTGTAATTCTAATAGGTCTGTCTTTATATGTTACTTGACCTTTTTCCCCTTACTGCTTTTAATATTCTTTCTTTGCTTTGTACATGTGGTGTTTTGAATATTATGTGATGAGAGGAACTTCTTTTAAGGCCCAAACTATTTGGAGTTCTGAGGTGCTTGGTTCTGTAGGCTTCTTGTATGTTGATGGGTATCTCTTTCTTTAGGTTAGGGAAGTTTTCTTCTATAATTTTGTTGAAGAGATTTGCTGGCCCTTTAAGTTGAAAATATTCATTCTCATCTCTACCCATTATCCTTAGGTTTGGTCTTCTCATTGTGTACTGGATTTCCTGGATATTTTGAGTTAGGATCTTTTTGCACAGCTATACAAAGAAATCCTGTCTCAAAAATCAAACTAATAAAAAGGCCAATTGCTCTTTGGATGCAATTGTGTGTTAAGCTATTTATTCCTAAATATCTTAATAGTTAAGCTCATAGTTTTGATCAGCAAACATTCATTTTTAATTTAGAATTTTTCTCTGTTAAGAATTATACAATCCAACTCCCTTCAACTCCATGAGATGTAAAAATGTTGTATGTATACTAGACATACTGAGGAGTGAGTAAAATCTCTCTCTCTCTCTCTCTCTCTCTCTCTCTCTCTCTCTCTCTCTCTCTCTCTCTCTCTCTCTCTCTCAATCTCATGTATTCCAAGATGGTCTCAAACTTGCCATATACCTGAGAATGATTTTGAACTTCTGATTTTCAAGTCTTTTTCTTCCAATGTTGGGATAATAGGCATATGCCACTGCAGATAATTTATGTGACTCTGGGAATCAACCCCAGGAATTCTTGCATATTAGGGAAGTGCTTTACACCAGAGACATATCCTCATCCCCAGCCCATGACTATTTAAACAGGTACTCTGTGTCTGATAAGTGAGCAGTGGTGACTGGAGCAAGGGCACCAAGAGTGTGTGCAAGGTTTTGACTCTAACAATACTCTGTGGAATCTGAATATAGCAAGCATGGACTTGACACATATTGTCAAGAGACTAGGTTGAATGTGGGGAGGCTATTGGAGCAGAGGCTCTAGGGAAAACAGCTGTACAGAGGAGGGGAAGATTGGCAGATGATATGTGTACTGGCTGGTTTTGTGAGTCAACTTGACACAGCTGGAGTTATCACAGAGAAAGGAGCTTCAGTTGAGGAAATGCCTTCATGAGATCCAACTGTAAGGCATTTTCTCAATTAGTGATCAAGGGGAAAAGGCCCCTTGTGAGTGGGACCATATCTGGGCTATAAGATATGTCTTGGTTCTATAAGACAGCAGGCTGAGCAAGCCAGGGGAAACAAGCCAGTAAAGAACATCCCTCCATAGCCTGTGCATCAGCTCCTGCTTTCTGACCTGCTTGAGTTCCAGTCCTGCATCCTTTGGTGATCAACAGCAGTATGGAAATGTAAGCCGAATAAACTCTTTCCTCCCCAATTTGCTTCTTGGTCACGATGTTTGTGCAGGAATAGAAACTCTGACTAAGACATATGGAAATGAAAACTTTGGCAGTCCTACTGATGTGGAGTTTGACTCAATACAGAACAGGTGATTGTATGGAGTGGATGATAAGGTTAAAGAAGGTTAAAATATAGAGAAGTGAGGATTGACTATCTAAATGGATATGGTAGTTGCTATAAATGAGAACAGGGCTGGTGCTCAATAAATTTATAAACCAGACAGACCATGATTGAATAAACAGTTACTTCCATATTTGTAACATTAAGAATGTATTTTTTTAATTTTCTACCAATTTCTCTTTAAAAATAAAAAAGACTACCTATCTAACTAATGGCCTGGCTGTGCATCACTGTTTCCTGTGACTTTCATATGTTGTGATTGTGTGCCTCATTAAAGGCATGTGCTACAGTTATATTGGAAAAAAAAAAGATTTTCACAGAAAGCAAGGTAATAGAAAAACAGTGGAAATGAATTTTATTACAGCTTACCCAATTTAATAGCAAAGATGTTAATGACACACAGTTGATAAGACACCATCAGCAGTCAAATACAAAAAGATTCAGCATGTAGGGTCATGTGATTTAGCTTAAAGATGAATTGTTCACTCCTCTCAATTTGGGGTTACTCCATAAGTCTTTGCATAGTTGGAAATACTTTAGGAAAAAAATGTGTAACTGACAATATCACAAATACCTAAGTTTTGCAATAAGCTGAGCCACCCATGACATCACATCATGACGCTCTGCCTGTGCTTGAACTTACGACATTGTTATAGAATTTCCTGATACCTGGTAGGTTTCATAAAGGCCAAAGTCTTCTATAACATTTGGACAGATGCTGGCTAGATTCTGTTAACTTGACACAAACTGAGACATATCTTGGAAGGGAGAATATTAACTGATCATTTGCATTCACCAGATTTTCCTGTCGGCATTTTGATGGGAAATTTTTTTTAATGGATAATAATAAAACATGAAGGCCTAACTCATGGTTGGTAGTACCAAGTGTAGGCAGGTGGGCTTGGGTTGCAGAAGCAAACAAGCTGAGAAGCCATAAAGATCGAGCCAGAAAGCCGTCTTGCTCTGAAAGACCCCCGAAGAGGGTCTCCCCTCAATCAAATCTCAGGATGACTTGACACCCCAAGAACTCCCAAGAGACTCTTGTTGCTGTAATCGCACGAGGTTTATTGACAGTAACCAGCACTCTGGGGTCAACTCTTATCACATGCAGGGGTAGAAGATTTTCACAGCTGAATAGCTGTGAATGGGTTTATTTAAAGGAAAAAAAAAACCACAACACAAGGGGGTTGGGAGGGTGTTATTGGAAAATACCAGTGAAAAATCAGAAGGGGAAACTCAATTCCTCTCAAGATTGCTCTCAAGATTTAATCTAACTTTTGTGATCATCCAGTTTCTGGAACAGGGTCACTGAACTGGCTAACCTACATTCTTGGTGCTAGGGGGTCTGAAGTTTTCTTGGTTTTTCATCTCCCCACTTCTTCTAGTACCTAGTTCTAATCATAGAACTAGTTTTCAGTATCTTTATAATATTGATTTTCTTGACTTTTTAAAGCATGATATTGTTGGAGTAACATCAAAAATCTGAACAGTACTCACTCTTTCTCTAATAGAGGTATCTAACTTATTTAATATACATGGACCTATAATTAAAAACAGAAGCAAAATCAAAAGGGGTCCCATAAGGGAAGATATCAAAATAGGCATCCAGGTAGATCTAAACTAACCATCCCTGATGTGCTTCTCTCTCTCTCTCTCTCTCTCTCTCTCTCTCTCTCTCTCTCTGTGTGTGTGTGTGTGTGTGTTTTGTCTAATCTCCCTCTAAGTTTACTCATTGAGTCTTTAATTAATCCTGAATGGTCTACATAAAAACAATACTTTTCTCTGAGAGCAGTACAAAATCCTCTGTCTTTTAAGAATAACAAATTTAATCTCCCTCTATTCAGTAAGACTACTTCTGAGAGGGAAGTCAAAGACTCTTCAAACTTGGAAATAGATTGTCCCAGACCCCTCAAATCTTCATCCATGGCTATTCTTAATTCAGTAAAGTACTGAGAATCCTGTATTAGGGCAGTGGTGCCTGTCCCAACACTGGAGGCTACCCTGAGACACAGGATTACTGTTAGTGTCAAAGAGACAGGCTCTCTGCAAAAATGGGTTGGGTGCTTGTCAAACTCATCTTTAGATGATTCCGGGGCCCACTTCATGTGGGAGGCATGGATCTAAGCAGAAATACCTTCAATCTTCACTGCTGTAGGGGTCGTCAAGAATACCAAGTATGGCCCTTTCCAGTGAGGTTCCAGATTCCCCACTCTATGGTGTCATACTAGCAGGGAGACTCTGACCTGGAACTGGTGGGGCACGTCTAGACTCCCAGTCTCATAGGCCTCTTCCAGTTGTTCCCAGGCTTGGTGTCTCATGAACTCAAAGGCTTATAGGTGGGTAAAAAGTGTTTAGAGAGAACAGCATCAGGATCATGTACCCACCCCACTCAGTGAGTGGTGGCGGTCCGCCACACAGGATCTCATAATGGGTGAGTTTAAATTGTCCTGGAGTGTTCCGAACAGGGCAAAGGGAAGGAGGGCTGTCCAGTCAGTCATACCTGCTGGTCTCTAAGGCCAATTTTGTGAGGGTCTATTTTAGGGTTCTATTCATCCTTTCTACCTGTCCTGAGCTCTGGGGTCAGTAAGCACAAAGTAATTTCCAATTAATGCCCAGCTGGGTGGCCAATCCCTGACATACCTGGGCAACAAAGGCAGGTCCATTATCAGACCCGATTACCTTGGGTATCCCAAACATCGGGAAGATTTAGTCTAGAATCTTCTTGATCACCACATTGGCCATCTTGGTCCTGGTAGGAAAGGTTTCTACCCAGCCTGAAAATGTGTCTATAAACACTAATAAGTACTTGACACCATTGCATACACTAGCAAGATTTTGCTGAAAGGACCCAGATATAGCTCTCTCTTGTGAGACTATGCCGGGGCCTAGCAAACACAGAAGTGGATGATCACAGTCAGCTATTAGATGGGTCACACAGCCCCCAATGGAGGAGCTAGAGAAATTACCCAAGGAGCTAAAGGGAACTGCAACCCTATAGGTGGAACAACAATATGAACTAACCAGTAACCCGGAGCTCTTGTCTCTAGCTGCATATGTATCAAAAGATGGCCTAGTCGGCCATCACTGCAAAGAGAGGCCCATTGGACTTGCAAACTTTATATGCCCCAGTACAGGGGAACGCCAGGGCCAAAAAGGGGGAATGGGTGGGTAGGGGATTAGGGGGGTGGGTATGGGGGACCTTTGGGATAGCATTGAAAATGTAAACGAGGAAAATACCTAATAAAAAAACAAACAAACAAACAAACAAACAAAAAACCCAAAAAAACAAAAAACAAACAAACAAAAAGTACTTGTTGCCATATCTAGCTGGCTTAATTTCTGTAAAATCTACCTCCCAGTAGGCCCCAGGCCGGTCATCCCTGAATCTCTTCCCAGGAGTATACATGGAGTGTCCTGCATTAGTCATAGCACAGGCCTTGCAGCTTTTGACTATTTCCTCTGACAAGTCAGAGAGTCCTAAAACATAGTAGTTGGAGGACCTAACCACACCTTTTAATTTCTTGGCCCTCAAGTGGGTCAGGTAATGTAAGTTGGTAACATGCTTGTGTCCTTCTTCCTGTGGGAGGACTAGTTTTCCTTCTTCTGTTTCTACTACTCCATAAGGAGTTTCCTTTACAGTTCTAATTTGTCCATAAATTGATAGTCCTCAGGGATGTATCTAAAGCTGGTCTCTCTGACATCATAATAATCTTTAGGCATCTTGACTGCCAGGATCATTGCTCCTTGGGCCACCTGTTTGGTGGTTAGATCTGCCATCTGATTCCTTTTAGCCACAGCATCTCGAGTTTTCTGGTGTCCTGGATAATGTATAATGGCCACCTTTTCTGGCAAGTGTATGGCCTTGAGGAGGTTCAAAATTTCCTCTTTATTTTTTATGTCTTTCCCTGCAGATGTCAACAGCCCTGTTTGTCTGTATATTGCTCCGTGTATATGGGCAGTGGCAAAAGCATACCTGCTGTCAGTGTAGATGTTGATAGACTTCCCCTCTGCCATCCGTAGAGCTTGTATCAAAGCCACAAGTTTGGCTTTCTGGGCTGATGTCCTTTCAGGGAGGCTGCTGTCCCAGATCACTTGCTTTGTCTCCACCACTGCGGGCCCTGCCTTCTCCTTACCATAATCCAGGAAGCTACTGCTTTACGTGTAAAAGCTTGGACTCCCAGGCCAAGGTTGATCCTTCAGATCATTTTGAGTTCCAGTTTCTTCTGCCAGAATGTCAGCACAGTGATGAGTAGGTGAAGAGTCATCAGCCTTGGGCAGTAGGGTAGTGGGATTGAGAGCAGCAGGGGGGGAGTGAAGGTCACTTGTTCAGTCAAAAAAAGGCTCTGATAATGTGTCATATGAGTGTTGGTCATCCATTGGTCAGGGGGCTGTTGGATAATGGTTTCAAGAGCATTGGGTGCCACTACAGTTATTTTCTGTCCCAGAGTGAGCTTATCAGTATCCTTGACAAGCAGAGCTATGGCAGCAATAGCTTCCAGGCAAGAGGCCACCCACTGGCAATAGGGTCTAACTTCTTGGATAGGTAAGCCACTGGCCTTTTTTAAGGTCCCAAAGTCTGAGTATGGACTCCCCTGGTGACCCCTGCTCTCTCATCAGGCAAGGCTAAGGCTCTGAGTGCTTCCAAAAATAAACTATAGGGAGCACACACTAGCAGTTTTACAGAACACCTGAAAGCTCTAGAGCAAAAGGCAGCAAATTCACCCAAGAGGAGTAGACTGCAGGAAAAATTCATACTCAAGGTTGAAATCAACCAAGTGGAATCAAAAAGAAGTATTCAAAGAATCAACCAAACTAGGAGCTGTTTTTTGAAGAAAATCAACAAGATAGGTAAACCCTTAGCCAGACCAACTAAAAGGCACAGGGACAGTATCCTACTTAACAAAATCACAAATGAAAAAGCAGTCATAACAACAGACCCAGAGGACACCCGAAACATCATCAGATCCTACTACAAAATGCTATACTCAGGAAAACTAGAAAACCTGGATGAAATGGACAAAATTATAGAGAGATACCAGGTACCAAAGTTTAATCACCATTAGATTAACGGTCTAAACAGTCCCATTTCCCCTAAAGAAATAGAAGCAGTCAATAACAGTATCCCAACCAAAAAAAAGCACAGGACTAGATGGGTTTAGTGCAGAGTTCTATCAGACTTCAAAAAGACCTAATTCCAATTCTTCTCAGACAATTTCAAAAAATATAAATAGAAGGTACACTACCCAATTCATTGTATGAAGCCACAATTACTCTAGAACCTAAACCACACAAAGACCCAAGAAGAAAAGAGAACCTTAGACCAATTTCCCTTATTAATATCGATATAAAAATACTCAATATCATTTTCACAAATTGAATCCCAGAACACATCAAAAAGATCATCCATCGTGATCAAGTAGGCTTCATCCCAGGGATGCATGGATGGTTTAATATATGGAAATCTATCAATAAAATGCACTATATAAACAAACTCAAAGACAAAAAACATATGATCATCTCATTAGATGCTGAGAAAGCATTTGACAAAATCCAACACCCCTTCATGATAAAAGTCTTGGGAAAATCAGGAATTCAAGGCCCATACCTAAACACAATAAAAGAGATATACAGCAAACCAGTAGCCAAAATCAAACTATATGGAGAGAAACTTGAAGCAGTCCCACAAAAATCAGGGACTAGACAAGGCTTTCCACTGTCTCCCTACATTTTCAATATAGTACTTATTCAATATTGGCCTTGCCAGAGGAATTCGACAACAAAAAGAGATCAAGGAGATACAAATTGGAAAGGAAGTCAAAATATTACTGTTTGCAGATGATAAGATGGTATATATAAATGACCCTAAAAATTCCAGCAGAAAACGCCTAAACCTGATAAACAGCTTCAGTACAGTAGCTGGATATAAAATTACCTCAAAAAATCAGTGGCCTTTCTCTACACAAAGGATAAACAGATTGAGAAAGAAATTAGAGAAACAGCACCCTTCACAATAATCACAAATAATATAAAATACTTTGGTGTGACTCTAACTAAGCAAGTGAAAAATCTGTATGATAAGAACTTCACATCTCTGAAGAAAGAAATCAAAGAAGATCTCAGAAGATAGAAAGATTTCCCATGCTCATGGGTTGGCAGGATCAATATAGTCAAAATGGCTATCTTGCCAAAAGCAATCTACAGATTCAATGCAATCCCCATAAAAATTCCAACTCAATTCTTTACTCTGTTACAAGGGGCAATTTGCAAATTCATCTGGAATAACGAAAAACCTAGCACAGCAAAAACTATTCTCAACAATAAAAGGACCTCTGGTGGAATCATCATGCCTGACCTCAAGCTGTACTATAGAGCAATAGTGATAAAAACTGCATGGTACAGGTTCAGCAACAGAGAGGTAGACCAATAGAATAGAACTGAAGACCCACAAATGAACCCACACACCTATGGTCAGTTGATCTTTGACAAGGGTGCTAAAACCATCCAGTGGGAAAAAGACAGCATTTTCAACAAATGGTGCTGGCTCTACTGGCAATTATCATGTAGAAGAATGCAAATTGATCCATTCTTATCTCTTTGCACAAAGGTCAAGTCTATGTGGATCAAGGAACTCCACATAAAACCAGACACACTGAAACCTAGAGAGGAGAAAGTGGAGGAAACCATTGAAGATATGGGCACAGGGGAAAAATTCCTAAACAGATCAGCAATGGCTTGTGCTGTCAGATCGAGAATCAACAAATTGGACCTCATAAAAATTCCAAAATTTCTGTAAGATAAAAGAAACTGTCAATAAGACAAAACGGCCACCAATATATTGGGAAAGGATCTTTACCAATCCTAAATCAGATAGGGGACTAATATCCAATTCAAAAATTTGGACTCCAGAAAATCAAATATCTCTATTAAAAAATGAGGTACAGATCTAAAAAAGGAATTCTCAACTGACGAAAAATGAATTTCTGAGAAGCACCTTAAAAAAAATCTTCAACATCTTTTTCATCAGGGAAATACAAATCAAAACAGCCATGAGATATCACCTCAAAACAGTCAGAATGGCTAAGATAAAAAATTCAGGTGATTGTAGATGCTGGTGAGGATGTGGAGAAAGAACAACAGTCCTCCATTGCTGGTGAGATTGCCAGCTGCTACAAAAACTCTGCAAATAATTTTGTCGGTTCCTCAGAATATTGGATATAGTAATACCGGAAGAGCCAGCAATATATCTCCTGGGCATATACCCAGAAGATAGTCCAACTGATAATAAGGACACATGCTCCACTATGTTCATAGCAGCCTTATTTATAAAAGCCAGAAGCTGGAAAGAACTCAGATGTTTCTCAACAGAGTAATGGATACAAAAATTGTGGTACATTTGCACAGTGGAGTACTACTCAGCTATTAAAAACAATGAATTTATGAAATTCTTAGGCAAATAGATGGATATGGAAGATATCATCCTGAGTGAAGTAACCCAATCACAAAAGAAGTCACTAGATATTCACTCACTGATAAGTGGATATTAGCACAGAAAATTAGAATACCTAAGATACATTTTGCAAAACACATGAAAGTCAAGTAGAAGGAAGACCAATGTGTGGATACCTTGTTCCTTCTTAGAATTGAGAACAAAATACCCATAGAAGGAGTTACACAGAGAAAGTTCAGAGCAGAACGTGAAGGAATGACCATCCAGAGACTGCTCTACTTGGGGATCCACCCTATAAACAACCACCAATCCCAGACACTAGGCAGATGCCAACAGGAGTCTGTTGACAGGAATGTGATATAGGTGTCTCCTGCAAGCCCTTCCAGTGCCTGGCAAATACAGAAGTGGATACTCACAGTCCTCCATTGGATGGAACAAAAGGTCCCCAATGAAGGAGCCAGAGAAATACCCAAGGAGATGAATGGGACTGAAGCTCCTTAGAAGGAATTCTATGAACTCACCTGTATGCCCAGAGGTCCTTGGAACTATACCACCAATCAAAGAAAACACATGGTGGAACTTGTGACTTTAGTTATATATGTAGCAGAGGTTGGCTTAGTCGGTCATCAATGGGAGAAGAGCCCCTTGGTCCTGTGAAGGCTGTATGCCCCAGTATAGGGGAATGCCAGGACCAGGAATGGGAGTAGGCAGGCTGAGGAGCAGGGGGAGGGGTGAGGGGATTCTTAGAGGGGAAACTAGGAAAGGGGATAACACTTGAAATGTAAATAAAGAAAATATATAACAATAATGAAATGAGTTAGAAAGCATTACCTAGTATTCTTCTTTTGTGTAGATGGATCAAAGCATTCTAATTTAGACTAATGCTTTCTCAAAGAAAATCCTAAGAATCCAGATTAAAATAAACCCATGTTAAGGGATCCTGAAGCACCTGAACAACGTGATGCTGAGAGAAGGGCAGACAGCCATAGAGGGCAGGGCAGCACCCACTTCACAGCCATTATCTTATACACAGGCTAAACTCTTCATCACTGCCACACTCTGTGGCCTGACAGCCCCAGAGTTCCCCAAGAAACCTTGACACCAGGTTCTTCCTTGGCCTCCCCTGTGATGGACTGTAATCTGTAAGCCAAATAACCCTTATTTCCCTATATTCATTTTGGTTAATTACAGTAGCAGACAAGCAAACTAGGTCAGAAACATAGAATTAGGAATCATCAGAGTTCTGGACTGGGGAGAACTCTGAAACCAAGGAACCTGAATTTGCAGCTATAATAAGTTTGAACCTACAACCTAAGGAGCCTTGGTGCAATTTTGTGAGTTCCAAGACAGGAATATGAGGACTAGAGACAGGGTGGTCACATGAATCCTGATTAGTTTCATAAATGAAACATACAGTCAGGTCAGGATCTACAGAAAACCACAAGTAAGAATGTTAGCAATGTGCTGATGCAGAAATAAAGTGCTTCTCCAAGGAGATCTGAATAAGAATGCAGCAGTCAACACTCCAGGAGGAAAAGGGGAGGCAACCCACCCCTAGTTGAAGAACTACAGGCAGTCAGTGCTGCTGAGTTGTTGGGTAGGCTTTCCAAGGGGGACAAGACCCCAATACCCCATGTCTAAATGGTCAGCCTTATAATACACTTTTTGGATTCAGCAGGTTACATATGTATAAAAATAATAAAACTTGTCCAGTTTCTGCTCTATTCTATTGCTGTGAAGAGACTACATGACCTAGGTAACTCTTGGAAAACATCTAATTTTAGGGGCTTGATTACAGCTTTAGAGGGTTAGTCCTTTATTATCTTACAGCAGAAAGGCATGGTGCTGCAGCAGTAGCTGTGAGTTTTAGAGTACTTTTCTGCAGGCAGGCAAAAGGCAGAGAAAGGGGAGACAGTCAGACAGACAGACAGACACATACACAAACACACACACACACACACACACACACAGGGAGACACAAAGAGACAGAGACAGAAAGATACATACAGAAAGATACGTACAGAAAGACAGAGAGAAACTCACAGAGGCAGAGATACAGAAAACAAAGATAAAGAGACAAAGAGAGACAGAGACAGACAGAAACAGAGACAGACACACATAGAGACAGAGACACAGAGATAGAAAGAGACAAAAAGAGTCAGACATATAATGAGACAGAGTCTGACAGAGACAGACAGAAGCAGAGACAAAGAGATACACAGAGATAAAGAAATACAGACAAAAAGAGACACAGACAGAATGTGGCACACAGATAGAAAGAGACACAGACAGACAGACAGACAGACAGACACACACACACACACACACACACACACACACACACACACACACTTTCATGTGTGGGGTTTTGAAACATCAAAATCCATACCCAAGTGACACAATTCTTCCCCAAAAAACACACCTATTTCCTCTCAAATAGTTCCATTATCTCTTGATGAAGAATGAAAATATATGAGTCTGTGGTGTCCATCCTCATTTAAA
This sequence comes from Mus musculus, assembly GCF_000001635.26. NCBI lineage: Eukaryota > Metazoa > Chordata > Mammalia > Rodentia > Muridae > Mus > Mus musculus. The sequence continues at coordinate 47,954,525 of NC_000073.6, forward strand.
CCATCACATATACAAGATGACATGAACTAGAGATGGGGAATGTGTGGAGCACACAGAGTGAGTAAGAGTGAGTAAATGAGTAGGAGTAGTGGAGGGAGCTGTTTAATAATGAAAATACATTGCACTCATATATGAAATTCTCAACCTTGCCATTGAAATGAAATGAAGTCCTCAACACCAGGAAAAATCCTAACACTCAGATAGGAAGCCATAATTGTTACCTTACAAGTTGTTCAGCAATAGGGATGTAGGACAGAGCAGGGTATATTGGGCGATGTGTATCTGGCTAGTATCATGACCCTGGTACTGGATGGAGCAAGACATCAAATAGTGCTGAGTGTGGATATGGAAATGGAGATGAGATAAAGAAATTGAAAAGTTTCTCCAGGAAATTTCTGCCCTGAAATCACAAGGATAAGAATTGAAGCCTGACCAGGGTTAGGATGCAGATGGAGAAGGCATTCCCGAGTATCCAGAAGCCCACAGCCAGAACACAACTGCATTTTCTGCTAGCCCAGCCCAGGCACTGATGCTCAGCACACCCAAATCAGGGTCTTTGTTTCTGCTGATTCAGAGATGACTTGGTATCATTTTAAATTTTAATTAGTCATGTGCTTTTGTCATTGTCCCCATCTTACCTATAGGAAAGTAGAGATGCAAGGCAGTTCAGAAGTTGTTCCAGGCTGGCCCAGTTAGGGTTTTACTGCTGTGAACAGACACTAAGCAAGGCAAGTCTTATAAATAACATTTCATTGGGGCCAGCTTATAGGTTCAGAGGTTCAGTCCTTTATCATCAAGGAGGAAACATGGCAGCATCCAGGCAGGCATGGTGCAGGTGGAACTGAGTGTTCTACATCTTCATCTGAAGGCTGCTAGCAGAATACTGGCTCCAGGCAGCAAGGATGAGGGTCTTAAAGCTCACACCCACTGGAACACACCTACTCCAACAAGACCACACATACTCCAACAGGGCCATACATTCTAGTAGTGGTATTCCCTGGGACAAGCATCACACAGGACTTACCCCAAAATTGTATAGTGTAAATTCAACCTATGAATCTGCATCAGGGCCCATATCTGGCAGCCATACTGACAGGGTAGAGTATGCTACACAAGACACAGCAGAGGTAAATGATGAGATCTTTATACAGTGTGATTCTTAAAAGGCGGTTCACACACATTAGAAGAGAGAAGGTCAATTTGGAACCCATCAAGAACATTAGTGCAGGAAATAGGAACAGTGCTTGAGTGGAGAACAGAGGCTGTCTTCAGGGTCTGGGATGGCTTCCTATCTCTGAAAAACCCTGCTCAGTCAAGACTGCCCAGGCCTAAGATGGAAGGATGTGAGTGAAAGGTAGCATGAACCTTGACTTATCAAGGCTGAACTCATGCATCTCTCATGTGCTCCCCTGGTGTCTGCAACCCTGCTTAGCTTGAGGATGATGTGGAAGAAAAGCCACAACTTCTGTTATTGTCATGCAGGGAGCCCTGGTCTTCTGCTTTGAGCTACTTTTGTTAGAAACTGTTCTCATTACCACGACCATACACCTGATAAAAAGCAACTTGTGAGTGGAAAAATTTTTTTCTTTTGGCTGGAAGTTTGAAAAAGTAGGGTTCATCATGGCTTAGATTGTGGGATTGCTTGTGTTTACTTCTAGCCAGAGCTGTCCTGTGTCATGTAGCACTAAGAGAAGTCATGCATAAGCATGCCTCTGATTCTACATCAGAATGTCCCTGTGACCCCTTAGCCTTAAGCACAACATTCAGATTTCTTCTGGTTCTTCCTTGGCTGTGTAATCAGCAGTGTGAACTGAAGGTAACAGAAAAAAACTGCACGTGTGTTGGGGTCCTTGAGGCTGACTGCTTAGAACTGTGAATGTGGAAAGTACAAATGTTGCAGGTCTAGACCAGAAATAAATTGTGTTGAGCTACACGTTTCTTTCCTATTAACCATTAATTGCACATCTCTGTACTTAACCTCCTTAACATTACGTCTCAATATCCTAACAGGCTGTCTTTGTCAGGGTTTCTATTCCAGGACAAAATATCATGACCAAGAAGCAAGTTGTGGAGGAAAGGGTTTATTCAGCTTACACTTCCATACCAAGGAAGTCAGGACTGGAACTAAAGCAGGTCAGGAAGCAGGAGCTGATGCAGAGGCCATGGAGGGATGTTACTTACTGGATTGCTTCCTCTGGCTTGCTCAGCTTGCTTTCTTATAGAACCCAAGACTACCAGCCCAGAGTTGGTCCCACCCACAAGGGACCTTTCCCCCTTGAACACTAATTGAGAAGATCTGCCCCGCCCCCAGCTGGATCTCATGGAGCACTTCTCCAACTGAAGGTCCTTTCTTGGTGATAATTCCAGCCTGCTTCAAGTTGAAACACAAAACCAGCCAGTACAATTGACCCTTTGTCAACATGACACACAAACACATCACTACTAAGCCTCAACCCTTAGTTTCTTATTCATCCCCAAGATATAAATAATTTTAAAATTCCCACAGTCTTGTATATTAAAGTTCAATCCCTTTAAAATGTCCGATATCTTTTAACTGTCCAGTCTCTTAAGTGTGGGCCCCACTAAAATACTTTCTTCCTTCAAGAGGGAAAAATATCAGGGTACAGTCACAATCAAAAGCAAAAATCAATCTCCAACTATCCAATGTCTGGGATCCACTCACAATCTCCTGGGCTCCTCCAAGGGCTTGGGTCACTTCTCCAGCCCTGCCCTTTGTAGCACACACGTCATCTTCTATGCTCCAGCTTCCTGTACTCCACTGTTGCTGCTGTTCTTGGTGGTCATCTCATGGTATTGGCATCTCCAAAACACTGCATGACCCCTTAAGTCCTGAGCCTTCAATTGCACCTGAGGCTGCACCTTCACCAATGGCCTTCCATGACTTCTCACAGTACTGAGCCTCAGCTGCTCTGCATGACACCTTCATGCCTTCAAAACCAGTACCACCTGGGTGACTCTTACACATTACCAAGTCCTGCTGCTCCATGAGGTTTAACTTTGGCTTTCTCTGGAACACAGTCTATTTGTGCTCCCAGAAAACACTTCCCAGAAGATTTCACCTCAATGATTCTGGTCTCTTCTTAATCACAGCTAATTTCTTAGCTCCGGTATCAATAGTCCCTGTAATGCAAAGTTTTCACTTTAGTAGTTCAGGTATCTTGTTAATCACAGCTGATTCTTCAGCCCCAACTAACCAGAACCACAGAATCTTCACAATCAAAATAGCAATGGCCCTGAAAAGAGTCTTTAATCTTCCCTATGAAATTTCACAAGCCAGGCCTTCATCTTCTGCACTGTTTTCAACATTATCTTCCAACCTCCTCCACAACATCCCACAGAGCTCTTAACACCCAATGGATCTTCTAGCTCAAATTTCCAAAGTTTTCCACAGTCATTCCCAAAACATGGTCATGTTGTCACAGGAATACCCCACTATGCTGGTCCCAATTTGTCTTAGTCAGGATTTCTATTCCTGCACAAACATAATGACCAAGAAGCAAGTTGGGATGGAAAGGGTTTATTCAGCTTACACTATCCACATTGCTGTTGATCACCAAAGGATGTCAGGACTGAAACTCAAGCAGGTCAGGAAGCAGAAGCTAATGCAGAGGCCATGGAGGGATGTTACTTACTGGCTTGCTTCCTCTGGCTTGCTCAGCTTGCTTTCTTATAGAACCCAAGATATATATATATATATATATATATATATATATATATATATATATATATGACCAAGAGATGGTCCCACCCACAAGGGGCCTTTCCCCCTTGATCATTAATTGAGAAGATGCTCCACAGCTGGATCTCATGGAGGCACTTCCCCAACTGAAGCTTCTTTCTTGGTGATTATTCCAGCCTGCTTCAAGTTGGCACATAAAACCAACCAGTACACAAGCAGGCCATGCACGTTCACCAAGGTAAAGGCTAAGAATGGTATCAGAAAATATCTGAGGCCTGTATCAGTGATTTCCTGCTTGGGTGTAACATGCCTAACTGAGGTTTCCATTGGCATGTTTAAATTTTACTTATAGCTTCCCCCCACCCCCTGTAAATCTGTTACTGTAGAAATTTCATGAAGCTGTTACTAAATTGGAATGTGGTATTTGGGCCAATTTTACCTGTATTCTTGGGCCATAGACCTCATATGTGGCTCATAATAAGCTCTCTTGTTCCTTTGACGTGAGAGTGGTGTTTTGTGTGAGTGATGGAAGGAGCTGTCTTTATCTACACTTGTTACTAGATGCATGTACTAGTATGACTCGTACATATTTTCTTGGTAATTTTTCTTCTTAAAATAGTTTGTTGTACATATGGAGCAACCCATGGCTTCAGCCACATAAGTAGTAGAGAATGGCCTCTTTGGCCATTAATGGGAGGAGAGGCCCTTGTTCCTGTGAAGGCTCCATGCCCCAGTGTAGGGGAATGCCAGGGCAGGGAGGTGGGAGTGACTGGGTGTGTGGGTGAGCACCCTTATATAAGCAAGGGGAGGGGCATGTATAGGGAGTTTCTGGAGAGGAAACCAGAAAAGAGGATAACATTTGAAATGTAAATAAATAGAATATCCAATTAAATAAAAAGAAAAAAAAAAGTTTTTTTTGTAGAAAGGGTTTGTGCCAGGGCCTAAATATCTTTAAATTGACTTCCAATGGGACAGGCATGAAGGATCCCGAAATTTAAAGAACACACTCACTTTCTGGAGATTCATGTAAAAGCTAAAAGGATTTTCTGCCATTAGTAAATGCAGTATTTAGTAAATCCTGCCCCTATCTAACCCACATGTTCAGATGAAAATAAGAATAAATGTGTAAAGTAAGGTACAAAGTAAGTATGAATGGGGAGGCAAATGTCTTTGGAGCTTGTATTTCCTGGCTTGTAGTCAGAATTTGCTCTCTTGGCCTGTAAATATCTGCTCCTTGGTTTCTGATTTGGTCATCAGGCTAGTGTCCTAGTCATCTGCTTTGTGTTGTGATAAAGCACTGACCAAAAGTACCTTGGACAGGAAAAGGTATATTTCCCTTTATAGGTTGAGTCTATCTTCAATGAAGCCAGGGAAGGAGCCCAAGCAGGGACCCAGAAGCAGGAATTGAAGCATAAACCAAGATAGGGGTGTTGCTCACTGGCTTGCTAACTTTGAGAGGCTACATTTTATTGGAGGAAAAGTGGCAACTCCGGCAATTCTCTCCAGTTTATCCATTTCTGGTTCTCCTGGCTTTCTGATCCATGACTACTGTGTTTCAAGTCTCTGACACCTTTTCCATCAGTCTCATTGCATCTGACTCTCTTCAGTAGGACAACAGAAACAGTTGGGGTAAGGTAAATGTCTTATAGATCCACTTCTCTCTATAGCATCCCATAGCATCTTTTAATATGTTCTCTGCTTTTCTTCCTGCTACTCTACATGAAGCATCACTGCTTCCTTTAAGGCCATTCTTATAAGACAACAGGACATTGGAGCCTGAAGTCTCATTTAGAGGATATTGCAGGGTTGGCACAGGCTAAAGTTACCCACGTTAAAGTGTTATACTACTTGTCGCTTTAGATGAGTGAAAGAATTAACATTTGAGAAGTCTTCTCATTTCCTGATTTCTTCTGTTACCTTTCATTTGCTGAGTATGCATATATTCAGCAATTGAAGCTTCCTGGACACACAAAGATAAAGAAGTATACATAGATGGGATTAGAGAGACCAGACAATGATGAACACAAAGATGACCCATAATTATGATTTCCAAATTTATATGTCTAACAGCATACTTCTTTAGTCCCAGACAAGCTTGTTGCTTTCTGGTTCTGTTTGCTTTTCAATTCTTTCATAACCAGTTACTAGGAATGCAGGGGTTCTAACAACAGTTACTGTCTATGGTTTCTATATGTCAGGAGTCAGATTCCATCTTAACTAGAGCTTCTGCTCAAGGACTTACAAGGAAATAGTCAAGGAGTTGACGGGAAGCATCTGTCTCATTTTAGTCTTAGTATCTTTTATTAGCTTATTGTCTGTCATCAAAATGTAGTGTGTTGCTGTACATCTCCTCCCTAATAAGCCCCAGCAATGAAAACACAACAGTTAATATGATTAATTGCTGTACTCCTAGATTGGGCAAAGCTACTGATACACTACCATCTTCTACGGCTTTTGAGACCTCTTAGAACTATCAGTTTCTCTAGGCCATATGCTTCTGCTCTGCTTTTCTTCTTCCTCATATGTATCCTCTCCCTCTTCTATTTTCTCCTTCTCTCTTTCCCTCACCATCTGCTCCAACTTCCATTTTATCTGCCAAATCATCAGCTCTCCTTTATTTTACAAATTAATTTGGGAAGCAGGTATAATCACCTGAGTGCTGACTCATTCCTTGTTCGAAACCCCTCACAGGAGAACAGATTTAACATCAAATATTATTAGCCCCAGGGCTATTCACAACAGCAGTCCATTTCACATCATAGCCCCTGTACCAGAAAAACAACAGCCAAGTGTCTCTGGGACTTCCTGTCTTACTGCCAGACTCTCTGGAAGTCCACTTGTCAGGCTCCATTGTCTTCCTGCTGTCCTTTCTCACTGTTCCTTAGCTTAATCCACTGCAGCCACAATGGCCTCACTGTTACTCTTCACACCCTCTGAACATCTGCTGTTTCCTCTCATCTTTACAGGATCAAGTTTCTGTCTTTGCCCTGCTCAGTCTCAGCTTTTGCTGAGAGATCAACCACTTGCTGATCCCATAATTTTCCTGCTATTGCCCTGGTCATTGACCTAGTCATTGCCTAACATTTTACTCAACATTATGTGTTCATTTTATTGGTTGCATGTGAGGGAGTTGCTTTTCTGAGTTTTTAATGAGGAAAGTCACTGTAAACATTCTTGTAAAATGATTAATTGTATGAACAAAAATTTTAATATCTCTCATGCAAACACTTAACTTTAAGATTATTAAGTTAAATGATGAGTGTATCTCTAACTTAAAATTATTATTTTTTTATTTTTAAATGTGTTCCTGTTTGTGGATATGTACGCATATGAGCAGGTTCCCAAAGAGATCAGAAGATTTGCATATCTATGAAGTTTGGAGTTGCATGGGTGCTGGGAACCAATAGGAGGCTCACCCATGTTGAGAGAGTAATCAGTTTTTACTCAAATTCTACTGATTTTAAATGTTACTCACTTCTAGAAAGACAACATACACTCTTCTTTCCCCATTTTTTATTGGATATTTTCTTTATTTACATTTCAAATGTTATTCCCTTTCCTGTCCCCCCCCCCGAAACTCCCTATCCCACATCCCACTCCCTTCTTCTATAAGAGTGTTCCCCAACCCACTCACTCCTGCCTCCCACTCTGACATTCCATTACACTGGGACACCAAGTCTTCACAGGACAAAGGGCTTCTCCTCCCACTGATGTGAGAAAGGACATCCTCGGTTACACATGCAACTGGAGCCATGGGTCCCTCCATGAGCACTCTTTGTTTGGTGGTTTAGTCCTTGAGAGTTCTGGGGGTCTGGTTGATAGATATTGTTGTTCTTCCTATGGGGTTGCAAACCAATTCAGCTCCTTCAGTCCTTTTTCTAACTCTTCCATTGATGACCCCATGCTCAGTTCAATGTTTGGCTGTGAGCATCTGACTCTGTATGTGTCTCCTGAGAGGCTCTGGCATAGCTTCTAAGGAGACAGGTATATCAGGCTCCTGTCAGCAAGCATTTGTTGGCATCCACAAAAGTGTCTGGGTTTGGTGTCTCTATATGGGATGGATACTCTGTGGGGCAGTCTCTGGTAGGTCTCTCCGTATTTCCTCCCATGAGTATTTGTTCCCTCTTCTAAAAAGGATGGAAATATCTATCCTTTGGTCTTCCTTCTTCTTGAGCTTCATGTGGTCTGTGAATTTTATCTTAGGTATTCTGAGCTTTTAGACTAATATCCACTTGTCAGTGAGTGCATACCATGTGTGTTCTTTTGTGATTGCTGCTTCCTGTGATACTAGGCAAGCTTTTCTATATCTTGAAATTGAACATCTATCGTGAGATAATTTACTTCATAAATATATGAAGTATATTCATTGATACCAAGCTTCCTTTTGTGCTAATTTATTTTATGTATTCTGGATAAACTATCAGAAATGTGATTTAATGGGTAATTTTAGTCATCAACTGGGTTAGGTTATGTTGAAAGATGAATTGGTTAAACACTTGTCTTGATGCTGCTTTCTGAAGTAACATTTAAATCAGTGACTTTAGAAAATGCACATTACCCTCCCAACAAGGGTGAGACTCATTTATAAAAGTAAAGGCTTTAAGAGAAAGACTCCCTCTCTGTCTCCTTGTCTCTGTCTGTCTGTCTGTCTCACATGCAAACACACATAGAGTTGGTTATTTTTATTGAGAAGTCAAATAACATATGGTTTTCAACTTGTAAAATTGGAGAATATTATTAGATAAGCAACATTTTACTAGAATATCATTGAGTCTTAGAATTAAGGAATATATATTTAAAAATCATGAGTTTATACTGATAATTCTAAGTTTATGGGGTTTTTTGTTTTTGTTTTTTGTTTTTGCTTAACTCTCTTGATTTTATATTTGTATGCCTTAATAAACATTGGCCTTGATTGATTTACATTATTTTATAATGCATAAAATAAATATTCAGTGGTAATGCTACTTCTAGTAAAATTTTAAATAAAGTTGTAGATTAGTTTATGATTCATACATCTTGCTGAGGTTATACAAAGTTCTATGTACTCAATTAATTCGATATTTTTTGAGAGATTGTTTCTTATTTTGTATATTTAGTTACTTATATTCCAATTTTATATTTATTTTAGAATTTTCTTTTGCTATTCTCAGTTTAATTTACTATTTGTATATGTAAGTAATTCATGTTGCTCAAAAGTGCTAACTGTATAAAAAGATATTCCCAAGAAAAAGATTTCTAAAGAAAAAGATTTCTTTTTTTTCTTTCTTTCTTTACTATTTGTATATGTAAGTAATTCACGTTGCTCAAAAGTGCTAATTGTATAAAAAGATATTCCCAAGAAAAAGATTTCCAAAGAAAAAGATTTCTTTTTTTTTCTTTCTTCCTTTTCTTCTTCTTCTTCTTCTTCTTCTTCTTCTTCTTCTTCTTCTTAAGATATTTTCTTTGTTTGCATTTCAAATATTATCCTCTTTCCTAGTTTCCCCTTCGAAATCCCCTCTCCCCTCCCCTCTCCCTCTGCTACCCAATCCACCCATTCCCATTCTTGGTCGTGGCATTCCCCTATTCTGGGCATAGAGCCTTCACAGAACCAAGGGCATCTCCTCCCACTGATGACTGAATAGGCCATCCTCTGCTACATGTACAGCTAGAGCCACAAGTTCCACCATGTGTTTTCTTTGGTTGGTGGTACAATTCCAAGGTGCTCTGGGGGTACTGGTCAGTTCATATTCATGTTCCTCCTATGGGGCTTCAGACCCCTTCAGCTCCCTAGATACTTTCTCTTGCTCCTTCATTGGGGACCTTGTGCTCTGTACAATGGACTGTGAGCATCCACTTTTGATTTTGCTAGGCACTGGCAAAGCCTCAAAGGAGACAGCTATATCAGGCTCCTGTCAGCAGGCTCTTGTTGGAAACTGCCTAGTATCTGGATTTGGTAGTTGTTTATGGGATGGATCCCCAAGTGGGACAGTCTCTGGATGGATGTTCCTTCAGGCTCTGCTCTGAACTTTGTCTTTGTAACTCCTTCCATGTGTATTTTGTTCCTTCTTCTAAGAAGGATTCTGAGAATCTGGGCTAATATCCACTTACCAGTGAGTGCATATCATGTGTGTTTTTCTGTGACTGGATTACCTCACTCAAGATGATATCCTCCAGATCCATTCATTTGTCTAAGAATTTCATAAACTCATTGTTTTTAATAGCTGAGTAGAGCTCCATTGTGTAAATGTACCACATTTTCTGTATCCATTCCTGTGTTGAGGGACGTCTGGGTTCTTTCCAGCTTCAGACTATTGTAAATAAGGCTGCTATGAACATAGTGGAGCCTGTGTTCTTGTTTCATGTTGGAGCATCTTCTGGGTATATGTCCAGGAGTGGTACTGCTGGATCTTCTGGTAGAACTATGTCCAGTTTTCTGAGGAACTGCCAAACTGATTTCCAGTGTGGTTGTACCAGCTTGTAACCCCACCAGCAAAAGAGGAGTGTTCCTCTTTCTCCAAATCCTTGCCAGCATCTGTCGTCACCTGAATTTTTGATTTTAGCCATTCTGACTGGTGTGAGGTAGAATCTCAGGGTTGTTTTGATTTGCATTTCCCTGATGACTAAGGATGTTGAACATTTCTTTCGGTGCTTCTCAGCCATTTGGTATTCCTCAGTTGAGAATTCTTTGTTTAGCTGTGTACCTTGTTTTTTAATCAGGTTATTTGGTTCTCTGGAGTCTAACTTCTTCAGTTCTCTGTATATATTGGATATTAGCCCTTTATTAGATGTAGGATTGGTAAAGATCTTTTACCAATCTGTTGGTTGCCATTTTGTCCTATTGACAGTATCCTTTACCTTACAGAAGCTTTGCAATTTTAAGAGGTCCCCTTTGTCAGTTCTTGATCTTAGACCATAAGATATTGTTGTCCTAATCAGGAAATCTCCCCTGTGACATGTATTTGATGCTCTTCCTACTTTCTTTTCCGTTAATTTCAGTGTATTTGGTTTTATGTGGAGGTCCTTGATCCACTTGAACTTGATCTTTGTACAAGGAGATAAGAATGTATCAATTTGCATTCTTCTACTTGCTCACTGCCAGTTGAACCATGTTGAAAATAATGCTGTTTTTTTTTCTAACTGGATGGTTTCAGCTCCTTTGTCAAAGATCAAATGACCATATTTGTATGCGTTCATTTATGGGTCTTCAACTCTATTCCCAGATGTCTCTCAACAGAGGTTGGATACAGAAAATGTGGTAATTTGCACTGTAAAGTACTACTTAGCTATTAAAAACATGAATTAATGAAATTCTTAGGCAAATGGATTGAACTAGAAACTATTATCCTGAGCAAGGTAACCCACTCACAAAAGAACACACAGGGTATGCAGTCACTGATAAGTGGATATTAGCCCAAAGGCTCAGAATACCCAAGATACAATTCACAGACAACATGAAGCTCAAGAAGAAGGAAGACCAAAGTTTGGATACTTTGGTCCCTCTTAGAAAGGGAAACAAAATACCCATGGAAGGTGTTGCAGAGAGAAGTTGTGAAGTAGAGACTGAAGTAAAGGCCATCCAGAGACTGCCCCACCTGGGGATCCATCCCAAATACAGTCACCAGACTCAAATAGTATTGTGGATGATAACATGTCCTTGTTGACAGAAGCCTGATATAGTTGTCTCTTGAGAGGCTATGCCAGTGCTGATAAATACAGAAATGGATGCTCATAGCCACCCATTGTACTGAGCACAGAGTTCCCAATGAAGGAGCTAGAGGAAGGAACTGAGGTGCTGAAGGGGTTTGTAGCCCCATAGGATGAACAACAATATGAACTAACCACTACTCCTAGATCTCCCAGGGACTAAACCACGAACCAAAGAGTACACATGGAGGGACCCATGGCTCCAGTTGCATGTGTAGCAGAGGTTGGCCTTGTAGTTCATCAATGGGAGAAGAGACTCTTGGTCCTGTGAAGGACCTATACCCCAGTGTAGGGGAATGCCAGGGATAGGAAGTGGGAGTGGGTGGGTTGGTGTACAGAGGGAGGGTGATAATGGGTTTTAAGAGGAAAAATCAGCAAAAGGGATAACATTTGAAATGTAAATAAAGAAAATATCTAATAAAAAGCAAAAATGAAAAAAAAGTGCAAAAATGTGTTCTATTATGGGAGTGGGTGTGTTGAGGAGCAGTGGGGGAGGGGGAAAGGAAGGGGGGCTTTTGGAGGGAACTAGGAAAGGGGATAACATTGGAAATGTAAATAAAGAAAATATCTAATAAAAAATAAAATAAAAAGAATTTTTGGAGAATATTTGAGAAATTCATTGACAAGGCCAAGAATGTTGGAGAAATTCTTATTTATGACTACTTTGAGAAGTATAAGAAAATTGGTTTAAAAAATAATCAATTGAAAGCACTGCAATCACTGAGGCAATTCTGAGAGAAGAGTAAGTTAATGTTGTCTTGACTCTCAATATCTGCTTTCTGACATCTCAGTGGTTTTCTGAAGATGGCTGTCTGTATATTCATCCTCCTCAGGAGTGTCCTTCAGAGCCCTCTTAAGAATAGTTTGGAGGGACCAATGCTTTCTATAATGCCTAAAGGAGCCTACAATGAAGTAAATGATGGGGTTGGCAGAGCATATGGACCATCTAGTGATTGCCATATGCAGGGATCCATCCCATAATCAGCTTCCAAATGCTAACACCATTGCATACACTAGCAAGATTTTGCTGAAAGGACCCAGATATAGCTCTCTCTTGTGAGACTATGCCGGGGCCTAGCAAACACAGAAGTGGATGATCACAGTCAGCTATTGGATGGGTCACATGGCCCCTTATGGAGGAGCTAGAGAAATTACCCAAGGAGCTAAAGGGAACTGCAACCCTATAGGTGGAACAACAATATGAACTAACCAGTACCCGGGAGCTCATGTCTTTAGCTGCATATGTATCAAAAGATGGCCTAGTCGGTCATCACTGCAAAGAGAGGCCCATTGGACTTGCAAACTTTATATGCCCCAGTACAGGGGAACGCCAGTGCCAAAAAGGGGCAGTGGGTGGGTAGGGGATTGGGGGGGGTGGGTATGGGGGACCTTTGGGATAGCATTGAAAATGTAAACGAGGAAAATACCTAATTAAAAAAAAAAAGAAATGCCAATGAATTAAATGATTGATGGGGTTGGTAGAGATGTTTACACAGGACAGGACTGCAGTAACTTTGTAAAGGTGACAAAAGGGATGATGCAAATTAACCCCAAAGGAGTGTAACAGAAACAAGTAAAGCCCAAGAGGTAGGCCACAGATGAGGTAGACCATCACTGTGAGTGAGATGGTAGCATACAACCTGGACAGTGGTTTCCTCCTGGAGCCACAGAGGATCCTCAGCAGTAGGGCCAGACTGGACCCAGAGAGAAGCATAAATAAAAAAAAAAATCAGAAATGCAGTTATAATAAAGTCAACATTTTTTCACAAATAATGATGAGTCTCACCCAGGAATCCTGAGAAGAACCAATCGAGGATGCCCATGAGAAAGGATAGAACCCAGATTAGGGCACATAGGATAGTTGACATGTTCCTTGGGTGATGGCAGTGGTACCAGATTGGCCACAATACAGACAGGTAGTCCTCCATGCTAATAGCACTGAGGATGCTCAGCCCTGTGATATAGGGAATGATTTCTGCATTGCCTAAGGTATCTGCTTAATTTATGGGCATAGATGAAGTCAATGATGCATAGCAGAGAGTCAATGAAATGACAGCAGAGGAATACGGAGTCTGCCAGAGCCAGATTGAGGACATAAACTGAGATGGCTTTCCTGTGCATGCGGAATCCCAAGAGCCAGAGGACAATGGTGTTTCCTGCCAGTTCCACCAGGATAGTGATGAGGACCAGAAAGGACAGAGTCAGGATTGGACTGCAGTTGGAATGATTGCAGTTTCATTCAGTGGTGTGATTCTCTGTTGTGGGATGAGATGATTGGATCCATGCTCACAAATCTTCCAGTGGTGTCCCTGAGAACACAGACCATATTTCATCACCTTAACATTGACCCTTCTTCTGGCGATCATAATGTAATATACATATTTTTGTCCATATGGCTTAATAAAATCAATTATAAATAAAAGGAAAGTAACATGACCACATGGATCAAGAATTCTGGACTGTGGATTCAAATTCAGAGCTTGTGTATACTCTATAGTCTGGGTCATACTTCCTGTGTATAACTCAGGACTTTTTAAACACATTGAAATGATTCCCCTCTCTCATGGTCAGGGTTGGATCCATTTCCTGCTCTCCTGTAACCCCAGAAAGAAAAGCATCACATTTGCCTCCCCAGGGCTTAAAATAACAGAAAAGATGAAGATATCAGGGTATTGTCGAGATACATTAAGGGAACAATACTTCTGCATGGTCAAGAGAATGGATTCTGAGTTATACACCTAACTCTGGGTGGAGAAATGACACTGGTCTATGCAACAGATTACAGATCACATGCATTAGCCTCCTCCCTTGAGATGACCAAGCTGCATCTGTCAGTCACCTGGCCAAGGGATTGCTAAGGTGGCAGAAGGAATGACAACTCACTCATCTTTCACAGGAGTTCCACCTTCTATGCAGCCATTTCTGACCTTCCCTCAGTTGGTACAGTTAAGCCTGTCTGCTTCTCTGAAAGCACTCTGAATCAGAAAAGTGTAAGGTACTTTTTACTTTCTTTAGATCTCCTTTTCTTTTGAACATGAGCCAAAGGACAAAGCAACATTTTCCTGACAGTCTGGACTCTCTCGATCATTTATGAAACCCACATCCCTTTCCACCATGGAGTTTTTTCCCAACTTCCATTGCTGGACATACCAGTCTTCTTGGGATGTCAAAAGGCATGGTCTTTTCTCTTCCCCTTCTTCATCTCCCTTCTCCTGGCAGCTGCCCAGATTTACAGCTTGCTTACTCTGTTGTTTTGCTCTGAAATATTAGTAAAACTGTGATTGTGTTTCCTTCCAAATCTGTTTTTACAGTATTTTTTTGGGGGGGGTGTTTTAAAATTCTTTGATTTCTGAGGGAATCCTGATTTCTACCATAACACAAGGGCTCATTATGGCTTGGCTGAGCATGTAGATTTATTTTTGTATACTGATTGTGTATTTAAGTGTAGGCTGGGTTGGAGAAGAGTGGCAGAGGGTTATATATGAGTCTGGACTGAATTTCCCATCACCATAAAGAACAGAAGAAGGGGAGTGAGGTCTCAATCCCAGGAAAAGAGGGAGAGAAATTAAAACAGAACAACAAAAGGAAGACTTAATTGGGGTGGTGTGAAGTAAGCCACAGGAATGGATTCCATTCTTTCTCCCAGGAGGTCTTTAATGGTATTTACTTTGCAGGAAAAAAACCTTTGCTTGAGAGGAGCTTTTGAATGGAAATAGAAGTGTAGGATTTAAAAAAAACAAACACCACCATGCACCCACACCCCACCACATGCATGTGCACAAGTGCACACACACAATGGCTAGTTATAAAAATAGCAACTGAGCTGAAATCAACTATTTTCTCTTTTAGTATTACAGTAGTCGAAGAGGTACAAATCAACATTTTTCTTTTTAAATTTTAGAAATGAGAAAGGGAAACCAGTGAAGAGGAAGAGAGATAAGGGTATAGATTAATTAAGGACAGATGCCCCACTCTAGCTTATCTCTTTTGCCTCACAAACTAGAGGTGACTCCCTTCAGAGGACAAACTTAGAAAGCTGGCTCCCAATGGCCTACAGAGTGTCAGTACATTCTCCTATCAGGCAGAAAATATAGTTTTTTATTTTTATTTACTTATTTATTTATATAGATTTATTTATCTCCATTTCTTCTTTTTCAGATTTATTTTTTTTAGATATTTTCTTCATTTACATTTAAAATCTTATCCCTGTTTCTACTTTCCTCTCTGCAAATCCCCTATAACTCCCCCCGCCTTGCTCCCCAACCCACCCACTCCTGCTTCCTGGCCCTGGCATTCCCCTTTACTGGGGCCTAAAATCTTTGCAAGACCAAGGGCCTCTCCTCCCATTGATGGCCAAGTAGGACATCCTCTATTACATATGCAGCTAGAGATAGGAACTCTGCAGGTACTGGTTAGTTCATATTGTTGTTTCTTGTATAGGATTTCAGAACCCTTCAGCTCCTTGGGTACTTTCTCTAGCTCCTTCATTGGGAACCTTGTGGTCTATCCAATAGATGACTATGAGCATTCACTTCTGTATTTGCCAGGCACTGGCAGAGCCTCACAGGAGAAGGCTATATCAGGGTCCTGTCAGTAATATCTTGTTGGTATATGCAATAGTGTCTGGGTTTGGTGATTGTTTATGGGATGGATCCCTGGGTGGGGCAGTCTTTGGATGATCTTTCCTTCAGTCTCATCTCTGAACTTTGTCTCTGTAACTCCTTCTATGGGTATTTTGTTCCCCACACTAAGAAGGAATGAAGTATCTACACTTAGGTCTTCCTTCTTCTGTTTCATGAGTTTTGCAAATTGTATCTTGGCTATTCTACGATTCTGGGCTAATATCCACATATCAGTGAGTGCATAACATGTGTGTTCTTTTGTGATTGGGTGATGCCCTCCAGGTCTATCCATTTGCCTAAGAATTTTATAAATTCACTGTTTTTAATAGCTGAGTAGTACTCCATTATAAATGTACCACATTTTCTGTATCCATTCCTCTGTTGAGGGATATCTGGGTCCGTTCCAGCTTCTGGCTATTATAAATAAGGCTGCTATGAACATAGTGGAGCATGTGTCCTAATTCCAAGTTGGGGCATCTTCTGGGTATATGCCCAAAAGAGGAATTGCTGAATCTTCCAGTAGAACTATGTCCAGTTTTCTGAGGAACTGCCAAACTGATTTCCAGAGTGGTTGAACCAGATTGTAATCCCACCAGCAATGGAGAAGTATTCCTCTTTCTCCATGTTCTTGCCAGAACCTTCTGCCACCTGAACTTTTGATCTTAGCCATTCTGACTGGTGTGAGGTGGAATCTCAGGGTCATTTTGATTTGCATTTCCCTGTTGATTAAGGATGTTGCACATTTTTTTTTTTTAGGTGCTTCTCGGCCATTCATTATTCCTCAGTTGAGAATTCTTTTTTTTAGCTCTGTATCCCATTTTTAATAGGATTGTTTGGTTTTCTAGAATCCAATTTCTTGAATTCTTTATATATACTGAAAATTAGTCCCCTACCAGATTTTGTATTGGTAAAGATCTTTTCCCAATATGTTGGTGACCTTTTTGTCCTATTGACACTGTCCTTTGCCTTACAGAAGCTTTGAAATTTTATGAGGTCCCAATTGTGGATTCTTTAACTTACAGCACAACCCATTTTCTGTTCTCTTCAGAATTTTTCCCCTGTGCCCTTATGTTTGAGGTGAAAATTCATGCATTAGTGGTATATCTTAGTCCTGTCAACACAAGGCACATGACTCAAATATTTCATCTTTTGTCGTAACATTTTTCTTTCCACAGCTTCTCAGGTCTCAGATGTGCAAATCAGAAACTGAAAAGCAAATAGAACAATGAGACCTGGTTAGTAGCACTCAGTCTGGGAAACAAGGTCCTAATGTGATCCTGACCCATTCCTCTCTTTCTTTTCTTTTCTTTTCTTTTCTTTTCTTTTCTTTTCTTATCTTTTCTTTTCTTTTCTTTTCTTTTCTTTTCTTTCCTTTCCTTTCCTTTCCCTTTCTTTCTTTCTTTCTTTCTTTCTTTCTTTCTTTCTTTCTTTCTTTCTTTCTTTCTTTCTTTCTTTCTTTCTTTCTTTCTTTCTTTCTTAGAGAGTCTTTCCATGTAGCCAGGGCTGGGCTTCAATCTTCTCTGTAGCCCAGGCTGACTTCAAACGAATGTAATCTTCCTTTCTCATTCTCTAAATACTGAGATCAAGGAAGTCTGTGACCACATTAGCTTTCTCCTTGCCTTTTAAATGAATGCAAGTTGCACCATCCTCCCCGTGGCAACACATTGGAAAAACTGGGATAACAGAAGGCTCAATGGTCTCGCCAGCCTTACTGACATTCCTCCCATATTTAAGGTTGTTAACACTCTTTTTAAAGAAAGCCTCATTTCTCCATCCTTTCCTTGAAGGAAATTCAGTGTAGCAGTCCCCACACGCAGCTTCTTGGTATTGAAAGGACAGAAGGACATGAACATAGACAGATATTTTATCAAAGTCTGGAAACAAACATATGTGGACACAAATTCTTCCTTACTTTTCTTCCCATGATCTGTCAGGAGTTGAGGAGCTGACTTGTGCTGAATTTGAAGTATTCTGGTGAAAAATTGTAAAACATCCATTTACATCACTCAAGAAATTCCAGTAGAATGTTAGTAAGAGCTAGTGACCAAGTGAGAATTACTGAGATGCTAGGCAGCCCATGTGATTTCTTGGGCTGTGGATTAATAAGATACCAAGTTGATGTGAGAGACAATTCTTCACAGAGATATTTCCACATGACTTTCCAGTTTTCACTCATATATGAGGCTTTCTCACCCCACTTTATCTGGTACCCCAACCTCTGTAAGTAAGTGCCATTCTGAAGCTTTAATTGCCAATTATGAGCCTAGGCAGTAATGATGTTGGCTAAAATGAGCTGCATGTGAGATTTATAACTAAAGTACATTGTGGTGTCTCTAGAGCATCCTCCTGGCCCAGCCTTTTTTCTTTCATATTTTTTTCCATCTGATAACTGACTCTTAGGGGTCCTTTTATTACAACTGACAGGCAATTGCACACTGAGTGAACTTCTCCCAAGTCCCATTGTCCAGATGTCATGCTTGTACTTACTTTTTACATTGCTTTTTCAAATTATCTGATTAGGAAAGTTATACTTCTGTTTTTAGTATTCATGGTGAAAGGTAAATGAACTAAATATTTCATTACAAACCAGAGTTTATAGTGAAATATTATACCTGTGTAATGTATACTGCATAATCCCTCCATCCATGAAATTTAGTACTTACCTATTTTTGTGCAGTATAAACAGTAACATAGACAAGACTTATTTATTTCCTATGGTCTCTTCTTGAGTTATACTTTATATCCAGATGCTATTTGCCATCTGATAATGTCATTTAGAAGTCAATCTCTTTTATGTACATAGAAAATTATTCATTCGATTTCTTCTACATAACACAAGACACTGATTTGTGTTCTTCGCAAACTTGTTGAATCTGTTTTCATTGTTTGTATGTGTATGGTTTTAGGGTTGACCAATCTTCAATGGACAACCAATCAGGAGTCATCCCTGGGAGATGCTAATTCTCTTGCTCGCAGAAATCATTAGTTCCCCATGGTTCTGTTTGAAAATTATCCTTCCACAATAACATGTCCATTATTTTTGCCATTGTCCCCTTGTTTATGTAGCTGTTTCAGGATAGACAGTTTCACATCTGTCTTCCTGGTATTCTGGCACCTAAAATCTTTATGCCATCTTCCATGATGTTCCATGGGTCATAGATGAAGGAGCTATGATTTAGATGTATTCATTGGGACTGGGCTCCCAATGATCCTTAAATCTTTGCAACATTGCATCCAGTTGTGGTTCCAGATTTCTTTCCTAGGGTTTCTATCTCCAGCGTTGCCTCACTTTGGGTTTTCTTTATTTTGTCTACTTCCCTTTTTAGGTCTAGTATGGTTTTGTTCATTTCCATCACCTGTTTGGATGTGTTTTCCTGTTTTTCTTTAAGGAATTCTACCTGTTTGGTTGTTTTCCTATTTTCTTTAAGGACTTGTAACTCTTTAGCAGTATTCTCCTGTATTTCTTTAAGTGAGTTATTAAAGTCCTTCTTGATGTCCTCTACCATCATCATGAGATATGCTTTTAAACCCGGGTCTAGTTTTTTGGTTGTGTTGGGGTGCCCAGGACTAGGTGGGGTGGGAGTGCTGCATTCTGATGATGGTGAGTGGTCTTGATTTCTGTTAGTAGGATTCTTACGTTTGCCTTTTGTCATCTGGTATTCTCTGGAGCTAGTTGTTATAGTTGTCTCTGGTTAGAGTTTGTTCCTCAGGTGATTTTGTTAGCCTCTATCAGCAGACCTGGGAGACTAGCTCTATCCTTAGTTTCAGTGGTCAGAGTACTCTCTGCAGGCAAGCTCTCCTCTTGCAGGGAAGGTGCCCAGATATCTGGTGTTTGAACCTGCCTCCTGGCAGAAGTTGTGTTCCACTCACCAGAGGTCTTAAGATCCCATGGAGGGTCCTGTGAGGACCTTGGGGGTGTCCAGAAACTCTGCGCAAAAGGAACCCCACTGCTGGAGTGAACCGGAAGGGACTTGTGCCCCTGATCAGGCCTGGTTATCTGCTTCCTTAATTAATGCAGTCTCAGATCCCTCGAGATTGGATTGGAGCAGGCGCTGTGTTCCACTCACCAGATGTCTTAGGATCCTGTGGGGGATCCTGGGTGGGTCCTTGTGGGTGAGAAAATAACTTTTGATCTATTAATTTAGTGTCAAAATGAAACAGAATAAAATTCAAATCCTGACTAGTATTTCTGTAACCACAAGGCTTTAGGACACCAGTCTCAAGGAAGAATATATTGAGTTAAAAGGAAATGGTTTTATCATAATGTTAACTTAGGAAGACTTTAGAGGCAAATATATTTTAAAAACCTGTGTAATTCATGAATAAATTAAACCAGTATACAATGTTAAAAATCATCAGATAGCATAGTTCGTAGATAGACCACCCACATGGATATCATTAACCCCTAAGGAGGACATTTTCTGGACAGATATTAACCACACGCCTAGGCTGGAAGAAAATGTCACAGGAACTTACGGCAATTAAGCAACATTTAAATTTCTATCTATTCTCCAGAATGCTTTTGGAAGGGAATTCATGGAAATGTACAGACAGAGCATAGCATGGCCAAGCTCAAAGAACAGCAGGGATGGAACATCCTTGAGAGGAGGGTTTAGAGGAGGTATGTGAGGAAAGAATGCTGCCTTTTTGGCTTGGTTAGTAAAGGTCTGAGTGCTCTGTCTGATTTGACATTATTTTGGAGTTGACTTTAGCTGTTTTTGCAAATCTATGCCAATTCCTTTCTGTTCAGATCCATTCTTGACATTGCAGCCTGGTGTCCCTTTTGCAGCTAAGACCAAGTGTCTGGCACAGGACCAGGATAGTAAAGGTGTGTGTGTGTGTGTTGATATCCATTCTCTGAAGAATCTTAAGGTTTATTATTTTTATTGTTATTAACAAAATGTCACAGTGAACCCTCCCTCCTTCCATTCTATTGTATCTTGACTGTTTATCTTCCCACGCTTGCCACAGAAAAGTTAATATGGTGATAAAAATAGTAGAGTCATCAATTCAGATTCCAAGCATCACAGACAATTGTCCCCAGTTTACACATTTCAATTGTGTGGTTGTAACTATAGTTTATAAACAAGATACTTTCTCTTTTGGCATATCTGTTTTTTTTTTTTTTTTTTTTTTTAATCCTGGATGGATTCAGAGTCAGTTCCTATCAGTATGACATGTTTGTGTAAGGAGATATCTTCTATACTGCTGGAAGCCCCTGATACTAGGGGCAAAAATCACATCTATTTTTATGGCCAAAGCAGTCATGATAATAAAAATGTCTGACATGCATCATCTCTACTTACAGAAAGAACATGTCACAGCAGTCTCTCTAGGCAGGCAGCTGTCAGTCAGGTACAAAGAGTATGTGCTCATATTGATTATAGTTTTTTAGAGAGATCAAATTTCTAGGTCTTTCTTAATCAATATGTTTTTTACATTTAGGCCATGATTATAGTAATGTCAAATCTCACAACCTTTGTTCAGAAAACAGGAATCCCACATTTCTTAAGGAATAAGATCAGACCAGTGACATTTTGTAACTCCAGGAACTGCCTTTGTTTCCATGGAAGGAAGAGAGATCTAAGGTGGTTATCTTAAGGTGATTGAATCACTGAAAATATAGTCTTCATGACTTAGAACTCACAGCATCTACATCCTTAGGTACTTCAAGGTTTCTGGCTGTGGAGGTCAGTAGGCTGGAGACATGGGATCCTTCTGCTGCAGAACAGGGCACTGAGAGTGTGTCGTGTAGTATGGTGTCTGGGCCTACTCCTGTCTTTGTAAATTGTGTCTTAGTCTTATGCTATTATTAACATGGTGAGTGTTGTGATTGGACAGGTGTAAAATATTTTTATTGAAGGTGTTATTTCATGAGAATGTTTTACAGGAAATCATGGGGCTCGTATGTGTTTTTTTTTTTTCTTTTAAAATAATGACTTAGAGGAAAATATTTTATTGGAAATTTTCTTTGTTTACATTTCAAATATTCACCCCTTTCCAGGTCTCCCCTTTGGAAGCTCCCTATACCATTCCTACTTCCTCTTCCTCTTCCTCTATGAGGGTGCTCCCCCATCTAACCATCCACTCCTATTTTTCCCGCCCTGGCATTCCCCTACACTGGTGCATCAAAGAACTTCAGGCCCAAGGGCCACTCCACCCACTGATGTCCAACAAGGCCATCCTTTGCCACATATGTGACAAGAGCCATGGGTCCCTCCATGTGTACTCTTTGGTTGGTGATTCAGTTCGCAGGAACTCTGGGGTATTGACACTTTTGCTACCAGCATGCGGCTGCAAACCAACTCAGATCCTTCAGTGTTTCCCTCAACTCCTCCATCCAGGACCCAGCACTCAGTCCAGTGATTACCTTTGAGCATCCACAGCTGTATTTGTCAGGCTCTGGCAGAGCCTAGCAGGAGTCAGTCATATCAGACTTCTGTAAGGAAGTACTTATTGGTATCCACAACATTGTCGGGG
The DNA here is from genome assembly GCF_000001635.26 of Mus musculus. Lineage (NCBI taxonomy): Eukaryota > Metazoa > Chordata > Mammalia > Rodentia > Muridae > Mus > Mus musculus. The sequence goes on from NC_000073.6 coordinate 47,977,013, forward strand.
TTTGGTGATTGTATATGGGATGTATCCCAAGGTGAGAAAGACACTGGATGGCCTTTCCTTCAGTCTCTGCTCCATACTTTATCTCCATATTTCCTCTTGTGAGCATTTTGTTCCTCCTTCTAAAAAGCACTGAAGCATCCACAGTTTGGTCCTCCTTTTTCTTGGACTTCACAGGATCTGTGAATTGAATGTTGGGTATTACAATCTTATGGACTAATATCCACTTATCAGTGAGTGTGTACTGTGTGCTTTCTTTTGTGACTGAGTTACCTCACTCAGGATGATATTTTCACGTTCTATTCATTTACCTGGGAATTTCATGAAGTCATTGTTTTTAATGGCTGAGTGGTATTCCATTGTGTAAAAGTACCACATTTTATTTTATTTTTTTTACTAGATATTTTTCTTTATTTACATTTCAAATGCTATCCCCGAAAGTTCCCTATACTCACCCCCAACCTTCTCCTGTACCCACCTACGCCTACTTCTTGGCCCTGGTGTTCCCCTGTACTAGGGCATATAAAGTTTTCAATACCAAGGGGCCTCTCTTCCCAATGAAGGCTGGATAGGCCTGATATAGCTGTCTCATATGAGGCTATGCCAGTGCCTGGAAAATACAGAAGTGGATGGTCACAGTCATCTATAGGATGGAACACAGGGCCCCCAATGGAGAAGCTAGAGAATGTACCCAAGGAGCTGAAGGGGCCTGCAACCCTATAGGTGGAACAACAATATAGACTAACCAGTACTCCCAGAGCTCGTGTCTCTAGCTGCATATGTACCACATTTTCTGTATCCATTCCTTTGTTGAGGGACATCTGGGATCTTCCAGCTCCTGGTTTTGTTGATTCTTTATATAGTTCTTTTTGTTTCTACTTGGTTGATTTCAAATCTCAGTTTGATTATTTCATGCCATCTACTCCTCTTGGGTGTATTTGCTTCTTTTTGTTCTAGAGCTTTTGGGTGTGTGGTCAAGCTGCTAGTGTATGCTCTCTCAAGTTTCTTTTTGCAGGCACTCAGAGCTATGGGTTTTTCTCTTAGCACTGCTTTCATTGTGTCCTCTAAGTCTGGGTATGTTGTGCCTTCATGTTCACTAAACTATAAAAAAGTCTTTAATTTCTCCCTTTATCAAGTTATCCTTGAGTAGGGCATTGTTCAGCTTCCATGTGTATGTAGGCTTTCTGTTGTTTTTATTATTGAAGACAAGACTTAGTCTGTGGTGATCTGATAGGATGCATGGGATTATTTCAGTATTCTTTTATCTGTTTAGGCCTGTTTTGTGACCAATCATATTCTCAGTTTTGAAGAAGGTATTATGAGGTTCTGAGACTAGGGCATATTCTTTTGTTTTAGAATAAAATGTTCTATAGATATGTTTTCAATCTATTTGGTCCATAACTTCTGTTAAATCCATTGTGTCTCTGTTTAGTTTGTGTTTCCATGATCTGTCTATTGCTGAGATCTTGTAGTCTCCCACTGTCATTGTGAGAGGTGTAATGTGTGCTTTGAGCTTTAGTAAAGTTTCTTTTATGAATGTGGGTGCCCTTGCATTTGGAGCATAGATGTTCAGAATTGAGAGTTCTTCTTTGTAAAATTTTCCTTTGATGAGTATGAAGTGTTCTTCCTTATCCTTTTTGATAACTTTTAGTTGAATGATGACTTTATTCGATAATAGAATGGTTACTCCAGCTTGTTTCTTGGGACAGTTTTCTTGGAATACTCTTTTCCATCCCTTTACTCTAAGGTAGTGTCTGTCTTTGATGCTGAGGTGAATTTCCTGTGTGCACAAAATGCTGGGTCCTGTTTACTTTCCATTCTGTTTGTCTATGTCTTTCTATTGGAAATTTGAGCCCCCAGTTGATGTTAAGAGATATGAAAGAATAGTGATTGTTGCTTCTTGTTATTTTTTTATGTTATTTTTGTTTTTGTGTGGCTATCTTCTTTAGGGGTTGTTGAAAAAAGATTCCGTTCTTGCTTGTTCTAGGGTGTAGTTTCCCTCCTTGTGTTGGCCTTTTCCATCTATTATATTTTGTAGGGCTGGATTTGTCGAAAGACATTGTGAAAAATTGTTTTTGTCATGGAATATCTTGGTTTTTTCATCTATAGTAATTAAGAATTTTGCTGGATATAGTAGCCTAGTTTGGCATTTGTGTTCTCTAATCGTCTGTATGACATCTGTGCAGGATCTTCTAGGTTTCATAGTCTCTGGTGAGAAGTCTGGTGTAATTCTGATAGCTTTGCCTTTATAGATTACTGGACATTTTTCCCTTACAGATTTGAATATTCTTTCTCTGTTTTGTGCATTTGATGTTTTGACTCTTATGTGATGGGAGGAATTTTTTTTTTTCCTGTTCGAATCTACTTGGATTTCTGTAGTCTTCTTGTATGTTTATGTGCATCACTTTCCTTTGTTAGGGAAGCTTTCTTCTATAATTTTGATGAAGGTAATTTTTACCTTCAAGTTGGGAATCTTCACTGTCTTGTATAGCTATTACCTTTAGGTTTGGTCTTCTCATTGTATCCTGGATTCCCTGGATGCTTTCTGCCATGAGCTTTTTGCATTTTCTTTTCTTTTCTTTTTTTTTTTTTTTTTTACTGTTTTGTCAATGTTTTCTATGGAATCTTCTGTACCTTAAATTCTGTCTTCTATCTCTTGTATTCTGTTGGTGATGCTTGCATCTATGACTCTTGATTTCTTTTTTTAAGCTTCCTACCTCAAGCGTTGTCTCCCTTTGTGATTACTTTTTTGTTTCCTTTTCCCTTTTTAGATCCTGGAGGATTTGTTCAATTCCTTCACCTGTTTGATTGTGCTTTCCTGTAATTCTTTAAGAAATTTCTGTGTTTCCTCTTTAAGGGCTTCTACCAGTTTATCTCTGTTCTCCTGTATTACTGCATCCTTCTTGTCATTAATCCAATTCTCATGCTAACTTCATCTGAAACTTTCTTGCTCTTTCTTTGGAACTTTTGTTGCCATGGTAATAGCCTAGGTCCAGCACCATGACTCTCTTGTTAAATAAGGGAGTTATTTATGTCTTTCTTAAAGTCCTTCATCATCATCATCATCATCATCGGTGACTTTAAATCAGAGTCATGCTTTTTTTGTGTGTTGGAGTATCCAGGGCTCACCATATTGAGAGAACTAGGTTCTGATGATGCCAAGTAGCCTTGGTTCCCATTGCTTATGTTTTTGTCCTTGCCTCTTGCCATGTGGTTATCTCTGGTGTTAGCTGGTCTTGCTATCTCTGACTGTGGCTTGTGCCTCCTGCAAGTCTGTGTGTCAGTACTCCTGATAGACCAGTTCTTTCTGGGAGGAATTTGGGTATGGAGAGCTGTGGCACAGGGTCAGCTCCGGGATGCAGTTGGAAACTGGAAGTATCCTGTTCAAGTCTGCTCCTCTGTTCCTGTGCCCTGAGGGTTCCAGGCATGTCCCTTTAAGCAGAAGTGGTGGTCTGACCTGTGTTCACAGGCTTGTCTGCACTCCTGGGAGACAAGATCTCTTGGTGGTGTTTGGGTAATGAGCACTGTGACACAGGATCATCTCCTGGCTCCTTTGCTTCACATTCAGGTACAGAATAATCAAAGACAAGAGAGTCATGGTGCTGGACCTAGGCTATTACCATGGCAACAAAAGTTCCAAAGAAAGAGCAAGAAAGTTTCAGATGAAGTTAGTATGAGAATTGGATTAATGACAAGAAGGATGCAGACATGGTACTTTCTGATTAATGCTATTACTTGGGAGAGGTAGAAATACTAAGTCAGTGGAGAGCTTTTGAAGATGTTGTTGGACCACTGAGGCATCCAAAGTCAGTAAGCTGAGAGGAGAGTGGACAGTGGTCAAGTGCAGCAGGGCAGTGCTCAATCCAAAGCCACCTCTGAGGTCCAGGTAGAGGCTCTTCATCACGGCTCTGCTTTGCTTCTTGACATCTCCACCATGTTTTCAGGTGTCTCAGGAGTGTCCTGCAATGCACTCTGGAGAACCATTTTGAGGGTCTTGTGCTTCAACCGATGCCTGAAGGAGCCCACAAAGAAGTAAATGATGGGGTTGGCACAGCTGTTAACAGAAGTTAGGACAAGTGATGTCTGAAAAAGTATATAATCTAGTACACTGAAATCACGGTTAATCCAGGGCACCAGAAACCAGAAGAAGCCCAGGGGCAACCCACAGAGAAGAAAAACCAAAACGGTCAGCATGATGGTCACGAATAATCTGGTAAATTTCGTCTTCCCAGCACCACAGAACAACCTGGCCAGCAGAGCCAGGGTGGACAGACAGAGGACTATAAACAAAAACATCGGGTATGTTCTGATAAAGAAGTTCGTTGCCAGACACACAGAGTCAATTACATATTTGGGACCAAAGAAATGACAGAAATATCCATTCAGAATGCAGATCAACAGGGGCAGGAACCAGATCACAGCACACAGGACAGTTGATGTGTGTTCTGGGCGGCGGCACCGATACCAGATGGGGCACAGGACAGACAGGCAGCGCTCAGTGCTGATGGCACTGAGCATGCTCAGGCCTGTGATGTAGAGAACTGTCATGATGATGTCAAAGCAATGGTTCAAAATATTGTTGGGTAGGTGAACCTTGAGAAGAAGCATTGTGGAATTTATGATGTGACAGAGAAGGAAGAGGAAGTCAGCCAGGGCCAAGTTTAGGATGTAGACTAAGAAGGCATTCCTGTGCAAGTGGAAGCCCAGGAGCCAAAACAAAATGACATTTCCTGTCAGCCCGACCAGTCCGAAGATGATGATCATCAAGTTTGGGATCAGGGTCTCGATGTCAATACTTCCAGGGATGGTTTCGTTCATTGGATTTGTTGTTGTGGGTGCCATTGCCGAGGCTGAGGTGTTTAGGGCCAGAAACCCTGCACTGGTGTTGCTGGGAACACAAAGAAGAAATGAGGCCTTCACTATGAACACAACTTTTAATTTCTTTTTTTTGTTGTTGTTGTTTTTGTGAGTTTTTTGTTGTTTGTTCAAAATGTTTTGTATTGGATATTTTCTATATTTAAATTTAAAATGTTATCCCCTTTCCTGCTTCCCCCCTTCCTGGAAACCCCCATCTCATCCTCCCTCCCCCTGCTTCTGTGAGGGTGTTGCTCAACCCACACACCCACTTCCACCTCTCTGCCCTCGATTCCCTTACACTGGGGCATCAATAGAACCTTCATAGGTTCAAGGACCTCTTCCATCAATGCATGATATGGCCATCCTCTGCAACATATGCATCTGGAGCCATGTGTACTCTTTTGTTGATGGCTTAGTCCCTAGGAGTTCAGGGGGTTGGTGGGGAGAGTGTCTTGTTGGTTCATGTTGTTGTTTTTCTTATGGGGATGCAAACCCCTTCAACTCCCTCAGTCCTTTCTCTGACTCCTCTATTAGGAACCCTGTGCTCAGTCTAATGGTTGGTTGCTAACTTGGGCCTCTGTATTTGTAAGTGTCTGGCATGGCCTCTTAGGAAACAGCTATGTCAGCATTCACTCCTTGGCATCCATAAGAGTGTCTGGGTTTGGTAACTGTATATGGGATGAATCCCCAGGTGGAACATTCTCTGGGTGACTTTTCCTTTAGTGCCTGTTCTACACTTTATCTCCATATTTGCTCTTGTGAGTATTTTGTTCTCCTTCTAAGAAGGACCGAAACGCCCATACTTTGGTCTTCCTTCTTATTGAGGTTCATGTGGTCTGTGAATTTTATCCTGATTATTTGCAGCTTTTGGGCTAGTATCCACTTATCAGTGAGTACATACCAAGCCTGTTCTTTTCTCACTCAGGATCATATTTTCTACTTCTAATCATTTGGCTAAGAATTTCGTGAATTCCTCATTTTTAATAGCTGAGTACCACTCCATTGGAGTTTTGTTGGATTTATGCAGACCCCACAACATACTCACTGTATAAGGTGTTGAGTTTTATTATGAGGTTTTCAGATGTTTATAATGCACTTTTTATGATCATTAATTAATTGTCAGGTCGTGCTTGCCTGCTAGGAACAATTATTTTTGTGTTTTAGGGGAGTTGATAGAGGCTGGCAGAGGACAGGCAAATTATTAATAACCCCAAAGCCCAGGAACCCACCCTTCTCCTTTGAGCAGTCCCTTAGTGTCATCACCTCAGTGTTTTGATTATGTGTGGATGGGAGAAAAGCCAGAGAAGAAATATCTAAAGCCAAAAAATACCCAACTTTGACATGACAGTCAATACTGTAGATTAAGAAACCACCCAGCTAAAAGAAAGTACAGAAAGAGTGATGAGAAGTTGTTGGCAACATGGAAGGGAATAGCATTGGTCTAGGAAGAAAAATCAGAGTCTGGAACATTTCTTTCTTACTTCAGGATTTCATAGAGGACCTCCAGGCCAAAGGAGGATGCAGACAGGCACTCAGAAATAAATGCAGAGCCTCCTTCTTGTGATCTTGTAAGAGACACTAGCCACTATGGTCCAAACGGAATAGAAAAGGAAGAAAGTGGGAACCAAGCAAATCTTTTACTTCCCATTATGGGCTTAGCATTGTTCAAAGCTAATTTCAGGGCATGATGTATTTGTCTGTTATATTGAACCACTAACTTCAAAAGGAACAAATTATATTTAGATTGTTGACTTGCATACTTGGGTTTGTAGAATCCTTGCTTAACATGGACAAAAAACCTGAACTTAACCAGTCAGAGGAGTAATTTTCTGGTCATGCTGTGGGAGCCAGTTTTAAACTCATCTCTTATCTCTTGCTGTGCTGCTCAAGGCTCTGTTTCCTCACATTGCTACTAGACCAGACTATGATGCCCTTCACCTCTACACACTATCCTCATGATGCCTGCATCACTACACACTTATCCCTTGGTGCTAATCATCATGACATACTCCCATTGTGATGTTCTACAACACTTCACACACCAACATGGAACTCTATCCCTCTACACAAACCCACCATGATGCCCTTTATCAGTACACACTCCAAACATGATGCTATAAATAACTACAGAAGACTAAGATGATGATATAAATAACTACACACTCCCACCATGATGCTCTACAACATTATAGATACCAACACAGTGCTCAACATCTGTATAGAGTTCCACCTCGATGCTCTACATCACATGGGGACCCAAAGTTAACTAGATCATTACTCATGGATTTCTCAGCCCACAGTGTGTGTGGCCCTTTTGCATCAATCATTAGTGAAGAAATTGTCTACAGACTTGCCTGCCATTCAATCTGATAGAGACATTTTCTCAGTTCTCTCTTGGTTTGTCAAGATTTGTGTTGAGTTGACAAAAATCCCAAACCAACCAAACCAAACCAATCCAACCAAACAAGATATACCATGGCCAATAAAGAGGAATATTTCTGAGGGCCTTTCAATATTCTCTGGCCAGACACTATCCATTGCATGTTCAATGGTGTAAACTAGAACTGTGATTTGAGTTTCCTGTGAGAAAAACGGCACCCCAAGATATTCTTACACAAGTTGAAATTCATTCTCTGGTTCATTTGCTGAGATTCTCAAGGGATATTGAAGTCATGACCCTGGTGAGACCAGGTACTGCTTGAGTTGTTATTAGACATAGCCATTTTTCTTGTAGTACATCCAGAATACAAAAGTTGCTGGATTGTGGAATTTTCCACTTGAATTCCAAACGAAAGCTAGAAAGTCTGGCACTGTGTAGCAGGGTGGCATTCTTTACACAGGTCACCCCCAAGAGTGTGGCAAGTGAATCTTTAGGGTTACACCTAAACTTCAATGGCAAGCCAAGGATATTGGAGATGCCCCAGATAGATAATTCTGCAGAGGAAAGACACAGATACCAAGTGGTCCAGCTTCACAGGAGGCCAAGTGGGATACAAACAGCAAGTCTCTAGGAGCTTAGCTGCCCAAGCCTGTTGGCGCTTAGATCATGATACCATATTCCATAGATATTGGACATGGGCCACATTGTGCTCCTTGCTGGGTTTTGTTCTTGGTGTGATAGTGTCCTTTCTCTCCATTTCTCCATTTATCCCCATTGATATGGTGATGTTTACTCTGTGTCACAGTTTGATGGGATTGTATAATTTTTATATTTTTATAGTAATCATGGCTGAAAATACATCCTGAGTCTCAGGAGAGTCTGAATTTATAATGTTGGTTCTGATAAAGCTTTTGGGGACTTTTGCAGTTGGAGTGGGTAGAGGACTGGGTAGATTTTTCATTGTGATAGAAACAGAAGTCATTTGATTATCAACTGTAAAATCCTGTGGTTTCAAGTGATGTTTTAGGGTGTCAGGATGGGAAGGGGTGGACTTTGTGACAGTTCATCTTGACTGTAAGTCTGATTAGGTTAAGAAACACGGAGGAGATTCATGAAGTATATCCTTCTATATGTGTATAAGGTCACCTCCAGAGATCAGCTGGTGATAATGGATGCAATAAATATATTAAACCATTGATGGACTCCATATGATAGTTTTGTTTTTGGGACTTGGGGCCTACTTGGCTGATATAGGTCAGTGGCAGTATGTTCCTTGGGGTCACAGCTTTCTCTAGCATCCTCTCTGTTTGATGATTTCATTCATTAGCTCTAGTGGTCAGAGGATTTAGAGCTTTTAATATAAGTCAGATCCTGTCACCTGAAAAAGTTAGGACTGGATCTTCTCACTCTTAATTAATATTCATATCTTTTATCTTGACAAAACTCAGCAGAAAGGACTTCTAGTACTGTGATGTTTGGTATATGCTTGGCCCAGGATGTGGCATGATTAGTTGTGGCTCTGTTGGAGTGGGTGTGTCATTGTGGGTGTGTGTTATAAGACCCTCATTCTAGCTGTGTGGAAGCCACTATTCTGCTAGCTGCCTTCAGATGAATTGTTATAATTATCAGCTCCTCCTGCACCATGCATGACTGCCTGGATCCTGCCATGCTCCTGCTTTGATGATAATGGACTGAACCTCTGAACCTGTAAACCCACAACCTAGTAAATATTATTCTTATAAGATTTACCTTTCTCATGGTGTCTGTTCACAGCAACAAAACCATAACTAAGACAACAACTCTGTTGAATCATACAGTAAAAGCCATCTCTGACTTTTTCTGCTTTATTTGAGATCTTAGAGGAAAGGCTTTCAGCTTTTCCTATGACATCAGCTGGGCCTCACTGAGTGTGGTGTTTATTATGTTGAGACACACTCCTTTTGGACCTATCCATTAAGATTCACTTTTGTTATTTTGAAAGGAATGAATATTCAGAAATATCACATTTTCCATATTTTTGGATGATTTTACTTGAATTTTGCTTTTTTGTCTGTGTATGTGTGACAATATGTGCGTCTGAATGAGGGTGTATGTGTGTGTCTACGTGTGTTGTATGTATGTGTATGCATTTGGGATGGGCAGAGATTGAAGTCCATTGTTGTTTTTCTCAATTTTTCCATAGCTTAGTTTTTAATTTAGAGCATCTCACTGAGCCTACAGCTCTCTCATTTAGTTATACTAATTGGCCCCCAAGTCTGGAAGTACTCTCTTGTCTCTGCTTTCTTTACCAGTATGTGCCATGCCTAGATTGATGTGAGATGCGGGGTATTTGAGTTCTGGGCCTCATGCTTGTGCAAATGGCACTTGAACAACTGAATGATCTCCTTCCTTTATTTTGTTCATTCATGAAATTCATGATCTCATTTCTTCTAGTGGTGAGGACTGAAGCTGAGGCTCATGTGTGCTAAAAACTCATACCACCCTCAGGCCTTCTTGAAATCTCTTGAGTGTGTTGGCAAGCTTACCATCTATGTTTTCAAGGAATGGGCTATGGATTTAGTGCTCACAATCTGACTGTGTGTACCTAGAGATTCTAAGCAGCCTGCTCATGTACTCTGAGCTCCCAAACTTGAGGTTTTTGGTGATCTTGCTGTTGGGGGAGTGTTGTCACTGTCTCACCACTAGGAGGCAAACCAAGCCCAGCTTTGTCCTAAATTCAAAGGTGGTGCTAAAAGGATCCAGAGGAGCACTTAAAGGGGAAGTTTGCCTTCAGAAGTCTCCACTGGCTCCATGTCAGATGCAGGCACCTTTTCTGATCATCAGCATGTGCTCAGACACTGTAGCACTCTTTCTAGCTGAGGTGTACCCATATCTCCCATACAATGGTTTGGGGTTGATTTCACGTTTTTTTCTTCAGTCATTACTGACTGGGATTGGGAGAGGGGGTGTAGTTAGCACTGTGTTAGAAAACACTGTCATTCCTAAGCCCACAGAGACCATGTAGCACTTGGGGGGAACAGGATATTTTTGTTGCAGGCTTCCTTTTCTTGAGATAAATTCATGGTTAAAAATAACATGGTCGTATACAGGTAAGGAGGCCAGGGTAGAACCCAACCAACAGTGGGCTACTGTTCTTCCCATCTTGCATGGGGATAGGTCAAGATGTTTCACAATGGTCTTTGTCTTGGGAAGAGACATCTATATTGCTCACACTGAATTCTAAGGCAACACCTTGAGGATTCTACTTTGTCCTAAGTCAGTAGCTGGGACTTTCGTAGGGGATGTGCTGTCTGAGGATGAGAGATGGATGATGGGATATATTGAAGCCAGTTACACCAGAGAAATAATGGATGAAGGAATCTGCACTATGTCACTGATTCCCTAAAGCCAGACTAAGGCTGCTGTTGCAGCAAATGAAACCAAAACCTGTCCCTTTTGGGGACAGTCTCTGTTGCCTCCAGGGTGGGGTTAGAGAGTCGGTATGAAAATGCTGGCCAGTGGGTGGTTTGTTTTAGCTCTGTCTAGTGTTGGATCTCAGTGAAGTGGGTCTGATATTCTATAAGGCTAAGTCACATGTTCACTTTCCTGTCTTATCTCCCAGTGGGTAGAGTCTTCTGTCATGGTGAGGTGGGGTAGAGATGGGAGAGATAGCCATTAGCCCTTGGCTAGTGTAGTTCTAGAGACTCAGTTCTGGGCCACTTGCTTAGGGGAAGAGGATGTGAGGTTCTGACTGGCACTAGGTGTCATAGTGAAACACCTGATACAAGAATTTAACTCTAAGATCTGCACCCAATTTGCTTTACTTTCTTGATTTAGCGAGATCTCTCTCTACCAATGTGGGGAGAGGTGATACAGGCAACTTTCCCTTTCTGCTTCTAGGGTATCTTAAAAAATACTAAACCAGGTATTCTAGTTTGGTGCCTAGTTCTCTCATTTCTCCTGAAGATGCTGTGGTGAATGAATAGGCTTTCCACAATGAGAACAGATGGAGGAAGATAGCGAATTATCTGGGACCTTCGTGAATGTCTACTGATCAACTGTAATGCTGTCAGGAGTAGTTAGTCCTATGAGGGGCAGGAGGAATAACACCACACTGTAGACCAAGACAAGGAAAAACCCAGATATACTTTAGATTTACAGAAGAAGCAATAGACCCTAACATAGAATGATAAACAAAGGCATAGGATGAGGGGCACAATTCTCCTGACCCAAGTAGGGCTGCAATCAATGAGACAAGGGCAATAGGCTGTTTCTGTCCAAAAAAAAAACAAGGTTTAAGACTCTATCTGCACCTGGTTGGTGGTGCCACATTAGATCCCAACACTTGGGAGGCAGAAAATCTCTGTGAGTTCCAGGACAACTTGCGTTATACTGAGAAACCTTGTTTCAGAGAGAGAGAAGGAGAGAGAGAGAGAGAGAGAGAGAGAGAGAGAGAGAGAGAGAGAGAGAGAGAGAGAGAGAGAGAGAGAGAATTAGCATCCCAGAAGCCTGTACTGGGGCAGTGGTCCCCAATATTTCCTAACTTGCTCACTGTTCCCAAGAAAGTGGATTATATTTGGAGTGGTGAAAGTCAAGCCTTTTGCCTTGGGCGACAACATCAAACATTTTAATATAACCATGCCCAAATATATCTTGGATGTGAATTTCTACTATGACAAGCAGTGTAGATCTAGGATGTTGATTGTTATCTTGTCACAGGATGTACTTGGGCAGAAAGTACTAACTGCTGAAGAGGTAATAAACCCACACATAAGGGCAGCTGCAGGCTAAATTCTGGAGTTCAAGTTTCAGGGTACAAATCCAAGGGATATGGAATGTAAGGTGGTGTTTTTTATTAAAGAACCGATTAATCCAAAATAATGGAATATAAATATACCAAAATTGTTGAAATGCCAGAAAATGATTCAATAGCCCAATGTTAAAGGCTATGACCATCCTCTAGGCATATTAGAACAAACTGAGGAAGAGAGGGTATCAGCTGAAAACATAGGTGAGTGTGTATATGGAGGTGCACTCTTTTAGTCTCAGCTCTCAGGAAGCAGAGGCAGATGGATCTCTGTGAATTCAAGTCCAGCCTGGTCTACAAAGCAAGTTCTAGGTCAGCCAGGGCTGCAAGGTGAGACACTGTCTTAACAAAACAAACTAAAGCAGCAGTAGCAGTAGTACCACCACCAAAAGCAGTAGCAGCAGCAGTAGCAGCAACACTTGGTGAGAATAATCAGAAACAAGAAAGAGAAGTTCAGCAAGGAAAATGAATCTAAAAACAAAAACCAAAAGCCCATACTACTCAAAATCAAACCCAAACTCAAATGGAAATGTTGAAGCTTAAAGAACACATTAAGTTAAATCTCAGCAGGAAGGGTGAGCAGCAGGCTACACCATGCAGAAGAGGAGCAGGAACTGAAGACAGGGTTAAGGATATATTATGTCCATTAAGCAATAAAGAAAAGACAGGTGGATATAACTGCAACTTTTGGGAGCTCTAGGCCACTATTAAGAGATCAAAACTCAGAATTGAAGAGTTTAACCTATTTACAAAGTGAAACAACAACAAAAAAATTGCCTGGAATTCTAAAATGCAGAAACACATGTTCTTTCAGCCATGCATTTAATAAAAAGAAACACAGGAAGTTTTGGTGTCTCTCATGTCAACCAAGATTGCTTTGTGACAATATTATTCCTTGAAAGTGACAGAGTAGAAAATAACCCCGTCAGTTAGACAGGTACAACTAAGGAATTCATGGTCACCCACGAGCACCACAGACTCCCAAGAGATCCTACATCTTAGAGGAAGAAAGATAGCTCCAAATACCAGAGTCCAGCAGGGAAGGATTTCACAAGAGGAATAGTTGAACAGATGGAAGCTAGTAAGAGTAATGTATTAAGTAAACCAGAAAGCTTGAAAGATTAGTGTGTGTGTGTTTGCGTGTGTGTGTGTGTGTGTGTGTGTGAGAGAGAGAGAGAGAGAGATAATGCATTAAAACCAACCAGTAAAATGATGACATCAAATTACAGTCTTCAGAATATACCCCTAAATAATAACCCAATACTAAACAGTCTTAACTTTCCTTTAGAAAGTCATGGAAGGGCAAGATAGAAACGCTGGTTGACTATAGGAAGCATTCCTCAATGCAAAAATATAGTCTAAGAGTGAAAGGATGAAGACAAAGGGTGAAGAAAGTGAAGGAGGCAGGAGCAGCCATATACATCTCCAAAAGAGGAGACTTAAATCAAAACTAGTCAGTAGAGACACAGACTCTGATTGCATATTAGTGAAGAGAGTGATCCAACAGGAAGACACAATGATCAGGAAAAAATAACAAAGAACAAAAACACCAACCCCCCCCCCAAAAAAAAAAAACAGTACTTGGGAAGCAGGAGGATATCAGCAGGAGTTGCAGGGGGTTGGGTACGGTGGGGGTGATGGAATAGGGAATGTAATGGAGGTGAATTTGATGAAACTATAATATGTACATTATAAAAATGATACAGGAAAACCCAATATGTAGTTAATATGTTAATAAAAAACTGAAAATAAGAGAATATAAAGATTGAATATACATATACACTAAATGTTGGCACATACGATATGTAAAGCCAGTAACTGGATATAAAATGATAGAGAAGTCCAGGAACAAAAATAGTGGCTGACTTCAATGCTCCACTCTCACCAATAAATATATTATCCAGACAATGTACTAACAAATAAACTTTAGAGTTAAACTAGCTCATAGATCAAAGAGACTTTACATATAGAGAATACTCCATGTAATAGCATACACATTCTTTTCTAAGAGAGATCACAATTTAGGTGACCCATGAAATCTCTGTGACACAATTGCTTAAGCAGTACCTCAAAATGACAATATCAGTTGACACACCAGTGTGAATGGGGAAAATCTAACAAGTTGAAACTCATGTGTGAGATCCTCTTACTATAAGAGGCCTGGGATACTCGCCTCTCCCACAGAGCTGAAGCCCTTGTATTGTGTTTGTGAACCATACTACAGGTAAGGGAAATAAACACCTGGGCATGAAAAAAATGAGGGAAGAATATGTTCTCTTCAGGGTAAATCCCCTGATAGATTATGCAATCCCAAATCATCAGGTCTAAACACATATCCAAACAAGCAACACTAAATTACCTCAGGATGTTGTATGTATGTGTGTGTGTGTATGTATGTATGTATGTATGTATTTATGTATGTATGTATGTATGTATGTATGTATGTATGTATGTGTATGCACATATGCATACATGTGTTAAAATAATAAAGAAGAGCTTATGAACTTTATGGAGGACCACATTGGAGGAGGACACGGGAGGAATTGGAGTGGGGAGAGGAGGGGTAGAAATGATGTACATGTAGTTCTCATGCTTTACATTCTCGAAAAATTAAATAACCCAATTCTTTACATATACAAATGAATTGCAATGATTTCTCTTGTCTTACAAGATCATAGTTGAATAAACCAAAAAAACCAATAGCAAAGAAAGTATGCAAACTTAAAAATATATGGAGATAGAAGTTTTCTTGGATAAAGAAACTAGGGAGGAAATAATTGATAACATCATCATATGGTCAGCCCTAAAATATACATACAAGTGACAGTACACGGACCAAACAGGTTGTACCTAGGAAAATATATGCATATATATCTCCTATGTATTTATATATATGATATGAATGCATGTATTCCATATACATAGATACATATATGCATAAAATAACAATTAGGGAAAAAAAGAAGGGTGGAGAGGGATATGTGGAAGGGTTTAGAGAGAGAAAATGAAACGAAGAAAGGTATTAAATCATAATCTCAAAATTAAAAATAATACTGGAAAAGTAAATGACAAAACATACTATTTTGAAAAAATCCTAGAATCATATAAAAATAAAAATAGCTTACATAAGTTTCACATACAGCAAAGGAAGTGCTAATCGGTAGTTTATAGCTAGGGGTGCTTTTGTTAAACAATCAGAGCAAACTAAAACAACTTAAGATGTACCTCCAAAGTCTTAGAAAACCAAGAACAAGACAAAACCTAGTGGATAGACAGAGGCAATAGAGATCAGGGCAAAGGTCAATGAAGTGGACACTAAAGAACAATACACTCAACCAATAAGATGAGCTGGTCCTCTGAGAAGCTAAACCAGCATTAGTACCATCAGACAAAAAAACCTAAAGTGACAGAGATAAGACCAAATAAAATTAGAGATGGAAGAGGGGACATAATGACAGAGGATTATTAGGGAATATTTTTGAAAAATATTTATCTGACAAATTGGAAAAATCTAGAAGAAATGGATACATTTCCAGACAATAATAAAAATGCACTAGTTTTGTATATAGCAGTAGGAAATCTCTTAGTTAAGGTTTTATTGCTCTGAACAGACACCATGACCAAGGCAACTCTCATAAGGACAACATTTAATTGGGGCTGGCCTACAGGTTCAGAGGTTCAGTCCATAATCAAGAAAAGAACATGGCAGCATCCCGGCAGGAATGGTACAAGAAGAGCTGAGAGTTCTATCTACATCTTGATCTGAAGGCCTAAGGAGAAGACTGGCCTCCAGACAGCTAAGATGAGGGTCTTAAAACCCACACCCAGAAAGACACACTTCCTCCAACAAGGCTACACCTTCTAATAGTGCTACTCCCTGGGCCAAGCATATACAAACCATCACAGGAAATATATTGAAGAATAAATCAGGGCAATAGTCATAGTCAATGACCCAGGAAGTTCCTAGGAATAAGTATAACCACAGTCAGAAAGAATGGAATAGTGAAATAGTTAGGATCAGAGGAAAGAAATCAAAGAAGACACTTAAAGCTTTGCAAAGATACCTGTCTGTGTATTGTATGCATCAGTAATGTGAAAATGGATTCAGGGCAGTTTCCACCAAAGTCCAATCACATTCTTGCACAAATAGAAACAAAAAACCTAAAATTCATAGAGAAGCACAAAAGGCCAGAAATGGCCACAGCAATCCTGAGCAAGAACAGTGCCAGAAGCATCACAATGCTGACCTGTACCAATGAACCAAGAGTGACACCAGCCCAAGAAATGGAAAATGGAGACCAGTGTCATAGATTAGAGGAATGCAGATACTTCTATCTAACCCTCAACAAAGGTAAGTAAGATAGCCTCTTCAGGAAAAAAAATTCTATTGAACAGGAAGTTCACAAGTAGAAGATTGAAACTACCCCCATCTCTCATGCCGCCCAAAATCAATTAAAATGATCATCCCAGGCCAAATGAATATCATTAAGACAATAAACAGGAATGGATGCTGGTGAGGACACAGTGAAAACAGATCCCTTCACTACTGAAGGGAATATAAATTATTGAAGCCAGTAAGGCAATCAATGTGGCTATCATTCAAAAAGTAGGGCTAAAGTTGCCATAGGCTTCACATAGGCTGCTTTTGTGAGTACAGCTCAAGAAATCAAAATCAGTATACAATAGAGATAATAATAGCTATTATAGTTATAATTATGTTTATTATGGTCTTATTCACAATAGTCAAATTATGTAAGCTACCTACATGCTCATAGAAGAATGTGTGGATAAAGGGAACACACACACACACACACACACACACATTTTTATTCAGCTATAGAGGAAGTAATGAGTGGCTGTAATATGGCTCATTGTATCAAGTTCTTTGGTTCAGATCCACAGTTCCCTTGTACAAAGCCATGGAGATGGTTCAGTGGGTAATGCACTTGTCCTGTAAACATGAGAAGTGGAGTTCAGATCTCAAGGACCTACTTCTATGCTGGGTAGCTAAATCAGCCCCCTGTAATCGAAGCACTTGGGAGGTAGAAACAAGCGATACTGGCAGATTTTATGTCAACTTAACACAAGCTGAAAGGAGGTAACCTCAAAAATGCCTCCATTCAGTTGTAGGGCCTTTTCTTAATTAATGACTGATGGGGTGTGGGCCTGGCTCATTGTTGTAGTACCATTCTTGGGCTGGCGGTCCTGGGTTCCATAAGAAATCAAGCCAAGCAATCCATGAGAAGCAAGGCAGTAAGCAGCATCTCTCCATGGCCTTTGCATTGGCTCCTGCCTCCAGGTCCCTGCTCTGCTTGAGTTCCTGTCCTTACTGTTTCCGATGAAGAACTGTTATATGGAACTGAGAGCAAAATAAACCATTTTCTACTCAAGTTGCTCTTCCCTAACCAAGTCATTTTTGGTCATGGTTTCATCACAGCAATAGTCACTCTAACTAATACAGAGATTCTCCAGAGGGAGCTGGCAAGACAGATTAGCTGGAATTGGCCTAGCTCTAGGATTAGTGAAAGACCCTGACCCATTCAATAAAGTGTGTGTGGGGAGTGTGATCAAGGAAGATACCGTATTTCTACTTCTACCTTATACTCACACGTGCATAAGCAATGGAATTATTTCAGATTGAGGAACATTGAGGGAGTTGGAGAACTGAAAAAAAATCGCACACGACAATACAATTTGGAATTATTTAGGGGATGGTGCAGAAGAGCAAGAGGAGGGAGGGAAAAGAGGATGGTGAAGGTATGAATCCCATCCAGGTACTGCATTTACATATGAAACATCATTAGATAATCAGTTATTTTGTATGATTAATATATCCTGATGAAAAAGACAGCTGTTCAAATTTGTGTCTTAATGAGGAGATGATTGCTTATTCAGCTGCTGTGTTGTTTCCATATCTTAATTAAATTCTTGTCTTCATATCCTTGAACTTTATTCACAGTTTTAAGGAGGATTGGACTGGTCTGGATTTTCTATCATTACTCTCCCAGTTTTAAAATCTATGCTGTTGTTGCTTTGTTAGTGTCTTCTAGAGAACTCACAATCTCTTGTGATTTATTAAGCTCTGCCTTTTTTTTTCTTTATGGTTGAATATTCGTGGAGACACATTTCTTTTTCATTTTTTCTTTGGCAGGAACACACCTCCTCCCTGCTTGGTTTGTAATTTGTGATGCCAAATGGGGAGCTACTGCTGGCTCTAAGCAGTCAGAGCATGCTCTCTGTTTCTCTAAATAGCTGGGCAATTCCCTTTGCTCTGATTTTGGGTTGGGTAGCTGACTGGGCTCTGTTGTTTAGCAAGAGCACTGCCTCACATCTGCAAATTGACAGAGTAAGAGGATTTGTACTGAAGTTACCTCAGGTCTGCTGGAACACTGTGTGCATTCTCTGGTCATAAGGTTCTGTGATTTGAGTTCATCTGTTGAGCAGGTCAGCAGCAAAGGATTTAGTGGTAGAGAAATCAGGATGGAGTCAGATGAATATTAGCTAGCAGCTTCTAACCACTCACTGTCCAGCCTGTCTGCACCAAACTCACCAAAAGGGAGTTTGGATGATGTTCATCTTTTCCTCTCATGGTCCTCATGTCAACTTGAATATACTACCTCAGTATGGATTTATGTGGATATAAGTACACAAAAGATGTAACAATAGATTCAGAAGTAAATTGTAAATAGACTCTTACCTTTCTCCCATTCCTCTTGCTGGATGTAGCTCGCTGGCTTATATAGAAGGAAAGACACAGTCACTATAGGATATTTCTATGCTCTGAAGCAGTGCATTTAAAAGTTGAAAAGGAAGTAAAGTTTATCAGTACCCCAGACAGCCCTGTGGTTTCCGGCTCAGAATCCTATTGGCAAGTGGGAGTGTAGGGTCTGCTAAATAATGTACTTCCTGAGACATTTCTTAATCCCTGGTTTTGCTATGATTTTATCTCTCAACTTGTATTCATCACAACTCCACGGTGTCCTTCCTATAAGTGATTTTTGCTTGGAGTTTCCTGCCACCTTGACAATAATGCCAAGCAAAGTGAACAGCATTGTCAAGTGCTCAGTAGGGATGGAACAAAGTCTCTACCTGTGCTTCATACTCCCCATGGCTTGACTTCTCCTTCTGTCTGCTAAAGCATCAATTTGGACACATTCCCAGTTTCTTCCAAATATCAGAATTACATAAAACTAAATGCAAATATATTTCAAAATATTGTTCTTTGGATTCAATTACATGTTAAAGTATTTATTCCTTAATATCTTAATAGCTGAGCTCATAATTTTGATCAGCAAACATTCATTTTTATTTTAGAATTTGTCTCTGTCAACAATTACACAATCCAACTCCATGGGATGTAAAACTGTTATATGTATAGTAGATATACTGAGGAATGACTAAAAGATCTGTCTGTTGTCCGTCTGTCTGTCCATCCATCCATCCATCATCCATCCATCCATCCATCCATCCATCCATCTATCCACCACCACCCCACACCTTTATTTCTGAGGAGCTCCTGACAAACCTACTTGTCATCAGGATCTGCCAGACCATCAGGGGCTGTAGAAACCACTACTACCCCTCAGAATCCACTTTCCTTTTCTGGCACATAGTGGCTCTCAAAATCTTAATCCAGAAAAAGTATGTAATTCTTTAGTTTCTCTTGACGTCCCAGGACACCTTGTAACCAGTTGGATGTGAGCAGAGAGAGCTCAGTAAGCTCTTGGATCATGAGATTAATGGTAGCATAGCCTTATGCAATGGTTAGTTTTGGCTGCCAACGTGACAGGAATCAGAGTCACTTGGGAGACAAGCCAGTGAGATTTTTTAGATTAGGTTAACTGTAGTAGAAAGATCTCTTCTATGGGGACTCCACCCGATAACTGGCATGGTGGTTTGAATGAGAATGTCTCCTATTTGAACACTTGGTCCGTGCTTGGTGGCATTGTGTGAGAATGCTTAGGGGGTGTGGCTTTGTTGGCAGAAGTACATCAGGGATGACATTTGAATTTAAAACTCTTGTCATTCCCAGTTTGTTCTCTGCTGGAGGATGTGACTTCTCATCCTGCTCCAGCTACCCAGCCTCCTGCCATCCTGGATGAATGCACTTGTAGCCCTCTGGAACCTTAAGTCCAAATAACCTCCCTTAAATTTCCATCGTTGCAGCGGAATCGCCCTACACCCGAAAGGGCCCACACAGGATTCCTCATGGGATCCTAAGACCTCTGGTGAGTGGAATACAGCGTCTGCCCCAATCCAATCAGGCGGAACCTGAGACTGCGGGAAATAGGGAAAGAGACTACCCGGGCCTGACCTGGGGCACAAGTCCCTTCCACTCCACTCGAGCACGGGAGTGCCTTGCCAGCTGAGTTGCCTGACACGCGCAAGGGTGCACACAGGATTCCCCACGGGATCCTAAGACCTCTAGTGAGTGGAACACAACTTCTGCCAGGAGGCAGGTTCAAACACCAGATATCTGGGTACCTTCCCTGCAAGAAGAGAGCTTGCCTGCAGAGAATACTCTGCCCACTGAAACTAAGGAGAGAGCTAGCGATCCAGGTTTGCTTATAGAGGCTAACAGTCACCTGAAGAACAAGCTCTTACCAGAGACAACTATAACAGCTAGCTTCAGAGATTACCAGACGGCGAAAGGCAAACGTAAGAATCCTACTAACAGAAATCAAGACCACTCACCATCATCAGAACGCAGCACTCCCACCCCAACTAGTCCTGGGCACCCCAACACAACCGAAAATCTAGACCCAGATTTAAAAACATTTCTCATGATGATGATAGAGGACATCAAGAAGGACTTTCACAAGTCACTTAAAGAATTACAGGAGAGCACTGCTAAAGAGTTACAGGCCCTTAAAGAAAAGCAGGAAAACACAACCAAACAGGTAGAAGTCCTTAAAGAAAAACAGGAAAACACATCCAAACAGGTGATGGAAATGAACAAAACCATACTAGAACTAAAAAGGGAAGTAGACACAATAAAGAAAACCCAAAGCGAGGCAACGCTGGAGATAGAAACCCTAGGAAAGAGATCTGGAACCATAGATGCGAGCATCAGCAACAGAATACAAGAAATGGAAGAGAGAATCTCAGGTGCAGAAGATTCCATAAAGAACATCGACACAACAGTCAAAGAAAATACAAAATGCAAAAGGATCCTAACTCAAAACATCCAGGAAATTCAGGACACAATGAGAAGACCAAACCTACGGATAATAGGAGTTGATGAGAATGAAGATTTTCAACTGAAAGGGCCAGGTAATATCTTCAACAAAATAATTGAAGAAAACTTTCCAAAGATAAAGAAAGAGATGCCCATGATCATACAAGAAGCCTACAGAACTCCAAATAGACTGGACCAGAAAAGAAATTTCTCCTGACACATAATAATCAGAACAAAAAATGCACTAAATAAAGATAGAATATTAAAAGCAGTAAGGGAGAAAGGTCAATTCACATATAAAGGAAGGCCTATCAGAATTATACCAGACTTTTCACCAGAGACTATGAAAGCCAGAGGAGCCTGGACAGATGCTATACAGACACTAAGAGAACACAAATGCCAGCCCAGGCTACTATAACCGGGCAAACTCTCAATTACCATAGATGGAGAAACCAAAGTATTCCATGACAAAACCAAATTCACACAATATCTTTCCACGAATCCAGCCCTTCAAAGGATAATAACAGAAAAGAAGCAATACAAGGACGAAAATCACGCCCTAGAACAAGCAAGAAAGTAATCCCTCAACAAACCAAAAAGAAGACAGCCACAAGAACAGAATGCCAACTCTAACAACAAAAATAAAAGGAAGCAACAATTACTTTTCCTTAATATCTCTTAATATCAATGGACTCAATTCCCCAATAAAAAGACATAGACTAACAGACTGGCTACACAAACAGGACCCAACATTCTGCTGCTTACAGGAAACCCATCTCAGGGAAAAAGACAGACACTACCTCAGAGTGAAAAGCTGGAAAACAATTTTCCAAGCAAATGGTCTGAAGAAACGAGCTGGAGTAGCCATTCTAATATGGAATAAAATCAACTTCCAACCCAAAGTTATCAAAAATGACAAGGAGGGACACTTCATACTCATCAAAGGTAAAATCCTCCAAGAGGAACTCTCAATTCTGAGTATCTACGCTCCAAATGCAAGGGCAGCCACATTCATTAAAGACACTTTAGTAAAGCTCAAAGCACACATTGCACCTCACACAATAATAGTGGGAGACTTCAACACACCACTTTCATCAATGGACAGATCGTGGAAACAGAAACTAAACAGGGACACAGTGAAACTAACAAAAGTTATGAAACAAATGGACCTGACAGATATCTACAGAACATTTTATCCTAAAACAAAAGGATATACCTTCTTCTCAGCACCTCATGGGACCTACTCCAAAATTGACCATATTGGTCACAAAACAGGCCTCAACAGATACAAAAGTATTGAAATTGTCCCATGTATCCTATCAGACCACCATGGCCTAAGACTGATCTTCAACAATAGCATAAATAATGGAAAGCCAACATTCACGTGGAAACTGAACAACACTCTTCTCAATGATACCTTGGTCAAGGAAGGAATAAAGAAAGAAATTAAAGACTTTTTAGAGTTTAATGAAAATGAAGCTACAACGTACCAAAACCTATGGGACACAATGAAAGCATTTCTAAGAGGGAAACTCATAGCTCTGAGTGCCTCCAAGAAGAAACGGGAGAGAGCACATACTAGCAGCTTGACAACACATCTAAAAGCTCTAGAAAAAAAGGAAGTAAATTCACCAAAGAGGAGTAGACGGCAGGAAATAATCAAACTCAGGGGTGAAATCAACCAAGTGGAAACAAGAAGAACTATTCAAAGAATTAACCAAACTCGGAGTTGGTTCTTTGAGAAAATCAACAAGACAGATAAACCCTTAGCTAGACTCACTAGAGGGCACAGGGACAAAATCCTAATTAACAAAATCAGAAATGAAAAGGGAGACATAGCAACAGATCCTGAAGAAATCCAAAACACCATCAGATCCTTCTACAAAAGGCTATACTCAACAAAACTGGAAAACCTGGACAAAATGGACAAATTTCTGGACAGATACCAGGTACCAAAGCTGAATCATGATCAAGTTGACCATCTAAACAGTCCCATATCCCCTAAAGAAATAGAAGCAGTTATTAATAGTCTCCCAGCCAAAAAAAACCCAGGACCAGACAGGTTTAGTGCAGAGTTCTATCAGACCATCAAAGAAGATCTAATTCCAGTTCTGCACAAATTATTTCACAAAATAGAAGTAGAAGGTACACTACCCAACTCATTTTATGAAGCCACAATTACTCTGATACCTAAACCACAGAAAGATCCAACAAAGATAGAGAACTTCAGACCAATTTCACTTATGAATATCGATGCAAAAATCCTCAATAAAATTCTTGCCAACTGAATCCAAGAACACATTAAAGCAATCATCCATCCTGACCAAGTAGGTTTTATTCCAGGGATGGTTTAATATACGAAAACCCATCAATGTAATCCATTATATAAACAAACTCAAAGACAAAAACCACATGATCATCTCCTTAGATGCAGAAATAGCATTTGACAAGATCCAACACCCATTCATGATAAAAGTCTTGGAAAGATCAGGAATTCAAGACCCATACCTAAACATGATAAAAGCAATCTACAGCAAACCAGTAGCCAACATCAAAGTAAATTGAGAGAAGCTGGAAGCAATCCCACTAAAATCAGGGACTAGACAAGGCTGCCCACTTTCTCCCTACCTTATCAACATAGTACTTGAAGTATTAGCCAGAGCAATTCGACAACAAAAGGAGATCAAGGGGATACAAATTGGAAAAGAGGAAGTCAAAATATCACTTTTTGCAGATGATATGATAGTATATATGAGTGACCCTAAAAATTCCACCAAAGAACTCATAAACCTAATAAACAGCTTCGGTGAAGTAGCTGGATATAAAATAAACTGAAAGAAGTCATTGGCCTTTCTCTACACAAAGAATAAACAGGCTGAGAAAGAAATTAGGGAAACGACACCCTTCTCAATAGTCACAAATAATATAAAATATCTTGGCATGACTCTAACTAAGGAAGTGAAAGATCTGTATGATAAAAACTTCAAGTCTCTGAAGAAAGAAATTAAAGAAGATCTCAGAAGATGGAAAGATTTCCCATGCTCATGGATTGGCAGGATCAACATTGTAAAAATGGCTATCTTGCCAAAAGCAATCTACAGATTCAATGCAATTCCTATCAAAATTCCAACTCAATTCTTCAACGAATTAGAAGGAGCAATTTGCAAATTCATCTGGAATAACAAAAAACCTAGGATAGCAAAAACTCTTCTCAAGGAAAAAAGAACCTCTGGTGGATTCACCATGCCTGACCTAAAGCTTTACTACAGAGCAATTGTGATAAAAACTGCATGGTACTGGTATAGAGACAGACAAGTAGACCAATGGAATAGAATTGAAGACCCAGAAGTGAACCCACACATCTATGGTCACTTGATCTTCGACAAGGGAGCTAAAACCATCCAGTGGAAGAAAGACAGCATTTTCAACAATTGGTGCTGGCACAACTGGTTGTTGTCATGTAGAAGGATGTGAATCGATCCATACTTATCTCCTTGTACTAAGGTCAAATCTAAGTGGATTAAGGAACTTCACATAAAACCAGAGACACTGAAACTTATAGAGGAGAAAGTGGGGAAAAGTCTTGAAGATATGGGCACAGGGGAAAAATTTCTGAACAGAACAGCAATGGCTTGTGCTGTAAGATCAAGAATTGACAAATGGGACCTAATGAAACTCCAAAGTTTCTGCAAGGCAAAAGACACAGTCAATAAGACAAAAAGACCTCCAACAGATTTGGAAAGGATCTTTACTTATCCTAAATCAGATAGGGGACTAATATCCAACATATATAAAGAACTCAAGAAGGTGGTCTTCAGAAAATCAAATAACCCCATTAAAAAATGGGGCTCAGAACTGAACAAAGAATTCTCACCTGAGGAATACCGAATGGCAGAGAAGCACCTGAAAAAATGTTCAACATCCTTAATCATCAGGGAAATGCAAATCAAAACAACCCTGAGATTCCACCTCACACCAATCAGAATGGCTAAGATCAAAAATTCAGGTGACAGCAGATGCTGGTGTGGATGTGGAGAAAGAGGAACACTCCTCCATTGTTGGTGGAATTGCAGGCTTGTACAACCACTCTGGAAATCAGTCTGGCGGTTCCTCAGAAAATTGGACATAGTACTACCGGAGGATCCTGCAATACCTCTCCTGGGCATATATCCAGAAGATGCCCCAACTGGTAAGAAGGACACATGCTCCACTATGTTCATAGCAGCCTTATTTATAATAGCCAGAAGCTGGAAAGAACCCAGATGCCCCTCAACAGAGGAATGGATACAGAAAATGTGGTACATCTACACAATGGAGTACTACTCAGCTATTAAAAAGAATGTATTTATGAAATTCCTAGCCAAATGGATGGACCTGGAGGGCATCATCCTGAGTGAGGTAACACATTCACAAAGGAACTCACACAATATGTACTCACTGATAAGTGCTTATTAGCCCAAAATCTAGGATACCCAAGATATAAGATACAATTTGCTAAACACATGAAACTCAAGAAAAATGAAGACTGAAGTGTGGACACTATGCCCCTCCTTAGAAGTCGGAACAAAACACCCTTGGAAGGAGATACAGAGACAAAGTCTGGAGCTGAGACGAAAGTATGGACCATGCAGAGACTGCCATATCCAGGGATCCACCCCATAATCAGCATCCAAACGCTGACACCACTGCATACACTAGCAAGATTTTATTGAAAGGACCGAGATGTAGCTGTCTCTTGTGAGATTATGCTGGGGCCTAGCCAACATGGAAGATGGGAGCGGATACTCACAGTCAGCTGGTGGATGGATCACAGGGCTCCCAATGGAGGAGCTAGAGAAAGTACCCAAGGAGCTAAAGGGATCTGCAACCCTATAGGTGGAACAACATTATGAACTAAGCAGTACCCAGGAGCTCTTGACTCTAGCTGCATAGGTTTCAAAAGATGGCCTAGTCGGCCATCACTGGAAAGAGAGGCCCAATGGACATGCAAACTTTATATGCCCCAGTACAGGAGAAGGCCAGGGCCAAAAAGGGGGAGTGGGTGGGTAGGGGAGTGGGGGTGGGTGGGTAGGGGGGACTTTTGGTATAGCATTGGAAATGTAAATGAGCTAAATACCTAATAAAAAACGAAAAAAAATTTCCATTGTTGCAAGAATATCACAGCAGGAGAAAAGGGTGTAATACAGCCCGGCTTCCAGACTGGATAAATTGGAGAAGGCAGGCTGTGCATAGTGATTCTCCAGTCTCTGCTTCCTTCTGCAGGTGTCTGCGGCTCATGTCTTCCCTGCTGTCATGGACTGCATCCCCAAACTCTGAGACCAAATAAACTCTTCTTAAAGTTGCTTTGTCAGCTTGATGTTACAGCAACAAGGCAAAAAACTAACCTATCTCCTTTCCTGCTTTCCTTTTCTATGATAGACTGTTGATATTCCTGGGAGTTCACCATTTTTATAATGCAATCAATAAATAATGTTTTCACTTCTGTTTCATATTTTAATAGAGATACCCCCAGCAGTGCTTCCTAGGTTCAAACAAAGTTGAAGACAGTTTTGGGGGCACATCCCTGTGGTAGAATACTGTGCACAATGTGAAACCCTGAGTTTCAGTCTCAGCACTGAATGGAAAAGAAAAAAAAAAAAAAACAATAAGCACAAAGCAATAAAGCAAGCATTTATCTATTTCTGTTTTGTGAGTAATAAAATGTCATTATTCAGCACACACTGAGTCTTATTTTCTTTCCCCCTCATTTTTATTAGTTCTTGGAAAATTTGCACAATGTGTTTTCATCACAGTCACTGTATTTGCTTCCCTACTCAATTTTATGTCCTGCCTTTAAAAAACCGGCTGTATTAGTTAGGACTCTTTATAGCAAAAGAGCTGATAGAATGAATGTACATTAGATTTATTGGATTGGCTCACAGATGTGGCCCATGAGTGTCTCAGTGGATGTTCCAACTCGGAAAAGTCAAGAACCTGGTGGCTGTTCAGAGGTGGATGTCTCTACAGTTCCAGTCTGGTGCTGAAGGCCTGGTGGGTTTTTGGAGAGTTGCTGGTTTTCAGTCTATGTTGGAGTTATGAAAAAAAATGTTCTAATATTGATGAAGAAATTCCACAACAACAGGATAGATGAACTTGCTATTAAGGGCAAAGGCCAACAGGCACAAAGCAGAGGGTGCTGTCCACATTTCATATCCTTTTTACCTGGGATTCCAGCAGAAGATGCTGTCAATGCTTGGGGGTGTCTTTATGTTCCCTCACAGGAGTGTCCAGCAGCTTGCGCCTTAGTTCATTCTAGATGCAGTCAAGTCTGCAGCCACACCCACCAAGTACAATTTATCCTTCCTACACACTCTACACCACCTGGAGACTTCTTCCCCTAAAGCATCTACACAAGGAAACAGCGCTTCATTGTTTTTAACTGTAAGGTGCTTGCTCAATAGCTGATCATGGCTTTCATTTCAATATACTGATTGCTGTAAACCATGCCCTTTGGGAATATTACTTGGTTATTCCAGTTTGGGCTGCTCGTTTCCTCCTGGCACCTTTTGGGATTCAGGGTAAGTAAAAAGCTTTGAAAAGCATGATAGACAAGGAGGTGAGGGTAACAGCCTCTCAGTTTGAGAAGCAATGTCTGCCCTTTCTCAGTGTTCCTGAGGTGACTCTTAAGAGGCAGTGCTCTCCATAGGATGGCAGAATCAAAGGGAGGATGTGTGAAGCAGAGTCTGGTGGGGAAAATATCTGACTGACCCCATTTGAAACTCTTACAACAGGGACACCAAACATTTGATTGCTAGAAGGAAGTTTGTACCCTGCAGATGTCTTCCCCCTTTGTTTTTTTCTAGAAAAGCAGAAGGTAAAAATTTAACATTGAGGGTTGAGTATAAAGACTTTTTAGCCAAGGTGGCTGTCTGGCCTGCAGTGGTGTGTCACCTTCTCCTGCACTGCCTGCCACTCTAGCAATGCTGCCCTCTGCCCACTGTGTCACTTCTGCCTCTGCTGCCTGCTGCCTGCTCTGGCAGCACTGCTGCCTCATTCCCTGGCCTGCCACCTCATTTGCAGGCCTGCCACCCTGCAAAAAACAGGGTCCTGGTCATGGTTGGTCACTGGACATGGAACACACTCTCATGTGGGGCTGTGGTGGGGAGGGAGGAACAGAGCTCAGAGCAGCAGTGCCATTGCAGGTGTTGCTGCTGGGCAGAGTTCTGACCATTTGCATAGACACAGATCAAAGCCAAGAACAAGGGAGGAGGGGCTACAGAGCCTGGAGAACCTGCTGCTGTGCTGCTGCTGCAGCTGAAACCTGTGAGAGAGAAGGGGAGCAGTGAGGAAGCTGGCCAGCAATACTGTGGAGAGAGAGGGAGAGGGATAGAGAGAGAGAGAGAGCCTAATTTTTAAAATAGATCAGTTAAGGTCTTGGTAAACTTGAAGTTCTGGTGTAGGTCTCTGTGTGCGAATAGTCTTCTTTAGCTCTCTGTGTGCAAAGTGTCTTCTTTAGCTGGTTCTGTCTCCTGTGGATGGTACAGCCATCGTCTGCTACTTCTACTGGTCCATCTGTGGTCTACTGAGGGTGAAGGAGAAAGAGGGGGAGGGAAGAAGCCTGTGTCCAGCCAGAGCTCCTGTGATCTGGGCTGGCAGACACTGGAGGGCTGCCAGACACTTTTCACTAGGCCCTGGGTGGCCATCTAAGCCCCTGATCCCACTTGACAGGGGGTGGACAAGGGGCAGCCCTGGATACCAGGGGACCTGGGGCAATACCCTCGGCCCCAGGAATATGGGGAAGAAGGCAGAGGGTCCAAGGCTGGAGCACAGGAAGGCCTTCCATTGGGAGATTAGAAATGACTTATTAGGAGAAAGCCTATCCCATTATCCAAGCACAGTGAGCCCTGATGAACAGAGATAGTCTATGGTTTTAGAGCTTTATTATAGAAAGACAGGGGGAAAGAGAAAAGATAGAAAGAGAGAGAGACCAGCCATGGCCAAGAGGAGAGAAGGGTGAAACGGGGGGAGAGAGAGAGAGAGAGAGAGAGAGAGAGAGAGAGAGAGAGAGAGAGAGAGAGAGAGAGAAGAAGAAGAAGAAGGCTAGAGAGTAAGAAAGATAGAGTAAGAGGGAAAGAGAGTAAGAATGAGAGAAGGGGATGAGGAGAGGAGAGAGTGAGGTGGGCCCAAGCAGCCTCTCTTTTGGTGGGCTGTTATCTTGGTGTTGCTAGGTAATTGGGAGGAGTTTAACCTGAAAGTCAGAAGCTTGGGACATTGTCTACATGACTACTAGCCACACATCTCCTGTGTCGGCTTTGGGAGCAATAACTTTGACAGAAGTCTTGAGTCCAGGAGACATGAGGGAACGCCTACCTTTCCATGTAGGTGAGAATTGACACCACTGTGTTTCACCAGGTTTCACCTGAGCTTGATTGGAGTTTAGCCTGTCTGTACATAGCCCATTGCCCCACAGAGGAGAATATACTGACTGCAAAGATATTATCTATGAACTGGGTATTTTATGTTGTCATACAAAGTTTCAAAATGTGTGTGTATGTAGGTATGTATGTGTGTAGGTGTATATGTGTATGGTATGTGGTATGTGGTGTTTGAGTGTAGGTGTGTATGTTCTGTAGTGTACATATAGAGAGTAGAGAATAGCTCTTGGGCAGTCAGTTATATCATGCCTTGTTATGAGGATCCAGCTCAGGTTCTCAGGCCTACACAGACCAGTTCTCTGGATATCACACAGTCACCTTTGTGAATCCAAGATAGGGCTCCTGAATTCTTAGCTTCTCTGAAGTAGCTTCCAACCACCTCATTTGTTCTGATTTGACTTTTCACTTTGTTTTTAGAGATTTTATTTTCTTCACAATTTTGACTACCAATTCTGGTGTAAGGAGAACTATGTCTCTGTTTTCCCCATTCACATTTAATCATTATATAGAAGTGGTAGGCCATAAGGGATGATTAAATAAAACAACAAACAAATAAAAAACAAACAAAACCAATAGACATTGTACTGGATGTGTTTAACCCTAGCACTCAGGAGGCAGTGGCAGGTGGATCTTTGAGTTTGAGGCCAAAAACTAGGGAGTTAGTACAGTATGGCAGAATGGGACTTTTGGGGAAGTAGGGTTCAGAGAGTATGGTTTTGAGGGCTTACATTTCTCTGCCTTTTAAAAAATAACCTCTTTTCTGTTTTCCAAAACAGTGAAGAGCAGCCTCTATGATATATTTCCACTTCCATGCTCTTCTATACAAACCCATGAGTCCAAGTGACTATGGACTGAACCCTCTGAAACCATAAGTAAAGGAATCTTTCTTCTCCCAAGTTATTTCTGTTAGGTATTTTGATTTTGCTATGAAAAAGCAATAAGTACAGATAATTTACATATGCTAGTGGTTCTATGAGTCTATAAATATAAAAAAATACTGGAGAATTACCCAGGAAAGTCATATCCATATACAGAAGCAAATTTGTGCAGAGATCTGAGTAGCACCAGACAAATTTAGTGTCCCGGATCTGATAAAACATTCATTGCAACATCTCTTTCTTGGTTTAGGCTGAATGATATGTGCAGAGAGAATTCCTACACTGTACAAGTTTTGTCATTAGTTTTTAATAAAATGGAAATAAAGCAATGTGGAAATGTTAGTTTATTGTACAGACTGACTCCAAGATTGGGGCTAGGATATGCTAAGGAGAAGTGTGTGAGGCAGGGACAACTGCAAGAAGGCAATGCATTCATGCATTCATTGTATCCTTCCTTCTGTGACCGCTTTCATGTATGGCAGTGACTTCTTAAGATTATTCTGGTGCTGAGAACTCCTTATTGTACAGTGACACCATAGACATTGTTATCTTCAGTGTGCTTGTCTTTTCACACTTGTAAAACAGACACTGCACTTCCATTAATATGAAATCACCAGACATACTAGTATTAATAGTGTAAATGACTATATTACTATTATATATTATATTTATATTTACTGCACAATCCTTTTTATTGTTATTTTAGGAAATGCTTCTATATCTAATAACAAAAATTTTAGTGTGAACGTGTTTGTAGGTATACAGATAACACTCAAATGTATTGTTTAGAAAGTTTCCTGATTGTATCATTTTTTCTTTTTATTGATATAATCTTGTTTTGTTCATTATGGCCCAATGATTAATAGGCTATACTAAACAGGCAGCATATAGCCTGCTACACAGGATACTATGTCTATAATTGTATAAATATACTTTAGGATGTTTATATCCTGAGGAAATCAACTTTAAGGACACCAACCCAGCATGTATCACAATTGTTGAAACTTAGATGATTATATAATAAACATTCACTTGCCTACCACTAAAACAAAGCATATTGAAATTTTTGCTATGTATCCTAGCATTTGAACTAGAGAGAGAGATCTCTAGAATCTCTATAGATCAGGGAAAGAACTAAATAACCATTTACTAGTTTTTAAGGCCAAAAAGCATAGTTGAATAGCCAGAATGTAGGCCAACTTGTCATTATGCCAAAGGCAAATATCATTTGAAGTCTTTGTTAAATGCAGTTCTTGGACTGTTCTTATGCTTGTAGAGTATGTCTCTAATGTAGTTGTTTTCCTTCAAATCACAGAGTTCAGTGATGGTCATATATTTCAGAATTCACTTTTTTAGAACCACGCTTCTACTTGCAGCAATTTCCTAATAATAGAATATGTGACTTAATTTTCTGGGGAGAAAAGAGAGGGATCTTTTTTAATACCTCCATGCATAAAATGCTTATAATTTACAGGTTTATGCTTTTGGTAGCATTTCTTTTTCTTTGCACTGAAAATTGCAAGAAAAGCCCTTCATAAATACTGGGAAGGAAGTTGAGAAATTTACTGATAATGTCCAAAGGGTTAGAGGCATTCTTATTTCTGAGGACAGTATCTTAAAAAATTAAGCAAAGCCATCTACAATCATCTATGTGGAGGTATTGCAAAATTAGAGGTATTTCCAGAAACAAGTCAGGCTGCCAGATGACTTCAGCTACCTGTATGTGATTGGACCAGAGGTTCTTTATTATCCTTTCTGCCTAGCTTCCTGATATCTCCAGATTTTCTGTTTTATTTTCAATTATTTATTAGATATTTTCTTCATTTACATTTCAGATGCTATACAAAAAGTCCACTATACCCTCCTCCCACACTGCTCCCCTACCCACCCACTCCTGCTTCTTGGCCGTGGCTTCCCCTTGTTCTGGGGTATATAATGTTTGCAAGACCAAGGTGCCTCTCTTCCCAATGTTGGCCAACTAGACCATCTTCTGCTACATATGCAGCTAGAGACAGGAGCTCTGGGGGTACTGGTTAGTTCATATTGTTGTTCCTCCTATAGGGTTGCAGACCCCTTCAGATCCTTGGGTACTTTCTCTAGCTCCTCCATTGGGGGCCTTGTGTTCCATTCAATAGAAGACTATGAGCAGCCACTTCTGTATTTGCCAGGCATTGGAATAACCTTACAAGACACAGCTATATCAGGCTCCTGTCAGCAAAATCTTGATGTCATATGCAATAGTGTCTGTGTTTGGTGGCTGATTATGGGATAAATCCACGGTTGGGGCAATCTCTGGATGGTCCATCCTTTCATCTCAGTGCCAAACTTTGTCTTTATATCCCCTTCCATTGGTATTTTGTTCCCTATTCTAAGGAGGAATGAAATATTCACACTTTGGTTTCCTTCTTCTTGATTTTCTTGTGTTTTGCAAATTGATTCTTGGGTATTCTATGTTTCTGGGCTAATATTCACTTAATAGTGAGTGCATATCAAGTGAATTCTTCTGTGACTCGGTTACCTCACTCAGGATGATATCTTCCAGATCCACCCATTTGCATAAGAATTTCATAAATTCATTGTTTTTAATAGCTGAGTAGTATTCCATTGTGTAAATGTACTACATTTTCTGTATCTATTCTTCTGTTGAGGGGCATCTGGGTTCTTTCCAGCTTCTGGCTATTATACATAAGGCTGCTATGTTAGTGGATGAAGCATGTTTCCTTATTACAAGTTGGAACAACTTCTGGGTATATGCCCAGGAGAGGTATTGCTGGATCTTCCAGTAATATGATGTCCAGTTTTCTGAGGAACCACCAGACTGATTTCCAGAGTGGTTGTACCAGTTTACATTCCCACCAGCAATAGAGGAGTGTTCCACTTTTCTACATCCTCGCCAGCATCTACTTTCACCTGAATTTGACTGAGCCATTCTGACTGGTGTGAGTTAGAATCTCAGGGTTGTTTTGATTTGCATTTTCCTGATGATTAAGGATGGTGAACATTTTTCCATGTGCTTCTCAGCCCTTTGGTATTCCTCAGTTGAGAATTCTTTGTTTAGCTCTGTACCCCATTTTTGAATAGAGTTATTTGATTTTCTGGAGTCTAGCTTCTTGAGTTCTTTGTATGTATTGAATATTAGTCCTCTATCAGACATAGTACTGGTAAAAATCCTTTCCCAATCTGTTGGTGGTCTTTTTGTCTAATTGACAGTGTCTTTTTCCTTACAGAAGCTTTGCAGTTTTATGAGGTACCATTTGTCAATTCTCGATCTTACAGGACCAGCCATTGGTGTTCTGTTCAGGAATTTTCCCACTGTGTCCTTAAATTTGGCATTTTCCCCCACTTTCTTCCTTCTAAGTTTTAGTGTCTCTGGTTTTATGTGGAGTTCTGTGATCCACTTAGACTTGAGCTTAGTATAAAGAGATAAGAAGGGATCAATTTGCATTCTTCTACATGATAAGCACCATTTAAGCCAGCACTATTTGTTGAAAATGCTGTCTTTTTTCCATTGGATGGTTTTCGCTCCCTTGTCAAAGATCAAATGACCATAGGTATGTGGACTCATTTCTGGGTCTTCAATTCTATTCCACTTATCTACCTGTCTGTCGCTGTATCAGTATGATGCAGTTTTTATCACAATTGCCCTGTAGTACAGTTTGAGGTCAGGCATGGTGATTCCACAACAGTTATCTCCAGATATCTTTTAGTGTTGAAAAGAGTTTTTGCTATCCTAGGTTTTTTATTGTCCCAGATGAAGTTGCAAATTTCCCTTTCTAACTCCATGATGAATTGAGTTGGAATTTTGATGGGGATTGCATTGAATCTGTAGACTGTTTTCGGCAAGATAGCCAGTTTGACGATAAGAACAGAATCCCAACTCTAACAACAAAAATAACAGGAAGCAACGATTAGTTTTCTTTAATATATCTTTTTAAAATATTTTTTATTATTACCTATTTTCCTCAATTACATTTAGAATGCTATCCCAAAAGTACCCCATACCCTCCCCCCCCCACTTCCCTACCCACCAATTCCCATTTTTTGGCCCTGGCATTCCCCTGTACTGGGGCATATAAAGTTTGCATGTCCAATGGGCCTCTCTTTTCAGTGATGGCCGGCTTTTGATACATATGCAGCTAGAGTCAAGAGCTCCGGGTTACTGGTTAGTTCATAATGCTGTTGCACCTACAGGGTTGCAGATCTCTTTAGCTCCTTGAATACTTTCTCTAGCTCCTCCATTGGGGGCCCTGTGATCCATCCAATAGCTGTGTTTGCTAGGTCCCGGCCTAGTCTCACAAGAGACAGCTATATCAGGATCCTTTCAGCCAACGCTTGCTAGTGTATGCAATGGTGTTATCCTTTGGAGGCTAATTATGGGATGGATCCCTGGATATGGCAGTCTCTAGATGGTCCATCCTTTTGTCTCAGCTCCAAACTTTGTCTCTGTAACTCCTTCCATGGGTGATTGTTTCCAATTCTAAGAAGGGGCAAAGTGTCCACACTTTGGTCTTCGTTCTTCTTCAGTTTCATGTGTTTTGCAAATTGTATCTTATATCTTGGGTATACTAAGTTTCTGGGCTAATATCCACTTATCAGTGAGTACATATCATTTGAGTTCTTTTGTGATTGTGTTACCTCACTCAGGATGATGCCCTCCAGGTCCATCCATTTGCCTAGGAATTTCTTAATATAAATAGACACAATTCCCCAATAAAAAGACATAGACTAACAAACTGGCTACATAAACAGGACCCAACATTTTTCTGCATACAGGAAACCCACCTCAGGGAAAAAGACAGACACTACCTCAGAGTGAAAGACTGGAAGACAATTTTCCAAGAAAATGGGCTGAAGAAACAAGCTGGAGTAGCCATCCTAATATTGAATAAAATTGACTTCCAACCCAAAGATATCAAAAAAGACAAGGAGGGCACGTCATACTCATCTAAGGTAAAATCTACCAAGATGAACTCTCAATTCTGAATATCTATGCTCCAAATGCAAGGGCAACCACATTCATTAAGGAAATTTTAGTAAAGCTCATAGCACACATTGCACCTCACACAATAATAGTGGAAGACTTCAAGACCCCACTTTCATCATTGGACAGATCCTAGAAACAGAAACTAAACAGAGACACATTGAAACTAGCAGAAATTATGAAACAAATGCATTTAACATACACAGAATATTTTATCCTAAAAAAAAGGATATACCTTCTTCTCAGCACCTCATGGTCCCCTCTCCAAAATTAACCATATAATCGGTAACAAAACAGGCCTCAACAGATACAAAAAAATTGAAATACCCCATGCATCCTATCAGATCTCCAAGGACTAAGGCTGATCTTCCATAACAGCATAAATAATAGAAATCCAACATTCATTGGAAGCTGAACAACACTCTACTCAATGATATCTTGGTCAAGGAAGAAATAAAGAAAAAAATTAAAGACTTTTTTAGAGTTTAAAGAAAATGAAGCCACAACACCCAAAAATATGGTACAAAATGAAAGCAATCATATGAGGAAAACTCATAGCCCTGAGTGCCTCCAAAAAGAAACTAGAGATAGCATACACTAGCACCTTAACAGCACACCTATAAACCCCAGAACAAAAGGAAGCAAATTCAGCCAAGAGTAATAGACTACAGGAAATAATCAAACTCAAGGCTAAAATCAACCAGGTGGAAACAAAAAGAACTATTCACAGAATCAACCAAACCAAGAGTTTGTTCTTTGAGAAAATCAACAAGATAGATAAACACTTAGCCAGACTAACTAGAGGGCATAGGAACAGTATCCTAATTAACAAAATCAGAAATGAAAAAGGAAACATAGCAACCAAACCTGAGGAAATCCAAAACATCACCAGATCCTACTACAAAAGGCTATAATCAACAAAACTGGAAAACCTGGATGAAATGGACAATTTTCTAGACAGATACCCAGTACCAAATTTAAATCTGGGTCAGGTTAATGATTTAAACAGTCCCATTACCCCTAAAGAAATAGAAGCAGTCATTAATAGTCCTCCAACCAAAAAAAGACTAGATGAGTTTAGTTCAAAGTTCTATGAGACCTTCAAAAAAGACCTAATTATGATCTGTTAAACTATTCCACAAAATAGAAACAGAAAGTAGTCTACCCAATTCAATCTATGAAGGCACAATTACTCTGATACCTAAACCAAAGACCCAACACAGAAAGAGGACTTCAGACCCATTTCCCTTATGAATATCGATGCAAAAATACTCAATAAAATTCTCGCAAACCAGAATCCAAATACACATCAAAATGATCATCCTTCATGATCAAGTAAGCTTCATTCCAGGAATTCAACGATGGTTTAATATATGGAAATCCATCATTGTAAACCACTATGTAAAGAAACCTAAAGACAAAAGCCACATGATCATCTTGTTAGATGCTGAGAAAACATTTGACAAAATCCAACACCCATTAATGATTAAAGCCTTAGAAAGATCAGGAATTCAAGGCTCATACCTAAACATGATAAAAGTAATATACAGAAAACAGGTAACCATCATCAAACTAAATGGAGAGAAACTTGAAGCAATCACACCAAAATCAGACTAGAAAAGGCTGCCCACTTTCTCCCTACCTATTCAATATAGTACTTGAAGTCCTAGACCGAGCAATTAGACAACAAAATGAGATCAAGGGGATAAAAATTGAAAAGGAAGAAGTCAAAATATCACTATTTGCAGATGATATGATAGTGCGTATAAAAGATGCTAAAAATTCCACCAGAGAACTCCTAAACCTGATAAACATCTTCAGTGCAATAGCTGGATACAAATTTAATTCAAACAAATCAGTGGCCTTTCTCTACACAAAGGATAAACAGGCTGAGAAAGAAATTAGGGAAACAACAGCCTTCACAATAGTGACAAACAATATAAAATACCTTGGTGTGACTCTACCTAAGGAAGTGAAAGATATGTATGATAAGAACTTCATGTCTCTGAAGAAAGAAATTGAAGAATATCCCAGAAGATGGAAAGATCTCCCATGCTCATTGATTGGCAGGATTAATATAGTCAAAATGGCTATCCTGGAAAAGCAATATACAGATTCAGTGCAATCCCCATCAAAATTCCAACTCAATTCTTCATAGAGTTAGAAAGGGCAATATGCAAATTCATCTGGAATAACAAAAAACCTAGGATAGCAAAAACTCTTCTCAACATCAAAAGTATCACCATGCCTGACCTCAAGCTGTACTGCAGAGCAATTGTGATAAAAACTGCATAGTACTGGTACAACAACAGACAGGTAGTTCAATGGAATAGAATTGAAGACCCAAAAATGAACCCACACACCTATGGTGACTTGATCTTTGACAAGGGAGCTATAATCATCCAATGAAAAAAAAAAAAAGACAGCACTTTCAACAAATGGCTTAACTGGTGGTTATCGTGTAGAAGAATGTGAATTGATCCACCGAAGGAGGATTTTGAAATATGGAAAACTAGGAGAGGTAAGTGTTTTAACGTATATAACTTATAATGTATACACTTATTCCATTATCCCTCCCAGGAGACCTTCAGTAGAGTTTCCTTTTCAGGAGAGAGCTCTGTGTGAGCAGAATCATTGAAGAGAAGCAGGACTCTAGGGCTTGGAATAGAAAGATCCTCACAGTGACATGAGATTTGGAATGAAGACCAGCTCACATCAGGGCAAATACCAGACACTGATTCAGAGGTTAACAGGATATATGCCTTTCAAAAAGATTAAAGCTAATTGTATCTTATATCTCGGGTATACTAAGTTTCTGGGCTAATATCCACTTATCAATGAGTACATATCATTTTGAGTTCTTTTGTGATTGTGTTACCTCACTCAGGATGATGCCCCCAATGGAGGAGCTAGAGAAAGTATCCAAGGAGCTAAAGAGATCTGCAACCCTGTAGGTGCAACAACATTATGAACTAACCAGTAACCCGGAGCTCTTGACTCTAGCTGCATATGTATCAAAAGATGGCCTAGTCGGCCATCACTGGAAAGAGAGGCCCATTGGACATGCAAACTTTATATGCCCCAGTACAGGGGAATGCCAGGGCCAAAAAATAGGAATGGGTGGGTAGGGAAGTGGGGGGGAGGGTATGGGGGACTTTTGGGATAGCATTCTAAATGTAATTGAGGAAAATAGGTAATAATAAAAAATATTTTAAAAAAGAACCATCAAAGAAATGCAAAAAAAGATTAAAGCTATTACTTTAATAATGTAATAGATAATTTAATTTTTACAAATGTTTGGGTAAATGGTTAGGTAAATCCATAAAGGATGAAATATTTGTGTCAGTCTAATATAGTAGCTTCAAACCAGCAGTGCAATCTCAGTATCATTGCTTTAGACCAGTCCTTCACACCAACCACCACAGAACTATTCATGACATGTTTCTTCTACCTCAATCCTGTATTGCCTTAGCAACTAAAACACAGCAGCCTTATCATAATGCCTAAATCTAATAATGAAGTCAAGATATTTATGCAAGATGATGAGCTACTAGGTTGTCATGTCCATTACCTTCTAAGTACCCAAGGATAATGTTTGTTTCTCATTGCTCTAACCACATAACTGAAAGAAAACAATGTAAGTGTGGAAATGTTTATTTGGGCTTATGGTTCAGGGGATCAAGTCCAACAAGGTAGGAGAGAGATAGCAGCAGAGCAATTTGCAGCTGCGGTGGGGGTTTCTTCTCACATATGGGGAAAATCACAAAACAGAAAGGGAAATGCCAGTGCTCAGAGGACTTTCTCCTCTTTTATCTTTGTACATCATCCTAGAGCCTGTCCTTCTTCCTTTCCATTGCTGTGATAATCATTGTGACCAAAACCCATCCTACCATTTAACTCATTTAACCATTTAAGGATGGTTAACCATTTAAGGAATATAGCCATTTAAGGAATATCTGAACCCCTGATGACTGGTTTAAAAGTTTCAGAAAATTTCCTGTCGTCAGTATATACTAATATATCATTTCTTTATCTAATAAAGTTGTTACTACATCTTGTAAAGCAAGATATAGTTACAGCTTGGGAGGAAATTGCCTCTAAGCCTCTGTTACCTGTCTCAAAGTTTCCTATTCATTTCTACTATTAGATATTGATTTATAAGTTGAAGAAAATAGGTAGTTTCCACATAGCTTTCCTATAGTTTGAGTTCAGTGGGCAATCTGTTCTCAGATGCTAGAGATGAAGAATCAGATAGTGTTTGTTTGCTCCCTAAGGATGCTATAACTTGGAGTGCTGAGGTTGTACTTATTCATTTAAGTGGCAGCTATTCCCTGAGTATCTGCTGTTTCTGAATCTGTCCTAAGTGACAGGGTATTTTCTTGTGCACTAGGGTCAGTCCTTGTTTTGCAAGTTATATTCTGGAAAAATGATCTTTTAATATTCCTTTCTAACCAGAAATTCTGACTCACTGTATTAATTTGATGAAACTTTGGTTCACCCAGACTTCTAGACAAAACCAATGGTACTCTCAGGTCCCTGAGGATATTGGATCATCACAGTGAAAGCAACTAAAGTATCTGAATATTGCTTTCATAAAGGAGCCCCCACACTGGAAGCTGTTTCTGTTCCTGAAAGTAGCCTGTGAAGGAGGCTGGTTCAAGGTATTGATTGAATAAAGATGTATTAACTCACATTCTTTTCTTTCTTTCTGATATTATCTTAGTTAAGGATTTACTGCTGTGAACAGACACCATGAACAAGGCAACTCTCATATGGACAACAATTAATTTGGGCTGGCTTACAGGTTCAGAGGTTCAGTTAATTATCATCATGATGGGACTCTGGCAGCATCCAGGCAGGTAAGGTGCAGGAGGAGCTGAGAGTTCTATGTCTTCATCTGAAGGCTGCTAGGAGAATACTGGTTTCAAGGATGCTAGGAGTAGGGTATTAAAGCCCATACCCACAGTGACACACCTACTCCAACAAGACCTCACCTATTCCAATAAGAACACATCTCCAAACAGTGCCACTCCCTGAGCAAGCATATATGAACCATCACAGATACTTTTGTCTATTTTATTGTGTCCTCTGTCATTATTATATACTAAAATTTTGTTCTAAAAGCAAGATAGTGTGTCCATACCCATATCTGACAAAGTAGACTTCAAACCAAACTTAGCCAGAAATGATACAGAATGCTACTATTTATTAATAAAGAGAAAGATCATCATGAAGACACAATAATTGTGAACACTTTCGTAAAAACATTGATGTGTTTACTTTTGTGAAACAAAGTGAAAAGATAGGCTAGTCCAGACATAATAATAGGGCTCCAATAACACATTCTCATCAGCAAATGATCTAATCCACAGAAAAGTCCACAAGGAAACCTCAGCATAAAACTACACTAAAGATCAAATAGGCATAACAGAGTTCTATGGAATCTGCCATTCAACTTTTATAGAATGACTATCTTCTCAGAAGCTCACAAAACATTCTTCAAGTCAGTATACAATTTGAGCCCCAAAACAAGTCTGCTTAAAAAATTAATTAATTTACTTACATATAATGCTGCCCCCTTCTGGCCTCTCCAAACAGTGACGCTCTCTCTATTCCCCCGTTCCTTCTCCTCTGAGAGAGTGGGCACCCCTTGAGTATCCCTCCCACCCTGGTTCATCAAATGTCAGGATATGTGCATCTTCTCTCAGAGGCCAATAAAGGCAACCCTTTTGGGAGAGGAATAGCACAGTCAGGCTACAGCTTTAGGGAGAGCCTCTGCTCCAGTTGTTGGTGGGTGCCCACATGGAAACTGAGCTGCATGTCTGCTACATATGTGCAAGGGCCTCAGTCCAGCCCACGTATGCTCGTTGGTTGGTAGCTCAATCTCTGAGAACCCTGCAAGGGTCCAGGTTAGTTGACTCTGTTACTCTTTCTGTGGAGTTCCTATCCCCATCAGAGCCTTCAATCCTTTCCCCAGCATTTCCATAAGAGTCCCTAACCTTCATCCACTGTTTGGCTGTGTATATCAGCATCTGTTTCAGTCAGCTGCTGGGTAGAGCCTCTCAGAGGACAGTTATGCTAAACTCCTGTCTTCAAGCACAACAGACTTTCATGAATAATGTCAGGGATTGGTGTTTGCCCATGGATTGGGTTTCAAGTTGGGACAGTTATTATTTGGCTGTTCTTTCAGTCTCTGTTCCATTTCTTTTAGACAAGACATATTTTGGGTAGAAAGTTTCACAGGTGGGTTTGTGTTCTTATTATTCCACTGGGTGTCCTGTCTGGCTACTGGAGGTGGCCTCTTCAGGTTCCATGTGACCACTGTTAGGTTTCTTGGTTAATGTCAACCACATTGACTCCTGGGAGCCTCCCACACAGAATCTCTGGGACTTCCAAAAGATTCCCTCCACCTTCCATGGTAGCTGTAGCTTTCCATTCAGTCTTGTGACCCTATGGGTCTCTCAGCACACTTGATCCTGATCTGTCAATTCCCTTCCTCTCTATGCCTCCTGTGACTATTTTGTTCCTCCTTCTAAGTGTGATTTGAGAATCCTCATGTGTGCCTTCTTTCTTGT
The DNA here is from genome assembly GCF_000001635.26 of Mus musculus. Lineage (NCBI taxonomy): Eukaryota > Metazoa > Chordata > Mammalia > Rodentia > Muridae > Mus > Mus musculus. The sequence goes on from NC_000073.6 coordinate 48,019,059, forward strand.
TTAACTTCTTAGAGTCTGTGGGGTGTATCTTGGGTATTCTGTATTTTGCAGCTAATATCCATTTAGTGAGTCCATACCATGCATGTTCTCTTGGGTCTGGGTTACCTCACTTTGGATACTTTATCTAGTTCCATCTATTTGACTGCAAAAATTCATGATGTCCTAATTTTAAATAGCTGAATAGGATTTCATTGTGTAAATAAACCATGTTTTCTGTATCCATTCTTTAGTTGAGGGGTATCTGGGTTGTTTCCCGTTTCTAATCTTTACAAATAAAGCTGCTATGAACATAGTGTAGCATGTGTCCTTGTATACCTGGGTCTTTATGTAGAACTATTTCCAACATTTTCATAAGCCATCAAATCGATTTCCAGGTTAGTTGTACAAATTTGCACTCTTAACAGCAATGGAGCAATATTCCATTACTGCACATCTTTGCCAGCATGTCCTGTTGCTTGAGGGTTTTTATCTTAGCCACTCCTATTGGTGTAAGGTGGAATCTCAGGCTCATTTTCATTAGCATTTCCCTGATGACTAAGGATGTTGAGCATTTCTTTAAGTGCTTCTCAGCCATTCAAGATTTCTATGTTGAAAATTATCTGTTTAACTCTGTACTCCATTTTTAATTAGGTTATTTGTTTTACAAAACCATACTTAACAAGCCCCCTACTAAAATAATTTATTGTGTTGTATCATGTCATAATTGAATAAAACTAGAAATCAACAGCAAGAGAAATATTTCTTTGATATATGATTATATTTCTATTAAAATACATTGAAAATAAAAGTAAAATATATAGAGAGTTAAATTAGGAAAAAATCAATGTAATACACAAGTGGTATTGGTTTGTGCTAGGTAACTGCTTGTCATCATCAACATGCTCCCCACTCCCCCCCCCCGCACCACAGCACAAAACACATACACAACTAACCTTACCCTAATCCCCCACCCACATCCCACCACAACATGCACCTATCCCCCACCAACTCCCCCTACTACATATACACCACACAACAGGGACACACTAAACACATATATCCCCCACACCTCACTACCACAACACACTATACACACATATGAACCCCTACTACCACATACATGCACCACACACACACACACACACACACACACACACACACGAACACATGTCTACCCCACCCTCATCTCCTCACATACCCTTCCACACACAGCCCCATACACACTCCACAGACAAATGATCACATACCACTACTCACACATAACACACACACACACACACACACACACACACACACACACACACACACAACCACCCAACCCCAATATCCCCCCACACCCTCTACACCACACACACACATGCACACACACACATGCACACACACACATGCACACACACACATACACACACACTTACACACATACTTTTTCTCCAATTTCTACCAGAATTTTAACATGGATAGAAGAGCTGTGCCAATATTGACAGGCGCTTGCAAGGAGATATCTTCTTCAACATTCTGTATCCTCCTAAAGAACAGAAACCAAAATTTCTAACTTTTATAGTCAGCATTGCTATACTGACAATATCAATGGGAGGAGAGGCTCTTGGTCCTGTGAAGGCCCTATGCCCCAGTGTAGGGGAATGCCAGGGCCAGGACATGCTAGTGGGTGGGTTGGTGAGCAGGAGGAGTTGTGGGGATAGGGGTTTTTCTGAGGGGAAATCAGGAAAGGGGATAACATTTGAAATGTAAATAAATATAATATCTAATAAAAATAAATAAAAAGTGAGAAAATTTGCAAAAAAATGTGTTCAATGAGAAATTTTTGGAGGGTATTTGAGAAATTCATTGACAGTGCCAAGAAAGTTGGAGAAACTCATATTTCTGACTACTTTCAGAATTATAAGAAAATTGGATTAAAATAAAAACATTTGAAAGCATTGCAATCATAGAGGTGTTTCTGAGAGAAGAGTAAGTTAATGTTGTATTGACTTTCAATATCTGCTTTCTGAAATCTCGGTGGTTTTATGAAGATGGCTGTCTGTATATTCATCCTCCTCAGGAGTGTCCTCCAGAGCCCTCTTAAGAACTCTTTTCAGGGACCTATGCTTTCTATGCTGCCTAAAGGAGCCTACAAGGAAATAAATGATGGGGTTGGCAGAGCTGTTTACACAGGACAAGACAGCAGTAACTTGGTAAATGTGACAAAAGGGATAATGTAAATGAACCCCAAACCAGTATAACAGGAACAAGTAAAGCCCAAGAGGCAGGCCACAGATGAGGTAGACCATCACTGTGAGAGCGATGGTAACATACAGCCTGGACAGGGGTTTCCTCCTGGGACCACAGAGAATCCTCAGCAGTAGGGCCAGACTGGACCCAGAGAGAAGCATAAATAAAAATATCAGAAATGCAGTTATAATAAAGTCAACATTTTTCCACAAATGATGATGAGTCTCACCCAGGAATCCTGAGAACCAATCGAGGATGCCCATGAGAAAGGACAGAACCCAGATTAGGGCACATATGATAGCTGACATGTTTCTTGGGCGATGGCAGTGGTACCAGATTGGCCACAATACACACAGGCAGCGCTCTGTGCTAATAGCACTGAGGATGCTCAGGCCTGAGATATAGGGGATGATTGCTGCATTGCCTAAGATATCTTTGCTTAATTTATGGGCATAGAGGCCATAGAAGTCAATGATCCGTAGCAGAGAGTCAATGAAGTGACAGCAGAGGAAGAAGGAGTCTGCCAGAGCCAGGTTGAGGATATAGACTGAGATGGCTTTCCTGCGCATGCGGAATCCGAGGAGCCAGAGTACAATGGTGTTTCCTGCCAGTCCAACCAGGGTAGTGATGAGGACCAGGAAGGACAGGGTCAGGATTGGAGTGCAGTTGGGATGACCAGTTTCATTCAGTGGTGTAGATTCTGTGTCGTGGGATGAGATGGTTGGATCCATGCTCACAAATCTTCCAGTGGTGTCCCTGAGTAAACAGGCCATATTTGAGCACCTTAACATTGACCCTTTTTCTGGCAATCATAATGTAATATAGATATTGTTGTCAATATGGCTTAATAAACTCATTTATAAATAAAAGGAGAGTAACATGACCACATGGATCAAGAATTCTGGTCTGTGGATTCAAATTCAGAGCTTGTGTATACTCTGTAGTCTGGGTCATACTTCCTGTGTATAACTCAGGACCTTTAAAACACATGGAAATGATTCCCTTCTCTCATGGTCAGGGTTGGATCCATTTCCTGCTCCCCTGCTAATTCCAGAAAGGGAAGCATCACATTTGCCTCCGCAGGGCTTAAAAAAAACACAGAAAAGACAAAGATCTCATGGTTTGTTTGAGGGGCACTAAGTAAGGGAAAGATACTTTTGCATGGTCAAAAGAATGGATGATGAGTTCTACCCCTAACTCTGGGTAGAGACATGATTTTAGTCTGCTCAGCAGGTTACAAATCACATGCATTTATCTCCTCCCTTGAGTTGACCAATGTGGGGTATTGGGCTATCTATACACAGACAGGCTGGTCTCCAGTTGAGCTGAGATATAACCCAGGGACCCGGTGGTGATAATTTGCTTACATGGGATGGAAGGAGTTCTCTCATGCTCCTGGAACTCTGGCCCCTGCCTAAGTTACCACCCCCCACAGCTCCCACAAGAGAAGCATGGCTAGAAGTCACATAGGCAATGTCACAAGCTTCTGACCTTCAGGCTAAACTCCTCCCCGGTTACCTAGCAACAGAAAATATAGCAGCATACTTTAAAAGGGGCTGTTTGGCCCCCCCTTGCTTTCTTTCACTCCTCTCACTCTCACTCCCATCTCTTCTCTTTTTCTTCTCCTCTCCTCTTCTCTTACTCTCTAACTCTCTCTTTCTCTCTAGCCTTTCTTCTCTCTCTCTCTTTTACCTTCTCTCTTTCCCCCCTCCTTTCTATAATAAAGCTCTAAAACCATGGACTGTCTCTGTTCATCAAGGATGCTTGGATGATGGGATAGGCTTTCTCCTAATGAGCTGTTTCTAATCTCCAGATGGAAGGCCTTCCTGTGCTTCAGTCACGGTCTGCTGCACAGACTCTCATCTGTGTGGGAACCTCTCTTCCCTTAGCCCTCTCTCCCATAATCCTGGGCTACAGGGTGTAACACCAGGGGCCCCTTTTGGTTTCAGGAGCTGCCCCTTGTCCACCCCCTGTTGAGTGGGTCAGAGGCTTGGATGCCCACTTGGGGCTGAGTGGAAAGCATCTGGCAGCCTCTCATGTCCTCCTGCCCAGAGCATAGGTGGAACTCTGGCAGGACGTGGGCTATCCTTCCTCCCCCTCTTCCCCAGGCCCCCTTTTTAGTTTCCACAAGTGGTAGCAGAACGATGGTTACACCATCCATGAGAGATAGAACCATCTGAAGAATCCAACACACAGAGAAGTACATCAGATCTCCAAACACCATGAGCAATCTAATTCAAATACTAGGCCTTTTACTCTCTCTCTCCTCCCCCCTCTCCCTCCCTGTTCCCCCCTCCCCCTCCCCTCTCCCCCTCCCCCCCTCTCTCTCTCTCTCTCTCTCTCTCTCTATTTCCCCCACAGTGTTCCTGGCAAGCTTCCTTCCCTTTCACAGTCTCTCTCATAGGTTCCAGCTGCAAGTAACTTGTTCTCAGGCACCGCAGCCCCTTGGTGTTGATCTCTCTCCTTTTGTTCTCTTGTTCTCACTCTCCTCTCTCTTCCTCTCTCACTATCACTCTCTCTCTCTCTCTCTCTCTCTCTCTCTCTCTCTCTCTCTCTCTCTCTCTCTCTCTCTCCTCTCTCACCTTCTCTCCTTTCTCCCTGCCTTTCTATAATAAAGTTCTAAAACCATAGACTGTCTCTGTCATCAAGGCCCCCTGAGCTTGGATGATGGGATAGGGTTTCTCCTAATGAGACATTTCTAATCTCCCGATGGAAGGCATTCCTGTGCTCTAGCCAAAGTCCACTGTGCTCACTCTCGCCTTTGTGGAAACCTCTTTTTCCCCAGCCCTCTCTCCCATAACCCTGGGGCTACAGGGTGTGGCCCCAGGGCCCCCAGGTCGGGGGCTGCCCCTTGTCCAACCCCTGTTCAGTGGGTCAGAGGCTTGGATGCCCACCCTGGGCTGAGTGGAAAGCATCTGGCAGCCTCCCACATCCTCCTGCCCAGAGCATAGGTGGAACTCTGGCCTGACTTGGGCCATCTGCCCTCCCCCTCCTTCCACAGGGCCCTTTTAGTCTCCACAGACCAAGATGCACCTGTCAGTCACCTGACCAGGAGATTGCTAAGGTGGCAGAAGGAATGACAATTCACTCATCCTTCACAGGAGTGTCACACTCTATGCAGCCATCTCTGACCTTCCCTAAGGGGATACAGTTAAGCCTATCTGCTTCTATGAATGCAATTGAACTCAGAAAAGTGTGACAATCCCTTTTCTTTTCTTTTGAACATGGACCAAAAGCCCAAGCAAGATTTTCCTGACACTCTGGACTGTCTTGATCATTTCTGAAACCCCCATCCCTTTCCACCATGGTCTTTCTTCCCAACTTCCATTGCGGGACCTTCTGGCTTTCTTGGGATGTCAAAAGGCATGGCTTTTTCTCTTCCCCTTCTCCGTCTCCCTCCTTCTGGCAGTTGCCCAGATTTACAGCTTGTTTAATCTGTTGTTTTGGTATGAAATTTTAGTAAAACTGTGATTGAGATTCCTTCTGAATCTGTTTTTACAATATTTTTTGGGGGGGGGGCTTTAAAATTCTTTTATTACTGAGGGAACTCTGATTTCTACCGTAAAACAAGGACTCATTATGGCTTGGCTAAGCATGTAGAATTATTTTTGTACACAGATTGTGTGTGTGTATGGGTAGGCCAGGTTGGAGGAGAGTGGCAGAGGGTTATATATGAGTCTGTTTTGAATTTCCCAGCATCATAAAGAATAGAAGGAAAGTGAGGTCTCAGCCCCAGGAAAAGAGGAAGAGAAATTAAAACAAAACCACAAAAGGAATGCTTAATTTGTGTGGTGTGAAGTAAGCCACATGAATGGATTACATTCTTTCTCCCAGGAGATCTTTAGTGGTATTTACTTTGCAGGAAAAAGCCTTTGCTTGAGAGGAGCATTTGAAGGGAAATAGAGGTGTAGGACTTAAAATGTAAAGGAAGAAGAACAACAACAACAACATCAACAACACACACATATGCACACACACACACTCACTCATACATACCCTAGTTATAAAAATAGCAACTAAGCTGAAATTAATTGCTATTTACCCTTTTAGTTCTTGTAGTAGTTGCAGAGGTAAAAATTAACATTTTTCTTTTTAAATTTTAGAAATGAGAAAGAGAAGCCAGTGAAGACGAAAAGAGTTATGGGTATAAGCCAATTAAGGACAGATGCCCCACTTCAGAGCCTCTCTTCTGCCTCACAAACTAGATGTGACTTCCTAAAGAAGACAAACCTAGAGGGTCAGCCCATTCTCATTTCAGGCAGAAAATATAGGGTTGTTTGGTTGTTTGGTTGTTTGGTTTTTATTATTATTATTATTATTAGGTATTTTCCTCGTTTACATTTTCAATGCTATCCCAAAGGTCCCCCATACCCACCCCCCCCCAATCCCCTACCCACCCACTCCCCCTTTTCGGCCCTGGCATTCCCCTGTACTGGGGCATATAAAGTTTGCAAGTCCAATGGGCCTCTCTTTGCAGTGATGGCTGACTAGGCCATCTTTTGATACATATGCAGCTAGAGTTAAGAGCTCCGGGTTACTGGTTAGTTCATAATGTTGTTCCACCTATAGGGCTGCAGATCTCTTTAGCTCCTTGAGCACTTTCTCTAGCTCCTCCATTGGGGGCCCTGTGATCCATCCAATAGCTGACTGTGAGCATCCACTTCTGTGTTTGCTAGGCCCCGGCATAGTCTCACAAGAAAGAGCTATATCTGGGTCCTTTCAGCAAAATCTTGTTAGTGTATGCAATGGTGTCAGCATTTGTAAGCTGATTATGGGATGGATCCCTGCATATGGCAATCACTAGATGGTCCATCCTTTCGTCACAGCTCCAAATTTTGTCTCTGTATCTCCTTCCATGGTAAACCTTAGTTGACTGGAAGCTATGGGAAGGAAACTAGGAGATCTTTGTTGTCTGGACACAGCACCTTCCAGTTTGAGCATCTGGCTATAGAGTCACTGGGAGACATCACCAGGAGACTGAAAGGGGTGGTGAGTAGTGAATTTTTGGCTCCTAGCTCTTGACCCTTGAAGTTGTGAGTTCGCAAAGAGAGTGACTCTCCACTTTCATGACTGCTTTTCTGCTACTACAACTATAGCTAGGATTTATTCTCTTCTGGGAATGCCTCTTCTCTGGCTAAGTATAGGGTTACAAAGAGCGCTCTACTATTGTATGCCTTCTGGCGATAAATCATGCATTATCAGTATCCCTCAACCCTGTCTATGACTGTAAACATGCAACACAAGGCACATTCCTCAAATATTTCAGTTTGTGTTAGCATTTTTCTTTTGACACCTCTTCAGGTCTCAGAAGTACAAAGGAGAATAACACTGAAAAGCACATAAAACAATGAGACCTGGTAATTAGCATTCAGTCTGGGAAACAAGGTCTGAATGTGATCCTGACCCATTCCTCCCTTTTTGTCCCTTTCTCTCTCTTTCTTTCTTTCTTTCTTTCTTTCTTTCTTTCTTTCTTTCTTTCTTTCTTTCTTTCTTTCTTTCTCTCTCTCTCTCTCTCTCTCTCTCTCTCTCTTTCTTTCTTTCTCTTTCTTTCTTTCTTTCTTTCTTTCTTTCTTTCTTTCTTTCTTTCTTCCTTCCTTCCTTCCTTCCGTCCTTCCTTCCTTCCTTCCTTCCTTCCTTTCTTTCTTTCTTTCTTTCTTTCTCTCTTTCTTTTCCTTCCTTCCTTCCTTCCTTCCTTCCTTCCTTCCTTCCTTCCTTCCTTCCTTCCTTCTTTCCTTCCTTCCTTCCTTCGTTCCCTCCCTCCTTCCTTCCTTTTTGAGACAGTCTTTCCATGTCGCCCAGGCTGGGCTGCAGCCTTTTGTGTAGCCCAGGCTGACTTCAAGTGAATGTAATCCTCCTTCCACATTCTCTAAATACTGAGATCAAGGAAGTGTGTGACCACATTAGCTTTCACCTTGCCTCTTAAATGAATGTAAGATGCACCATTCTCCCCTAAGCAACACAATGGATAAACTGGGATAAAAGAAGAACCAATCATCTAAGTAACCATACAGACATTCCTCCCATATTTAAGGCTGCCAACACTCCTTTTAAAGGAAGCCTCATGTCTCCATCCTTTCCTTGAAGGAAATCCAATGTAGCAGTCCCCAAACGCAGCTTCTCAGTATTGAAACAGAAAGCCATGAGCATAGACAAATATTTCTAACAAACTCTGGAAACAAATATATCTGGACACATATACTTACCTTTTTTCCAATGCTCTGTCAGGAGTTGAGGAGCTGACTTGTGCTGAATTTGAAGTCTTCTGGGGTTGTGGATGCTAGAACATCCTTTTCTGTCCCCTAATAAATGCCAGTCAAAGTGTTATTAAGAGCTAGTTACCAAGTGAGACTTACTGAGATGCTGGGCAGCCCATGCGATTTCTTGGGCTGTAGATTAATAAGATATGAAGTCGATATGAGACACAATTCTTCACAGAGATATTTCTGGATGACTTCCCAGTTTCCACTCATATGTGAGCCTTTCCTGCCCCTCCTTATCTGGTATCTCCGCACCTCTGTAAGTAAGTGCCATTCTGAAGCTTTAATTGCCAACTGTGAGCCTAGGCAGTAATGATATTAGCTAAAATGAGCTTCATGTGAGATTTATAACTAAAGTAAATTGTGGTGTCTCTAGAGCATCCTCCTGGCCTGGCTTTTATTCTTTTCTATTTTTTCCACCTGATAACTAATTTGTAGGTGTCTTTTTATTGTAACTGACAGACAAGTGCACACAGAGAGTGCCTCTCTCTGAGTCCCATTCTCCACATGTCATGCTTGTACTTTTTCTTTCCATTGCTTTTTAAAATTCTCTGAATAGTAAAGTTATACTTCTGTTTTTAGTTATTCATGTTGAAAGGTGAATCAACTGATTATTCCCTTATAAACCAGAGTTCAACCTCTGTAATATATATTTCGTCCTTCCTCCATATATGAAATATGTTACTTATCTATTTTTCTGTGGAGTAAATGGTAACATTTACATTTATCTCCTATGGTCTCTTTTCTTGAGCCACACTTTGCAACCAGATTCAGCTATTTGCCATCTAATGTCATTAAAAAGTCAATCTGTTTTATATACTTAGAAAATTACTTATTGGATTTCTTCTATATAACATAAAACACAGATTTGTCTTCCTCCCAAACTTGCTGAATCTGTTTTTATTATTTGTATGTGTATGGTTTCAGGGTTGACCACTCTTCAGTGGACAGCAAATACCCTGGGATGGTCTAATTCTCTTTCTCACAGTAATCATTAGTTGTCCCGGGTTCTTTGTTTAGGGGTGGGACATTGTGAAAATCTCCCTTCCACAATAACATGTCCATTACTTTTGCCATTGTCCCCTTGTTTATGTAGCTGTTTCAAGAGAGACAGTTTCACAGCAGACTGCCTGGTATTCTAGCACTTAAAATCTCTATGCCCTCTTCCATGATGTTCCATGGGTCATAGATGCAGGAGCTATAATTCAGATGTATTCACTGGGTCTGGGTTCCCCATCATCTGTTAATCTCTGCATTCATTGCATCCAGTTGTGGTTTTCTGTGACAGTCTCCATTTGTTGTAACGATGTGCTTCTTGGGGGGTGGGGGCAGTAGCTACATTTACCTTTGGGTATAAGAATGAATAGCATTTAGAATGTGGCAAATAGTTATGTTGGTCTAGACAAGTATGGGAAGTAGATTCTTTGTAAGGAATATATACATAATTTGCTTTAATTAGACTGAAGAAATGAAAATAAGGGCAATCTGATAATAAAACTTCACTAGAAGCAACTCCAAAATGTGTAATTTTGTGAAATGAACATACAAATTAGGTCACAAAAAAGAATGCATTTGGAAAAGTCCCATTTTGTGACCGAGTTACCAATTTATAAGAGATTGAGGCTCTTCTGCAAGTCTAAATGCCCAAGTTTCTTTAAAGATAATTTACACAAGTTCAAATATCAATCCAAAACCAAGGAGAAAATGCCAATAAATGCTAATGATGTGTTGTAAAAACCATTATACCTTTTAAGTTAAATCAACAAGAAATCACCATAAAGCTCTTAGAATGTTGCCATCTTATCAAGTAAGAATGAAATGCACATACATACCAGCTTAAGTTTTAATAAAACATTATAAATTTATGCTATGAAAAATATAAGAAATAATTTAATATAATTGGGGACCCATTAAAAGGAGAAACCACCCAAAAATAAAGTAATATGGAAAAGTATACAGTTAAAGTTCTGGTGTAAGTTAGAAGAAGTCACAAAACCTACATCTAAGTATTTCAACAAGAAGAAGTCCATGAGACAGAGGTCTAATTCATTAGTCAAAAAGTAATACAATTAGGGGCAAAAATGACTGACTAAATAATAAACATAAAATGAAGTAAATAGTAGGTACTTGTAACTCTGTGCTTCAAAACTCAGCAACAGGAATGTTCTAGAACTCAGGATTGAGAGACTGATACTGCCCCCTGGAAGAAGGGACCCTGAGAGAAGGTATAAGGTGGGATGCTGACAGAACAGAAGCATCTCAAAGTAAGCTTCCAACATCTCTCTTCCTATTTTTCTCCAATCTATGGCCCACCTCAGTTTCACTTTCAAAATACAGGGATGTATCATGATTCCCCCAGATGACAGGCAGCTTTGTAGGCAAGAAAGAATCACTACCATGTGTCTAGCCCTACAGTTGGATTCATTACTCTGACCCACATCTGGACTAGGCTCTGAATGTGACTCTTTTATGAGCATTGTCCCTTCTCCCAATTTCATTTTGTTCTTTCCTTCTTTCGAAAAAAAAAATCAATTCTGAACATAGACTGTCACTCCTGTATCTACTACAGGCTGCTAGATTATTCCTCTTAACAAAATTGCAATGTTCCACTTCTATTTTGAAAAGAATTTTTGTTCTTAATTTTTTATGCATCAACAAAACTCTATATCATAAAATAGAAATGATCGTGGTGTGCTCCCATGTGAATAGAGTGAGCTGCTTGTGGGTTAGCCATGCATTGTGGGTAACAGTTTGCAGATACTTCTTAGACCTCAGAACTAGCCCAGTAATGAACAAGAGCCAGAAACATCATAAGAAAGGTAAGCCTTGTCTCAGGCACACTCTAGACACCATGAGGCAGAAAAAAGAATTCAAGTGTTACAAGAACAACACAGCTCTCTCTCAGCTGCTTTCCAAGCTAGTGTCAGTTTAGGCACTAACTGATATATTGAAATCTAAATATGGTAAATATTCACTTTAAAATATTTTTTTATTATTTAAAACAATTTTAAGTTCAAATATACCTTGATCTTTTTTCATTTTTATTGGTTATTTTATTTATTTATATTTCAAATGTTTTCCCCTTCCCAGTTTTTCCTCCACAAGCCCCATATCCACTCCCCCTGCCTCTTTGAGGGTGCTCTCAGACCCACCCACTCACTCCTGATTCTGTGCCCTAGCATTCCCCTACACTGGGGCATCTAGCTTCCATTGGACCAAGGGACTCACCTCCCAGTGATGCCCACTAAGGCCATCCTCTGCTACATATCCAGCTGGAGTCATGTGCCCCCCCCTCATGTGTACTCTTTGGTTGGTGGTTTAGTCCCTGGGATCTTTGGGGTGTCTGGTTAGTTGATATTGTTGTTCTTTTTATGAGGTTGCAAACCCCTTTAACTCCTACAGTCTGTGCCCTAATTTCTCCACTGGGGTCTCCATTTTCAGTCCAATGATTGGATGCAAGCATCTGCATCTGTATTGGTCAGGCTCTGGCAGAGCCTCTCAGGGGACAGCTATACCAGGGCTCCTCTCAGCAAGCATTTCTTGGCATCAACAATAGTGTCTGGGTTTGGTGTCTGCAGATGGGAAAGGCCCCTAGGTCGGGCGGTCTCTGGGTGGTCTTTCCTTCAGTCTCTGCTCCACTCTTTGTCCCTGCATTTTCTTTTCACAGGAGGAATTCTAGATTAATATTTTGAGGTGGGTGTGTGGCCCCATTCCTCAAACATGGGCTGTGCCTATCCATTGGATATGGTCTCTACATGTTCTTTCTACCCTTTGTTAGATTTAAGCAGTGGGGGAGTGGAAATGGGGTAGCCACTAGAAAGTACCAGATGCCAGGGACCCAAGAGTTTCCCAGAACCCAACAGGGAAGATATATTTTGATCTTAATCTTCCCCTCACCCAAGTTTGTCCAGAGCCTTTCCTCTTCCCTACCTACCCAACTTACGTTCTTTCTCAAAAAACAAACCAAAACCCCAATACAATAACAAAATACCCCAAACCTAGAAAACAAAATACAATATTGCCCAAAAAGAAAAAATCAAAGCAAAACCAGCCAACCAAAAGAGCCCACACCCATCAAATTGTGATTAAATCAAAGTGTACACACAAAACTGTGGATTCCGTTATGTGTTGGCCAACTACTCCTGAACATGAGATCTGTCCTGGAGTTGTTGATGTACTCAATGTCATTCCGTTGGAAAAAACTGATTCTCTCTCTCAGGACATATAAATGACAGTTGCATTGTTAACCTTTATCCTAGTAACAAAGTTTATATTCATTCATGCATTCATGCATTCATTCATTCATTCATTTATTCAAACAAAATAAAATATAATAAGGTAAAACAAAAATCATCACATTGAAGTCTGACAAAACAGACCAATGAAGGAAAAAAGCCCATAGGGTGCAAACATCAGAGACCCACTTGTTTACATGCCCAGGAATACCATAAAAACAGTAAACTGGAAGCCATAGTATAAATGTATAGGATTGGTGCAGACCTGTGCAGGTCCTGCGCATGCTGCTTCTGTTTCTGTGAGTTCATGTGAACTTTGCTCATGCTGATCTAGAGGGCCTTGTTTTCCTTTGTGTCCTCCGTTGCTTCTAGCTCCTATATTCTTTCTGCTTCTTATTCCCATGGTTTCCTGAGCCTTGACGGGGAGGAAATAGATTATTTTCTAAGGTTCGTGACATCATTAGCCCAGGAAGCTTGCTAGATATTCAATACCATAGCTCCTTTGTAGAACATAATAACAAGGAAAGGGTTCAGGATAAGGTACACAGAACAAGTAATATTTTCCTTGGTGGCAGCAATGGCACTAAATTGTCATCAATTGATCAGGTAACGCTTGATGCTAATGCTGAGCATGCTTGGGTCTGTGATGTCAGAAAAGATTTTCATTGAGATTAAAAATGCAACTGAGGTGTGGGACGGTTGAAAAATGCTGGTGTACTCCAGCTGGGAACTTACAATGTTGTGACAATGGAAGAAGTTAACTCAGGTCAGACTGAGAATTTACCTAGTGTCATTCTTGGACATGTGTTGTCCAAAGTCCACCATTCACCCACATCAGCTGCCAGATGAATGAGGGCAGTGATGGACACATGCAGGCTTGCGAATCAGGGTCTCCAAGTCACAAGGTGAGGAAGTTTGGTTTTAGTACCACACATTGATGTGTTCCTTCCTCGGAGATGAGATAATTGAAATTCTCTACTGATGCTTCAGGAAGACTCAACATGCAATGTGTGAAGGTACTCATTCTTAGGAGCACCCTGCCATGTGGAAATTACTGAGCCTATATTGCAGGGAAGGGAAAAGATAATTGTAGAACAAAGGTTACTTACTGAGATTCGAAGAGTCCATGAACAGGTATTCAAACTGAGGTCTTGTTGTATAAGCTTGTGGTCTGGTCTCTATTGCAGCATTGATTTAAGAAAGACTCAGGCTAAAGAATCAAGCATTACTCTTTCAAAGGACAGACATTTTCTCACAACTGCAAAAATTCAGAAATTTGAGAGTTGATGCTGGTATCCTTATGACTAAAGGTATACATACAAAGAGGAGAAGGAAGGTAGTGTGTTTTTATTTTTTTAAACAACTCAGCACTTTATTAAACTTGAAGTCACATTTTCAGAATAACACGAATGATTTCTCAAATTGTGGTAACAGAGGCAGTGGAAAATATACTCTAAGAGATTTGACTAATGTATGGGGAAAGTTTCATGAGTAGAAAGAAAAAAAAATCCCTAAGGATATCTTAGTGTTATGCTTTAGGCAAAAGTTTTAAACTGTTTTGGTGCTGAGGATAAATCTAGGGACTTGCACATACCAGGTGAGCATCCTGCTCCTGAAGCAGAGCTGCAATCTTTTTGGGTTTTCTTGTTTTGTATTGTTTGTTTTTGCTTTAATTAATTAACTAACTAATTAATTAATGTATTTTTTAAACTTATTCACTTTACATCCTGCTCTCTGCCTGCCTCCTCCCAATTTTTTCCTCCATCCTCCCTCCCCTTCTCCTATGTGAACAGGTGGGGACACCCCTGGGTATCCCTATCCTGGCACATCAAGTGGGGCTAGGCACATTCTCTCCCACTGAGGCCAGACAAGGCAGTCCAGCTACAAGGATATCCCACATAAGGGCAACAGCTTTGGGACAGCCCCCTGCTCCATTTGTTCGAGACCCCCATGAAGACCAAGCTGCACATCTGCTACATATGTGTGGTGGTGCTTAGGTCCAGTCCATGTATGCTCTTTGATTGGAGTTCAGTCTCTGAGAACCCCAAGAGTCCAGGATAGTTGACTTTGTTGGTCTTCCTGTGGAGTTCCTTTCCACTTTTGGCTTGTAATCCAGAGAGCAAGCTTTATGGGATCAAGAGGTTTATGACCTTTGCTAGGCCTGGTGTGAGGATGGCTGAGCCTGATGGGTAACAAATGGCTCACTGTGACAGCTGCTGAAGACAGAATCCATTTTTACATTTTCCATTAGACACATTGCCTGGCGTCTATCTGTCAGTACTGCACACTGTGATCTCACTGTTCAGTAAATGAATGAATGCATGAATGCAGTACTTGATGGTAATAGGATGTTTGGATTAGTTGAAAAAAAATGAAAAAAGAATTAAAGCCACAACAGCACATGGCTGTGTTGAGATGAAAGAAATTGCATTTAATATAATTCTTTCTTACAAACATTTCCTTCTGAGTTTGGAGCAATTACTTACATAGGTTGGTCTAAGTAATTGAGTTTTAGCATTACATGATTTTAAAGTGTATACTCAGTGAGGCTTTGAGCACTTTAGAAACATTTTAATGTTCACTGTGTATGGGGTTGGGCTTGTATTTGAGCTAATTTACCCAGAAATATGGGGAAATATTTTCTGAGGAGAGGTTTGGATGCCATTAAAAAGAAGTATTTGAAGAAGAGATATCTACGGAAGATTACTTAGTGAGGTGTATAATGTACACATCCATTCTCTATCTGAGGAGATCTTTAGTGGAATTAATTTTCATATGTTTTGTCTTGAGAGGAGCCCAAGGAGAACATAGGTAAAGCCCAGTGTTTGAGATATAGAGAAATTCTTAGCGTGAACTCTACTCATAACCAGCTCCATTTCTGGGTCAAAATCAGCAGGGGACTGGGTTTAGCAGATATTTTCCCCTTTAGTCTTTGTATGATCTTATGGTGTAAGTGCACTTTTACTTCTTTACAGAGGATGCTATTATAACCCACATGGCCGTGTATTATGAACTCGAATTCATCATGGCATCCTCAGGGCCTGTTGATTGTTTTCTATTTTAAAATTTTAATCAGAATATAATTACATCATTTCCTTCCTTCCACTTCCTTTCTTCAACCCCTCCAAGCCCCTTTTACTCCCTGTCAAACTCATAGCCTCTTTTCCTTTGGTTATTACTGTTATACATTTGTAAGAATAAATGTATAGATACAACCTACTGACCCCATTCATTAGTGTTGCTTGTGAGCATGTGATTTTAAGGCTGAAAGCTTGATATTGTATAGCCAAGTAGGGGCTCATACCTGGGGAAAATTAATTTTCAATTTGTAGCTCTTAATCCCCTATAGTTCTTTTTCTAGGGAATGGTTCCTATGAGATTTCTTCCCTTCAGGTTAGCATGCCATGGTCATTATTTTAGGTATCTGTATTGTTGCAGCATCATGGGGTTAGCTTCCCTGTCATTTTTTTTTTTTTTGGGAGACACAATCTTGAAGCAGAGTTCATGAGCCTCTGGTTCTTACAATCTTTCTATATATCTTTACAAATGTTCCCTGAGCCTTAGGTATAGAGGTTGTGTTGTATATTTATCTTTTGGAGTCAGGACCCCATGGTTAGTTGTTCTCTACACTGTAACTGGTCTTGGTTGTCTGTGATGGCCTCTACTGCTGCAAAAGACTTTGATGAAAGATGAGAGCTGCACTTAGTGTAGGTATATGTCTGAGAATTTAGAATACAGTTAAGAATTATGCTGATCTAGAAAGGTGGAAATAATAGATTCTCTGGAAGGTCTCTGACCTTACTATGCTTGCGTAGTTGTATAGGCTTCCAGTATCAAGCATGGTTTTCCTCTTGAGCTGGTCTTGAATCCAATTAGAGAACTGTTTGTCACTGTAAAGATAGAAGTATCACTACTATCCCTTGAGGAGTATCTTGCCATGCTGCTCAGTGTTGTGGTCCATAGACATCACAGATGGGTATAATTGTTTTCTTCCCTTTGGTGACTTGCATGCACCTTCTAGTACTATGAAAGTTAGTGCTCAGGAAGCAGGTGTTCAGGTCAGATACGGTTTGATTGCCCTGAGTACTGTGTCTGAAGTACATGGCACCTTTAGCAATAGAGCCTAATCTTCAGCCTTGGGAGGCAGCTAAGTGCAACAGCAAAAGTCTGTGCTGTTTTGGGAGCCATTTTGAGTTCTCTGAGTAACAACTTGAAAAGATGTTTCCCATGCCTGTGTTGGGTTTTGTGTTAGGGGGTGTATGGAGCTTATGAGGAGCATTGCCAGCCCGATTGGCATAACTCATTATATATATTGAGTAATTATAAATTAATATGATTTTTGTGGATTTTCAAACATCTTTAGTGTTATTTATCCTTCCTCCCTCTACTGCTATATGAGCCTCCATCCACCTTGCCAATTAATGCTCCCCTTGCTAGTTTCCTATTTCTTCCTTTATATTACTCTATCCCACTATTACCCTCTGTAGAGTTGCCCTTATTCTTCTTTTTTGGTTTCTGTGGCTACCTCACATTGTATATTCTCTTATATTTTTGGTTGTGAGCCTAGCCTTTAGTGGCTGAGCCATCTCTTCAGACCCAGATTATATATTCTCATGTAAGGATATGTAGCTAGAAAGAAAACATGTATATTTGTCTTTCTGAGTTTGAGTTACTTCGCTTGATATAATCATTTTAGTTCCATCTATTTACCTGCAAATTTCATGATTTCATTTTTTACAGCTAAAAAGTATCCTATAGTGTACATACACCATATTTTCATTATGTGTTTATCAGTCAGTTGAAGGTTGTTTCTATTTTCTAGCTATTGCAAATTGAGCAGCAATGAATATGGCTGACAAATATTTATGGAGCATAATGTCAAGTCCTTTGGCCATGTCCCAAGGAGTGGTATAGCTAGGTCATGTAGTTGATCTATCTTTAGCATTTTGAGAATTGTCTACATTGATTTCCAGAGTGGTAGCACTGGTTTGCAACAGTACAAAGAGTGACTAAGGAGTTCTTTACCTCTGCATCCCCTCCAGCATTTATTGTCAATTGTAGGATGAAATCTCAAATTTATTTTGATTTATATTTCTCTAACAACTAAGGATGATAGACATACTTTGAGATATTTCTTAGCCATTTTAATTTCTTCTTTTGATAAATCTCTTTTCAAATCTGTAACCTATTTTTTAGAATGGGTTGGATTTTGCATGTCTGATTGATTGAGTTTGACTCTTTCCTGAGTTCTTTGTATTCCGGCTGCTAAGCATCTGTCAGATGTATAGCTGGCAAATATTTTCTCCCATTCTGGGAGATTTTATTTCATTTGATCTACTTCTGGCTTAGCTGTACAGAAGTTTTGGTTGTATGAATTCCCTTTTGTCATCTGCTGGTGTTAATTTCTGGGCAAGTGGATTCAGATTCAGAAAGTCTTCTCCTACACTTATATTCCATATGGTCCTGCTTATGTTTTATTCTAGTATTTTCAGGTTTAATTAATTAATGATTTGAGTTAGGTATTATTTTTTGCAAGGTAGTATGTGCAGGTCTATTTTCATCTTTATACATGTAAATATCCAGTTTTCTAACCATCATTTATTGAGGATGCTATCTTTTCTCTATTGAATGTTTTGGCATCTTTGTCAAATATCAGATGGCTGGAGTTATGTGTACTCATGCTTG
Source organism: Mus musculus (assembly GCF_000001635.26). Classification (NCBI taxonomy): domain Eukaryota; kingdom Metazoa; phylum Chordata; class Mammalia; order Rodentia; family Muridae; genus Mus; species Mus musculus. Next base: position 48,037,444 of record NC_000073.6, read on the forward strand.
AGTCTTTTATTTTGTTCCATTGGTCCACAAAGTGCTTGATGTTTTCATCATCTCTTTGAATGTATCTCCATTTATTATACAGCCATGGTTGGGAAAAAGCAGAGGACTAAGTCCCAAGTTAGATGAAAGATGAAAATGAGAATTATTGACAAATACACAGAGTAAGAGAATCAAAATTCAGAAGCAGAAGAGAAGTCAATCAGATCGTGACTGAGAAGTAAGTGAAAGCCAGTTATGATCTGGTAGCAAGATTCATGACTCAGAAAAGGCTGTCATTGCTTCAGAAGTCAGAGCATTCGTGGGAGCAGAAGACACTCAAATAGAATATGATGATCCATCTTCTAGAGATGCAGAGAGGCACAAAGGGAAGAAAGCATCTACCACAAGCTTTCTTAGAGAGATGAGCTCCTACAGCCTAGGTTGCCAGACAGAATGTGGAAGGAAAACCAGAACCTCTGTTTTTCCCACTCAGATCCTTGTTTCCAATCATTTTTTATAGTGTGATATATTTAATTTTACCACCAAAACTGGACCTCCAAAAGGACTAAGTCCCATCTACTTTTGCTCAGAATTCTATTTCCATCATTTACAGTGTGTCCATTTCAGTCTGTACACTGTAACAGCTTTGTTAGACATAGGAAAAGACCTTTGGAGTCTGAAGGGTTTTCCCAGGATCATGTCATGAAGAACACTGAAGCAGCACTATTTAAAGCTTTTAGACTGTGTGTGTGTGTGGGGGGGGTAGTGGTGGTGTGCAGGTGCATACATACATATGTGAAAGTAGGACAACCTGAAGTATCGTCTTCAGGAAGACCATTCAACCCCTTTGAAACAGAGTCATTTACTGGCTGGCCAGCAAGCCCCAGGGGTCCCCTTGTCTTCATCTTCCCAGTTGCTGGGATTTCAAGTTTGTGTCACCATGTCCAGCTCTTTCATGTGGGTTCTTGGGGAACAAATTCATGTCCTCATGCATGAAACATCTTCCCTCTCATCTGTTCTTTATTTTTTATGGTATACTATTTATTAATTTTGAAGCACTCTTAAAAATGTTCATATGAACCCAGAAGCTGAGAGACTGATTAGGACTGTAATTATTATTAGAACCTCCATTTGATTTGTATTATGTAATGAGTGAAATTTTTATACTGGAGATGACCACATATCTTGGCTTCCCTTGGTACCCAAAGGTACCAGCTGTTTAGCACTGACCAATGGCATAGAAGCAGAAGTGATGTGATCTACTTCAGAGACTTGGGGTCAATTAAGGGCTTGTAGTCACCATTTCCCATTTCTTTTCTCATCTGGGCTGTAATGTAGATGTGCTTAGGAGACATTAATGACTATGAGAATAAGGTCACGTATCTAGGTTTGGGGAACTGCACTTTGATTGCATTCTGTTGACCCAGAGTGTCTAGCTGAAGTCTAAGTTGCTTCCTTATTGATGTTGCTGTTTTAATGGGTCTCCATAGAGCCTGGAACTTATGTTCCAATAAAAGTATTATGTTTTAACTTGTAAAGTTCCATTCCATTTAGAAGACATTTTTTAAAATTGCTTCTTAAAAGTTAGAGAAAGGAATTGAGAATCTGCCACCACAACCACCACTACACCCCCAAAAAAGGAAAGTGAGTAGAGATAAGAATTAACTTGGTGAGATTCAGATAGAGAAAAATCCCAGGATATATGAGAATATAGCAAGGTGTGAGGCATAAATCTTATTTGCCAAGAGGAATTTTATTTTACCCATTTCTGACTTCCTTGGACTCCATGAAAAAGGCACATGTTTTACTACAGGCTGTATGTGGGCAATGCAGAAGCAGAACCTCTCTTGTCTGGTCTTATACTGCTGTAGCTACAGCCAGAGTGGCTTTCTCTTTGACACCTGTGTTCCTTTAAGACTAAGGGTGGAAACAGCATTACACTACTGCTACCTTAGGGCATTTCACAGCATGCTACCAACTTTCCTTAACCTAGCCTAACTTTGAAAATAGTATCTTTTTGAGGTAGTCCTCACGTTTTCTAGCCTGGTCCTTTGTTTCATCCTTTATACCATACAATACACAGTTTGTCATAATTTTGGAAAGTAAGAAAAACAATGCAGTCCCCTTCTATGATAATTCATGCCTAGAATGAAGGAACTGCTTGTCATCTTGTTCCTTATGTGAGTGTAAGAGTCAATATTGTTTATGAAAGCAGGTTTCAGTAACAGCTCTGGGGAGACAGACCAGAAAGGAGAAAAAAATGGAACTTTTCAATGAGATTGGGAAAGGAAACTGACCATCTAATATAAAGTCGAAACTATATTTCCCATCTTATACTCAGCTCTATTAAATATGCTAAGTTTTAAAATTTATTCAATGAACAGGTGATTATACCAAGGAAATCCAATTTTTAACTTGAAGTGTAATAGACTTTTAAAGCCTACCACAAGCTCAGGTTCCTATGCTTATTTTTGACCACATTGTTTGAGCTGTGTTTCTTAAATATGTTGGATGCTCTTACTGGATGCATGACCTGGTTAGGATTAGGGTAAGGGTTAGTGTTAGGATTAGGGTTAGGGTTAGGGTTAGGGTTAGGGTTTCTCCCAAGGTTGAAGGTCTCTTCACTGTTAGCCATTTTCTTTGTTGTGCAGATCTCAGTGTGATGTTATATGTGTTTGGTCACGTGTATATAATGTTAGGTTAACACAGAAAGAGATTACTGTTACTGTGATATTTTCATGTATGTATATCATTTTAATTTACTTTTATCAGTCTTTCCCACCTACCTCCTTCAACTTTTCCTTGCTTGTCCTCTTCATTTCCTTAATAGTTTTTTCCTCTTTCATTACATATACATATCCTTTGTTGACCTCCCATCTCCTACCCTTTAGACCTCTTTTTAAAAACCCTCACAATACTGTCTTTGTGAGTATGTAAATTAGGATAGCCACTATGGAAAGCAGTATAGAGGTTCCAAAATATCTGAACATAACATTGGTTAAGTAGCATTTTATTCATCCTCTCCAGATCCCTTGAAGTGTGATGAGCATTTATACAACACTTGCACACCCTGGTGACTTGTGTTAAACTTACAGATATTATATTTAATAAATTCTTTTAAAAACATGTGTCTAAATCATAAGACAGAACAAAAATGAGAATCAGTGTCCTGAAAAGAAAGATACTTTTTTTCCCATTTGGGGGTGGATTATCAGTGTCCATTCCTGTGTCAGAATTGACCTTTGCTCAGTTGCCTTGTCCTCTTTGTCCCTCAACTGTTGCTGAATTGTGATAGAAGATATGGGGAATTCCCACTGCCTTCCTCTAGGTATGTATAGCTTCTAGTGAAATAGTGCACAGGCATATCAAGGAGGCAACCAGATTTTAGTTGCTACAGATATAGAAGCAGAGTGTGTCTTAAGTCTGCTACAACCTAGAGAGGTAAGGTTAAACTCATTCAAATGGATGCTAGCCTCTGAGCAATGCCATGTTCCACATTCCCTAGCTGATATAGTTGTGAACAACATAAAGTAAATTGATGAGAAATGAAAACCTTCAATATTCTCTTCTAACCAGGGATTATGATTCCTAACTATTAGTTGATGCAACTTTGATCTGAGAAGTATTTTCAACAACAACATTGTCTAGTGTATCGGGCCTTTATGGATATTTGTGAATCACAGCTAAAGTGGTTGAGGTGTCTGGGTACCACCTTCACAGACGGAGCTGTTCTTAGTTCTAAAAGTGGATTTGGAGGAGACTGATTCAAAGTCTGTTCTGCAATGTTTCAGTGATCATGGCTTCAGCTTATTGGAGAAAGGAGAGAAGATGCAGACATGGGGGTTGTGTATGCTCATAACTCATTGGACCTGGAAATCATCTTAGCATAAGCTCTTTATAGTATCCTTTGTTTAGACATGGAGCAACTGGACACTATGGTGAGCATATAGTCAATTTTCTTTAGCAGACTGACATGAACCTATGTTTCCCATGTGTTGATAATGAGAACATGCATATTTCAAATAAGTGCAACCTTTTAGAGGTGAGTTTGCAAGGTTTATAAATTTTCTTCTGTAAACATTACTGTATTTTAAAATATTCTACAGCAAGGATATATAATTTCCAAGTAAAATACATGTTTTGAAAAGAGGTCTTATCTTCATAGATCTAATGAGACACAATACTCAATAAGATTGGTATACCATAAATATTTTTCTTTCGTGATATATTCAAAGTTTATTTGATTAATCTTGTAAAGATTGTAAGCTTCCAGGTGGACAGTTAGCTTTTCATCCTTAATATACAGCAGGATCATCCTACTTTGGTTCCTGGTATTATTGTAGGGAAACAAGACTACTGACATGGTGGAATGCGATCAGGGGAAATGATCTAAGTTGCTTTGTGGCCATAGCAGTTGATATTCATTGTCAGTATCTCTAGAGCCACTGGGTTCTAAGCTTCCTTTAGAGGCAGAAATGTTCAGGATAGGAGCTGTTTGAACTTCTCATGATGGGCTTTCTCCCATATATCTCTATAAGAATTTATGCCAACATTAATGTTGGTAAAGACATGTGGGTTTGTTCTTGGGAACTCTATTCCATGGTGTACATGCCTGTTTTGTTTCAGTTACACACAGTTTTGTTACTAAGGATCTGTAGTTCCATTTGAAAGTAGATATTGTGATATCTCCAGCATTATTTCTTGTTAGAATTGCTTTGGGTATTTGAAATCTTTTGTGGTTTCATATGAATGTCATATTTTTCTACTTAGGTTTATAATGTCATTGGAATTTTATGGGTATCTCACTAGATCTGTAGATAATTTTCAGCATCAGGGCTGCACCAATGTTATTACATTCTTCTTTCTGGATGGCTTTAGTTAACACCATTATGATTCTCCAGAGGGAACTGCTAGGATGGAGTATGGGCTGCAGAGGGAGCAGAGACAAGACAGTCTTCCCTAGTAATAAGATGTAGGTACACAGTGTAAACTATTAGAGTTGGATTTTAGAATAATATAGATGTGGGAGTGAGGCAGGCTCTGTGACTCACTACTTTTGTTATTTTAGGAAAACACATTTTCCCCCACATATTAGAATCTCATTTTGACCTTATACAGTTGATATGATCATGTATGTAGCAGATGTGCAGTTTGGTCTTCATGTGGGTCCTGAACAACTGGAACAGGGGCTATACCAAAAGCTGTTGCCTGTACATAGGACATATTCTACTAGCTAGGCTACCTCTACTGGCCTCATTGGGAGAGGAAGAACCTAAGCTCACAGAGATTTAAAGACTTAAAGTACAGGGGTGGGGAGATACCCAGGGGGGTCCACCCACTCAGAGAAGAAGGTGAGGAAAGGATAGGGGAAGGATTGTGGGAGGGGGTGACTGGCTGGAAAGGGGGCAGTAAACAGTATGTAAAGTGAGTGAGTAAAAAGTAAATTTAAATGAAAAAAAAAATAGAAAGAAATACACATAGAGAACACAGGCTATAGAAACTGCTGAAGAAATGCTAGTGGGGATGAGAATAATGATATTGCTAATGATGATAACAGCATCAGCAGCCTACATACTGTGGATACTGGCACTTTTGGACATGTTTACATTTACATCTTGTAATAATTCTGAGATTTTAGTATTAGAAAAGGTTTCAATATTAGCTTCTCTTGATGATTGTGTTCAGTATTGTGTTCTCAACACTGACCAAATGCAATGAAATACAATTGGGACCAATCCAGGGGTCTTGAGAATCATTGAAGATGAATAGATACTTTCTTGTAGAAACTTCAGTGGTGAGAGGTCTTCTCTAATGTTTACCCACATTTTCATGTAAGAGGTTACATATTCTGATATTTGATATTAAGTCAATTCAAAACAATCAACTTGACCATTGATATAGGTCTTTATTTTCCAATTTGTAATTTAAAAGTTGTCAAAATCTTTTTTTTCTAAGTTTGATATCAGTATACCCCCACATTATACCAGAATACTGTTTGACATTTTCACACATTTTGTGCTATATTATTTATCAGTACTGAAGAGTTCCTAAAAAGTTTTCATGTGATCACATAATCTCAGAGACAAGCAAGGCCTGTGGATACTGGCACTTTTGGACATGTTTACATTTACATCTTGTAATAATTCTGAGATTTTAGTATTAGAAAAGGTTTCAATATTAGCTTCTCTTGATGATTGTGTTCAGTATTGTGTTCTTAACACTGACCAAATGCAATGAAATACAATTGGGACCAATCCAGGGGTCTTGAGAATCATTGAAGATGAATAGCTTGTATTTCCCATCTCTTTTACCCTTGGGCATGAATTCTGATGTGTTTTAGAGCCACTAGTGACTGCAAAAATGAAATTACACATCTAGGTTTGGGAAACTGCAATTTGGACTGGATTCTGTTGACTGATACCACAGAGTTGCAAGCCTACATCTAGATTGCTCCTTAATTAAGTCATTATTTTAATGGGTTTCTATTAGAGTTACAAAAGCCATATCATACCTCACCTTTTAAATTACATCCCATTTACAAGGCACTTTCGTTTGCTTCTTGAAAGTTAGAGGAGGAAATTGAAAACAATATCCCCAAAAGGGACAGACTTGATGGAGATGAGGTGAAAAATCCATTGCTGCTCAGATGGAGAATGTTCCAAGATACAGGGAAACACAACTGTGAAGGCAAGTCCTTTTTGCCAAGAGGACTTTTATCTTGCCTGCTTCTATCTTGCTTGACATAGTGATAGACTGGCTTATGTATCCTTAATCAGTGAGTTGTTTTCCTTCCTCTTTAGGCTGAATTGCACCACTACCACGGGACTTGCAGATAAAAGGCAAACTGCTTGTGCTTCTGCTATCCTGCCTTTCCTCTGGGCTCAGTGCTGTCAGTTTCCTGCTCAGCTCTCTGCTCATTTTCTCCTACTGTACAACTTGTCACAGCTGCTTAAATTGCTCCTTTAGGCCTGAGGTGGAAAGAGTGATTCTCCCAGTTTAGCCTTCCCCTCAACTCTGACTAATTCTTCCCTTACAAGACACTCCTGACCCAGATGAGGAGTCAGATCACCTTAACTGCCCTTTCTGAGACAAGATCACTTCTTTTGTTTGTTGCTGCTGAGTACTCCAAGGTAGTTGTACCAAGAGCTTCCAGAACAGTCTCCTATCTCTGCCTCCCACCTTATGTCAGGAAGCTGGAATTACAGATGGAAGCCACTACATCTGGCCTTTAAACTTGTTTCACTGGATTGAACTCAGATTGTCAGGCTTGCAACACACACACTTTTACCCACAAAGCCACTTTTTTCAATGATTTCATTTCTCTTTTTATAAATGACATGCTAGCTTTCTATACCCTAGGGTGGCTCTGTCACCTGATAGAGGTTGAAACTCTAACTGTAATAGTAACCACATACCTCATACATTGTTACATAACCATTGGAAGAATAAAATTGTCTTTGCTCTCTATGATATGATGGGAAAGTGGATCTCTGGTATACTGCTTTTGTATCGACTGTGCATAAATCCCCAAAGAGCAATGAGAGAAGACTTAATGACATTACCCATGGTGTTCACAGGAAACTGATGTATAATAAGATACCTGTATATCAAGAAGGAAATAATGTAATAGTAGAAAGATCTCTATCCAAGAAGCTTATAGAACAATAGGGAAACATGAAATACATAAAATTAAGGTTGTATGATACTATCTGATGTTCATGACTTTCTAGTAACAGATTCTAGGGATATCAAAGTGGGCAAAATAATAGGAAAAGATCACAGAATAATAATGCTTAAAATGTCAATGTGGCTCTTCATCCAGGGTTGGAGTTTTGTGAGATTTCCCTCACCAATGCTGAAAAGGCAACTGATATTGTCATTGTTTGGATAACCATATTGTTGAGACTGCATGGATGCAACTTTACTCTCTTATATAGAAGACACAGTCTCTCAACAGACATTCTGGTCATCTATCGTGTTTCTTGAGCCTTAGGTGCAGGAGTTGTATTGTAGATGTAAGGATAAGTATTTAGAATACAGTTAGGAATCACTAATTTATAGAGTTGGAAGTAGTAAATTTCTTTTTCTTAAAGTAATACACCTGCCACGAATAGTTGACTTTTTCATTATAAGGCATAATTTATCTCCAGTTAAGTAGACCGTAAATCCAATTGGCTTTTGGTTGCTATCCAGTTATAAGTGATGTTATTGTACCTTAAGGATATCTTTCTATAATGGCAGTCCTGGCTAATCATGTCGACTTGTCATGAAATATAGTCATTTGGTAAGAGGGACTGTCAGTTAAGAAAATACCTCTGGAATATTTGCCTGTAGACAAGTCTGTAGTGCATTTATTAATGTAGAAAGGACCAGTCTATTGCAGTTTGTGTCCTCCTTGGGCAGATGGTCCTGGGGTGCTGCTCAGCAAACTGAGCAGTGCATGAGGAGCAACCCAGAAAGCAGTTATCCTCTATGACTTCAGGGCTGCCTCCAGGCTTCTGGGTTATGGACTAAAACCTATAAGTTGAGATATATGCTTTCTACCTAAGTTATTTTTGGTCATGGTATTTTTATCACAGCAAGAGAAGTTCTAAGACATTGGTCAATGTTTTGATTCAGAGGCATAACAGCTGGTTAGGGCTACTGATTGTTTCCCCACTTGGCACCTTGCATTACAAGTTCCAGTCATATGGAAGCTAAACCTCAAGTAGGAGGTTTCTAGGTCATTTCCATCAGTACAAGTCCGGCGTCTTCAGCAACCTTATTGGGCAGATAATAGTCACTTATTCTTCTAGCTCCAGGAAATTGGATGCCTTCTATTGGCCTTCCTGGGTACCTGCATGTATGTGTGCATTCTAACACACACACACACACACACACACACACACACACACAGACACACACACACACACACACACACACACACACACACACACCACATTAAAAAATTTAAACAAGACTCACATAATTTAATGATGATTATAGTTTTTGGTCATATAATTTTGAGAAATTTTCATATGAAAGTATAACAAGTTTTACAGTCTAATTTTATGTAAAAACTCAGATACTGTTATAATTTAAAGATGATCCCTTCTCATCTTGAGGTTTCTGAATGGATTTTTTTCATTATGGAAAATATGTTCACCAAAGCTATATAAATAATGAATCACATGACTTGCATGATATGCCTGACTTGGTGATATAACGTCAAAGCACTCTGCCTTATCTCTGGCTTGCAGACTTCCAGGCTTCCATGACTTGCATGACATGACTGACTTGATGATATCATATCAAAGCACTCTGCCTTATCTCTGTTTTCCAGTGCCTTCATCCTGTTACCATCTACAGAAAATCCTCACACAAAATCAAACTTAATGGCATTTTAAGCCAAGCAGGTACAAGAAACATACAGAATCTGTCGAGTACTGGAGTGACAGAAGCTTTGGATCTGAAGTCAGGGAACCCGAGTCCTCAGTAGTGATCTGAGCTGTGTCTCTAGTTGCATATGTAGCAGAGAATGGCCTACTCAGCCATCAATGGGAGCAGAGGCCCTTGGTCTTATGAAGATCATATGCCCCAGTACAGGAAAATGCTAGGGCCAGGAATTGAGACTGCGTGGGTGGGGAGCAGGGTGTGGTGAGTGTAGAGGGGGTTTTAGGTATAGCATTTGAAATGTAAATGAAGAAAATATATAATAAAAAAGAAAAGAAAAAAATGCAAGATTGGGGTCTAAAATCTCTTCTCATGATGGTGATAGAGGATATTAAGAAGGACATAATAACTGCCTTAAAGAAATAGAGGAGAACACAGGTAAACAGCTAGAAGACCTTAAAGAGGAAACACAAAAATCCCTTAAAGAGTTACAGGAAAACACAAGGAAACAGGTGAAGAATAGGAACAAAACCATCCAAGATCTAAAACTGGAACTGGAAACAATAAAGAAATCACAAAGGGAGACAACCTTGGAGTTAGAAAATCTAGGAAAGAGGTCAGGAGTATAGATGCAAGCCTCAACAACAGAATCCAAGAGATAGATGAGAGAATCTCAGGTGCAGAAGATACCATAGAAAACATTGACACAACAGTGAAAAAAAAAAAACACAAAAAGCAAAAAGCTCCTAACCCAAAACATCCAGGAAATCCAGGACACAATGTGAAGACCAAACCTAAAGATAATAGGTATAGAAGAGAATGAAGATTCCCAACTTAAAGGGCCAGTAAATATATTTGACAAAATTATAGAAGACAATTTCTCTAACCGAAAGAAAGAGATGCCCATGAACATACAAGAAACCTATAGAACTCCAAATAGACTGGACCAGAAAAGAAATTCCTCCCATCACATAATAATCAAAGTACCAAATGCATAAAACAAAGAAAGAATATTAAAAAGCATCAAGGTAAATGTCAAGTAACATATAAAAGCAGACCTATCAGAATTACACCACAGTTCTGACCAAAGACTATGAAAGCTAGAAGATACTGAGCAGATGTTATACAGACCCTAAGAGAACACAAATGCCAGACCAGAGTACTATACCCAGCAAAACTCTCAATTACCAAAGATGGAGAAACCAAGATTTTACCTAACAAAAACAACTTACACAATATCTTTCCACAAGTCCAGCCCTACAAAGGATAATAGAAAATGCCAACACAAGGAGGGAAACTATGCCCTAGAAAAAGCAAGAAAGTAATCATTTTCCAACAAACCCAAGAGAAGATAGCTACACAAATATAAAAACAACATAAAAAACAACACGAATTAACAATCACTTTTCATTAACATCTCTTAACATAAGTGGATTCACTTTCCCCCAAAAGATATAGACTAACAGATTGGATACAGAAACCAGACCCAGCATTTTGCTGCATACAGGAAACTCACCTTAGTGACAAAGGCAGAAACTACTTAAGAGTAAAAGGTTGGAAAACAATTTTCCAAGAAAATGATACCAAGAAACAAGCTGGAGTAACCATTCTAATATTGAATAAAATCAATTTTCAGCCAAAAGTTATCAAAAAAAGATAAGGAAGGACACTTCATTCAAAAATCAACCAAGATGAACTCTGGATTCTGAACATCTATACTCCAAATAAAGGGCACGCACATTCATAAAAGAAACTCAACTAAAGTTCAAAGCACACATTGCACCCACACAATAATCGTGGGAGACTTCAACACCCCACTCTCAACAACAGACAGATCATAGAAACAAACTAAACAGAGACACAGTGAAACTATCAGAAGTTAAGAACCAAATGGATATAACAATATTTATAGAACATTTCATCCTAAAGCAAAATAAAATAACTTCTTCACAGCACCTCACAGTACCTTCTACAAAATTGACCATATAATTTGTCACAAAACTGGCTTCAACAGATATGAGAAGATTGAAATCCCATGCACCCTATCAGATCACCATGGACTAAGATTGGTCTTTTTTTTTTTTTTTTGTATCTTTTTTTCCCATTTTTTATTAGGTATTTAGCTCATTTACATTTCCAATGCTATACCAAAAGTCCCGCATAGCCACCCACCCCCACTCACATACCCACACACTCCCCCTTTTTGGCCCTGGCATTCCCCTGTACTGGGGCATATAAAGTTTGCGTGTCCAATGGCCCTCTCTTTCCAGTGATGGCTGACTAGGCCATCTTTTGATACATATGCAGCTAGAGTCAAGAGCTCCGGGGTACTGGTTAGTTCATAATGTTGTTCCATCTATAGGGTTGCAGATCCCTTAAGTTCCTTGGGTACTTTCTCTAGCTCCTCCATTGGGAGCCCTGTGATCCATCCATTAGCTGACTGTGCGCATCCACTTCTGTGTTTTCTAGGCCCCGGCATAGTCTCACAAGCGACAGCTTCATCTGGGTCCTTTCGATAAAATCTTGCTAGTGTATGCAATGGTGTCAGCGTTTGGATGCTGATTATGGGGTGGATCCCTGGAAATGGCAGTCTCTACATGGTCCATCCTTTCATCTCAGCTCCAGACTTTGTCTCTGTATCTCCTTCCATGGGTGTTTTGTTCCCACTTCTAAGGAGGGGCATAGTGTCCACACTTCAGTCTTCATTTTTCTTGAGTTTCATGTGTTTAGCAAATTGTATCTTATATCTTGGGTATCCTAGGTTTTGGGCTAATATCCACTTATCAGTGAGTACATATTGTGTGAGTTCCTTTGTGAATGTGTTACCTCACTCAGGATGATGCCCTCCAGGTCCATCCATTTGGCTAGGAATTTCATAAATTCATTCTTTTTAATAACTGAGTAGTACTCCATTTTGTAGATGTACCACATTTTCTGTATCCATTCCTCTGTTGAGGGGCATCTGGGTTCTTTCCAGCTTCTGGCTATTATAAATAAGACTGCTATGAACATAGTGGAGCATGTGTCCTTCTTACCAGTTGGGGCATCTTCTGGATATATGCCCAGGAGAGGTATTGCGGGATCCTCCGGTAGTACTATGTTCAATTTTCTGAGGAACCGCCAGACTGATTTCCTGAGTGGTTGTACAAGCCTGCAAAAGATTGGTCTTAAATATCAAAATCACTGGAAAGCACATATACTCATGGAAGTTGAACAACAATCTACTCGATGATAACTTGGTCAAGGATGAATTAAAGAAATTAAAGGATTTTTAGAAATTAATAAAAATGAAGACGCATCATAACAAAACTTATGGGACATAGTGAAAACAGTGATAAGAGGAAAACTCATAGGTATAAGTGCCTACAAATTGAAACTGAAGAAAACATACACTAGAAACTTGATAGTACACCTGAAAGTTCTAGAACTAAAAGAAGCAACTACACCCAAGAGGAGAAGACAGTAGGAAATAATCAAACTCAGGGATGAAATCAACCAAATGGAAACAAATGGAACTATACAAAGAATCAACCAAACCTGGAACTGATTCTTTGAGAACATCAGCAAGATAGACAATCCTTTAGTCAGACTAATCAGAGGTTGCATAGCCAGTATCCAAATTAATAAAATCAGAAATGAAAAGGGAAACATGACAATGAAATATATTTTAAAAATTATTTTATTTGTTGAATATTAACATTTGAAAATATTAAAAACATGTTCTACAAACATCAAGGAAATATTGTTAAGTTTTCTCACTGTGCTTGAAATTACCATTTTCTTTTTTTTATTGTTTTATTTTTCTATTCGATATTTTCTTTATCTTCGTTTCAAATTCTACCCTGAATGTCCCCTATACCCTCCCACTGCACTGTTCTCCAACCCACCCACTCCTGCTTCCTGGCCCTGGTTTTGCCCTGTACTGGGGCATATAATCATTGCAAGACCAAAGGCCTCTCTTTCCACTGATGGCCGATTAGGCCATCTTATGCTAAATATGCAGCTAGAGACACGAGCTCAGGGGTTACTGGTTAGTTCATATTTTTGTTCCTCCTATGAGGTTACAGATCCCTTCAGCTCCTTGGGTACTTTGTCTAGCTCCTCCATTGGGGGCCCTGTGTTTCATCCAATAGCTGACTGTGAGCATCCACTTCTGTATTTGTCAGGCACTAGCATAGCCTCACAAGGGACAACTATATCAGGGTCCTTTCAGTGAAATCTTGCTGGCATATGCAAAAGTGTCTGGGTTTGGTGGCTGATTATGGGATGGATCCCCAGGTGGAATAGTCTCTAAATGGTCCATCCTTTCCTCTTAGCTCCAAACTGTCTCTGTAACTCCTTCCATAGGAGTTTTGTTCCCTATTCTAAGGAGGAATGAAGTATCTACACTTTGATCTTCCTTCTTCTTGATTTTCTTCTGTTTTGCAATTTGTATCTTGGGTATTCTAAGTTTCTGGGTTAATATCCACTTATCAGTGAGTGCATATCAAGTGACTTTTTTTGTGATTGGGTAACCTCACTCAGGATGATACACTCCAGATCCATCCATTTGCCTAGGAATTTCATAAATTCATTGTTTTTAATAGCTGAGTAGTACTCCATTGTGTAAATGTACCACATTTTCTGTATCCATTCCTCTGTTGAGGAACATCTGGGTTCTTTCCAGCTTCTGGCTATTATAAATGAGGCTGCAATGAACATAGTGGAGCATGTGTCCCTATTACCAATTTGAACATCTTCTGGGTATATGCCCAAGGGCGGTATTGCTGGATCCTCCGGTATTACTATGTCCATTTTTCTGAGGAACTGCCAGACTGATTTCCAGAGTGGTTGTACAAGCTTGCAATCCCACCAGCTATCAAGGAGTGTTCCTCTTACTCCACATCCTTGTCAGCATATGCTGTCACCTGAATTTTTGATCTTAGTCATTCTGACTGGTGTGAGGTGGAATCTCAGGGTTGTTTTGATTTGCATTTCCCAGATGATTAAGGATTTTGAACATGTTTTCAGGTGCTTCTCAGCCATTCAGTATTCCTCAGTTGAGAATTCTTTGTTTAGCTCTGTGCCCCATTTTTTTTAAACGGGGTTATTTTGTTTTCTGGAGTCTAGCTTCTTGAGTTCTTTGTATATATTGGATATTAATGCCCTGTCTGATTTAGAATTGGTAAAAATCCTTTCCCAATCTGTTGGTGGCCTTTTTGCTTTGTGATTCTTTATACCTGTTTAGCAGTGATTTCTATAATTCTGTAAGGACTTCTAACTTTTTAGCAGTGTTCTCCTGTATTTCTTTAAGTGTGTTATTAATGCCCTTCTTAAAATTCTCTACCACCAACATGAGATATTATTTTAAATCCGAGTCTTGCTTTTCTGGTGTGTTGCAGTATCCAGGACTCCCCTGGTGGGAGTACTAGGTTTTGGTGATGCCTTGTGGTCTTGCTTTCTGTTAGTAAGAGTCTTATGTTTTCCTTTCACCATCTAGTAATATGTGGTGTTAGATGTTCTAGCTGTCTCTGACTGGAGCTTGTTCCTCCTGTGATTCTGTTAGCCTCTGTCACCACTTCTGGGTGTCCAACTCTCTGCTGAGTCCCAGTGGTCATAGCAGGCTCTGTAGGTAAGCTCTTTTCTTGCAGGGAAGTTGCCCAGAAGTCTGGAGCTCAGATCCACCTCCTTGATGGCCTACTCTCCTCTGGCAAGGAAGGTGCCCAGGGTTGTAAGACTCAGCTCTGCCTCCTGTCTGTGGATATAGGCCCAAAGTTACCTTGGCCAAGGTGCTCTGTTGCTTCTGCTGCTCACGTGCTCTCCTGTGTAGACTGGTCTCTGTGATCCCAAGATCCTGGGTGTGCTAGTGCCTGCCAAGTTGGCTGGAGCCACCAGAAGGAATTCCAGCTGCTGGTTGGGTGGTTTTCCTTTGTCCCTGTTCCTGCTGGCACAAGTCCCTCCTGGATTCTTTGGAACAGATCTTGTGTTGCACTTACCAGTAATCCCAGGATCCTGGGTGTGCTAGGCCACCTGCGGTCTGGAGAGTCCTCTGGGGACCTAGGGACCCTCTGCTGATTTCACACTAAAGTTGGCTCAGGTCTGGCTCCAACCTGAATGAATCCCAGACACAGGTCAGGCATGATTCCTTTGTCCCTGTTCCTGCTGGCATGAGATCCTCCAGGATTCTTTGGAACAGATGTTGGGTTCCACTCACCATTGATCTCAAGATCCTGGGTGTGCTAGGGTGCCTGCAGCATGGAGAGTCATCTGGCGACTTTGGGATCCTTCACTGATTTCGCACCCAAGATGGCGTGGGCAAAATTACTATTTTCTTAATGTTTTACTTCAAATAGGCTTTGCTCTTTTGAAGTTTTTAAAAATATACTTACTGATAAAATAATTTCTCTCCTAGAAACCCTGATAATCTTTTTTAAGTAAACTGATTGTTTAACAAAGTACACAGATATACAATGTATTTTATGTTGTCTCTCTCTCTCTCTCAGTATGTCAGGTGGTATCAAATAAGGGCTTTTGAATACATTTCCTAAAGATTCATCGTTAATATTTTATGCTGTTTTACTATGCTTAACTCCCAAAGAATATTTTGCATGTTTTGAAATTTAGTATTCAACATTAGACACAGAATCTTCAGTTATGTATAGTATTAAAAATTCATTAGTGGTATTTTTAGGGTATGGAATGATATGAATATAGAAGTTGGACAATTTTTAAGTATTATTTGATTCTCAAAATACTGTTATTAATATGTTTGATGTATAAAATGCACACGGAGATCCATCCCATAATCAGCCACCAAACACAGACACTATTGCACATGCCAGCAAGATTTTGTTGAAAGGACCCTGATATAGCTGTCTTGTGTGAGGCTATGCCAGTGCCTGGCAAATACAGAAGTAGATGTCCACAGTCATCTATTGGATGGAACACAGGGCCCCCAATGGAGGAGCTAGAGAAAGTACCCAAGGAGCTGAAGGGGTCTGTAACCCTATATGTGGAACAACAATATGAACTAACCAGTACCCCCAGAGCTCGTGTCTCTAGCTGCATATGTAGCAGAAGATGGCCTAGTTGGCCATCATTGTGAAGAGAGGCCCCTTGGTCTTGCAAACTTTATATGCCCCAGTACAGGGGAACACCAGGGTCAGGAAGTGGGAGTGGGTGGGTAGGGGAGCAGAGAATGGGAGAGGATATAGGGGACTTTCAGGATAGCATTTGAAATATAAATGAAGATAATATCTAATAAAAATTGAAAATAAATAAATAAATAATAATAAAATAAGGAAAAAATTGAAGTATCATCTTGGAGGATTTTTCATCTGATGAGTATGAAATATCCTCTGTTTCTTTTGATTAATTTTTGTCTGAAGTCTCTTTTGTCAAATAATAAAATCACTACATTTGCTTGCTTCTTATGTCCATTTGCTTGCAAAAATCTTTTCCTTGCTCTTTACTTTTAAGTAATGTCTATCTTTGATGATTAGGTGTGTTGTTTGTATGTAGTGGAAGGATGAATCCTCTTTTGCATTCATTCTGTGACCCTGTGATTTTTAATGGGTGAATTCAGTTTTTATTGGTTATTTTATTTATTTATATTTCAAATGTTTCCCCTCCTTCCTGGTCTCCCTTCTGCAAACCCCTTCATACCACCTCTACTCCTCTTTGTCTCAGTGAGTGTGCTCCCTCACCTTCCTACCCACACATTCATCACACCTCTACCATCTTCCCACACTGAGGAATCAAGCCTCCATAGGCCAAAGGCCTCCCCTCCCATTGATACCAGACAAGCAATCTTCTGCTACATATACAACTGGAGCCATGGACCCATCTATGTATATTCTGCTTGGTGGTTTAGTTCCTGTGAGTGCTGAGGGATCTGGTTAGTTGATATTGTTCTTCCTATGGGGTTACAATCCTCTTCAGTTCATTCTTAACTCTTCCATTGGGGTCTCCAAGGCTCAGTCTAATGGTTGGCTGTATCTGCATCTGTATTAGTCAGGTGCTGGCAGAGACTCTCAGGGGACAGCTATACCAGATTCCTGTCAGCAAGCACTTCTTGTCATCAGCAATAGGGTCAAATTTGGTGTCTGCAGATGGGA
The DNA here is from genome assembly GCF_000001635.26 of Mus musculus. NCBI lineage: Eukaryota > Metazoa > Chordata > Mammalia > Rodentia > Muridae > Mus > Mus musculus. The sequence continues at coordinate 48,054,891 of NC_000073.6, forward strand.
TGAATCTCTAGGTAGGGTGGTTTCTGGATGGCCTTTCCTTCAGACTCTGCTCCATTTTTTTGTTCCTGCATTTACTTTGGATAGGAATAATTTTGGGTGAAAATTTGAGATGTGTGGGGAGTCCCATCCTTCTTCAACTGGGGGGGGGGTCATGCCTATTTATTGGAGGTGGTCTTTACAGGTTCTATCTCCCCTTTGTTGGGTATTTTGGCTAATATCAACCCTGTTGCATTCTGGGAACCTCTCATTTCCATAGCATCTGGAACTTTCTAGTGGCTATGATCAGTTCCCCACCCCCTTCTGCTACATATTTCTATGCATTTTCCTGACTCTCTGTACTTCTTTCCTGTCTCTTCACATACCTGATCCTGGGCACCATTTTTCTCTTCCTCTCCTTTTTCCTTACCAGATCCCTCCCTCTAACTACCTCCCTTCCTCTACAGCCAGTGAATATTTTGTCCCCCCTCTAAGTAAGTGTGAAGCACCCCCACTTTGATCTTCCTTCTTCTTAAGTTTCCTTTGGTCTGTGAATTGTATTCTGAGCTTTTGAGCTAATATCCACTTATTGGTGAATACATACCATTGTGTCCCTTTGTGTCTGAGTTAACTATCTCAGGATGATATTTTCTAGTTCCATCTATTTGCCTGCAAAGGTCATGAAGTCATTGTTCTTAATAGCTGAATAGTACTCCATTGTGTAAATATACCACATTTTCTGTATCCATTCTTCCATTAAGGGACTCTGGGTTGTTTCCAGCTTCTGGCTATAATAAATAAGGCTGCTATGAATATAGTGGAGCATGTTTCCTTGTTATATATTGGAACATGTTTTGGGTATATGCTCAGTAGTCGTGTATCTATGTCTTCAAGTAGAACTATTTCTAATTTCCTGAGAACCACCAGATTGATTTTCAAAGTGGATTTTACCTGCTTGCAATCCCATCAGTAATGGAGGAATGTTCCTCTTTCTCCACATCCTCATCAGCATCTGCTGTCACCTGAGTTTTTGAATTTAGCCATTTGAATTGTTGTGAGCTGGAATCTCAGGGAGGCTTTAATTTGCATTTCCCTGATAACAACTGACATTGAAGATTTCTTTAGGTGCTTCTCTGCCATTTGCAATTCCCTAGTTAAGAAATATTTGTTTAGCTCTGTACCTCATTTTTAAATAGGGCTATTTAATTATCTGGAATCTTTTTTTTTTTTTTTTTTTTTTTTTTTTTTTTTTTTTTTTTTTGAGACAGGGTTTCTCTGTGTAGCCCTGGCTGTCCTGGAGCTCACTTTGTAGACCAGGCTGGCCTGGAACTCATAGATTCAACTGCCTCTGCCTCCCAAGTGCTAGAATTAAAGGCGTGTGCCTCCACTGCCCATCTAACTTCTTTAGTCCTTTGTATATTTGAATATTAGCCCTCTATCAGATGTAGGGTTGGTAAAGATCTTTTCCCACTTACTAGGCTGTAATTTTGTTTATTGACAGTGTCTGTTGCCTTACAGAAGCTTTTCAATTTTAGAACATTTATCAAATGTTGATCTCAGAGCCTGAGCCATTGGTGTTCTTTTCAGGAGAATTTCCTCTGTTCTGATGTATTTGAGACTCTTCTCCACTGTTTCTTCTATCAGATTCAGTATATCTGATTTTATGTAGAGGTCTTTGATCCACTTGAACTTTTTACAAGGAGATAAACATGCATCAATTGGCATTCTTCCACATGCTGACTGACAGTTGAGCCTGCACCATTTTTTGATAATGCTGTCTTTTTTTTTTTTTTTTCCTACTGGATGGTTTTGGCTTCCTTGTCAAAGATCAAGTGTGCATAGCTGTGTACATTTATTTCTGGATCTTCAATTTTATTCAGTTGTTCTGTCTGTCTCTGTACCAATACCATGCATTTTTTAAAAATCACTATTGCTCTGTAGTAGAGCTTGAGATGAGGGATAGTGATTCTCCTAGAAGTCCTTTCATTGTTGAAATTAGTTTTCATTATCCTAGGTTTTTTGTTATTCCAGATGAAACTGAGCATTGCTCTTTCTATCTCTGTGAAGAACTGAGTAGGAATTTTGAAGAGGATTTCATTGAATCTGTAAAAAGATGGCCAACTTTACTATGCTAATCCTATAGATATATGAGCAAGGGAGCTAGACATTTCTATCTTTTGAGGTTTTCTTCAGTCTTTCTTCAGAGACTTGAAGTTCTGATCTTACAGATCTTTGATTTGCTTGGTTAGAGTCACACCAAGATATTGTATAATATTTGTTATTGTGAAGGGAGCTGTTTCCCTAATTTCTTTCTCAGCTTGTTTATCTTTTGTGTAGAGGAAGGCCACTGATTTGTTTGAGTTAAATTTATATCTGGCCACTTTGCTGAAGTTGATTGTCAGGTTTAGGAGTTCTCTGGTGGAATTTTTTGGGTCACTTAAGTATACTAGCATATTATATGCAAATAGTGATATGTTAACTTCTTCATTTCCAGTTAATATCTCTTTGACATCCTTTTGTTGTCTAATTGCTCTAGCTAGAACTTCAAGTACTATATTGAAGAGGTAGGGAGAGAATGGGTAACCTTGCCTAGTCCCTGATTTTAGTGGGATTGCTTCAAGATTCTTTCAATTTAGTTTTATGTTGGCTACTGGCTTCCTGTATATTGCTTTTACTATGTTTAGGTATGGGTCTTGAATTCCTGACCTTTCCAAGACTTAACATGAGGGATGTTGAATTTTGTCAAATGCTTTTCAGCATCTACTGAAATGATCATGTGGGTTTTTTTCTTTGAGTTTGTTTATGTAGTGGATATGATGGGTGGATTACTTTATATTGATCCATACCTGCATCCCTTGGATGAAGCTTACATGATTGTGAAGAATGACCATTTTGATTTTTTACTTGGATTCACTTTGTGAGAATTTTTTTTTAATTAGGTATTTTCTTCATTTACATTTCCAATGCTATCCCAAAAGTCCCCCATACCCTCCCCCCTTCCCTACCCACCCACTCCCACTTCTTGGCACTGGCATTCCCCTGTACTGAGGCATATAAAGTTTGTAAGACCAAGGGGCCTCTCTTTTCACTGATGGCCGACTAGGCCATTTTCTGATACATATGCAGCTAGAGGCACGAGCTCCTGGGGGTACTGGTTAGTTCATATTGTTGTTCCACCTATAGGGTTGCAGATCCCTTTAGCTCCTTGCATGCTTTCTCTAGCTCCTCCATTGGGGGCCCTGTGATCCATCCAATAGCTGACTGTGAGCATCCACTTCTGTGTTTGCTAGGCCCCGGCATAGCCTCACAAGACACAGCTATATCAGGGTCCTTTCAGCAAAATCTTGCTAGTGTATGCAATGGTGTCAGCATTTGGAGGCTGATTGTGGAATCGATTCCCAGGTGTGGCAGTCTCTAGATATCCTTTCATTTCAGCTCCAAACTTTGTCTCTGTAACTCCTTCCATGGGTGTTTTGTTCCCAATTCTAAGAAGGGACAAAGTACCCACACTTTGTGGTCTTCGTTCTTCTTGAGTTTCATGTGTTTTGCAAATTGTATGTTGTATCTTGGGTATTGTAAGTTTCCGGGCTAACATCCACTTATCAGTGAGTACATATCATGTGAGTTCTTTTGTGATTGGGCTACCTCACTCAGGATGATGCCTCCAGGTCCATCCATTTTCCTAGGAATTTCCTAAATTCATTCTTTTTAATAGCCGAGTGTACTATTACTCCATTGTGTAAATGTACCACATTTTCTGTATCCATAAAACCAGAGACAGTGAAACTTATAGAGGAGGAAGTGGGCAAAAGCCTCGAAGATATGGGCACAGGGGAAAAATTCCTGAATAGAACAGCAATGGCTAATGCTGTAAGATTGAGACACTTCTTCCTCAAATAAAAAGACAGTGTTGTATGTTTATTGGAACATTAGTTACAGCATTCAGTACAAAGAGCTAAGCATTCAACAATGGAGAAATGGATTTTGAAATTGTAATAATCACACACAGCATGTTACCCCTCAACTGGTAAAAGAGGAGTTCTTGTCTTTGGTTACGATTTGTGTAGACTTAGGCCCTAATGTTTGTATAGTATCTCAAAGTAGAATAACTAGCTGGACAATAAGCATTTAAAACATGAGCCTAGGAAGATTTTTGACACTCAGACCTTAACATTTTGCCCTTAATCTTAAAATGTCACGCACATTTCATAATGTAAAACTTATGTAGTCCAAGTGCAAGAGTCACAAAATGCTTACATTATTCAACGTTGTTTCAAAGTCCAAGTTCAATGAGAGGGCAAGGTGGAGGATGGAATTTGGGGAAGAACAAGGACAGTACTATAGGCCATTTGAAAAATTATATTAACAGCTATTTCCTATTATATTATATGATATTACATCCATATATATGTATATTTATATATATAAATGGAATTTAAATGGAGTTACCAATTAACTCAACTGGAAGTAAGAACAATGTAGGGAGAAAATATTGCATAGCCTCATTTATATGTAATTTTGAAGCATCATTATGTATAAACAGACTACATGAAATATCATTTACATATGGAATATATTTAAAGTGTCAATATGTGGAGAGAGACTACATGATTTCTTGGTGGTAACTAAATCTTTGTGGTAAGAGAAAATGGGAAAATGTCACAAGTTGAAATATATGTAGGATGAGATAAAACTAATTTACAACACAAGCTCTCTATGTGGTAATAGTACCTTACATTCAGGAATTTTCCCTAAAGAAGTAGTGTTTGCTAAGTGGAGAAAATTGGTAGATGATATATTCTTTTAATTTGTACTTTCAATTTTACATTGAGGCATAAATATAAACAGCACTGGCTTCCAAGGCAGTTATGAATGGAGGAACAGTGAGAATTCACAGAAGCAAAAAATCATTTTATATTGGGTTTGGAGTCAAGTAGTTATATTTATTCAAGCAAATCTCTGAACTATGAATTTGTTTAATCTGTACATGTTATTTTTCTTAATTATACTTTAAATTGTCAAATACAGCTACATTTAAGACTAAAATATTTTTTATAGAAAGCGTCATCTCATTCAAGATATTTTCTATATTTATATGCAAGTCTTCTGATTTTATTTTTCTTTACAACTGGAAGGCATTCGATTGTATATATACCATATGTTCATTTTCCAGACATCAGTTGAAGACATTTGGATTGTTTCCACTTCCCTACTATTGTGAAAAAGGCAATAATGGACACTGGTGAATGAGTATCTATGGAATAGACTGTTCAGTTCTTTGGTCATAGGCCTGTGAGTAATATAGCCGAGTCACATGACAGATACAGTTTTAGTCCTTTGAAGATTCTCCATCCTGTTTTCCAGAATGGCTACCTACCAAGAGTGAAGCTGGGATCAGCTTTCTCTGCCACCTTGACAGAATTTGTTGTCAGTTGTTTTCTGATTTCAGGCATGCTGTCCAAGGTGACATGAAATGTCAAAATTGTCTTAGTTTCCAATTTTCCCATTGCTTAGGATGATAAATGACTTTTCAAAATTTTATTCACAATTTTTATTTATTCTCCTGGGGACTCCCTGTTTATGCCCCATGCCCATTTTTCAAATGGTAATTTTTTTCTTTGCTCTTTGTTTTTGGAATTGTTTATATATTCTGACTACTAATCCTCTGTCAGATGCATAACTAGCAGAAATTATCTCCCATTCTTTTTGTTTCTTCTTTACTTGGCTGATTGTTTCTTAGCTGTGAAGAAGTGTTTGGTTTTATGAAGACCCACTTATCAATTGTTTTCCTCAGTTTCTTTGCAAATGGAGTCCTGTTCAAGAACGACAAATGCTACATGGTCTCTTTTATCTGTACTTTATAATTCTAAATCCTCAAATGTACGTATGTGACTTGTAACAAAACAGGAAAATATTAAGAACCATATGTTGGGGCTTGAGAAGGAATAGCAGGATACAAATAATATGAATGGGACATAGAAAAATATCTATTATAGATACATAAACACTTAAGTTCACATACATATATCTTAAAGAAAGTTCAGCCACTTGGGCTGACAGTAATCTTCACAAGAACCAGTTCAAGGCATGAGAAATCTCTCTTTGATTGATTAGCCAGAGCACTCTGTGATTACCAGAGCAATATAGATTATAGATTTAACCCTTGGTTGAAAGTAGACCCCATTGATGAAGACATCTCACATTTAGGACAAAAGACTTAGATGTTTCAGACTTCATATGCCCTCTTTCTTGTAGTCTGGCTTTCATGGTTCTAGAAAATACTATGGATGCTACCAAGGGGAGGAAGCAGTAAAACAAACATATAAATTTTCACTACCCATGAATCATAAAAATTACCAGAATTTCAAGATAGCCATAAAGTTATAAACAGAGTCACATGTCAGTGGCAACCAAAAGCTCTCTAATTGGATTTAAAGCTCATAGGACAGGACGTAAATCATGTCTAGTACTAGAAATCTTGGCAGCTTCCTAGGGATAGAGTCTTTCAAAAAGAACCTATTAGTATCACTTTGTTATGTCAGAATAATTCCTTACTACATTCTAAATCTTATTCTTATACCATAGTTAAGTATAGCTACCAACACTCACTAAAGAAGCTTCTCTTTATAGCTAATAGAGACCATCCCATAAAACTGAAACTGCACACAATACAGAGATTAACAGACTGTGGGTATCCCAGCATAGTGAGCATAGCTTCATCACAGCTCCTGTATCTATGACTAAAGGAACATCATGGGAGATGTTGCATAAATATTGTAATAGCCAGAATACCAGGAAGTCTGCTGTGAAATTGTCTGTCCTAATAATGGCTGTAGAAACAAGATAGAGACAATGGCAATATTAATATGCATGGCAATATGAAAAGAGAAAAATTTTACAGTGTCTCACCTCTAAACAAAGAAATACAGGCAACCAATGACTACTGAGAGAAGGAGAATTAACCTCTCCCAGGGGTAAGCTCCCTTATTGGTTGTTGAATGCAGAATAGTCCACCTTGAAATATACATTAACAACAAAAATATTCTCAGTATGTGTCTCTCTCTTCCCCCTTCTCTCTCTCTCTCTCTCTCTCTCTCTCTCTCTCTCTATATATATATATATATATATATATATATATATATATTTTTTTTTTTTGCCTTCCAGATGATTTGAGAATTACTCTCTCCATGTCTTTGAAGAATTATGTTGGGTTTTTGATGGAGATTGCAACGAATCTATAGATTGCCTTTGGTAGGATGACCATTTTCACTTTGTTAATTCTGCCAATTCATGAGCATTGATGATCCCTTCATTTTCTGAGATCATCAATATATATATATATATATATATATATATATATATATAGAGAGAGAGAGAGAGAGAGAGAGAGAGAGAGAGAGATATCTGTGTGTGTAACATTAATAATCAAAATTGAAGAAGCTATTTATTTAGGAAGGGAGACATAGAAAGGGCTTAAGGGATGGTGGCTGGAAAGGGCTAGAGGAACGAAAGGGAAAGAAGATAGTGATGTCATTGTATTTCAAACAAAATATTTCAAAATGAAAATGTAGAAACATGCATAATTAAAGTTATGAATGCTACATACTCCTGGAAATAATGTACATTGAGGGATGTTCAATTCCGGGGATCCATCCCATAATCAGCTTCCAAATGCTAACACCATAGCATAGCATAGCATAGCATAGCATAGCGTAGCGTAGCGTAGCATAGCATAGCATAGCATAGCATAGCATAGCATAGCATAGCATAGGAAGATTTTGCTGAAAGGACCCAGATATAGCTGTCTCTTGTGAGACTATGCCGGGGCCTAGCAAACACAGAAGTGGATGCTCACAGTCAGCTATTGGATTGATCACAGGGCCCCCAATGGAGGAGCTAGAGAAAGTAATCAAGGAGTTAAAGGGATCTTCAACCCTATAGGTGGAACAACAATATGAACTACCCAGTACCACCCCCACCCCCCCGGAACTTGTGTCTCTAGCTGCATATATAGCAGAAGATGGCCTAGTCGGCCATCAGTGGAAAGAGAGGCCTGTTGGTCATGCAAACTTTATCTGCCTCAGTACAGGGGAATGTCAGGGCCAAGAAGTGGGAGTGGGTGGGTGGGGGAGTGGGTGGGGGAGCGTGGGGGTGGACTTTTGGGATAGCATTCGAAATGTAAATAAAATAAATAACTAATTTTAAAAAATTCCAAGAGAAAATAAGTTCATTAACAGTGAAATATTTTTCATAGAATGAGAATCAGGACAAATACAAAGGAAGAAGAGGGAAGATATAACAATGGAATGTTAACAAAGGCACTGTGAAAGAGAGAAACTGGACACAGTCTCACTCTACCTTTGAGTGTGATTGGATGTTGGTGTATAAAACCTGTCCTTATTCATTCAGTGGATAAAAATGGCAGATACTTGAAGTTGAAGACTCCAGTGGGTGAATGAAGAAGTAGAACAAGCCGTCTAAAGAAGGTTGTTTACTATGCAATTTACATAAGAATTGTTTTAAAATTATGCACATATTCTAATGTGTAAGGATATTGAAGGAACAGGAGTTGTAGAAATTTCTATTAATTTCTTTTAATATTTAGAAAACAACGTGTCAATAGTAATGACATTTCTTTAAAATATACTATTCATTTAATCTTTATCAAGTTTAATGACCAAAGAACTTCTGATCTTTTTTTTTTTTTACAGTACCTTGATCCTTGTTCTGAGGAAGGAATTTGTTTGCAGTGGGAGCTGTTCTGGCCCCAAGTGATTACAAGGCTTATATCACGAGGGGATGCACTGAGCACCACATAAGGCAGCTTTATGGTGCTGCAAGTCAGTTTCTGTGTAACAAGCCTGTTCCTCCTAATTTCTATAAAATGACTATTTTCTCTACTGATTGAACAAGACTGTGAAAATTGCCTAAATAGATAAAGGCAAAATTGACTCTCAGAGAAACTATATCTGATCAAGGACTCACTCCACTACTGCACTAGACTCTTTCCAGTTCCCCAGACCTTTCTGAAGGACCCCTCTCTCCACTCACTTCCTCAGGAGTGTCCTGCATGGCTCTCTGAAGAAGTAGCTTAAGAGACTGCCATTTCAACCTGTGGTGCCTAATAGAGCCAACAAGGAAGTAAATGATGGGATTGGCACAACTATTAATACATGACAGGAATGCTATCATTTCATAAAAATTGTTAGAGAAAATTTTATGAAACTCAATAATACTTGGAAAGAGGAACCAGCAGATTCCAAGGGGCATGCCAAAGATTATGAAGACCACCACTGTGAGAGCAAATGGTAACAAACAACCTGGTCACAGGTATCCTGTGTGATCCACAGATGATCTTGACCAACAGGGTCAGGCTAGATACAGAAAGAACCACAGATAACCCTATGATAAATGCAGCAGTGATAAAGTTCAAAGTAATACAGAAATAATATTCAGAATATCTGAACAGAAAACCACAGCCTAGTCCTACCAGGAGGCTCAACAGTATAGAGAAAACCCAGAGCAGAACAGACATGATGGCTGATGTGTGTCTTGGTCTTTGGCAGTGATACCAGATGGGCCACATAACAGATAGGCAGCGCTCAGTACTGATGGTTGCAATCATACTCAATCCTGCAAGGTAAGCAAACATTGATAAAATGAGGAGAATATAAAAGGAGCTTTTATCAAACTGAATGACACACTCCAGGGAATACACAATCTGAGTGCAAAGGTACAAGAAATCAGCACCAGCCAGATTGAGGACATAGACGAAGAAGGCATTCCTGTGCAGGTGGAAGGCTAGAAGCCATAGCACTATGGAATTTCCTGCCAGGACAACCACAGCAATGATGACAGTAAGAAAATTCAGGGTATTGAACGTGGTGATACAGGAGAACATTTCAGTGTAGCTTCCATTTTCAGCTGTGTTGTTAATGTTCCAGGCCAGGCTAGTTGTACCCATGCTTAGGAATTTTCCACTGACATTCCTGAAAAGACATAGAGATATGAACACATGATAGTTTCTGTCAGGACCATGTGACTATGTGGGTATGTCAGGCACAGGTCCATAAAGAGAGGGAATCAGGATCACAGAGATTCAGTAATTTACCAACCTTCCAGAAGTACTAGAAACTTTTTAAAAATCCAGTTTGTACTATTTGGTCTATCTGCAGACCTATATAATACGCAGTAATTGATGGTCCCAGTACCGTTGCTAAGCATTTAAGTTATGTTAGGAAGAGACAGATCTCTGAAACCCACATTCTTTCTGTTCTCAGACTGAGACTTCTTCTCAGGTGTAGGAAAATCGAAGCTGTCGGCACAAGCTATATTTTCCCCCAGTCATTTGAAGGACACAATTAAACAGGCAAAATGGAATCAGCAATGAGCTTCACAAAGGAAATGCACTTGCTATGAAGACCTGTAAGTGAATAACCCTGCTTCTTATGCTAGGAAGGATGGGTGCTAATTTAAAATTTTGAAAACTAGAAAGCAGAGAAGCCTAGAGGGACAGCACGCACTTTTCTGTTAGTTATTATAGCACCAGTGTCTGTTCTCTTCAAGGGTTCAGTGGAGAACTAGGAACTGTAACAAATGAACCAGACATTCAAGAGGAGTTAAAAATTGTAGTAAATTTTGTTCTTCTTGTGACTCATACCTTCATGAACTGCACATGTCTCTGGTATGAAAAGTTTGGGCTGTGCTGCAGAGAAAACAGAGCAACACCATTTGGGAATTATATCCCAATCCCCAAGAAGACTTGTGAGATCTCTAAATTGATGCAAAGAGTCTGGAAAAGAGAGCAGCATAGCTGGACAGGTAGCATCATGTATTGCTTTCTGTCCACTCCCCCTCTCCATACAAACATCTTTTATAAGATTCTCTTTCTCACCCAGAAAGTCATAAAAACATTTAGATGAAAGACAAATTACCCTGGTATTCCCCTTTCATCCCTATACCAATCAACAGTACAGAATGAGGGCATTTCTGGTGCTTGCATGAACAGTATCCCATATAGAGAGTTTTGCTTCTCAGGATCCTTCTGGCTAACTTATTATCCAAGACAGTACCCTTCATGAAGAAGAAACTATTTGAAGATGCTCTGGCAAAACTTCTACTCACAAGCCCTTGCAAATTGATCTTATACAAGAGCTTTGAAAGTTTTCAGTTTTATGGGGGCCCATTTATCAATTCTTGTTTTTAGATCATGAGTCATTGGAGTTCTCTTTAGCATATTTTTCCCTTGTGCCAATGAGTTCAAGGCTCTTTCCCACTTTTTCTTCTATTACATTCAGTGTATCTGGTTTTATGTTGAGGTCCTTGATACACTTGGACTTGAGCATTGTACAAGGTGATGATTATGGGTCTGTTTCCATTCTTCTACATACAGACAGAAAGTTAAACCAGCACCTTGTATTGAAAATGCTTTCTCTTTTCCACTGTATATTTTTGGCATCTTTGTCAAAGATCAAGTGACAGTATGTGTGTGGTTTTATTTCTGGGTCTTCACTTCTATTTCATTGATCAACATGTTTGTCTCTGTACCATACCATGCAGATTGTATCACTATTGCTCTGTAGTAAAGCTTGAGGTCTCCATGGTATGGTACAGAGACACACAGCTGATCTTTTATTGTTAAGAATTGTTTTTGCTATTCTTGGGTTTTTTTTTTTTTTTCCTTCCAGATGATTTGAGAATTACTCTCTCCATGTCTTTGAAGAATTATTTTGGGTTTTTGATGGAGATTGCAATGAATCTATAGATTGCCTTTGGTAGGATGACCATTTTCACTTTGTTAATTCTGCCAATTCATGAGCATTGATGATCCCTTCATTTTCTGAGATCATCTTTGATTTCTTTCTCAAGAGACTTGAAGTTATTGTTTGTTTGTTTCTTTGTTTGTTTGTTTGTTTGTCTGTCTGTTTGTTTGTTTGAGACAGGTTTCTCTGTGTAGCCCTGGCTGTTCTGGAACTCACTTTGTAGACCAGGCTGGCCTCGAACTCAGAAATCTGCTTGCCTCTGCCTCCCAAGTTCTGGGGTTAAAGGCATGCACCACAGAGGGTGAGCAAGCAGACCGCAGAAGCAACACAGCTTCAGGGGCAGGCAGAAGCTTCTGGGACAGATTCTGTTTTGGTCTCCAGAGATTTGGGCACCTTCCCTGCCAGAGGAAAAGTGGCTGCCTGGATGTGTTTTGACTGCTAGAGCAGGTGAGGGAGTCATTTTGTGTTGCGGGTTCCTCAGAAACCAGTCTGTGCAGGTGAGCACACAGACTGCAGAGGAAGCACATCTTCTGGGACAGGCCCTGTTTCAGGTGTTCATCTTCAGCCACGAGGCAAGTCTGAACTCCAGAACACTATGTACCTTCCCCACAAGAGGAGAGCTTGCCTACAGAGTGTACTCTGACCACTGAGACTCAGGAGAGAGTTGGAATCCCAGGATTGCTGACAGAGGCTAACAGAATCATAAGAGGAACAAGCTCCACCCAGAGACAACTATAACAACTAATGCCAGAGATTACCAGATGGCAAAAGGAAAACGTAAGAATCTTACTAAAACAAACCAAGACCACTTGACATCATCAGAACCCAGCACTCCAACCTCAGTCAGTCCTGGGCACCCCAACACACCCGAAAAGCTAGACCCAGATTTAAAAGTATATCTCATGATGCTAGTAGAGGACTTTAAGAAGGGCATTAATCACTCACTTAAAGAAATACAGGAGAACACTGCTAAACAGGTAGAAGTCCTTAAAGAAGAAACACAAAAATCAAAAGAAACACACAAAAAAATGTTTTCCTGTAATTAAAGAATTACAGGAAAACACAACCAAATAGGCAATCGAATTGAACAAACCATCCAAGACCTAAAAAGGTTAGTAGAAACAATAAAGAAAACCCAAAGGGAGACAACTCTACAGATAGAAACCCAAGGAAAGAAATCATGAACCGTAGATGTGAGCATCAACAACAGAATACAAGAGATGGAAGAGAGAATCTCGGGTGCAGAAGATTCCATAGAGAATCATGGGCACAACAATCAAAGAAAATGCAAAATGCAAAAAGATCCTAACTCAAAACATCCAGGAAATTCAGGACACAATGAGAAGACAAAACCTATGGATAATAGGAGTAGATGAGAATCAAGGTTTTCAACTTAAAGGACAACAAATATCTTCAAAAAATTATAGAACAATACTTCCCAAACCTAAAGAAAGAGATTAACATGAACATACAAGAGATGAACATGAACATACAAGAAACTCAAAGTAGACTGGACCATAAAAGAAATTCCTCCCAACTCATAATAATCAGAACAACAAATGTACTAAATTAAGATAGAATATTAAAAGCAGTAAGGGAAAAAGGTCAAGTAACATATAAAGGTAGGCCTATTAGAATTTCACCACACTTTTCACCAGAGCCTATGAAAGCCAGAAGATCCTGTACAGATGTTAGACAGACCCTAAGAGAGCACAAATGCCAGCCCAGGCTACTATACCCAGCAAAACTCTCAATTACCATAGATGGAGAAAACAAAGTATTCCATGTTAAAACCAAATTCACACAATATCTTTCCACGAATCCAGCCCTTCAAAGGCTAGTAAAGGGAAAACACCAACACAAGGATAGAAACTACATCCTAGAAAAAAACAAGAGTATTACTTCAACAAACCTAAAAAAAGACAGCAGAAGAACAGAATCCCAACTTTAACAACAAAAATGACAGGAAGCAACAATTAATTTTCTTTAATTTCTCTTAACATCAATGGACTCAATTCCCCAATAAAAAGACATAGACTAATACTCTGGCTACAAAAACAGGACCCAACATTTTGCTGCTTACAGCAAACCCACCTGCGGGAAAAAGACAGACACTACCTCAGAGTGAAAGGCTGGAAAACAAATTTCCAAGCAAATTGTCAGAAGAAACAAGCTAGATCAGCCATTCTAATATCAAATAAAATCACCTTCCAACCCAAAGTTATCAAAAAAGACAAGGAGGGACACTTCATACTCATCAAAGGTAAAATCTACCTAGATGAACTCTCAATTCTGAATATCTATGCTCCAAATGCAAGGGCAGCCACATTCATTAAAGAAACTTTAATAACCTTAAAGAACACATTGCACCTCACACAATAATAGTGGAAGACTTCAATACCCCACTCTCACCAATGCACATACCCTGGAAACAAACTAAACAGAGACACATGGACACTACAGAAGTTATTAAACAAATGGATTTAATAGATATCTACAGAACATTTTATCCTAAAACAAAAGGATATACCTTCTCAGCATCTCATGGTACCTCCTCCAAAATTGACCATATAATTGGTCACAAAATGGGCCTCAAGAGATACAAAAATATTGAAATTATCCCATGCATCCTATCAGATCACCATGGTCTAAGGCTGATCTTCAATAACAGCATAAATAAGAAAAAGCCAACATTCACTTGTAAAATGAACAACAACTCTACTCAATGATACCTTGGTCAAGGATGAAATAAAGAAAGAAATTAAAGACTATTTAGAGTTTAAAGAAAATGAAGCCACAACATACCCAAACTTATGGTCAAAAGGAAAACAGCCCTAAGAGGAAAACTCATAGCCCTGACTGCCTCCAAAAAGAAACTAGAGAGAGCATACACTAGCAGCCTGACAGCACACCTAGATGCTCTAGAAGTAAAGGAAGCAAATTCAGCCAAGAGGAGTAGACAGCAGGAAATCATCAAACTCAGGGCTGAAATCAATCAAGTGGAAACAAAAACCACAATTCAAAGAATCAACCAAACCAGGAGCTGGTTCTTTGAGAAAATCAACAATATAGATGAACCCTTAGACAGACTAACTAACAAAATCATAAATGAAAAGGGAGACATAACAACAGAACCTGAGAAAATCCAAAACATCATCAGATCCTACTACAAAAGGCTATACTCAACAAAACTGGAGAACCTGGATGGAATGGACAACTTCCTAGAAAGATACCAGGTATCAAATTTAAATCGGATCAGATTAATGATCTAAACAGTCCCATTTCCCCTAAAGAAATAGAAGCAGTCATTAATAATCTCCCAACCAAAAAAAAGCCCAGGACCAGATGTGTTTAGTGTAGAGTTCTATCAGACCTTCAAAGAAGACCTAATTCCAACTCTCCTCAAACTATTCCACAAAATAGAAATAGAAGGTACTCTACCCAATTCAATCTATTAAGCCACAATTGCTCTGATACTTAAACCACACAATGATCCAACAAAGAAAGAGAACTTCAGACCAATTTCCCTTATGAATATCAATGCAAAAATACTCAATAAAATCCTCGCAAACCAAATCCAAGAACACATCAAAATGATCATCCATCATGACCAAGTATGCTTCATCCTAGAGATACAGGGATGGTTTAATATAGGGAAATCCGTCAACATGATACACAATATAAACAAACTTAATGTCTAAAACCTCATGGTCATCTCATTAGATTCTGAGAAAGCATTTGACACAATCCAGTGCCACCTACATGGTAAAGATGTAAAGAAAAGATGTCATGGAAAGATCAGAAATTCAAGGCCCATATCTAAACAATATGCAGTAAAAGCAATATGCAGCAAACCAATAGCCAACATCAAACTAAATGGAGGAAAACTCAAAGCAATCCCACTATAATCAGGGACTATACAAGGCTGCCTAATTTCTCCCTACCTATACAATATAGTACTTGAATTCCTAGCCAGAGCAATTCCACAACAAAAGGAGATCAAGGGGATACAGATTGGAAAAGAAGAAGTCAAATACCATTATTTGCAGATGATATGATAGTATATAAAAGTGACCCTAAAATTTCCACCAGAGATCTCCTTAACCTGATAAACTACTTCAGTGAAGTAGCTGGATATAAAATTAACTCAAACAAATCAAAGGCCTTTCTCTACACAATGGATAAATGGGCTGAGAAAGAAATTAAGGAAACAACACCCTTCACAATAGTCAGAAATAATATAAAATAGCTCAGTGTGACTGTAATAAGGAAGTGAAAGATCTGTATGATAATAACTTCAAGTCTCTAAAGAAAGAAATTGAAGAAGATTTCAGAAGATAAAGAGATCTCCCATGCTCATGGATTGGCAGGATTAATATAGTCAAAATGTCTATCCTGCTGAAAGCAATCTACAGATTCAATGCAATCCACATCGAAATTCAAACTCAATTTTAACTGCGTTAGAAAGGGTAATTTGCACATTCATCTGGAATAAAAAAAAAAACCTATGATAGCAAAAATTATTCTCAACAATAAAAGAACATCTGGTGGAATCACCATGCCTGACCTCAAGCTGTACTACCTAGCAACTCTGGTAAAAACTGTATGGTACTGGTACAGGGACAGACAGGTAGATCAATGGAATAGAATTGAAGACCCAGAAGTGAACCCACACACCTATGGTCACTTGATCTTTGACAAGGGAGCTAAAACTTCCAGTTGAAAAGAGACAGCATTTTCAACAAATGGTTCTGGCACAACTGGCAGTTATCATGTAGAGGAAAGAATGTGAATTGACCCATTCTTATCTCCTTGTACAAAGCTGAATTTATAGAGGAGAAAGTGGTGAAAACCCTCGAAGATATAGGCACAGGTGAAAAATTCCTGAACAGAAAAGCAATGGCTTGTGCTATAAGATAGAGAACCAACAAATGGCACCTCATAACATTGCAAAGATTATGTAAGGCAAAAGACACTGTCAATAAGACAAAAAGGCCACCAACAGATTGGGAAAGGAATTTTACCAGTCCTAAATCTGATAGGTGACTAATATCCAATATATACAAAGAGTTCAAGAAGCTGGACTCCAGAAATTCAAATAACCCCATTAAGAAATATGGCACAAATCTAAATTCTCAACTGAGGAATACTGAATGGCTGAGAAGCACCTGAAAAAATGTTCAACATCCTTAATCATCATGGAAATGCAAATCAAAACAACCCCTAGTTTCCACCTCACACAAGTCACAATTGCTAAGATCAAAAATTCAGATGACTGCAGATGCTGACATGGATGTGGAGTAAGAGGAACACTCCTCGATATCTGGTAGGATTGCAAGCTTGTGTAAGCACTCTGGAAATCAGTCTGGTTGTTCCTCAGGAAAGTGGACATAGTACTACTGGTAGATCCAGCAATACCTCTCCTGGTCATTTAACCAGAAGATGTTCTAACTGGTAAGGAGGACACCTGCTCCACTATGTTCATCACAGCCTCATTTATAATGGCCAGAAGCTGGAAAGAACCCAGATGTTCCTCAACAGAGGAATGGATACAGAAAATGTGGTACATTTACACAATGGAGTACTACTCAGCTATTAAAAACAATGAATTTATGAAATTCCTAGGCAAATGGATGGATCTGGAGTGTATCATCATGGGTGAGGTAACCCAATCACAAAAGAAGTCACTTGATATGCACTCACAGATAAGTGGATATTAACCCAGAAGCTTAGAATACCCAAGATACAATATGTAAAACACAAGAAAATCAAGAAGGAAGATCATAATGTAGATACTTCATTCCTCCTTAGAATAGGGAATAAAACTCCTATGGAAGGAGTTACAGAGACATAGTTTGGAGCTAAGACGAAAGGATGGACCATTTAGAGACTATTCCACCTGGGGATCCATCCTATAATCAGCCACCAAACCCAGACACTTTTTCATATGCCAGCAAGATTTAGCTGAAAGGACCCTGATATAGCTGTCTTTTGTGTGGCTATGCCAGTGCCTGGAAAATACAGAAGTGAACAACAATATGAACTAACCAGTACCCCCCAGAGCTCGTGTCTCTAGCTGCATATGTAGGAGAAGATGGCCTAGCTGTCCATCATTAGGAAGAGAGGTCCCTTGGTCTTGCAAACTTTATATGCCCCAGTACAGGGGAATGCCAGTGCCAAGAAGTGGGAGTGGGTGGGCAGGGGCTGGGCAGAGGGAGGATACAGGGAACTTTCGGGATAGCATTTGAAATATATATAAAGAAAATATCTAAGAAAAAAGAAAAAAGAAAGGCATGTGCCACCACTGCCTGGAGAAGTTATTGTTATACAGGTTTTTCACTTGATTGGTTAGAGTTACCCCATGATATTTTATACTATTTGTGGCTATTGTGAGAGGAATTGTTTCTCTAATTTCTTTTCAACCTCTTTATCCTTTGTGTAAAGGAAGGCTACTGATTTATTTGAGTTAATTTTATATCCAGCCACTTTGCTGAAGTTGTTTATCAGCTCGAGAAGTTCCCTGGTAGAATTTTTGGGGTTGCTTATCTATACTACCATATCATCTGTAAATACTGATACCTTTATTTCTTCTTTCCCAATTTGTATCCCCTTGATCTCCTTTTGTTGTCTTACTGTTCTAGCTAACACTTTGAGTACTATATTGAATAGATATGGGGAGAGTGGGCATCCTTGTCTTGTCCCCATTTTCAGTGGGATTTCCTCAAATATGCCTCCATTTAATTTGATATTGGCTACTGCAGTAATTTGCTTTTATTATGTTTACGATCTCTCCAAAACTTTTAACATGAAAGGATAGTGTAGTTTGTCAAATGCTTTTTCAGCATCTAAGCAGATGATCATGTGATTTTTTTCTTTGAGTTTGTTTATATAGTGGATTACATTAATGGATTTCTCTATATTAAACCATCCTTGCATCTCTGGAATGAAGTCTACTTGATGATGGTGAATGATGGTCTTGATGTACTCTTGGATCCATTTTGCAAGAATTTTATTGTGTATTTTTTGCACAAAATTTGATATTCATAAGTGAGTGATGGTTTGTATATTCTTGGACCAGGGAGTGGCACCATTTGGAGGTTTGACCTGGTTGTAGTAGGTGTGTCACTGTGGGTGTGGGCTTAACACTCTCACCCTACATGCCTGGAAGTCAGTCTTCCACTAGCAGCCTTTAGATGAAGATGTAGAACTCTCAGGTCTCCCTGTGACATGCCTGCCTGGATACTGCCATGCTCCCACCTTGATGATAATGGACTGAGCCTCTGAACCTATAAGCCAGTCCCAATTAAATGTTGCTGTTGTTGTTTTTTTCTTTTGTTTTTGTTTTTGTTTGTTTGTTTGTTTTTAATAAGAATTGCCTTGGTCATGGTGTTTGTTCACAGCAGTAAAACCCTAATTAAGATAGTGAGATTGGTCTGAAGTTCTCTCTCTCTCTCTTTTTTTTTTTTTTTTTTTTTGGTTTGGTCCTTGTGTAGTTTAGGTATCAGAGAAGACCCAGTTTTACCACTCTTGGGAATATACCCAAAAGATGCTCCACCATGCCACAGGGGCACCTTTTCTACTATGTTCATAGCAGATTTATTTGTGATAACCAGAATTTGGAAACAACCTAGATGTCCCACGACAGAAGAATGGATACAGAAAATGTGGTTCATTTACACAATGCAATACTACTCAGCTATTAAGCATAAGGACATCCTGACTTTTGCAGGTAGATGGATGTAACTAGAAAATATCCTCTTGAGTGAGGTAACTCAGACCCAAAAGGACATGTGTGGTATGTATTCACTAGTAAGTGGATATGAGCCAAAAAAAAAAAAAAAAAAAAAGGAAATGAGAAAAGAAAAAGAAAAAAACCCATACAGAATACAAAAGATACAGTCCACAGAATTCAAAAGGCTCAACAAGCTTAAGTGTCCAAGTCAGGATACCTCGGTCCCACTTTGGAGAGAGAAGAAAACAATCACACATGGGGAGGGAGGGAGGGGGGTACTTGGGAGAGAATATGGATGGGGTGAGAGACTCCCAGGACTCATAGGGAGTGACCTTTGATGAAATGCTTAACAGTAGGTAGAGGGAACTTATAGAGTCCACCTCCAGCAGTAAGACAGGACATCAAGTGAGGGATGGGGTTGCCACCTCACAGTCACACCTCTGACCCATAATTGTTTCTGTCTGAAAGAATTACAGGGATGGAAATGGAGAGAAACCTGAGGAATAGAAGGTTCAGTGATAGCCTCATAGTGGGATATAGCTCAAGGGGTGGTCCCATATTACTGTTGCTATGGAATGCTCATAAAAAGGGATTTATCATGACTGTCCCCTCGAAAGACCCAACAAGCAGCTGATGTAGACAGATGCAGTTATTTGCACCCATCCAATGGACAGAAGCAGCTGACCCCTGTTGTTGAATTGGGGAAGGCTGAAAGAAGCTGAGGAGAAGGGTGATTCTGTAGGATGACCAGCAGTCTTAATTAATATGGACTCTTGAGATCTTTCAAAAACTGGACCACCAAACAGACAGCATACACCAGCTGATATGAGGCCCCTAACACACATACAGTAGAGGATTTCCAGGTCTGTGTTCATTCAGAGATGAAGTACCTAACCCTCAAGAAATTGGAGGCCCCAGGGAATTTAGAGGTCATGTGGTGTGGGGGGGTGGAGGCATCCTATTGATGATGGGGTGGGGTGGGGAAGAGGTGTGGGGTGTGTTGCATTCGAAGAGTGGATGGAGAGGGGCATAGAATGGATTATGGAGTGTAAAACATGAATTACAAGTAAAATTAAATAAAAAAAAGTGTTTGAAGGTTATGACCCAACAAACTCAATTGTGTTAACAACGATCACCCCCCATTCTTTTTTTTTTTTTTTTTTTTTTGTAGCCTTGGTTACCACACAGCAGTACAAGATTTTCATTCAGGGGCTGCTCAGTTTCACAAACAAAAGCAGAAAGCCAAAGTAGGATCAACTCAGCCATAGCTCCCATTGGAGATGGTTTTTCTTGTCTCTGCTCACCAATCAGCACTAAATAGCTCTCCCCTGCTCTTTACCATAGCAACCCTTTGATAGGGGACCAAAGTCCATCTGAGAAAGTTGGTCTGGAATTGCCACTACCATACTCTATTACAAGTTTCTTACTTTACAACCAGTAAAACTGTTTTGTTTAAACTTTGTGATCCATGTTCACATTGTTAACATCTCAACAGAATAAAGATGCCACAGAAAAGCTGTGGGCTCAGCTTATATAAAAGAAAATGCAATATTTTACAGAGATTCAAAGTTATGAGACCTTAGGAAAAAATGTTATAAGAGGACTAGAGATATGGTAATACGAAAGAATTAACAATTTTAAATCTCAATAAAAGAAAACCCTTAAGTTGATTAAAGAATAAAGTGCAGATTCAATCTTCAATTCAACCAAAAACTCCCCAAATCACAGGAATTAGCACATGTGTATCAATAGGAAACATACAATGCCATAACGATGGAACAATCAGTATATCAATAAAAGATGACATGAAAGTGGAAAACAGACTGGTTAGGAGGAAGGAGAAGACCAACAAGATTCAGTCAGGGCTTGAGAGTTGGTAACAGTGGGTAAACATGATCACAGTGAATTGTGTACATGTGTGAAGCTGAAAAAAATTGTTGATATCATAGATAAGTTGTATTCACAATGTTCTAGTCAATGTTATTCCAAGATGCAAGAATAAAGCATGGAAAATTAAATAAATAAAAGTAATAACATAAATATCAAGACATAATAGATCATTTCAAAAGATGTAGCAAATGATTAAGATTAAGATTGAATGGCAGCCGGGCGGTGGTGGTGCACACCTTTAATCCCAGCACTTGGGAGGCAGAGGCAGGTGGATTTCTTGGTTTGAGGCCAGACTGGTCTACAAAATGAGTTCCAGGACATCCAAGGCTATACAGAGAAACCCTGTCTCAAAAAACAAACAAACAAACAAACAAATCGAGTGGCACTTGTGATGATAATCTGTGAAGAAACTTGAAATAGAGATAGGATAGTGTAACATGGTAAAAGCAATATCACAAAGAGACAAAAGCTCTCTGAAGCAGGACTACATAAAATTGCTTAACAAATATGGAACAAGTATGTTTTCTTGACCTGTTGTATCTAACATTATGCTTAAAATCTTTGTAAAAGCAATAAGTTAAGAGAAAGAAGGATCAAAATCTAAAATTTAAAGGCTAAAAAATTTATCTTATCCTTTACTTAAAAAAACATGTAGCCTAGAAATGTCTCAGTGCATCAAGGTGGAACATTTTTATATCCCCATGCTTGGTTTCTTGGACACTCTGACATTGTTTGCTCATGAATGGCTGCATTTATGCAAATATTGACAGCATTAGGTGGTGGGTCCTGCATAAATTAAAAAGGCAAATGCAACATAAGTCATTGACCAGCACAGATAATGTGATAAAGAAATTCTCAATATTTCTAAAATTTTGTGTACAGGCCTGAGTATTTTCAGAATTATTCATGCGGGGGCAAATCACTGATGCTGATCTTGGACAGGACAATGAGGTAAGGACCCAGTTCAGCTTTTTTGGACAGTGGGATGTACTTTGGTCCACTGCTTGAAGCTGTATGTGGTTCTGAGATGATTGCTCAGCAGAGGAAGGAATGGAAGGTGATGTCTGAGTGCTGCTGCAGAGAAGGACCTGAAAGATGGCCATATCTAAGGGAGGAGAGTTAAGTGGAGAGCAGAGAAAAGAAAGACAAACCTAACCTAACATGACCTTCCTCCAAAGTCTATTCTAGAAGATGGGGAGTTTTCTCCAGTTATGAAAGCTTTCTGAGCAGACTGAAAAGAAGTAAGAAGGTACAGCATTGGAAATATGAATAGTGACTCATAGTCTACTGGAGGTTTCCTCTAGACTATAGTTGCTAAAGGAATAGGACAAGTTCCCATGTGGCCTAAATGACTGCATTCTTTAAATGCTTACCTATACTGTCACTTGGAATCCTCCCTAGAGCTTATGGTTTACAGAATGACTATTTTTTCAAGTTTTCTTAGGATAGAATTGTATCATAAAAGGATGAGTGATTGTACCTGATCTTCATTTCAGAGTGTGAATTTCGACGGAGAAAAACTGCTGTAAGACCATTGCAACGTGTGTGTCTGTGTGCATGTGTGCCTGGGTCAATGTATGTGGACATTTGTGTGCGCATAGTGTGCACACAGGCATTTGTAGAGGCTACATACTGACATCAATGTTTCTTCAATAGATAACTACCTTATTTTTTGAGGTATATTCTCTGAAGATGGAGCTCAAAGACTCAACAGCAGACCAGCACACTGAGGGATCTTCTGGTCTCTGTATTATCAGCACTGAAGTTATGGACATGCCTTTCTAGGCCTAGACTATTTTGGAAGCTCAAGTACATATTCTCATGCTTGAACTGCAATAATTTGCTTGTCAGTGGTGGCACACACCTTTAATCCCAGCACTTGGGAGGCAGGGGCAAGTGGATTTCTGAGTTCAAAACCAGCATTGTCTACATAGTGAGTTCTAGGACAACCAGGGCTATACAGAGAAACCCTGTCCTAAAAAAAAACCAAATATATTATTATAATAATAATAATAATAATAATAATAATAATAAATTTATAGATTAAGTCATCTAACCTGGAAAGGATGAATCTCTTGACAATCTCTTTGCACATTACAACACTGTGTGGATTGGAAAGTAGTAAAGAAAAAGTAAATGAGACTTACCCACACTAAAAACAAGATAGCAATCAGAATTTTGGATGAATGAAAACTTGTAAACTAGCAGGGGAGATACATTAAATGGGGCTAAGAATGGAGGCAGTGTACATCAGCTACAGTCAGCAGAAATGTGGATAAGGTACTGTTCACCTGTAATCCTAATGCTCGGTTGGTGGAGTCAGGAAGATCAGAGGTTCAGGATTTTCTCCATGAACTAGCAAGTCTGAGACCAGCCTGGAATCACAGCGGCCTGTGTCCTATTTCTCCTAAACCTGTCATCCAATGTCAATAATCTTAGCAATCATCAGGATCCAGGGTTTATTTACTGCATTTAAATAAATATGTCAGAGTCCTGAACAGCCACCAAAGCAGGAGACTTTCAGATGGAAAGACTCATCCTCCTGGGGAGCAGAGATCCATGCTGGGGCTGTGTCCTCCATTAACTCTTAGAGTATCCATTCCCATCACATTGGGTAGCTTGAGTAGGCAGGGGAAGGAAGAACAAAACTTCTATGTTTGCTTATGATAGCTTACAGTTTGAACATACTTTTGCATGGTGTGATGTACCCATTTCCCTCAAATGTGGAGCTCTAAAAGGACTAAGCCATGCATCAATTGCTTTCCTGATTTATCCTCACCTCTGAAATACTCTCTTTAAACAACTTTTGTTGTGATGTTGTCTCAGGGACCACACTTGTAATCTTGTTAAATGTAAAAATGGCTATTCTGGAAAACACATTAATGTCATATCCTTGGGTTTTCTTCTTCTACCTCACCTCTGATGGTTTATCTATGTTCTGCACTGTTGTCTCCTGATTTTGAGAATTTAGCGCAATCTTCTTATGACACAATGCTTGAGACCCCTTCAAGACCTTTACAGACTGGTAGAGAGACCAAGGCTCTTAATTTTTCACCTAACAAATTATCTGAGTTTTAACTTAAAAGGGATTCCAGTTCACATTCTTTTGATCCCAATGACCAAAACATTACCTGAAACTGAAGATTAAGAGCCAAGTAGAGAAATGCAGCAAAGTTGTATCAGGAGAGGGGCAAACCTCCTACTCCTCTCTGCATCTTCCATACTGTGACACTCTGATGTGGCTGAGAGTCTTTGCCCACAGCACAATGATGCACCTTTAGGATTGAGGAACAGCAATTTCAGCAGTTCTCATGTTTGACAGGGAACAGCTGCCAACCCATGAAGAACAACTTTCTTGCTAAGATGTTCTTCTATCAGTCTGTATGTGAGTGACCACTTTTCTACTCTAGTCAATAAGAACTATGCTTCCCTGCACAAACTTCAGTCTAACCTCAAGTTGATCACTGTGGGTGAATCCTCTCCAAAAGCAGCATTAAAAGAATAAGATGCCAACAGGACAAAATAACTCTGATGGGGATGATCTGATAACAGTTAAATCTGCAAACCTAGTGTGGAAGGAGAATCACATGTGAGGAAGTATGTCCTCCCATCGAACCCTCTGCCACCTGACAACTTACAGAAGTGCTGGATCTGGGACCTAACAGGATTCCTTTCTCTATCTTTCCTTTTATTTGAGACAGTTAGTGACATTTCAAGGAGCATGGAGAGCAGAATGAAAGATCTTAGAGATTTTTTTTTAAATCTCCCTCTGCTGTGTTGTATATCAACAGCAGCAGAGATTTTCTGTGCATGCAATTATCCCCTTACAACAACATAGTTATTACTATGGCACCACACCCCTACAGTAATGATTACCCCTGCTGATTATTGAAACCAAGGAGTGTACAACTGCTTCGCTGATTTGCTCTCTCACAGTCCCCATGCATTCTCTCTGTCCCTATGCCTCATGGTTTTTGTAAATAAAAACTTTCTATGCTATTCTTCAGATACTCACATTCTAAATGCCAGTTTCTTCCAAAAGGCAACATATACACATGGTGGATTAGTTTTCGGGACCAACAAACAATGCACCTGTTTACAGGTGTCTGCCCTGGGCAACAAACTATGTGTATCACCTTCCTCCTTAAAGTAATAACAGGAATGAAGATGAATGTCTGCCTTAATGAGAAGCTTCTGTCTTATTCCTTCTCAGGAGGAAGTCCTAGACCATGCATGTTGCACGTTTTCATAGCAACAGAAGGATTTGAACTCTGCATGACAGTAACTTTAAATATTCTTGGGATATATTCTTAACTTTCTTCCATTTTTTGGTCTAGAGATGGAGAGCAGACAATGGAGAAGACTCTTCCATAGATTGATTCTAGACTCTGCTGCCTTGCTCTGGAATTGGGATTGCCTTCAGGAGTTGAGTGCAAGTTTCTGACCCAGGTGACACGTATAAAAACACTGAGCAGACCATGTGATTTCCAGTATGAATACTGGTAACAAGACACACACCAGACACCCCCTAAGATGTTTCTAGCCATCTGCCCCCTTTCCACTCACAGATTAGCCTGTTCCATCCATTCACTTAGGTGTACCAATTTCCCAATAATTATTCTTTCCTCCTTTAAGGACCAACTCCCATCAATAGGAAAGAAGTCTGGGCAGTGTCAGTTTGGTGTGGGTGACTGTATAACTGAAGTATAAGTGTATCATGCCTCACATATTGGCCTCCCCCATCCCATCTTAACTGGTCAACCTTCCTGTAAGTAATTTTTCTCTCCATTATGGGCCCCATTATAGCACCATTGAACAGTGTCAGCTTGGGGTGTGTGAATATATTACTGAAGCAGAAGCAGACCAAGCAGCCTGGCAAGGTTCTGCATGGTGAAGTTAGTAACAAGGATGATACTGCCCCTTCCACAGCAGTGCAGCACTCAGTGTAATTTTCTTCCAAATGATATTCAGGCTGACAGTTTCCCTGCAGTCTCTGCAGATGTCCTAAGTTCCAGCTCTCCCCCATCTGCATATTTTCATTACTACTGGAAAGTCTGCCTCTGTCTTAAGCTGAAAATCAAAGTCATAGGAAAGATAAACTATGTTCATTACTGTTTATGATTAAATGTCTGTTTTTCAAGGATTGGGGTATGAGCCTGTAACTTTAACTACAAATTGTTCAGTACAGCTTGTTCAGGAATGGTAATCATGTCTATGTGGAACCTTGAAGTCAGCTCAAGATATCCAAAGCCCATGTTCTTAGCACAAAAGAGATTTTCCTCAGAGTGACAGAGATTAAGGAATAGGGACAAAGATAGGAGATAGAGGAAAATGGAAAGGGGGAAGGGAACAAATAAGAGGAGAGAAAAGTGGCAAGGGAGAGGGGTAAGGGGTGACAAAGGACCACCTCTGGATACAAAGGAAGAAAGACATGGCCCATAGGAAAACAGCATTTTATAAAGGCACAAGTGAAAACCCCCTCTTAAGAAGAGACATTTAATTTTAATTAGGTATGTTAATTAGGTGAGCCAAAGGAGGCTTTTGATTACTTTTGATTATCATTGAGTAGAGTATTGTTCAGCTTTGGCGTGTATGTGGGCTTTCTGTTATTTAAGTTGTTATTATTAAGATCAGCCATAGTCCATGGTGATCTGATAGGATGCATGGGAGTGTTTCAATCTTCTTGTATATGTTGAGGCCTGTTTTGTGACTGATTATATAGTCAATTTTGAGAAGGTACCATGAGGTGCTGAGAATGTATATCCTTTTGCTTTAGGATAAAATATTCTATAGATACATGTTAAATGCATTTGTTTCATAACTTCTGGTAGTTTCACTGTGTCTCTCTTTAGTTTCTGTTTTTATGGTCTTTCTATTGATGAAAGTGGGGTCTTGAAGTCTCCCACTATTATTGTGTGCAGTTCAATCTGTGCTTTGAGTTTTAGCAAAGTTTCTTTTATGAATGTGGGTTTCCTTGCATTTGGAGCATAGATGCTCAGAATTTAGATGGTAGATTTTACCTTTGATGAGTATGAAGTGTTGCTCCTTTTCTTTTTTGATAACTTTAGCCTGGAGTCTTTGCACAATGCCAAAGTGGTCAGGGAAAGTAAGAATTTGGTGGTGCAGGAGCATTGCTGACAATTTGATTGAATTATCATACTTCTCATTGTGTACATCCATCATACACATGCGGGCAAAAGGAGCAATGATGATAACCCTTTTGGATTTAACTATCATGTAGACCCTGGCCTTCTCTGTGGTGATGAAATAAAAGGTGGTTTTGGGTTAGGCAGAAAATAGAAATGAGATTATTGTAAAAAGCTATAGAACAGACATATATAATATGGTAAATGTCATTTATCCTAACTCTTTGTGGATAGCTCTGTCTCTGTCTAGATGCCTATGGGAAGGCAGTAAATGTTAGTACAGTCTTGGAATAGGACATATCTGTGAACTGATGACTTAACAGTAGAAGGAGGATAAAATGAGGAAGAAGTCTGAGTACCACTGAGGAAAGAATCTTCAATTATGAGAACTTCAGTGGCAGTTGCGTAGTGAGGTTCTATGAAGTATAAAATGCAAGTCTAACCCCATACTCTTCTCAGGAAGATCACTAGTTTTCTCTGATGATGCATGTTATAAATGGTGCAGGAATTGAAGTTTAAAGAGATGTATAAGCATATTTCAACCATAAGAATAGGAGAAGCATATATGTAAGTCAAATGCATCATGATGTTTAGAAATTACACTTATAAATATTTGAATCCTCCAAAGAGACTAAGGTAACAAGTACCATCTTGGAAGGCAAGCAGGGTGGGCGATTAACACCCTGGTCTTACAGAGTATAGAACTGTACCTAAAAATTTGGCGTCAGGTTCAACATTTTTGATCAGCCCTTTGGCCACGTCATTTGTGTATGTGGGTTAGAGGAGTGTGAGGAAAAGTGCCAGAGTGTTTCCCAATTAATATTTTGATTATGGTAAAAAAAAATGGGAATAATAAAATCTGGCACAAATGAACATCAGAAGTGAAAAGAGAAAAGAAGCAATGTAGTGAGGTTGAAAGCAGAGGTGGAGTATCGCTTAATAAGAGATAACAGGGCTGGAGCGTTGGATCTGTCATTAAAGGCTGAGCTTACATCTAAAACACATAACAATTCCTGGTGCTTAAGTACCCTTCACAGGTGGCCATAGAACTCAAGTCTAGAGTTATCATCAAAGCAGGAGAGAACATCTCTGCATCCTCCCCGGCTCAGAGGGAATGTGGTAAGTGCATCCATAAAGAGCTCCCTCAGAAACTTGTACACTTTGGCTTCAATAGGAAACATGAAGCAAAAGAAGGACTTGTAGTGTATCTACTACTTCACTGCTTGAATTTATGCTTTTAGAGTGAAGTACAACTTTATCTTAATCATGAAATTTGAAGTCCTATGAGGACCTGGTCATGCATATTTCATTTACTTCTGTATCATTTGTCCCTTTTGCTTGTAGACAATGAGATGCCATGTTCTTATCTGAAACTAGAAGGGGCTGTAACTCAAACACTCAGGAGTTGTCATTATTGTAATGTGAATATCATGCTCACTATCAGCCCCTAGAGAACCATGGAAGGCTTTCTATCTGCTCTCTGTGCAACCATTACTGATTTCTGAGGACTTCCAAATATCCCCTTGTGAATACTGACTTGAAAGCTCATCTGGAACTGCAGACACCACTGGAGTTCCCACAAAGCCATTCTTATCTTCTGTGACATAAGGACACTGTAATTTTAAATCAGAAGATGGACCTCATTTCTTTTCCCCTGTTTCTGCTGATGCCACATGTGGGACTCGGCACTGCCTGATGGGAGATGAATGGAGAAGTATAACTAACATGGGTAAGGATATCAATTCCATTGGCATGTTTTCTGCTGGCATGGTGATGTGGTACAGATTCATATTAGTGTTAAAGTACCCAGCTCTCATCTTTTATAGCTTCCAGCCCAGGATTTTAAGATGTCATTATACTATCCTGTATTTCAGGAGCTTTTATATTCTGGTTGCTAAGGAATTTGGTCTGTCTTTATAAATACCATCATATTTCAAGACTTATTTTTCATTCTTAGTGTTTATTCATAATGCCATCAATAAAGAAATAAAGTATAAACAAGAAAAATAACTCCAGTGGAGATGATTTAAAATGACATTTAGATATAGAAAACTGTGTACAAAGAAGGCCGTACAAAGTATGAGTGAAAGTCTCATGTGTCGTGGTCATTTTCCTTCTATCTTTTTCTTTCCCATCTGTAATCTCAAAACAATGGCTGCATTGAATGACATCAGTAGAATCCCTTTCCTTCAGCTTCACTTGAATTGAGCTACTAGGTCAGCCCATTCATTTTCTGCAGGGCTTATGACTTGTGAGTGCTCACAGCAAGGAAAGAGGGGGGACCCCTTGTCCTGCTTGGCCAGCTCGCAGGCTGTGGCAAACAGAGTGGGCTGAAGTCAGAGGCCCAGGGTGACAGTCTGTGGGCCTAAGACAGGCAGAGGCACACCACTGGAAAGAGCCAACATAAGACTGGAAAGAGCCAGCATAAGAAACACTGGTGCTGCGTGAGCAGGCAGACAGTGACTGAACAGCAATGATGAAAACGGAAATGCATGCTGGAACATCATTAGGGAAACCACTGTGAAGCAAGTTTATTATTTTTAATAAGGCTTTACGTTATGATACAGTGATGAGAAGTTATTGCTTTAGGTTAGAAATGGTATTGAGAGCCAGGAGAGAAGGACCAATTGTTGTGTATGCCTTCTGCTCATGAAGAAATGGGACAGGATGGAGCAGAGACCTAGGAAATGGCCAACCAATAACCTGACAAACTTGAGACCCATTCCATTATCAAGCACCAATCCCTGATACTGTTAATTATACTCTGTTATGCTTGCAGAAAGGAGCTTAGCATAGCTGTCCTCTTAGAGGCTCCACCCATGACTTAGACAGATGCAGAAGTCCACAGCCAAACATTGTATGGAGCATGGAGACTGTTATGGAAAAGTTGGCAGAAGTATTCAGGACCCCAAAAGGTATGGGAACTCCACAGGAAGACCAACAAAGTGGATTTATCTGCATCCTTAGGGGCTCTCAGAGACTGAATCACCAACCAAAGAACCTACATAGACTGGACCTAGTCCCCAGCACATATGTAGCAGACTGTGCAGCTGAGTTGTCATGTGGGTCCTGAAAAACTGGAGGGTCTAACACTAATTATTTTGCATATCATTACCAACTTTCACTGTGAACCTCTGCCATTTGTCTCACTGTTATGTCTCATACCTAAGCTCAGCCTTTAACAAGTTGCATGACACATATTTTTCTTTTCCACCCTCTCTACCTTTATACACAAAGATAGTTATACTAAATGTCTAGTGTTACTTTAGTGATTTTTTAAATTAATCATTCTATTCATTAACATTTCAAATGATATCCAAACTCCTGGTTACCCCCTCCATCAGCACTCCATCCCATATCTGCCCTCCCCCTTCTCTTTTGCCTGTATGAGAGTGCTCCTCCACCCACTCATACTCTCCTGTCCCACTGCTCTAGCACCCACCAACTTTGGGGCATCCAATCTTCCCAGGACCATGAGTCTTCCCTTCTGTTGTTATTGGGCAAGGCCATCCTCTGGTACATATGTATCTGGAGCCATGGATCCCTCCAGGAACACTCCTTGGTTGGTGGTGTATACTTTTGGAGAACTGGGTAGTCAGGCCAGCCTATGTTGTTCTTCCAATCTGGTTGCAATCCCCCTCTGCTCCTCCAGTCTTTCTGCCAGCATCCCCACCAGGTTCCCTGAGTTCAGTCCGATGGTTGACTCCATGCATCCACATCTGCATTGGTCAGTTGCTAGCCTTATCTCCCCAGGGACTGACACATTTTGTCCCTGCCTGTGAGTGCCTCTTGACTATGACAACAATATTGGGTTTGCTGTCTGTAGACATGATGTATCCCCAGGTGGGGTTGTTTCTGGATGGCCCTTCCTTCAAACTGTTACATTTTCCCCCTGTTCTTCCTTTGGAGAGAAACATTTCTAGGTTACAAACTTTGATATGGGTGGGTGGCCCCATCCCTTGTCCAGGGGCTGTACCTGTCTAGAGAGTGGTGTCTACAGGTTTTATCTCCCTCTTCTCTGTGCAATATGGTTAAGGTCAATCCTGCTGTGTCCTGGGAGCCTCACTTTTCTCTGGTGCCTGGGACTCACCAGTGACTATTCCCAGTTCCTCATCCTCCCTGCTACCTACTTTTGTTTGATTTCATGACCCTCTGTACCCCTCTCAAATCTCCTACAGTTTCTGATACTGGCACCATTTTTTCCTGCTTCTCCTCCTCTTCCTCCTCCTCTTCCTCCTCCTCCTCCTCTTCCTCCTCCTCCTCCTTTCTCCCTCCCTTGTCTCCTCCTCCTTCTACCTCCCACAATCATCCTGTTCCTCCAATGCAGAACTGAAGCATTCAGATCTTTCTTCTTTCTATTCTCCATATGGTCTGTAGGTTGTATCATAGACATTGTGAGCTTTTGGGCAAGTATCAACTTATTAGTGAGTACATACCGTGTATGCTCTTTTGTGTCTGGGTTATGTCACTCAGGATGATATTTTCAAGCTCCATCCATTTTCCTGCAAATTTCATAAAGACTTTATTTTTAATTTTTGCATAGTACCCCATTGTGTATATGTACCACAGCTACAGTAACCATTTCTCTGTTGAGGAACCTCTGGGTGCTTTCCAGTTTCTGGCTATAATAAATAAAGCCACCACGAACGTAGCTGAACATGTGTCCTTGTTATATGATGGAGGGTCTTTTGGGTATATGCTCAGGAGTGGTATAGCTGGGTCTTTAGTGGAGTTATTTCCAATTTTCTTAGGAATTGCCAGACTGATTTCCAAAGTGGCTTTTACTACTTTTCAGTCCACCAGCATTAGAGATTGTTCTTCTTTTTCCTCATCCTCAGCAATATCTGCTATCCCCTGAGTTTTGGTGTTTTTTTTTTTTTCATAGCCATTCTGAATAGTGTGGGGTGGAATCTAAGGGTTGTTTTGATTTGCATTTCCTTGATGACTAAGGATGTTGAACATTTTCTCTTTTTTTTTCTTCTTTTTCATTTTTCTATTTTTATTGGATATTTTCCTTATTTACTTTTCAAATATTTTCCCTGTTCTAGGTCTCCAATTTGGGAATCCACTATGCCAACCCCCTCCCCCTTCTTCTTTGAGGATGCTCCACCCCTCCCCCCCACATACACACACTTTTTTCTTTCCTCCCTGGCAGTCCTCTACACAGGGACATCAAACACTCTCACCCCAAGGGCCTCTCCTCTCACTGATGTCCAAAAGGTAATCCTCTGCCACATATATGACCTGAGCCATGGGTCCCTCTCTGTGTACTCTTTGGATGGTGGTCCAGTCCCTTGGAGCACTGGGGGTCTGGCTGGTTGACACTGTTGCTCCATCCATGGGGCTGCAAACCTCTGTAGCTTCTTCAGTCCCTTCTCCAACTCCTACATCGTGGACCCCTGAGTTCAGTCCAATGGTTGACTGACAGCATCAACCTCTGTATTTGTCAGGCTCTGGCAGAATCTCACAGGAGACAGCCATATCAGGCTCTTGTCAACAAGCACTTTCCAGCATCCACAATAGTGCCTGGTTATGTATATGCAATGAATCCCCAGGTGGGGCAGTCTTTGGATGGCTTTTTTTTTCAGTCTCTGCTCCACACTTTGTCTCTGTATTTCTTTCTGTGAGTATCCTGTTCCCCCATCTATGAAGCATAGCAGCATCCACACTTTGGTTTTCTTTCTTCTTAGTAGATCTTCTTAAAGTCCTATATCATCATCATGAGATGTGATTTCATACATGTTCTCACTTTTTTTGGTATTTTGTGGTATCCAGGGCTCAACATGTTGGGAGAACTGGGTTCTGATGAGGCCAAATAGTCTTGGTTTCTGCTGCATATGTTCTTTTGGTTGACTCTCATCATGTGTTAATTTGTGGTGCTAACTGACCTTGCTGTCTCTGACTGGAGCCTATCCCTCCTGAGAGGCTTGTTTTGTGTGTTTTCCTTGGGTCAGGCCTTCTCTGGGTATGAGAGGAGGTCTTGTGAAACTAATCTGTGAGTCAATCTGTGTCAGAACTCATTAGGGTCAAGCTGTCTCTGGGTGGGGAGGATGGTTGGGGCACAGGATGTGCTCTCTGGTGCAGGTTGGAAAGGAAGTATGTATGTCTCTGGCAGGGCAGGAGGTTCTCTGTCCTTTGGGCCCACGTAGTCTCAGGTAGACGAGGTATTGGGGCCAGGCTATGGGACTCACCTGTGATCCAGAGTGTGTCAGAACCATGGGAGTCAATCTGTCTCTGGGTGTGGGTGGGGTTATGTGGGATAGAGCACTATATCTGCTCTTTGACAGAGATCAAAAGTGTTTTTTGATTTACATATCTGGAATTTTTCCTGTCACACTTTGTTTTGTCTTCTCTGATGTGAGCATTCTTCTCCTTTCATAAACTCATATCTCAATTACATTGTATTTAGGGGCATAGAGAGAGCCCTTCAGTCATAGATTGAGCCCTCAAGCCATAAGCCACCATAATCCTTCTTTTCTTCATATGATAATCAAAATTGTGACTTGTAATGCATTTTAGAAAAAAAAAGGAAGAAAAAAGAAAGAAAGGATGAAAGAAAGAAACCAACAACAAGAAGACAACAATAACAAAAATGCAAAACCCCAAACTCAAAGACAAAAATCAAAACCAGAACAAACAAACTCAAAATTTATATTGAGACCATATGCCCACTGTGGACATTTTAGATTAAAATAAAATGCCAGGGCTCGATCAATGAAGATGCGGATGCAGGCAGCCAACCATTTGACTGAGCATGAAGACACTAATGGAAGCATTAGGGGGAAAACTGAAGGAGGTAAAGGGGTTTGCAACCCTATAGAAAGAACACAATCAATGAACCAGACTCCTTAAAGCTTCCAGAGACTAAACTACTAACCAAAGAGTACACATGAAGGTACCCATGGCTCCAGCTGCATATGTACTAGAGGATCGTCTTATCTGGCATCAATGGGAAGGGGACCCTTGGTCCTATGGAGGATGGATGACCCAAGTAGGGAAATGGAAAGGTGCTAACATGGGAGTGGGTGGGTGGGGCAGCACCCTCATAAAATCATGGGGAGGGAATGGAGGTTTGTGGAGGGGAAACTGGGAAAAGATTTAACATATGAAATTTAAATAAATAAAATAACCAATACAAAATAATAGTACAAAAGAAAAATAGGCCAAAAATACAAAAAGAAAAAAAGACACTTCTACCTCAAATAATAAGACAATGTTATATGTTTGTTGGAGCATTAGTTACAGCATTCAGTACATAGAAGATGTAGGCTTTCAACAATGGACAAATGAATTTTGACATTGTGATAACACACAGCATGTTATCCCTCAACTGTTGAAAGAGGTGTTTTTGTCTTTGCATACAATATGGGTGGACTTAGGCACTAATAGCTGGACAATAAGCATTTAAATCATGAGCCTAGGAAGACTTTTGGTACTCAACCCTTAATATTCTGCCCTTTTCCTAAAATGTCATGCACATTACCTAATGAAAATCTCTCATAGTCCATCTTCATGAGTCACAAAATACTTATATTTTTCAGCATTGTTTCAAAGTTGAAGAAAAATGAGAGGGCAAGGTAGAGAGTAGAATTTGGGGAAGGACAACGATAATACTATAGGCCTCTTGAAAAGCTATATTTAGAGCTAAGGCTTCCAATTATATATTACTTTGAAATATATGTATATGTGTATGTGTATGTGTGTGTGTGTGTGTGTGTGTGTATGTGTATGTGTATGTGTATGTGTATGTGTATGTGTATGTGTATGTGTGTATGTGTGTGTGTGTGCGTGTGTGTGTGTGTGTGTGTGTATGTGTATGTGTATGTGTATGTATGTGTATTGTATATGTATAAATGGAATTTAAAAAGTGTTACCATTTAACTTTAACTGAACTGGAAATAAGAACAATGTAGGGACAAAATACTGAGTAACCTCATTTACATATGGAAAGTATTTTAAAGAACCATTATGTAAAGACAGACTACGTGAGATCCATTTACAGATGGCATATATTTTAAACTGTTAATATGTAGAGAGAGACTACATGATATGTTGGTGGTTACTAAATCTTTGTGGTAAGAGAAATTGGGAAATGTCAAAAATGTGAAGTATATGTAAGATGAGACAAAAATAATTAAAATACAAGCTCTCTATGTGGTAATAGTACCTTACATTTAGAAATTTTCCCTAAAAAGTAGCTTTTACTAAACGTAGAAAAAATGGTAGATGATATACTCTTCTAATGTGCACTTTTCTCTCCTCTCATTTGTTCCCTACCCACTCTCCATTTTCCTCTATCTCCTATCTTTGTCCCTACAGAAATAATCTCTGTCACTCTGAGGAAAATCTCTTTTGTGCTGAGAACATGGGCTTTGGATTTCTTGAGATGACTCCAAGGTTCCACTTCCTGGAATGGGATGTACAGATCCATTTGTAGTAAAGGATACAGACTCATATCCCAATCCTTTAAAAACAGATATTTAATCATGAGCAGAATAGTTTGTCTTTACTATGAATTGGCTTTTAAAGTTAAGACAGAGGCAGGCTGGCCATTAGTCATGAAAGTGTGCAGATGAGTGAGAGCTGGAAATTAGGACATCTGAAGAAGATTCAGAGGAACTGAAAGCCTTAATGCCATTTGGAAGAAAAACACACTGAGTGCTGCACTGCTGTGGAAGGGGCAGTATCAACAGTGGCACTACCTTCACCATGCAGACCCTTGCCAGTCTGCTTGGTCTGCTTCTGCTTTAGTAATATAGTCACAGATGTGACAATACTAGGCCATGGTACAATGGGGCCCATAATGTAGAGAAGAATTACTTACAGGAAGGTTGACCAGTTAAGATGGGATGGGAGAAGCCAATATGTGAGTCATAATACACTTATACTTCAGTTATACAGGCACAAACACCAAACTGACACTGCCCAGTCACCCTAACTATTGATGGGAGTTGGTCCTTAAAGAAGGAAAGAGTAATTATTAGGAAATTGGTACACCTAAGTGGATGGGATGGGACAGGCGAATTTGTGAGTGGAAATGGGGCAGATGCCAAGAAACATCTTACCAGCCATCTAGAAAGGTCTCTGGTGTGTGACTTATTCCCAATTTTTATACTGGAAATCACATGGTGTGCTCAGTGTTTTTATAAGCCTCACCTGGGTCAGAAAATTTTACGCAGCTGCTGAAGGTGAATACCAATTCCAGAGTAAGACAGCAGAGTCTAGAAAATAGCTGTGGAAGGATCTTCTGCCTAGTCTGCTCTCCACCTCTAGTCCAACAAATGGAAGAAAGGTAAGAATATTTCCCAAGAATGTTCAGAGTTACTGTCATGCTGAGTTCGCATCCCTGTGTTGCTATGACAACACACAACATGCATGGTCTAGGCCTTCCTGAGAAGGTATGAGACAGAAGCTTCCCTTTGAAGCAGAAAGGTGGCTTGGCTTAAACACTTTTCATACTTTCCCACAAATCATTCATCATATTCATACTCATCATAAAGAGGAAGGTGATACACACAGTTTATTTTTCAGGGCAAAACCTGTAAACAGATGCATGGTTTGTTGGTTCCCAAAACTAGTTCACCATGTGTGTATGTTGCCTCTTGGAAGAAACTGATGGTGAGAATTTTAGTAACTGTATAATGCCAGAAGAAGTGTTTATTTACAAAATTCATGAGTCCTAGGGACAGAGTGAATGCATGAGGAATGTGCAAAAGAAGGCAATGGAGCAAGTTGTCCACTCCTTGGCTTCAATAATCAGCAGAGGTAATTGGTACTGGAGAGAGAGAGAGAGAGAGAGAGAGAGAGAGAGAGAGAGAGAGAGACAGAGACAGAGACACAGAGACAGAGACAGAGAGACAGAGAGACAGAGAGACAGAGAGAGAAACAGAGGGAGAGGGAGGGAGAGAGAGAGAGAGAGAGAGAGAGAGAGAGAGAGAGAGAGAGAGAGAGACATAGTTATAACTGTGTTGTTGTAAGGATATAATTGCATGCACAGGGAAGCTCTTCTGCTGTCTACACAAAAATGAGAAGGAAGGAGATAAAAATTAAAAGTCCCAAAGCTTTCTTTCTGCTCTTCATGGTCCTTGAAATGTCACCAACTGCATCAAATAAAAGGAAAGATAGAGAAAGGAAATGTCTCAGGGCCAGATCCAGCACTTCTGTAAGTTGTCTGGTGGCAGAGCAAAGTATGGGAGGACATACTTCCTCACAGTGAATTTTTTTCCACCACTGGGTTTGCAGATTTAACTGTTATCAGATCAGACCCATTAGAGTTATTTTGTCCTGTTAGCATCTTATTCTTCTAATGCTGCTTTTAGAGAGGATTTGCCCACAATGATCAACTTTAGATTAGACTGAAGTTTGTGCAAGAAAACATAGTTCTTTTTGGCTGTAGTAGAAGAGTGGTCACTCATATACAGACTGATACAAGAACACCCTTGTAAGAATGTAGTTCTGCGTGGGTTGACAGCTGCATCATGTCAGCTGTTCCTCAGTCCTAAAGGTTCATCATCGTGCTGTGGGCAAAGACTCTTAGCCACATCAGAGTGTCAGAGTAGAAAAGATTGAGAGACAAGCAGGAGTGTTGCTCCTCTCCTGAATCTACTTTGCTCTACTTATTCACTTGGTTCTGAATCTTCAGTTTCAGGTAATGCTTTTGTCATTGTGATCAAAAGAGTATGAACTGGAATCCATTTTAAGTTAAACCTCAGATAATTTGTTAAGAGAGAAAAAGAACGTTGGAGTCTATAGCAATGTGTAAAAGTCATGAAGTTTTCTCAGGCCTTCTGTATATTATCAAAATCAGTGGACAACAGTGCAAAACAAAGAAAAAAACATTAGAAGTGAGGTAGAAGATTAAAAACCCAAGGATCTGATATTAGTGTGATTTCTGGAATAGTCTTTTGTATTTCTAAACATGTGTCCTCCCTGAATCAATATCACAACAAATGTTGTCTAAGAGTATACCCAGTGTTGAGGTAAATGAGGAAAGTGATTGATGTATGACTTTGTCCTTCTAGAGCTCCACATTTGATGGAGATGGGTACATCACACCATACAAACTGTGAGGTAGTATAAGCAGACAGAAAATTATGCTCTCCATTCCCACTGTAAACTCAAGTTACCCAAGGCGATGAAGCTGGTTACTCTAAGAGTTAATGGAGGACACAGCCCTAGCATGGACCTCTGCTCCCTAAGAGGATGATGTGTTTCCATCTGAAAGTCTGCTGTTTTGGTGGCTGTTCTGTACTCTGAAGCTGTATTTATTTAAATGCAGTAAAGAAACCCATAATCATGATAATTTCTAAGAGTACTGACTTTGGAGGACAGGTTTAAGAGAAATAGGAGACCAGTTACTATGATTTCAGGCTGACCTCAGACTCCCTACATCATGGAGAAATATGAACTCTGATCTTCCTGACTCCACCTACAGAAGACTAGGGTTACAGGTAAACACTACCTTAACCACTTTTCTGCTGACTGTAGCTGATGTCCACTGCCTCCATCCTTAGCCCCATTTGATGGTTCTCCCCTGCTTAGTTTCCAAGTTTGCATTCATCCACATTTGTGATTGCCATCTTGTTTATAGTATGGGTAAGTCTCCTGTGCTTTTTTTTTTCTACTTTCCAATTCACACAGTGTTGAAGTGTATGAAGAGATTGTTAAGGGATTAATTCTTTCCAGGTTAAATGGGTTAATGTATATATAATTGCAGTATATGCATGAGAACATGGATTCCATGCTCTGGAATATTCCAGGCATGGAGAGGCATGCCCACCACTTCAGTGCTGAGAATACAGAGACCAGAGGATCCCTCAGTGTGCTGGTCTGCTGTTGATTCTTTGAGCTCCATGTTCAATGAAAAATCCTGTCTCAAAAAATAAGGTAGTGATATATTGAAGAAAATTTGATGTCAGATTGTAGCTTCTACAATTACCTGTGCGCACACTATGTGCACGCACATACACATATGCAAGCACACAAACACCCATTCACCCACACATACATACACATACACATTTCTCTGGTCCCGAGGCAGTTTTTCTGCTTTGGAATTGATTCTCTGCAACAAAGAAGATACAATTACTCACACTTTCGTGCTAAAATTCTATCCTCAGAAAACTCACAAAAATATTTTAATGATTGTAAAGTAAGGAAGCTGGTCATATATTAAGGCAGTTTCAGACTAACTTCCTCACATTGTCTTGGGTCCAAAGTTCTATCACATGGTTGCTATGGTCAAGGGCATTGGGAGAGTTATTTAGTTCAGATTGGTAAACAGAGACAAAAACAAACAAACAACAAACGAACAACAAAACAAATCAAAAAAAAAAAACAAAAACAAAAACAAAAAATCCAAGCTCCAATTGGAGCTGAGTTGATCCTACTTTGGCTGCTTCCTTCTGTTTCATGAAATGGAGCAGTCCCTTAGCAAACAAATGTGCAAATGACTGAGGTGGTACCATCACCATCAAGCTCATCAGCTGTTTATCTAGTATCATTCTGCCTATTTTAAGGTGTGGTGGGTATGCCTTTAATCCCAGCACTTGAGAGGAAGAAGCAGGCAGATCTCTAAGTTCAAGGCCAGTATGCTCTACAGAGTGAGTTACAGGAAATCCAAGGCTACACAGAGAAACCCTGTCTCAAAAAATAAATAATAATAGTAATAATAATAATTAATAATTAATAATAATAATTAATAATAATTAATAATAATCTGTTGATGCCCAGATGATTCCCTGAATAAGATTCCTGTGCTTCTGTGTAGTGACCAAGGCTCCAAAAAGGAATGCTGTGATATTTGTGAAAATAATTGAGTTTGTTGGGTGATAACCTTCAAAGCTCTTTTATAAAATCATTTTGCACAGTCTTTTGGGTAGATACTTTGCCTGACCATTCTCAGATGATTTCTCCTTCATGAAGGCTTCTGTTGTGAATAAGAAGTTACCCAGAAGGATCCTGTGAAACAAAGCTCTCTCTATACAGGATACTGTTCAGGCTAAGCTACTGCAAGCACAGCAACTACCCTCATTCTGTATTTTTGGTCAGTGTAGGAATGAAAGGGACATACCAGTGTAGTTTGTCTTTTATCCAAATATTTCTTTGGCTTTATAGGTGGGAAAGAAAAGTCTATAAAGGGTGTTTGTATGGGGGAGTAGAAATGACAGAAAGCTCTAAATCATGCTATCTGCCCAGCTACCCAGTTCTCATTTCTAGACTGTGTGCATTGATTTAGAGATCTCACAGCTCTTCTCGGGGACTGGGATACTATTCCCAAATGGAGGTGCTCTTTGTTTTTCTCTGCAGAACAGCCCACACTTCTCATGCTAGGGACATGTGCATTTCGTGTAGGTACAAATCACAAGAAGAACAAAATTTAATACAATTTTTCAGTTACTCTTGAATATCGGTCTCATTTGTTACAGTTCTTAATTCTCCATTGTACCCCTGCAGAGAACAGGACACTGGTGGCCTAACAACTAACAGAAATGTGCTTGCTGTATCTCAAGACTTTTCTGCTTTCTAATTTTAAAATTGTTAAATGAGCAACTACCCTTTCAAGCATAAGAAGCATGGCTATTCCCCTACAGGTCTTCATAGCAAGTACCATTCCCTTCGTGAATCTCATT
Organism: Mus musculus; assembly: GCF_000001635.26. NCBI lineage: Eukaryota > Metazoa > Chordata > Mammalia > Rodentia > Muridae > Mus > Mus musculus. The sequence continues at coordinate 48,096,028 of NC_000073.6, forward strand.
CATGACTCTCATTCATGATTCTATTTTGCCTGTTTGATAGATTCCTCCCAGTGACTGAGGGAAGATATGGCTTGCACCAAGAACTTCCATTTTCCTACACCAGAGAAGAAATCTCAGCCCTAGAACAAAAAGAATGTTGGTTTCAGAGTTCTGTCTCTTCCTCACATAACCTGAAATAAATGCCTAGCAACTGTACTGGGACCATCAACTACCTTACATCATACTGGTCTGCAGTTAGACTGAATAGTACAAAATGGATTTCAAAAATGTGTAGCACTTTTGGAATGTTGGTAAATTACTTAATCTCTGTGATCCTGTTTCTCCCTCCTTATGTACCTGTGCCATACATTCCTACATAGTCACATAGTCCCTACAAAGAGTACCCTAGATTCATATCTCTATTTCTTTGCAGGAATGCCAGTGGAAAATTCCTAAGCATGGATCCAACCACCCTGGAATGGAAATTTAAAAACACAGAAGTCAATGGAAGTTAATGCACTGAAAATTTATCCTGTTTCACCACATTCAATTTTCTTATTGTCATCATTGCTGTGCTTGGCCTGGCAGGAAATGCCATAGTGCTATGGCTTCTAGCCTTCCACCTGCATAGGAATGCCTTCTCTGTCTATGTCTTAAACCTGTCTTGTGCTGATTTCTTGCAAATTTGCACACAGTTTGTACATTCCCTGCAGTGTTTCCTTAAGATACTTATGATCTACTATCATTTTATCCTCACAGGATTTATGATTGCTTAACTTGCAGGTTTGTGTATGATTGCAACAATCAGTGCTGAGCACTGCCTATCTGTTATGTGTCCCATCTGGTATCACTGCTGAAGACCAAGACACACATCAGCTGTCATGTGTGCTCTGCTCTGGGTTATCTCTACACTGCTGATCCTTCTGTTTGCACAAGGCTGTGGCTTTCTGTTAAGTTATTAAGAACACAATTTCTGTATTATATGCCACTATATCGCTACTGCATTGATAATAGTATTATCTGTGGTTTATTTTGTGTCTAGCCTGGCCCTGTTTGTCAAATGTTCTGTGTATCACTCAGGATTCCTGTGACCATGTTCTATGTGTCCATTGCCCTCACATTGATGGTCTTCATATTCTTTGGTATGCCCATTGGAATCTGCACATTCCTCTTGACAATGTTTATGGACTTACATAGCATGTTCTCATACAATGTTTTTGAAGTGATAGCATTCCTGTGTTAACAGCTGTGCCAATCCCATTATTTACTCTCTCCTTGGCTCTGTTAGGCACCGTAGGTTGCAATGTCAGAGTTTGAAGCAACTTCTGCAGAGAACCATGTAGGACAGTAGTGAGGAAAAGAGAGGAGAGAGGGGTCCTTCACAAAGGCTAGGGAACTGGAAAGAGTCTAGTGCAGGCTTTGAAAGAGTACTTGATGAGACATAGTTTCTCTGAGAGTCAATTTTGCTTTTATCTATGTAGGCAGTTTTCACAATCTTGTTTAATTGGTAGAGAAAATAGTCATTTTATTCAAATTAGGAGAAATGGAGCTTGTTACTCAGAAATTCACTGCAGCACCATCAAACTGCCTTATGTATGCCTTACTGCACCCCCTTGTGATGTAACCCTTGTAATCTCTTGGGGTCAGAACAGCTCTCACTGGGAACAAATGCCTCCCTCAGGAAAAGGATCAAGGTAGTGCAAGAAGTGTCAGAATTGCTTTGGTAATTAAACTTGATAAAGATTAAATGAATAGTATACTTTAAGAAATGTCCCACCTGTTGGTGGTGGTGGCACACGCCTTTAATCCCAGCACTTGGGAGACAGAGGCAGGCAGATTTCTGAGATCAAGGCCAGCCTGGTCTACAAAGTGAGTTCCATGACAGCCAGGGCTATTCAGAGAAACCCTGTCTCAAATAAACAAACAAACAAACAAACAAACAAACAAACAAACAGCAAGAAAAAAGTCCCTATTAAATAAATAAATAAATAAATAAATAGTAAAACAAAAAAGTCCCTATTTTTTTTACAAGTTGTTTTCTAAATTTTAAAAGAAATTAATGGAAATGTCCACAATTCCAGTCCCTTCAATAACCATATAGCTTAGAGTATGTGCATAACTTTAAAATGTATCTAATATAAATTGTTTAGTACACAAATGAGTATCTTTAAGACTGCCTATTCTAAACCTCCATTCACCCATTGTTGTAGTCAACTTCAAGTATCTAGATTTTTGCCCAGTAAAGAATAAGGACAGATTATATGCATCAACACACAAACACCCTCAAAGGTAGAGGGAGACTGTCTCCAGAATCTTTCTTTCACAGTTGCTTATTTAACGTTCCATAGCCATGTCTTTCCTCTTATTCCCTTGTCTTTGTTCTGATTCTCTTTCTATGACTGTCTAAAACATCATGAAAAAAATTTTAGTGAATGTCATTGAACTTATTTTCTCTTGGATTTTAACCTCCATTACAAATGTGCACTATTGTGAAGTGTGTAGCATCCATAACTTGAATTGTGCATTTATATATTTTCTTTTTTAAAATATTTTGTTTGAAATATAATGACATCACTATCTCCTTTCCCCTTCCTCCCTCTAGCCCTTCCCAGCCACCATTCCTTAAGCCCTTTCTGTGTCTCCTAAAAAAATAGATTCTTCATTTTTGATTATTAGAGCTATATGCATATATATATATATGTATATATATGTGTGTGTGTGTGTGTGTGTGTGTGTGTGTGTGTGTAAAGACACGTGTTGAGTATATTTTTGTTGTTTGTGTTATTTCAAGGTTGACAATTCTGCATTTAGAAATGAATAGGGAAATTTACACCTGAGATAGGTTAATTCTCCTTTTCCTAGGAGTCATGGGTTACCTGTTGTTCTTTGTTTACAGGTGAGACCATGTAAATTTTTTCTCCTTTCACATTGACATGTCTATTTATATTGCCATTGTCCCCATTTTGTTTATACAGCCATTCTTAGGAAAGACATTTCACAGCCAACTTCTTGGTATGCTGGCTCTTACAATCTTTCTGCAACACTTCCATGATATTCCTTCAGTCATAGATACAGGAGTTGTGATGAAGATATGCTCACTGGGCTGGGATACCAAAGTCTGTTAATCTCTTTTTTTGTGTGTACAGTTGTAGTTTCATGGGATGGTCTCTGTTAGCTATAAAGAGAAGCTTCTTTAGTGAGCATTGGTAGCTACACTTAACTATAGTATTAATATGAGATTTAGAGTATAGTAAAGAATTATGCTTGTCTAACAACTTGACAGTAATAGATTCTTTTTGAAGGATTCTATCCCTGGGAACCTGCCTAGTTTTCTAGTACTAGACATGATTTCCCTCCTGTTGACTGAGCTTTAAATCCATTTAGAGAGCTGTTGGTAGCCACTGACATGTCACTCTGTTTATATGTTTATAAATATCTTGACATCCTGGCAAATGTAATGATTCATGGGTAATTAAGCTTGGTAGAGTGGTTTTAGTGATTCCTCCCTTGGCAGCTTCCAAAGTATTATCTGGGACCATGAAAGCCAGACTGCAAGAAAGAGGTTAGATCAAACATGAAACATCTAGTCTTTATTTTTTTTCTACATGTGATGTGTCTTTATCAGTGGGGTCCACCTTCAGTTGAGGGTTACATCTATAATCTATATTGCTTTGATAATCATAGGGAGTGCTCTGGCTAATCATTCAAAGAGAGATTTCTCATGCTTTGAACTGGTCCTTGTGAAGATTATTATCAGCCCAAATTGCCTAACTTTCTTTAAGTTATGTGTATGTAAATATATGTGTGTATGCATGTATTATATTTATTACTTTCTTTCCCATTTCATATTGTTTATATCCTGCTATTCCTACTCAATCCCCCAACATATGATTCTTTTATATTTTCTGGTTTGTTACATGTTGAAAATGTACATCTGAGGATTTAGTACTAGGAACTATAGATAAGAGAGACCAATAAGAGAGACCGTGGAGCATTTGTCTTTCTGGATATGACTTAAATATGCAAAGAAATTGAGGCAAACAATTTATAAGTGGGTCTTCATAAAACCAAAATACTTCTTTATGGTTAAGAAACAATCAGCAAAGTAAAGAAAAAACAAACAGAGTAGGAGATAATCTCTGCCAGTGAAGATATAAAATACATCATTGCCTCTGGGACTTCTCACTGTTACTCCAGTAGTAACTCTGCCTTGGAAGCCACATTAACTGGGCTAGATTCCCTTCTTTGCATTTGTTCTAAAAATGGCTTTTATAAACATCATGCTACACTAACTTTTTTATCACAGGTTTGTGACCAACTATGTCTCCCTTACTATGGCTGCCTGTCATGATGACTTTGTTTTTACCTCCTGTTTTGCTCATCTCCTGTAACCCTGCCTATTTCTCTCATATTGAAACCCCTACACCCAAACTCTCTCTATACACATTATCTTCTTCATATCTGATTGTGATCTCCTGAACCCTGCCTTAGTGTGAGGCAGCTCTTGTTCAGAAATCAAAAAGTGTGCTTTCATTAATTGCTTAGATCATTGGTCTTTAGCAACTCTGAATAGAAATGTCATTTTTGTTTTATTTCATCAATGTGAAGAAGAAGGTTGGCACGCAAACCTTGTGAAATTCTGAGTTCAGCATGTCTACATGCCCTTCTATCCTACTTCATAAAGTCTTTTAACCCTTACCTTCATAGAGGTTAAATTATCAGATTTCAAGTCTTTTCTTCTATGATTTACATTTACAGTCTTCATATCACAGGTGCCTTAGATTCCTTTCTAGTTTTTCCAAATATGATTTCATTTAGAATACATGACAGACAAGGTGTTCAGAGTTTGTGGGAAGAATTATGTTTTGGATGTGGCATTACTGTGTCCTGCAAGCAACTGGTGGTCATTTGTTCACTCAAGATGACAGTTCTGAGGGTTTTGTGTGGATTTGAAGAGGAAATGTAATGGCAGGTAATTAAGGAACTCTTTGTAAGCTCTGAGGTATCTGGTTCTCATATGACCTCTAGGGGTTTGTTAGCATTGTTGTAAAAGGAACTAATTTGGTTGTACCTCTATCTCATTCCTTCCTGTATGGAGCCAGTATCCTCTCTCTGTACATGTTTCAATATCTAGCCTTGGTCCTAACCAGAACCCTGCCACACATGGGATGGTCAAATTGATACAGTGACAGTGGGCTCTGAAGTATAGGTAATTTTGTTTCACTAACATCAAGTACCCTTTCTGTTAATGTACTACAATAGTGTGGTATGTCACATCACTACAGAGGGGGAAGTTGTACAAACAACTGAAAAGTCAGTGTATGAAATTTAATTAGTACCTGAATGTCACCATCACTATGAATAAAGTCATTTGAATGGCAGAGGAAGTGTTCTACTAGGCCCATCCCTCCCCAACAAATGGAAACATAAACATTTGTTCACTTTAGGAAATTAGGTAAAAATATAAAATTTATCGTATTTTCTTCTTATAGTACTTTGAAAAGGGTAACCAAAATTTAGAATGAGATATAGTTCCATCCTGCATTTCATTTTTTCTGTGACCCACTACAGAGTTTTTAAAACTTGATAGGATTTATTCTCTTCTACATTCAACAGCATGATTAAAAAAAAAGCATTCCCTATGAACACTGAGGTACTGTGTAGCTGAATTCTTTTACTTCTATTAAACTGGACTAGAGTTTAAAAGACATGCACCAAAAATTCACACAGATGTATCAGATCTAACTGCTAGCCATGTACAAGTGACACAGAGCATTAAATCTGAGATATCTCATAGTCTGCTACCTGTATCCTCTACATTACATACATAAAAGTTTATAATTAATTTTATGGAAAGAGTAAAGCTTTTAACTCATGTGAAGATGGAAGCTCATCCATGTTTCAGATTTTGCCAACATGAACACAGTAATGGAGATAACCAATCCTAGGCATACTCCAACATGCTGTCTCCTACTATAGAGATTGTTGCTCACTGATTTTTATTATTGAACTCTTCACAATAGTTGGGAAGTACAAACAGTCTATATCACCATCAACTGATAAATCAATGATGAAAATATTGAGATATATATAGTATATTTCTCATCTATAAGGAAATATGACATTTTTAAGTAAATGGGTGGATTTGGAAATGATCCATCTGAAGGATAAAACCAGAGACAGAATAGTAAATATCATATTTTATGTCATTTATGTAGATAACACATTTGAAATGTCAGATATAGAAATCAGGATACTGGTTATTGTCTGTGAAGGGCATGGGCAAGAGAATTCAAAAGCAGGTATTATGAAGGGGAAGGAGACTAATGGAACAGCAAGTTTGAATGGGATAGAAGATGGGCCAGTAATGTAGAGATGTGGGAACAGGGAAGGGTACCCCTAAAATCAAAACTTTAGAAAAAGCCATGTAGAAGCCCATTACTGTAATTCCTTTCTAACATATACACATACACATTTGTGAATAGATTTACTCTGCAATGGAGGAGAAAATTGTTGCGCGCGCTCAACTGGCCAGGAAGAACGACGCTGCTACAGGATCCTTCTGCACACGTTTATTCAGTCCTGTTTCTTCTTTCTCTATATTTCCCTTGTTTATATCTCCCTTGTTTATATCTCCCCTGTTTATATCTCCCCTGTTTATATCTCCCCCGAACCCTGGGCCTCTCACTCCTTTTATACTCTCTCTCATCCACGAACCGCAGGCCACGCCCCCTCGCCAGTCACGAGGCTTCAGCTAATCAGGGCAGCAGGGGCAAATCTCCACCAAATTGGATTCACCTGTATCCTGGTACACCTGCGCAGCACTCAAGATGTTTGTGTCTTATATGAGGAAGTCAGGTGCAAGTCATATGACTTAGCTGCAGTCCCTGGCGCCTTTGGGACTGCCGCCACACCCGCTCCCCACAATTCCCCCTTTTTTCTTTTTTGGCAGAGAGAATGTCTGTAGATAGCCCCCCGCAGCCATGCCCCTTACCCGTCCTTGGGTGACAAACAGCATTGGTTTGATCCCTGTCTTAGGTTGGTGACATGCCCAGGGAGTCTTATCACTGACTACCTCTCTATCATGCCAAGCCACTCCTGGGGAGATTGTGTTTTGCTTGTGGCAGGTGCATCAAAAGGCCAGGATGTTACTTAACCTATGGCCAGATCTTAATTGCTGCAAGCAAGCCTCATGGGTGAAGGTAGAGGTCTGATCCCCAGTGTGCAAGCATAGGGGCCCTACACAAAACCATCTCTTAGGCTCATCACCCAGAGAGGTCTTGGCCAGCTCCCGTGTCGTTTTTCCTGGGGGAAGGGAACTAGGACACTGAACCTTCATGCAATCAGACGTGCCTTCCACAGGATGCCAACAGCAAGCTATCCTCTGTGCAGTGCTTAGCCTCGCACCCCACGGCATAACGCAGCATAATTTCTTTTAGAGCGGCAAACCAAATCTGAGGAGATTGTCCCACCTCCACTGCAGCAAAAGCCTACGCTACCATGGCGAAAGTGCGGGTCGCACACTCTGCACCTAACACATGTGCCAAACACAAAACACACACACACTATAACAAGCATACATCCCAGGGCTCTCATCCCCGCTCATCTTCTCTGAAGCAAGGGATAGATAGCCAGCGGGGCTATCTCTTTAAGGGGAATTCAGGGATCAAAAAGCGTGGAAAGAATATCATGTCGTGCTGGTATCGGCTTCTGGAATACCGAAAGGATCTCTCATCTCGGCTCCATCCTTTGTGCTTGTGGGATCATCCACCACATCCACAGGGGCAACTGGATCAGGAGCCTCATTCTTGCAGCGTCTCACCAATCTCTCCGGCACCCAAAGAGGTTCCGTCTGGTCCTGTGGGAACACACAAACAGACCCTCTCGCCCACGTCAACACCTGATCCTGTCGATCCCCAGGGGGGATGGACACAATACCTCGTGGTAATGAGACCATAACCTCAATCACCTGTGTGTCCATCTGGGGAGTCAATACGCCAAATCTCCGGACAGAAGGTCCACCTATAGGCGGCTGACGAGGAGGCATAGGGAGGGGGAGCAGAAGCTAATTCGCCTTCCTCCTCCGCCTCGGCTCTTTTATTTTGTCCTTTCTGTCCACCTGATAACACTGTGTCTTCTTTCTTTTTCCTTTTTCTTTTTAAGCCCTTTTCCTCTTCTGACATACTTTCTTGTTGCTCTGTAAGGATTTTCTGACCTGTCTTGACTGCCTCTACACACAGTTTCAAACAGTAACAGAGTCCATATATCAGAACAAACAAGACCAAAACTACCAGACCTACCCACAAAGGGTCAATGGGAGAAAAAAGCATAACTACTCAGCGAGGATCTATTGATCACTACACTGAGGTTATCATAGTTCCTTAACTTGTCCCCAAACAGGGAACCTTAACTTGTCCCAAAGCCGGGAACCTTTTGTTACCTTGTGCCTGCTTCCTGGCAACTTTATGCTTGCCTCTATTTTATCCGAGGTCCTTCCCAAACTCCTGGGTTACTTTGTGCCTACTTCCTGGCAACTTTATGCTCACCTCTATTTTATCCGAGGTCCTTCCCAAACTCCTGGGGTCGCAAGTTTCACTCACTGTGAACTTACCCTGCCGGCAACCACTGACTGCTGAAAGTTCTGAACTCGGTGGGGGAGTCGGTTCCCCGTACGGGCCACCAATTGTCGCGCCTGCTCTCGACCAGCAAGAACGATGCGACCACCAGTCCTTCTAACAGCAGTTTATTCAGTCCTCATCTTTCTTCTTTCTCTTCATCAGTACCGTTCCCCAGCTGAAGAGTTCTGAATCCACGCCGGATCCTTCTCAACAGTCTGTTTTACGAGAACCTTTATTAACCCCTTCTTCCCCGTTATGCAGTTCTGAATCCTCCCTGTAGCAGGGGCTCTTCGCTCTTGCCTGAAGATGTTTCTTTTCCCGGGTTTTCAGCACCACTTGTTGCGTCTGCTCTCTCAACTGGCCAGGAAGAACGACGCTGCTACAGGATCCTTCTGCACACGTTTATTCAGTCCTGTTTCTTCTTTCTCTATATTTCCCTTGTTTATATCTCCCTTGTTTATATCTCCCCTGTTTATATCTCCCCTGTTTATATCTCCCCCGAACCCTGGGCCTCTCACTCCTTTTATACTCTCTCTCATCCACGAACCGCAGGCCACGCCCCCTCGCCAGTCACGAGGCTTCAGCTAATCAGGGCAGCAGGGGCAAATCTCCACCAAATTGGATTCACCTGTATCCTGGTACACCTGCGCAGCACTCAAGATGTTTGTGTCTTATATGAGGAAGTCAGGTGCAAGTCATATGACTTAGCTGCAGTCCCTGGCGCCTTTGGGACTGCCGCCACACCCGCTCCCCACAGAAAATATCTTCTCCAAGAAACATAGGCTATTAAATTAGATGCCCGGTTTCTTTTGAAGATGTTGGCCACTGTGATTCTATAGGTTTCTAACCCTCAAACATCTCAGGTCAATGCTCTTGATCATTCTGTATAACTTGATGCTAAGACCTTATTGATGAAGATAGCACTTACTTGAATCATAGAGCATAGAGAAATCAAGGTGGTTTCTTTTTATGACAGAGTTTGGAATGATCTCTCCCACCAGAATGGGATAGGCATGGCAGCATGAGTGAGAAGCTGTCTGATCGCATTACACTTTAATCACATTTTCAGATTGGAAGCACAGAATAAACAAGAAGAGAGGCACCTCCAGAACTGACCCACTTCTGCCTGGAAGGCTCCACCACCTGAAAGGCTACCCATCGTCACATTTGCAATTCATGCTGGGGACCAAGTGTTCAAATGCTTGATCCTGTATGAGACACTTCACACTGTAACTGCCATAATTCATCACAATAGTTTGATGGCTGAATGTTTCCCAGGAAAGGTTCCTACTTTGCCCCTTTCTGGAACAAGTAGGCATAGTTAACAACAGTCCTCTTCCAAACTTCAGTTCCCCAGGTCCCATGAAGTTCAATGACCAAATTTTGAGTTTGCAATCAATTTCTAGTGATGTCACTCTTCTTTTGGCTTTTTATCCAAGATGATTCTGGAAGGAAATAGATAACCAGAGAGGGAGAATTGGTACAAAGGCAATGAAAGTTTCAGGAAAAACGAAGAGTGAAAATACTGGGGCAATAAACTTGCAGAGACTTGAATTGTTTTGGTGGGGATACCAGGGGAGCCCCACCCACCTAGAGTAGCAGAGAAGGGGGAGGTAAGATAATTGTGACAGGAGGTGACCTAGGGTAGAATTTAGTGAGCTGTAAAGTAAATAAATAAAAATAAAATAAAATAATAAAATAAAATAAAATGAAAAAGAAAATACTTTGGCAAGAAAATAAAAAAAAAGTGTTCCCATTTCTCTCAGGATCCCTCATCTACTGTTCCCTGCATTGTACTCTTCACCCTCATTTTAACTATGGCTGTACATAGCCAATGGACCTACAGTCATAGTAGAGAGAAGTCTCTACTTAAGAATTACCTTGATTAGATCATGTGTAGAGGGCTTATCTTTATTAATATTTAATAGAGAAGGGTCCACACCACTACAAGGCGGACAATCCTCGGGCAGAATTTCCTGAACTATATGAGAAACACAACTGGGAATCAGTTAGCCAGCATCCAGATGTCCCATGTGTTCTCTGCTTCACATTCATGCTTCAACTGTGATGGAAAGGAGATTAGCACCTCTACTGAAGTTCCAAGTGTTTCCTTTATCACACTGGGATCGTAGCATTAAGGTTGACTGCGGGGGAATCATTGGGCCATACTTAAGAGAAGTTCATCAGTATTGAATGGAATATTATGTGTCTACTGCATGCATACAATTTGGGGTCATACAATTATTGAGGTTCAGATTTAGAAACTGTGGTATGGTATGGGGAATCAATGCTACATGTTAATCTGAGAGCCAAAGTTGGCAATGTGCAATAATCTCTCATATGATCCTGAATTTGAAGGTATAAATCCTGCAGAGTCAGAGTCCTTATGGAGGGGCCATTTGTAAAGGCATAACACCATTTGCAGTGAAGATGCTAGGATGTTAGAGATACTTGGACGATGATATATCTGTCATAGACAGTCACTTGGAGCCACTGTAATCCCATGTTCAATTTGAGTGTGCTGCAGAAGGCAGAGATGGGAAAATGGAGTTCCCTAACCCCTTTGAACTTAGATGACTACACAATTAGTTCTGAGCTACATAATTTGGGTCAGTAATGATAGATTATGAACTTCTTTTTTGGGATGCCGAACTTCATTCTTTTTGGAATAGGAAACATTTTATTTTAAACTTTATAGTATCCCACAGTTAATAGCCTCTGAATAAATATAGGGACCTTCACCTCTTAACATGCTTAAATTTCTAGAGCCTGTGAAACCCATACATCTGAGTGACTTCATTTTATTATATTAACATGAGCTATCAGGGATAAGAAGCTGAGTGATTGTGTCTTAAAGTGAGGTTTTGTGTCAATTAACAAGTGCTCTTTTTTGTTTGTTTGTTTGTTTTTTATTAGGTATTTAGCTCATTTACATTTCCAATGCTATACCAAAAGTCCCCCATACCCACCCACCCCCACTCCCCTACCCACCCACTCCCCCTTTTTGGCCCTGGCTGTACTGGGGCACATAAAGTTTGCGTGTCCAATGGGCCTCTCTTTCCAGTGATGGACGACTAGGCCCTCTTTTGATACATATGCAGCTAGAGACAAGAGCTCCGGGGTACTGCTTACTTCATAATGTTGTTCCACCTATAGGTTTGCAGATCCCTTTAGCTCCTTGGGTACTTTCTCTAGCTCCTCCATTGGGAGCCCTGTGATCCATCCACCAGGTGACTGTGAGTATCCACTTCCATGTTTGCTAGGCCCCGGCATAGTCTCACAAGAGACAGCTGCTACATCTGGGTCCTTTCGATAAAATCTTGCTATTGTATGCAATGGTGTCAGCGTTTGGATGCTGATTATGGGGTGGATCCCTGGATATGGCAGTCTCTACATGGTCCATCCTTTCATCTCAGCTCCAGACTTTGTCTCTGTATCTCCTTCCATGGGTGTTTTGTTCCCACTTCTAAGGAGGGGCATAGTGTCCACACTTCAGTCTTCATTTTTCTTGAGTTTCATGTGTTTAGGAAACTGTATCTTATATCTTGGGTATCCTAGGTTTTGGGCTAATATCCACTTATCAGTGAGTACATATTGTGTGAGTTCCTTTGTGAATGTGTTACCTCACTCAGGATGATGCCCTCCAGGTCCATCCATTTGGCTAGGAATTTCATAAATTCATTCTTTTTAATATCTGAGTAGTACTCCATTGTGTAGATGTACCACATTTTCTGTATCCATTCCTCTGTTGACATCCAACATATATAAAGGACTCAAAAAGGTGGACTTCAGAAAATCAAATAACCCCATTAAAAATGGGGCTCAGAACTGAACAAAGAATTCTCACCTGAGGAATACCGAATGGCAGAGAAGCACCTGAAAAAATGTTCAACATCTTTAATCATCAGGGAAATGCAAATCAAAACAACCCTGAGATTCCACCTCACACCAATCAGAATGGCTAAGATCAAAAATTCAGGTGACAGCAGATGCTGGTGTGGATGTGGAGAAAGAGGAACACTCCTCCATTGTTGGTGGGATTGCAGGGTTGTACAACCACTCTGAAAATCAGTCTGGCGGTTCCTCAGAAAATTGGACATAGTACTACCGGAGGATCCCGCAATACCTCTTCTGGGCATATATCCAGAAGATGCCCCAACTGGTAAGAAGGACACATGCTCCACTATGTTCATAGCAGCCTTATTTATAATAGCCAGAAGCTGGAAACAACCCAGATGTCCCTCAACAGAGGAATGGAAACAAGTGCTCTTTTAAGAAGCAGCTTGAGAGCCTTCCTATGGAACATGCCGTCTCTAAAGGGATCAAGAAGGAAGGAAAAGATCAGGTTTGCAAAGCTGATAACACAGAATATAATATTGTAATTTTGTAACACCACAAGATGTTTTAATACTATAAATATACAGAATCTACATTAAGAGAAACTAATAGATCCTATAGGACAATCTAAGGATCATAAAGACCAGTGAGCATAATGGTCATATATGCCATTGTCTCAAGCATCCTTCAGGTGGCAAAAATATTCATGATCAGCAGGACTAGAATAAACCCTGAGTTCATCACAAATAAGTTATCCATGTAGCTGTGATGTAATTAAATATATTATACTAACCAGAACCAAAAACATTAAAGAATATTCCACCATATACCTTTCATCACAGGAGGCTAAAGATCTGGGACAAAGTCCAGGGCAGGGCACACACAACTGTTGAAATATGTTTGGGGCTTTGGCAGTGATAGATTGGTCATATTACAAACAGGTGCTGCTCAGTACTAATTGTGATGAGCATGCTCAGACCTGTATGATAAAGAAAGGTAAACACAATGTTTAACTAGAATACTGCAATATTGATGTAGATGTCATGAAAGATTTATTGTTTTACTCTAGGTAATACACAGTCAGAAAACAGAGAAAGAAGTCTAGCCTAGGTTGGTTGAGGATGCAGGCAGAGAAGACATTCCCGTGAAGATGCTCACAATGTACAGCCAAGTGGCATTCCCTATCCACCCAACCATAGCAATGATGAAGGTCAGTTAATTGAGCAAAAGAAAAATGACTACCACATACTTAAGTTCCACTGTGGTCATTTCTGTTTCCTGCTGTGCTTTCATTCCCCACATAAGATGGATGGACGTGTGCTTTGGAATTCTTCAGTATTTTTCCAGCAAAGAAAATGAAGACATAAGCATGTGCTGCACAACCACTGATTAGAAGGACTACAGTACTGTGTGAAATTGACTGGCCCTGGTTCTTAAGGAGGGAAAATTTGTTTTCACAGATTAAGCCATTCATAAACACAAGGTTTCTAAAAACTTCTTTTAAATTCAAGTTGTTTGGATTCAGGCAGCCTCCAAAAGAACTTCTCTACTGCTAGTGAATAATGTGATGTCCAGAGCATAGCTACTCAGCATCTAAGGTGATGTCAGGACAAGATGGAGCTTTAAATTCAACTTCCTTTCTGGTATAAGTCTGATATGTCTTTTTCAGGTTTAGGAGAATGGAAGCCCTCACAGTGAACAATAGTCATGAGAGGAGTCTATCAAAAGAGAAAAATGAGAGAGAGTGAGTGTTATGAAGCAAGTGACACTTCTTACTAAGACCTGTGTGAGAACAGACTCACTCATAAGGATAGGTAGGCTGGGTCTTCATTCCAAATTTGAAAACTGAAAGTAGAGTTGCCTGGGAGGACATCAAGTACTTTCTATTTTCTGTTATATCACAAATGTCCAGGTCATTACATGGCAGCACAATAATAATTTAGAAAAATGACAAGACATCCGGGCACCTTCCCAGCCAGAGGATAGGTGTCTGCCCAGACCTGGAGGGCTTTGCCTCAGCATCGGAGGGAGACATCTTGGATCCAGGACTCCGCCAAAAGTAGTCTGCACAGGTGAGAGTGTGGGCTACAGAAGCAAAAAGCTTCTGGGACAGGAGGGAGCCACAGAGCTTCTGAAGCAGCCCCCTTTTCGGGCTCCAGACATCCTGGGACCTTCCCGGCCAGAGGATAGGAGTCCACCCAGCCCTGGAGGACATTGCCTCAGCATCAAGGGAGCCATCTTGGTTCCAGGAGTCCACTGAAAGTAGTCTGCACAGGTAAGAGTGTGGACTACAGAAGCTAACAGTTTCTGGGACAGGCCAAAGCTACACAGCTTCCGGGACAGGTCCTGTTTTGGGCCTTCATCTTCGGCCAGGAGGGACAAGTTTATAGACAGATACCAGGTACCAAAGTTAAATCAAGATCAGGTTAATGATCTAAATCCTATATCCCCTAAAGAAATAGAAGCAGTCATTAATAGTCTCCCAACCAAAAAAAGCCCAGGACCAGACAGGTTTAGTTCAGAGTTCTATCAGACCTTCAAAGAAGATCTAATCCCAGTTCTTCACAAACTATTCCACAAAATACAAACAGAAGGTACTCTACCCAACTCATTCTATGAAGCCACAATTACTCTGATACGTAAACCACAAAAAGACCCAACAAAGATAGAGAACTTCAGATCAATTTCTCTTATGAATATTGATGCAAAAATCCTCAATAAAGTTTTTGCTAACCGAATCCAAGAACACATCAAAACAATTATCCATCCTGACCAAGTAGGTTTCATCCCAGGCATGCAGGGATGGTTCAATATAGGGAAATCAATCAACGTAATTCACTATATAAACAAACTCAAAGACAAAAACCACATGATCATCTAGTTAGGTGAAGAAAAACATTTGACAAGATCCAACACCCTTTCATGATAAAAGTCTTGGAAAGGTCAGGAATTCAAGGCCAATACCTAAACATGATAAAAGCAATCTACAGCAAACCAGTAGCCATCATCAAAGTAAATGGTGAGAAACTGGAAGCAATCCCACTAATATCAGGGACTAGACAAGGCTGCCCACTCTCTCCCTACCTATTCAACATTGTACTTGAAGTCCTGGCCAGAGCAATTCGACAAAAAAAAGGAGATCAAGGGGATACAAATTGAAAAGGAAGAAGTCAAAATATCACTTTTTGCAGATGATATGATAGTATATAAAAGTGACCCTAAAAATTCCACCAGAGAACTCCTAAGCCTGATAAACAGCTTCAATGAAGTATCTGGATATAAAATTTACTCAAACAAGTCAATGGTCTTTCTGTACACAAAGGATAAACAGGCTGAGAAAGAAATTAGGGAAACAACACCCTTCTCAATAGTCACAAATAATATAAAATACCTTGTCATGACTCTAACTAAGGAAGTGAAAGATCTGTATGATAAGAACTTCAAGTCTCTTAAGAAATAAAGAAGCTCTCAGAAGATGGAAAGATCTCCCAAGGTCAAGGATTGGCAGGATCAATATAGTAAAAATGGCTCTCTTGCCAAAAGCAATCTACATAGTTAATGCAATCCCCATCAAAATTCCAACTCAATTCTTCAACGAATTAGAAAGAGCAATCGGCAGATTCATCTGGAATAACAAAAAAACCTAGGATAGCTAAAACTCTTCTCAAGGATGAAAGAACCTCTCGTGGAATCACCGCGCCTGACCTAAAGCTGTACTACAGAGCAATTGTGATAAAAACTGCATGGTACTGGTATAGCAACAGACAAGTGGACCAATGGAATAGAATTGAAGAACCAGAGATGAACCCACATACCTATGGTCACTTGATCTTTGACAAGGGAGCAAAAACCATCCAGTGGAAAAAAGACAGCATCTTCAACAAATGGTGCTGGCACAACTGGCGGTTATCATGTAGAAGAATGCGAATTGATCCTTTCCTATCTCCTTGTACTAAGGTCAAATCTAAGTGGATTAAGGAACTCCACATAAAACCAGAGACACTGAATCTTATAGATTAGAATGTGGCTGAGGGCCAGCTTCATGTGAGAAGTCATGGGTTACCTCCTGGGGTCATATTGATGCCTAAGGATTTTGCAGAGCTGGATACACCTCTCACTGGTTTCACCACTCAGGAGAGCTAGTTCCTCCCCTCTTCAGCTACAGCACTAAGCAGAGCAATCCCTTTACCTTGCCTGGGTAGAACGGCAGTGCTGGCCTGGTGGCAGGGCTTGGTGTTGTAGAGCCAGCTCCAAGGGGTTAGAGCTGAAAAGTTGGACCTGGGCCTTACCATGGCAGTGCTTAAAGTTGGTCCTTGTGGCATAAGTGCAAAAGTTCTGGTGGGCTAACCGATTTAGCTACTATCCAGGCCCATTTTAAGGAATTTAGGCTAGCCCAACTTAAACTCTAAACCATCTATCAGTTGGCATTTTTCCAATTTCTCTTACCACAGAAATTTAGTTATCACCAACATATCATTTTACAACTTCATGCTTAGTTTGTGTTAGGCCCTCCTTTTTAGAATGAATGTAAGTATATACATTATTGGATCATTTGGGTGATATAGAAAATAAAGATGTAAGTTCCACAGAAGGCAATAGAACAGGCATAGTCAAGTGATGGAGAAATTCTCTATACTCTCAAATCTCTTTGATAGTCAACCCTAAGTATATTCAGAATTATTCATGCATGCACAAAATCTAATGTTGTTCCTTGACAGGAAAGTGAGGTAAGTTCCTAGCACTGTTTTGCTGAGCAGCAAGAAGCAATTAGGCGCACAGATTGGGGGTGGGTGTAGGCCACAGAAAATTGCTCAGCAGAGGAAGGGAGAAGGAAGAGAGAGTGAAGTGTGAGTGCCTGTGCAGAGAGGGAACTGAAACATGAGCATGTCTCTTGGGGTACTGCTAAGAGAAATGCAGTAAATAAGAAAGACAAACCTAACACAACACAAGTCTTCCCCTTAGTTTCTTCAAGAAGATGAGGAGTTTTCTGTAATGATGATAGATTTCTATGCAGATCATCTGAAGAATAGATGAAAATGAATAGTGATGGGCTTGTAAATGCTTCAGAACAATGTTATTATTATGATGAATACATTGTTTTTATTGAAAATTATGTTTTTCATATAATATATTCTGCCTATGCTTTTCTCCTACCCAACTCCTCCTATGTACTCCCTGATTCCCCACCAACCTAAATCCATGCCCTTCCTTCTTCCACTCATTAGAAAACAAACAGCATCAACAAAAATTGACATATGATAAAATAAAATATAATAAAATAAAATAAGACAAAACAAATAGGTAAAATTGAACCAAATAAAAACCACAAGAAATATATATAGACACTACACACACACACACACACACACACACACACACACACACACACACACACACAAATCCAATTCTTTCTTGGAGATACACCATTAAACACAATGCTAGAAATACTTTTTAAGCAAAAGATCTTTAAGGTGTAGAAGAAAAAAAGTGGAAGAGGACAAAGAAAAAGAAGAGGAAGGAAATAAGATGGAAGGAAGAAGAGGAGAAGGGGGAGGAAGAGAAGTAAGAGGAGCAAGAGACCAGAGGAAACATGACATTATGATACAAAAAAACACTTTAAATACCATTGAGTTTGTTTTTTGTTGGGCATGTACTGCTGGGTATGAAGCCTGCTTTTAAGAGTCATTTTTATATAAGCTGTGATATATTATTGGGGAAAAATATTTTTCATTTGAAAATGGTTATCATTTAGAAATAGCTTCTGGATTGAGAATGGTAGTTTTAGTCTACTTTTGCTCTCAGCTCTAGAACCCCATCTATTGTAGACCTATGTTAGCTCTGTTCAGGCTGCTACATCTCTTTGAGTTTAGATGTGCATCAATCCTGTTATGTCTAGAAGGGCAAGTTGTTGTCCTCCATTACCTCTGGCTCTTACAATCTTTCTGCCTCTTCTTTTCTGTCTCTTCCTGTGGAGAGAGGTTTGATAGAGACAACCTGTTTAGGACTGATTGTTCCAAGTTCCCTCACTCTCTGTATATTGTCCCATGTGTATCTCTATACTTGTTCCTGTCTACTGCAGGAACAAGCTTCACTGATGGCCAATGAGCAGTGAACTAATCTATGAGTATATTGGAATATCATTAGGAGTTATTTCATTGTCGCATTCTTTTGGCTTCTTCCTAGGCCCATAATCTATCTAGTATCACATCTTTTCCACCTGAGAAGTGGTGGGCCTGGGATCTCTCTCATGGAGTAGAGCTAAAATCAAAACAAGTAATGGTTTGTCACTTCTACAGATTTTTTGCCAATATTGAACCAGTGTATCCTGTAGGCAGGTTAGCATTATAGAATAAATAGGTTTATGTTTACCTCTCTCCTCTGGTAGTGTACAGGGTACCTTTTGGTACTAAACAGTAGTCTGTATGCAAAAAGTCTCTAGGTAGGCACCAGTGTGAGTGACTTCTCTGTGTTCAATGTGCTAAATACATCAGTTTGTTTTTTAAAATCTTACCTATACTGTCTCTTTTTAATCCTCCCAAGAACCTGTTAGGTAAAAATGATGGTGTGTGTGTGTGTGTGTGTGTGTGTGTGTGTGTGTGTGTGTGTGGGTGTGTGTGCATGAGTGTTAGTGTGCATGTTGCCATTTTTTGATTATTTAATTTAGGCAAACTTGGCTTTATTTAGTGCGAATTTACATATAGAAAATCAAGTAAAATAATGAAACCAATCTATTTACATATTCTTGGCTCTGAGAGGCAGTGCATGCACATAGCTTTCTTTCTTCAAAGAATGTAAGAGCATGTCTTTTCTCCATGGCAGAGCTGAATGTTTTGGGGAGATGGGGCATGTGTTAGAAGGCAGAAAGTTCTAGAGGAAAACATCTATTCCTGCCTTTCTGTGTCAGAAGTACTGAATCCCTTCATGTAGTACTCTATGTTAGAATTGTGAAGTTTTGAGCTCAGAGAAAAACAGAGTATCAAAACGTCTCTGAGAGTACATGCAATATATTCTTACTTTTTCTTTTCTTTTCTTTTCTTTTTTTTTTTTTTATGATTTTCTAGTCCAGGCATGGGAAGCTGACCAGTGCTGAAGAACAACAGTTCTTAGACAGGTCATGACATTGTTCTCTAAATCAACAAAATGCTTCTCAGAGGTGAGTAAGAGTTTATGGTCAAGTGAAGCTCATACAAACAATACCAGACATTATGACTTCCTATACATGCATAGGAGCAAATAATAGATTTGAATACTGACCCTTAATAAGGTGGGGTTTTTTTTTGTCATCGAGCTTATTCCATCCACATTTTAGCCTCTTCCATTAAATAATATATCGTCATTTTCCCTCTAAGTAGTTGCTTTTCTATGATTTTAGATCCCCATTATAGGTAGTAATATCAAGAATCATGAGTTTCCATTCTAGGACTTCATGACTAAAGAACCTGTATCATTTTATGTAGATTATTGTACACTGATGTACTCGACACCATTTATGATCATACTGAAATGAATCTGTTTGGCATTTTCTTTATCACAGCACAGTACATCCATTGGTACTGTGTTTCCTATTACATAAATATACATACAATGGAATAGTCTCTCACTAACCAAATAAAAGAACACACACAAAAAAAGAACTGTAGAGTCTATCTTATGTTAGTTTACTCTTCCTGAACAAATGGCTACTTTGGTGCTCTGTTTTTAATGTTTCTGGTGGTATAGTTTTTCTTTGCTTCAGAGAGTTTTGTTGTCTTGGGTTTTTGTTTTCTAAGAAAGAACTTAAATTGTGTGGGTAGGAAGCAAAAGAATATCTGAATGGTTTGGAGGGGAGAATATGATCAAATATATTTAAATTTTAAAATTACTTTGAATAAAAATATTTAAGAATATATTAAACAAGTTTATGTAGTATCATACATAATATTTTGTAGTAAAATTTCAAGCTCAATTGTATATTTTGATTCTCAATGATATATGTAGGTTTAGTATATTGTTTTAATTGCTCTATGTCTTATTGAATGAATACATTCAAATTCATGCATCCATTTTCTACTTCTTGGACAGCTAGACTTCTTCAGCTTCCCATTATTATATACAACATCAACAAACATTACATTTTTGTGAATACAATAAACTTGCTTGATGGTATTCAAGGAATTAGGGGTCCCTAAGTCCTCACCTTCTTCTGGGGTTCTCGGATGGAAACTGTGAGGAAGATGCTCAGTGTTGAGGAGTGAGTTTGGGCAGCAAATCTTTAGTAGCCCTGAACCTCACTTCTATTTCAAGTCCTTGCAATGGTTGGTGATTAATTGCTTCTTACTCCCTGGAGGACATGGAGATCCACCACCTTGTTGCAGTAGCCATGTTCATTTTCATAGCAGACAATGGCCTTTAAAAACTTATCACTGAGAGCAATGCCAGCCTCAGCATCAAAGATGGAAGAATCAGTATCCCTGCTGAAGTAGCAGGACACAATTTGATACTCACTGTAGCCAGAATGTCGATTATTAGGGGACCCAGTGCATGATTCACCAATTTCTTGATGTTATCATACCTGCCAGGTTTCTCCAGGAAGCATGACAGACCCATCTCAGACTCCCTGGGGGTAGGCACATAGAAGACCATGAAACTGACCTCCCATTCAGTTCTAGGAAGACCTTGCCCCAAAGCCTTGGCAGCACAAGTGGATATAGGGATGATGTTCTGTGTGACCCCATGGTCATCACTTTACAACTTCCTAGAGTGATCATCCATAGTTGAAATTTTGTGGCAATTATAGCCTGGAGTCTTTCCACAATGCCAAAGTGGCCAAGGGAACTAAGCAGTTGGTGACACAGGAGCATTGCTGACAAAATTAATTGAATTATTATCCTTCTCATTGTTCACATCCATCATAAACCTGTGGGCATCAGCAAAAGGAGCAGAGATGATAACCTTTTTGGATTTAGTTTTCATGTAGACCCTAGCCTTCTTCATGGTAGTGAAGTAAAAGATGGTTTTGGTTTAGGCAGAAAATAAAAACGAGATTATTGTGAAAAGCTTTAGAACAGACATATATAATATGAAAAGTCTCATATATATTAACGCTTTGTGGATAGCTGTAGCTCGGTCTAGATGCCTATGGGAAGATCATTAATGGTAGAACCACTACAGCTTTGTTAATAATCTAGAATCATTTCGGTGTGCAGTTTGGGAATAGGAAATGACTGTGAACTAATGACTTAACAGTAGGAGGAGAAAGTGAGGAAGAGGTCTGAGTACCACTGAGGAAAGAGTCTTCAATCATGAGGACTTTAGTGACAGATGCTGAGTGAGGTTCTATGAAGTACAAAATGCAAGTGTAACCCCATACTCTTCTCGGGAAGATCACTAGTTTTCTCTGATGATGAATGTTATAAATGCTGCAGGACTTGAAATTTAAATAGATGTGTAGGCATATTTCAACCAGAAGAAGAGGAGAAGCATATATGTCAGTCAAATACATCATGGTATTTAGAGTTTACCCTATATTAAATCTTTGAATTTTCCAAAGAGAATAAGGTAAGAAGTCCCATTTTGGAAGGCAAGCAGGGTGGGCGATTAACCCCCTGGTCTTACAGAGTATAGAACTGTACCTAAAAATTTGGCATCAGTTCACCCTTTTTGATCAGCACTTTGGCCACATCATTTCTGTATGTTGGTTAGAGGAGGATGAGGAAAAGTGCCAGAGTGTTTCCCAATTAATATTCTGACGCTGATCAAAAATGGGAATAATAAAATCTGGCACAGAGGAACTTCAGAAGTGAAAAGAGAAAAGAAGCAATGTAGTAAGGTTGAAAGCAGAGGTGGAGTATCACTTAATAAGAGATAACAGGGCTGGAGAGATGGATCTGTCATTAATGGCTAAGCTTACATCTAAAACACATAACAGTTTCGGGTGCTTGAGTACCCTCTATAGGTGGCCATAGCGCCAGTGTCTAGAGTTCTCGTCAAAGCAGGAGAGAACATCTCTGCATCCTCCCAGGCCCAGAGGGAATGTGGTAAGTGCATCCATCCATCAAGAGCTCCCTAAGAAACACAAGCTTGTACACTTTGGTTTCAATAGGAAACAGGATGAAAAATAAGGACTTGTCTTCTGCTTCACTGCTTGAATTTATGCTTTTAGAGTGAAGTATAAATTTATCTTAATTATGAAATTTGTACCATTTGTCCCATTTGATTAGAGACAATGTTCTCTAATGACAATGTTCTCATGACAATTGCCATGTTCTTATCTAAAACTGGAAGGGGTGGTAACTCAAACATCCTGGAGTTTTCATTATTGTAGTGTGAAGAACAGCAGCTCCTAGAGCCACATTGGAGGCTTTCTGTTTGCTCTCTCTATAACCATTACTAATTTCTGAGGACTTCCAAATATCCCCCTGTGAATTCTGACTTGAAAGCTCATCTGGAAATTCAGACACCATTGGAGTCCCTACAAAGCCTTTCTCCTCTGTGACATAAGAGCCTATAATTTTCAATCAGAAGATGGATCTCATTTTTATCCCCTGTCTCTGCTGATGCCATTCATGGGATGCGACACTGCCTGATGGGTGATGGATAGAGAATTTTAACTAACATGGGTAAGAATATTAATACCATTCACATCTTTTTCTGCTGGCATGGTGATGGGGTTCAGATTCATATTGATGTTAAAGTACTCAGCTCTAGTGTTTTATAGCTTTTAACCCAGGCTTTTAAGGTGTCATTATACTGTGCTGTATTTGAGGAGTGTTTATATTCTGGTCACTAAGGAATATGGTCTCTCCTTATAAATACCTTCTTATTTCAAGACTTATTTTTTCATTCTTAGTGATTATTCATAAAGCCCTCAATGTAGAAATAGATTATAAACAAGAAAAATAACTCCAAGGGAGATTATTTAAAATGAAATTTAAATATAGAAAATTCTGTCCAGAATGAGGACATATCAGGTACTCGTGAGTGTCTCATGTGCCGTGGTCATTTTCCTTCTATCTTTTCTTTCCCATCTGTCATCTCAAAAGAATGGCATTATTGAATGACATCAGTGGGATCCTTTCCTTCAGCTTCACTTGAATTGAGCCACTAGGAGATGCCACCAGGTCACTGGGAGGAAGGGGAAGGCTTTGTATCTCATTTCTGGCCTCTCTTTTGTGAGGCTGTGTGTGCTGTCGCAATGGCAGGGTTTCATCAGCTGCCTGCTTATATAATACATTTTAATTCAGTTTTTAATTATCATGTGTTTATGGTTCTGCACATATTAGTGCAGGTACTCTCAGATGCCAGAGGATTTAATGGGGCTGGAGTTACAGGCTGTTTGTGAAGCACCCACTCTGGGTTCTGTTCACTGAACATGCCTTCTCTTCAAGAGTAGCAGGTGTTCTTAACAATGGTCCCATCCCTCCAGGCTCTCAATACCATTTCTGACCTACAAGGGTGAGTTGTCAACATTGCCTCATAACTTAAAATCTTATTAGAAAAAGTAATCCTGTTTAATTGTGGTTTCCCTAATGATGATTCAGCATGCGTTTCCATTTTCATCAATGCTGCTCAGTCACTGTTTGCCAGCCCATGCAGCAGCAGTGTTCCTAGTGTTGGTTCTTTCCAGTGGTCTGCCTCTCCCTGTCTTAGGCCCACAGGTGGCCACCACAGCCAAACATTGTATGGAGCATAGACACTCTTATGGAAGAGTTGGGGGTTCCCGAAGAGTGTAGGAACTCCACAGGAAGATTAACTAAATAGTTTAATCTGGATCCTTGGGGGCTCTCAGAGACTGAATCACCAACCAAAGAACGTACATGGGCTGGACCTAACCTTCACCACATATGTAGCAGATTGTGCAGCTGGGTTGTCATATGGGTCCTGAAGAAATGGAGGGTCTAACACTAATTACTTGACATATCATTACCAACTTTAAGTGTGCACCTCTGCCCTTTGTCTAACTGTTCTTATGTCTCATACCTGAGCTCAGACTTTAATGAGTACTCACAAGTTTCAGGACACATACCTTCCCTTTCCACCCTCCCCACCTATATACACACATGAAACTTTTTTTAGTACTCATTCCATTCATTAACATCTCATATGATATACCACTTCCTGGTTACCACCTCCATCAGCCATCGATATTACATCTACCCTCCACCCTCTCTTTTGCCTGTATAAGAGTGTACCACCACCCAGCCATTTTCTCCTGCCCCACTGCTTCTGCACCCACCTACTCCGGGGCATCTAACCTCCCAGGACCATGGGCCTCCCCTCCTGTTGCTACTGTGCAAGGCCATCTTCTGGTACATATGCATTTGTAGTCATGGATACCTCCAGGAATACTCCTTGGTTGGTGATCTAGATTTTGGGGGCACTGGGTAGTCAGGCCAGCCTATGTTGTTCTTCTAATCTGGTTGCAATCCCCCTCTGCTTCTCCAGTTTTTCTGCCAGCGTTCCCACCAGGTTCTCTGAGTTCAGTCTGGTGGTTGGCTCCGTATCCACATCTGCATTGGCCAGTTGCTGGACTTACCTCCCCTGGAACTGCCACATTTGGTTCCTTCCTGTGAGTGCCTCTTGACTGTGGCAACTGTGTTGGGTTTGCTGTCTGTAGACATGATGAATCCCCAGGTGGGGCTGTTTCTGGTTGGCCCTTCCTTCACTCTGTTCAATTTTTCCCCTGTTCTTTCCTTTGGACAGGAACATTTCTAGGTTAAAAAACTTTGAGAAGGGTGGGTAGCCCCATTTCTTGACCAGGGGCTCTGCCCATCTACTAGAGGTGGTCTCCACAGATTTTATCTTCCCCCTTCTCTATGTAATATGGCTAAGATCAATCCTGCTGGGTCCTGGGAGCCTCACATTTCTCTGGTATCTGGGACCCTCCAGTGGCTATTCCCAGTTCCTCATCCTCCCTGCTACCTATTTTTGTTTGATTTCATAACTCTCTGTACCCCTCTCACATCTACTACAGTTTGTGATACTGCCACCATTATTTCCTCTTCCTTCTTTCTCCAACCCTTGTCCCCCTCTTCTTCTACCTCCCACAATCCTCCTTTTCCTCCAATGCAGATCTGAAGCATCAAGATCTTTCTTCTTTCTATTCTCCATATGGTCTGTAGGTTGTATCATAGGCATTGTGAGCTTTTGTGCTAGTATCAACTTATTAGTGAGTACAAACCATGCATGCTCTTTTGTGTCTGGGTTACATCACTCAGTATGATATTTTCAAGTTCCTGACATTTTCCTGAAAATTTCTTGAAGTCATTATTTTTAATTGTTGCATAGGACTCCATTGTGTATATGTACCACATTTTCTGTATCCATTCCTCTGTTGAGGGATCTCCGGGTTCTTTCCAGTTACTGGCTATTATAAATAAGGCTGCTGTGAACATAGTTGAGTATGTGTCCTTCTTATAGGATGGAGCATCTTTTAGGTATATGCTCAGTAGCAGCATAGCTAGGTCTTTAGGTAGAGTTATTTCCAACCTTCTCAGGAATTGCCATACTGATTTCAAAAGTGGTTTTACTAGCTTTCATCCCACCAGCATTAGAGGAGTGCTAGTCTTTCTCATCCTCACCAACATCTGCTATCCCCTGAGTTTTTGATCTTAGCCATTCTGACTAGCTTGAGGTGGAATCATAGGGTTGTTTTGATTACCATTTCCCTGATAACTAAGGGCTTTGAACTTTTTTTCTTTTTTTTTCTTAGATATTTTCTTTATTTTCATTTCAAATGTTTTCCCCTTTCTAGGTCTACCATTTGGAAATCCCCTATTCCATCCTCCCTCCCCCTTTCTCTATGATGGTGCTCCACCACACACCCAACCACTCTTTTCTTCCCTCCCTGGCATTCCCCTACACTGGGGCATCAATCACTCTCAACCCAAGGGCCTCTCCTCCCACTGATATCCAACAAGGCCATCCTCTTCCACATATGTGACCTGAGCCATGGGTCCCTCCATGTGTAAGATTTGGTTGGTGGTCCAGTCCCTGGGAGCACTGGGTATCTGGCCTGTTGACAGTGTTGCTCCATCCATGGGGCTGCAAATCCTTCAGTCCCTTCTCCAACTTTTACATTGTGGACCCCTGAGCTCAGTCCAATGGTTGACTGTGAGGAGCATCCACCTCTGTATTTGTTAGGCTCTGGCAGAAACTCTCAGGAGACAGCTGTTTCAGTCTCCTGTCAACAAGCACTTCTGAGCATCCACAAGAGTGTTTGGGTTTGTATATGGAATGGATCCCAAGGTGGGGCAGTCTCAGGAGGCTTTTCCTTCATTCTTTGCTCCACACTTTGTCTCCATATTTCCTCCTATGAGTATCCTGTTCCCCCTTCTATGAAGCACTGAAGCATCCACACTTTGTTTTTTTTTATTATTATTATTACTTCTTCTAGATTTCATAGTCTCTGGTGAGAAGTGTGTTGCAATTTTGATAGCTCTGCCTTTATATGCTACTTGATCTTTTTCTCTCACTGCTTTTAATATCATTTTTTGTTTTGTTTTGTGCATTTGGTGTTTTGACTATTATGTGAATGGAGAAATTTCTATTCTGGTCTAGGCTATTTGGCTTCTTGTATGTTCATGGTCACCTCTTTCTCTAGGTTAGGAATGTATTCTTTTATAATATTGTTAAAGACATTTACTGGCCCTTTAATTTGGAAATTTTCACTCTCTTATATAACTATTACCTTTAGGTTTGGACTTGTCATTTTGTCCTGGATTCCCTGTATATTTTCAATTAGGAGCTTTTGTATATTGCATTTTCTTTAAATATTGTGTCAATGTTTTCTATGACCTGAGATTCTCTCTTCAATCACTTGTATTCTGTTGGTAATGCTTGCATCTATGACTCCTGATCTCTTTTCTAGGTTTTTTATCTCCAGGGTTGTCTCCCTTTGTGATTTCTTTATTGTTTTTAATTTCCATTTTTAGATCCGGGATGGTTTTGTCCAATTTCTTCACCAGTTTGATTCTGTTTTCATGTATTTCCCAAAGTAATTTATGTTTCCCCTTTAATGGCTTCTACCTGTATAACTCTGTTCTCCTTTATATCCTTAAGAGAGTTATTTATGTCCATCTTAAAGTCCTATATCATCATCATGAGATGTAATGTTATACAGGTTCTCACTTTTCTGGTATTTTGTGGTATCCAGGACTCAGTGTGGTGGGAGTACTGTGTTCTGATGAGGCCAAGTAGGCTTGGTTTCTGTTGCTTATGCTCTTCTGGTTGCCTCTCATCATGTGATTATCTATTGTGTTAACTAGCCTTGATGTCTCTAACTGGAGCCTGTCCCTCCTGTGAGCCTGGTTTTGTTTGTCTTCCTAGGGTCAGGCTATCTCTGGGTATGAGAGGAGGTCTTGTGAACCTGACCTGTGAGTCTGCTGTGTAAGAACTCATTGGGGTCAAGCTGTCTCTGGGTGTGAAAGGTGTGGGGAAGATGGCTGGGGCAAGGATGGGCTCTTTGGGTCAGATTGGAAAGGAAGTATGTATGTGTCTCGCAGGGCAGGAGGTTCTCTGTCCTTTGGGCCCATGTGTCCTCTATTAGGCCAAGTATTGAGGACAAGCTATGGGACTCACCTGTGAGCCTGGGTATATCAGAACCATGGGGGTCAATCTGTTTCTGGGTGTGATTGGGGTTAGGTGGGCTGGAAAAATATATCTGCTCTTGGGCAGAGATCAAATATCCCGAGCTTATCCCCATCCCGCGGGAAATAAACACAGGACACACCAGATTCTTCCACGGTTAACTTTTACTTCTATATCATATTGAGGTAGACCAAGAAAGCTCAGAAAGTGTGTGGCTTAAATACTTTTGGTGATGTGTCTAAACTAGGACTGGTAGCAACACCCATGATCTTCATGCACCCTGGGGATAGGTTAAAGCCCCCAGGGGTTGGGCAAAAGCCTCGGAGACGGACTGGTGACTTTGGCTGGCTGTGCTCTCGCAGCTGCGCACAATGAGGTTTAGCACCATCTAGTGGCGGCACATAGATTGCAGCCCTTTACATCTCCCCCTCTATAATTTATTAAAATGAGGCTGGTCTAGGCCTATGTAGTTATGTCCATCTGCTGTGGCCCCTGTTTTAGGTCGTTCCTCCAATGTCACAGCCTTACCCGTTATCGGGTAACCCTATCACCACCGGGCCCCATTGTCTTAGGTTGGTCTGTGCATGAGGAAAGTTGCCCGTCTTTGGATACCACAGTGCTGTGTGACTATAACTGCTAAATGGCCTAGGGTGAACTCTACAAAAGAGACCAGCCAAAAATGAATTAGTGGGGAAATCATGATCACCTTATCACATGCAATGAGGAAACCTCAGCAATGTGCACGGACTGATCAATGATCGTTGAGTTTCTCTCATCTCAATGCAATGTATCCACAATTTTGTGGGATGCAAAGACAGAGAACTCAAATGCCAACTAATTCTTGAGAATAGATAGCCAAATTTCAGGGGAGGTGCCTTGCTCTATGGCAGCAAGTGCTTGAGCAATTACCACCTTGTCACGTTTCTGTTGAGATCTGAGTTTGCATACCAGCCATAGAAGAAACACTAGTCCACAACACAGGGTTGCGCCAAACAGGCCCACTCCCACCCACTCTTTAAAATGTGAGAATGCAGAGGACATCCAGGAAGAAAGTCCTTTGATTCCATCGATCAATGATGGGTCCACGCGAGTAGAATTAATCATCATCACTGCTGTACATAGCACCTCAAGCTTTTCGTCAAATCCTTCAGACCAGTTTCCTGTAAGAAACAAAGACAATTCTTTAGATAGATTAGCTGCATGTGTCCAATTTTCATATTGGACACTAGTAATACATAAGGCTCCTGATTTCTTATCACAGCCAACCTGAGCCAATTGGAGCAGAATTTCCAGCCTTTCCTCCACCAGGTCAATGCACTGGTTCACTATCATTAGCCCACCTTTTAATTGGGCACTGAGCACTGAATGTTGATCGATGGCCTCTGCCACAGAGGAGGACAACTGCTCGACAGTTGTACTCGACTGGACTGATGTTGCCATAGCAATTCCAGCAGCTGTAGCTGCCGCCACACTGGCAGCCATTGCCACCACAACGGCTGCAGTGATACCAAAGTCTCGCTTTTGCCTGTGTAAGGTTATGGTGGAAGGGATCTCCACGGGGACAGGAACCCATCGTGGAATCTTGGCAAGCATTGCACGGCTGGCCCACTTAAGGCTCCAGCATTGTGACATCCAGCAGGTTTCATTAGTACAGGATTCAAAGGAACCATTAGAAAGAATAAACAAGAAAGGGGTGTACACACAAACTGGAGTAGGTAAATAATTAGTCTGCTTTATCAGTGTCTTATTAAATCCAGTGATTTCAGTAGTAGAATTTTGATAAATGGTTCTATCAGGTAACAGAACTTGATGAAACTGAGCAAATTTTGAAATACCACTAAAAATCGCTTTTCCAGCAGCTCCTCCTTGGAGGAAAACCAAGGGATTAAGATCTGTACAGCTACCATTAATCCCACAAAGTACCCATTTATGAAAAGGATGCATTTTAAAGTCCTGTATGAAAAGTCCCTTTTTCATAACATATTTCTGCTCTGGGTCATCTATCATGTTGGGAGAAAAGGAAAAAGTTTTACTCTGATCTGCCCAACGAGTGACAGAGGATTGACAATCAGACCAAGGCAGGATCAGCCCTTCATCTTCCAAGCTACAATGAGGAGCCATTTTTGGTTGATTGGGACGTTCTTTATCTGAAAAGTTAGGTGGTAGAAATGTACCATTAACCCAAGTTGCCTCATGCCAGAAGGTCCGATTTGTAAGGGTAATATCTCTGTTGGAAGTGTCTTGGGTTATTTTCACCACGCCTCCTCGATACTTAAAAAACATTCCCAAAGCTCGGCTGGTGAGTCTGATACAATTTCCTAATTCATAAATTTGGAAACAGAGAGAACCTCGTTCCCTTAAAGAGCGTTTTTCTCCCAATGGTGCCCAGATAGGGTCAAATGGTAGGTATGGCAGGCCTAAAGTTTTATTGGTCGTAAAAAACTTGGGAAAAACAGCTGTATTATGACGGACAGGCATGGGCTTAGGGAAAGCAGACAGAATTGCCCATCTATACTCTCCAAATATACTAGGAACCCAAATCCACAGAGGTAGCACGAGGACTAGAGGTAGTTTCCAAGGGATCCATCTGGGAGTCATCTTCAGGTGTCGGAATTCTCCGTGTCAGTCGTTCCGGCAGCCAGAATGGGTTGTCTTCTTCCTGTGGGAAAACACAAACAGCTCCCCTGGATCTTATTAATATAGGATTCGGGCCTTTCCAGAGACCAGTCAAAACATCTTTCCATTTTACCATCTCTTTTGGCCTGTCAGGCTCTGAACAGTGACGTTCAGCCGCAGTATGGCCTTGAGCATCAAGGTTTAAAAAATTAAGAGTGAAGAGTGCCATAGAAACAGCTACTCTTGGCACTGTGGGTAGAACTTCCTGGATTCCCCCTTTTTGTTTAATAAGGTAGGACTTGAGGGTGCGATGGGCACGTTCTACAATGCCCTGCCCTTGAGGATTATACGGAAGACCAGTCAGATGAGTCACTTCCATCTGGCGACAGAACTGTTGAAATTTTTGAGAGGTGTAAGCTGGTCCATTGTCTGTCTTAAGGAGTTTGGGTTTTCCCCAAGCACTCCATGCCTCGAGACAATGTTGTATAACATGAGAGGCTTTTTCACCTGTTAAAGGTGTGGCAAACATTACACCAGAGCAGGTGTCAATAGAAACATGTAAATATTGATTTCTCCCAAAGGAGGAAATATGCGTGACATCCATTTGCCAGACCTGTAATGGCCTGACGCCACGAGGGTTTATCCCCACATGAGGGACAGGTAAAAATTCACAACAATTCTGACATTGAGTAACAATCTCTCTAGCTTCTTTTCTAGTTAATGCAAAGCGGCGACGTAAAGTCTCAGCTGTCACATGAAAGCGCTTATGAAATTCTTTTGCTGCTTTTACCTGGGAAGACAGAGCAACAGCTATAACCTTAGTGGCTTTGTCTGCCAAATCATTTCCCAGAGACATAGGACCAGGGAGGCCTGAGTGTGCCCTAACATGAGTAATATAAACAGGGAATTTTCTATTTAATAAAACAAACTGTATTTGTCGAAAAATATTGGCAACTCTGCTGGAGGGTTTTATTACCCCAGCTGTTTCAAGAATGTTAACTGCATTTACTACATAGGAGGAATCTGATACAATGTTAAGCGGTCCTGGGAATGCCTTAAGAACCTCTAGTACTACTAAACATTCCACAACTTGAGGTGAGGTCTCATTATATTGCTTAGTTACTATCTCATTATTAACCACATAAGCACCTATACCAGTTTTTGATCCATCAGTGTACACCACAATCCCATCTGTGAGTGGGTCCTTAGCTGTTACTTGTGGGAACACCATAGCCTGATTTAGAGCAAACTGTAAAATTGGATGTTTAGGATAATGGTTGTCAATCCGTCCTGAAAAGGAGGTGACTAAAACTGCCCAATCATCAGATGTAGCTGCCAAGGTTTGAACCTGTGCAGCAGTATAAGGTACAATTAGGATTTTAGGATCTTGTCCAAAATAAGTAAAAGCTGCTTTTATTCCTCGAAGTGCAAGTTGTGCAACTGCATTAGGATACCAATCTATTATTTTAGCAGGAGATGCATTTGGATGAATCCATAATAAAGGTCCATTTTGCCACAAGACTGCGGTTGGCAACTGGGCTGTCTTAAAGACACACAAATCAAAAGGTTGTGACTCATCAATGCGTTGTAATTGAACCTTTTGCAAAGCTTTTTCTACCGTCTGCAAGGCCTGATTTGCAGCAGGAGTAAGGACTCTAGGGGAGGAGATATGAGACTCTCCTTCCAAAATGTCAAATAAAGATTTTAACTCAGCAGAGGAAATCTTCAGAAATGGTCTCAGCCAATTTATATCTCCTAATAATTTTTGAAAATCATTTAAGGTGTGTAAATGATCTCTGCGAATCTCTAATCTTTGAGGAACAATTTTGTCAGGATAAATGAGTGACCCTAAGAAGGCTCCTATTTGAGCAACTTGTACCTTTTCAGTGGCTACCTGCAGTCCCCATTTCCCTAATGTTTTTATTAATATAGGATATGCTTCTTGTAATAACTGTAAATCTCTGTGACATATTAGTATGTCATCCATATAATTTATCAGAAGAATCGATGGAAAATGATTTTTAACTGACTTAAGTGCCAATTGCACATACAGCTGACACATAGTGGGGCTATTTGCCATCCCCTGAGGCAAGACCTTCCATTGGTACCTATGATCAGGCTCTAAGTGATTAATGGCTGGGATGGTAAATGAAAATCTTTGCCTATCTTGAGGACATAAAGGTATAGAGAAAAAACAATCTTTAATATCTATAATTATAATTTCCCAATTTTTAGGTAGGGCGAAGAGCAATGGGAGCCCTCGCTGAACTGATCCAAACAGGCGCATTTGTGCATTAATTGCTCTAAGATCATGTAATAAACGCCATTTGCCAGATTTTTTCTTAATTACAAAAATAGGTGTATTCCAGGGTGAGGTAGAGGGTTCTAAATGACCTAAGCGTAGCTGTTCAGAGACCAGTTTTGTGGCTGCTTCTAATTTTTCAGAGGATAGAGGCCATTGAGGAACCCATACAATCTCCTCTGTAATCCATGGTATGGGCATGGAACCCTCAACAGCTGATTTTAGAAAAAACCCAAGCCTTGTCTTCCTTTATTACCCTCTTGAGGAATAGGTTCAAGTCTACCCTGCTCTCTTTTCCCTAATCCCTTTCCCTCTTTATAGCCCATTTTCTTCATCATTTGAACAGCTTGTGGTGAGTACTCATTAGTCAAGGTTATTCCTAGTGCCTGTAAAATGTCTCTCCCCCAAAGATTAACTGGGAGTGGTAAGACATAGGGAGTAAACCTTCCCGTTTGACCTTCAGGTGCTTGCCAGCTCAGAGTTCGAGAGCTGATAGTGGGGCAGGACTGATAGCCTAACCCTTGCAAAGAATGTGATGACTGAGTAACGGGCCAAGATTTTGGCCACCAGTGGGAAGAGATGATACTTTTATCTGCTCCTGTATCTAGAATCCCTTTGAAGTGTTTCCCTTCTATAACTAACTCTAAAGCTGACCTGGAATCAAGAGGCATTATTAAGTAAGCAGAATTATTTTCAGCAGAGCCAATTTCTCTAGCAGCTT
This sequence comes from Mus musculus, assembly GCF_000001635.26. Lineage (NCBI taxonomy): Eukaryota > Metazoa > Chordata > Mammalia > Rodentia > Muridae > Mus > Mus musculus. Next base: position 48,129,668 of record NC_000073.6, read on the forward strand.
GAAGGACACCAGGGGAGGGGGAGTAGCCATGTAGGCTTGGCAAGATTATTAGCTGAGCTATTTTATCTCCTTGTGCTATAGAAAAAACACCTTGAGGACAGGAACAAAGAACTTGAAGTTCCCCCTCATAGTCTTGATATATGACTCCAGGGTGGATAATGAGGCCTTGCAAAGCCAAGGAGGCCTGGCCCAGTATTAGGCCAACACTTCTGGATGGCAGAGGCCCTTTGAAGTCAGTGGGAATGGGCTGCATCCCCATTGAGGGTGTCAGCATGAATCGAGTGATGGCACAGAGATCCACTCTTGCTGAGACTTCTGCAGCTCTGTGGACTGTAGTGTCCGCCTGTTGTGAGCTGGGATCCCATATGTTTTGGGGCCCTGGGACCTGGGGCCCAGAAACTCGTTTTTTGAATTGTCTTCACTTCCTTCTGCCTGAGGTCCAGACTGAATAAATCTGCCTCTGACGTCTTTAATTGAACGACACTCACTGGCTCGATGATAGCCTTTTCCACACCTGGTACATAGCCCTAGCACTTTCCCTTTTATGAGTGCCTGGCAGTCCCTTCTCATATGCCCTGGTTTGCCACAGTTATAGCAGACCCTGTTATTACTATTTGTATCTGAACGCCTTTGGCCCTGCAGGATGGCAGCCACTAACCCTGCATTAGATAAGGGGCCTCCAAATTCACGGCATACCCTTAACCAGTCTTGCAGTCCTTTGCTCTTTCTGGGTGTAATTGCTGCTCTGCATTTTTGAGTGGCTTGCTCATAAATCAACTGTTCCACTAAAGGCATTGCCTGTTCAGAGTCTCCAAAAATTCTGCCTGCTGCCTCTGTCATTCTAGCTACAAAGTCTGAGAATGACTCTTGAGGATTTTGTATAATTTTTGTCAAGTATCTTCCAGACTCTCCCTTTTTGGAAAGTGCCTTCCACGCCTTAATGGCAGCAGTGGAGATTTGATTGTATGCTCCCCAATCATAATTCGTCTGATTATTAGTGTATTGCCCTTGTCCTGTTAATAATTCAAATGTCCAATTTCTCTGATTGCCTTCAGCAGTGGCATTGACTTTGGCCTGTGTCTGAGAAGCATCATGCCACAACGCTTTCCACTCCATATATTGCCCCATATTAGGGAGTGTAGCCTTCACTGTTTTCTGCCAGTCTCCTGGGGTCATGGCTAAAGTAGCAAATCTTTCAATTTGGGAGATAGTGAAGTTGGCATTAACTCCATAATTGCGAACCGACTCAGCAAGTTCTTTTATCTGAGTATACTCTACGGGGGCGTGTACTCGCCCTCCATCTGCAGCTTCAAAAACAGGAAATGCCTGATATAATTTTTTCTTTTCCTCCTTTGAAAGAAAAGAATCAGAATAAAATTTCTCCACATAAGGTGGAGGTGTATTGAGACTAGAAGGCCCAGAGGTGGCCTGTTCTGTGTCTCTAGTAACTTTTAATTTTTTCTCTGATTTCTTCACTCGCCTTTCCTCTGGATGGTATCTTTCTTTTTTATAATGAGCTGCCTCATAATGTGACTCCTCTTCCTCAGAGGAGCTAAGCTCATCTGCTTTTAAACTATCAAGCTTCAAAGCCTCTAGTTCCTTTACCGGATAAAGGCTTTTCCTTTTCTGAACTTTCTCCTTTTCCTTTTTCTCTCCCTGAGGACTTATCCTCAAATTTTTCACTTCCTCTGACTCAAGGTCTCTGGAAGGGCTTTTTTTCTTTTGTGCACATTTTCCTTTTTTAGAGCTCTTAACCTTTCACACCATTCCGTTTCTGCCATACTGTCCTGTGCTTCTTCTAATATTTCCTGCCCTGTTATTATTGCTGGAAGGCATCTCTCATCCTCCAGGCACGATCTCACCAGTTTCCATAATGGCATGGTCCCTGCCTTTAATTTCCCATTCTGTTGTTCCTTAGCTAAGTCTTCCCTTAATTTCTCCCAAGAGGAAAGAGTTAACGACCCTGAACACGCGTACCAAGGTGATATACGTTCTATTTCCCTAATGAACGTTTCTAAGGTTCTTGTAGAAACTTTTATCTCTCGCTGTTTTAAAACAGAGTGTAGAGCTGTAGTTACAGAATGTGAATTTCCCATACTGCTCCCTTATCTACGAGAGGCTTAAATATGAGACAAGCACTGCGGCTTATATACGTCCGTCTGACCGTGCTTAACAGCATTCAAAACTTTTTCTTTCAGCGCCACTTCTGGTGAGTGCAGGATCAAACCGGGAGAAATAGGGTTAACACAGCCAGCATGAGAACAAAAGGCTTTTAGTGCTGCCTTCCAGTTAAGGGGAGGGATTAAGAAGGATCAGAGTTACTTACAAGGATTCAGCATGCTCTCAGAATTCCAAAATCCACCGTGGTTCTGAATCTGCTTCGATTAGAAGGGTCTCCTCTGGTGCCGGCGTTGTTAAGGCATTTTTTCCCGGGTTTCTAGCACCAAGTATCCCGAGCTTATCCCCGTCCCGCAGGAAATAAACACAGGACACACCAGATTCTTCCACGGTTAACTTTTACTTCTATATCATATTGAGGTAGACAAAGAAAGCTCAGAAAGTGTGTGGCTTAAATACTTTTGGTGACGTGTCTAAACTAGGACTGGTAGCAACACCCATGATCCTCATGCACCCTGGGGATAGGTTAAAGCCCCCAGGGGTTGGGCAAAAGCCTCGGAGACGGACTGGTGACTTTGGCTGGCTGTGCTCTCGCAGCTGCGCACAATGAGGTTTAGCACCATCTAGTGGCGGCACATAGATTGCAGCCCTTTACAATCAAAAGTGTTTTTTGATTTATATATCTGGACTTTTTCCTGTCACATTTTGTTTTTGTCTTCCATGATGTGATTATTCTTATCCTTTCATTTACTCGTATCTCCATTACATTGTATATAGGGACATAGAGAGAGTGCTTCAGTCATACACTGAGCCCTCAAGCCATAAGCCACAATAGTCCTTCTTTTCTTCATATAATAATAAATTTTTTTTTACTTGTAATGAATTTCAGCGAAAGAAAGAAAGAAAGAAAGAAAGAAAGAAAGAAAGAAAGAAAGAACAAGACAAGAATAACAAAAGCCCAAAGCCCCAAACCAAAACCAGAACATATAAACCCAAAATTTATATTGATATCATATGCTCACTATGGACATTTTAAAATAAAATAAAATGCCAGGGCTCGATCAATACAGATGGGGATGGACGCAGCCAACCATCAGACTGAGCATGGAGAAACTAGTGGAAAGGTTAGGGGAAGAACTGAAGGAGGTGAAGGTGTTTGTAACCCTAAAGAAAGAACACAATCAACCAACCCGACTCCCTAAAGCTTCCAGAGACTAAACCACTAACCAAAGAGTACACATGGAGGGACCCATGGCTCCAGCTGCATATGTAGTAGAGGATTGTCTTATCTGGCATCAATGGGAGGGGGACCCTTGGTCCTGTGGATGCTGGAAGACCCAAATAGGGAAATGGTAAGGTACTGACATGGGAGTGGGTGGGTGGGGCAGCACCTTCATATAGTAATTGAGAGGGAATGGGGGTTTGTGGAGGGGAAACTGGGAAAGGGTTTAACATATGAAATGTAAGTAAATAAAATAACCAATACAAAATGATAGTACAAAAGAAAAATAGGCCAGAGCCAGGCATGGTGGCGCACGCCTTTAATTCCCACACTTGGCAGGCAGAGGCAGGAGGATTTCTGAGTTCAAGGCCAGCCTGGTCTACAAAGTGAGTTCCAGGACAGCCAGGGCTATACAGAGAAGCCCTGTCTGGAAAAACAAAAAACAAACAAACAAACAAACAAAACAACAAGAAAAAAAGAAAAGGAAAATAGGCCAAAATACAAGGAAAAAAAAAAAGACAATTCTTTCTCAGATAAAAAGACACTGTTATATGTGTATTGGAGCATTAGTTACAGCATCCAGTAAATAGAAGACCTAGGCTTTCTACAATGGAGAAATGGATTTTGACATTGTGATAATAACACACAGCATGTTATTCTTCAACTGTTAAAAGAGGTGTTCTTATCTTTGTTTACAAATGGGTGGACTTAGGCCCTAATATTTGTATAATGTCACAACATAGAATAACTATCTGCACAATAAGCATTTAAATTATTAGCCTAGGAAGATTTTTGACACTCAGACCTTAACAGTCTGCCTTTTATCCTAAAATGTCATGCACATTTCATAACGTAAAGCTTATGGAGTCCTTCTCCAAGAGTCACAAAATACTTATATTTTTCAACATTGTTTCAAAGCCCAATTTCATTGAAAAGGCTAAGTGGAGGGTAGAGTTTGGGGAAGGACAAAGATAATACAATAGGCCTTTTGAAAACCTATATGAACAGCTACTGCTTTCTATTATATTATACTACACATATATGCATATACTACATATATATATATGGAATTTAAAAGGAGTTACCATTTAACTGAACTGGAAGTAAGAACAATGTAGGGGAAAATATTGCATAACCTAACCTCATTTACATTTGTAAAGTATTTTAAAGTATCCTTCTGTATAGACAAACCACATGAAATTCATTTACATATGGCATATATTTTAAAGTGTCAATATGTGGAGAGAGACTACATGATATGTTGGTGGTAACTAAATTTCTGTGGTAAGAGTAATTGGGAAAATATCAAAAATGTAAAGTATATGTAAGATGAAATAAAAATTATTTACATCACAAGCTCTTTATGTGGTTATAGTACATTACATTCAGAAATTTCCCGAAAGAAGTAGCTTTTACTAAATGTAGAAAAATTGGTAGATGATATACTCTTTTATTTTTTTTTATTTTTGTTTTTTATTAGGTATTTAGTTCATTTACATTTCCAATGCTATACCAAAAGTCCCCCATACCCACCCACCCCCACTAACCTACCCACACACTCCCCCTTTTTGGCCCTGGCTTTCCCCTGTACTGGGGCATATAAAGTTTGCATGACCAATGGGCCTCTCTTTCCAGTGATGGCCGACTAGGCCATCTTTTGATACATATGCAGCTAGAGTCAAGAGCTCCAGGGTACTGGTTAGTTCATAATGTTGTCCACCTATAGGGTTGCAGATCCCTTTAGCTCCTAGGGTACTTTCTCTAGCTCCTCCATTGGGAGCCCTGTGATCCATCTATTAGCTGACTGTGAGCATCCACTTCTGTGTTTGCTAGGCCCCGGCATAGTCTCACAAGAGACAGCTGCTACATCTGGGTCCTTTCGATAAAATCTTGCTATTGTATGCAATGGTGTCAGCGTTTGGATGCTGATTATGGGGTGGATCCCTGGATATGGCAGTCTCTACATGGTTCATCCTTTCATCTCAGCTCCAGACTTTGTCTCTGTATCTCCTTCCATGGGTGTTTTGTTCCCACTTCTAAGAAGGGGCATAGTGTCCACACTTCAGTCTTCATTTTTCTTCAGTTTCATGTGTTTAGCAAATTGTATCTTATATCTTGGGTATCCTAGGTTTTGGGCTAATATCCACTTATCAGTGAGTACATATTGTGTGAGTTCCTTTGTGAATGTGTTACCTCACTCAGGATGATGCCCTCCAGGTCCATCCATTTGGCTAGGAATTTCATAAATTCATTCTTTTTAATAGCTGAGTAGTACTCCATTGTGTAGATGTACCACATTTTCTATATCCATTCCTCTGTTGAGGGGCATCTGGGTTCTTTCCAGATTCTGGCTATTATAAATAAGGCTGCTATGAACATAGAGGAACATGTGTCCTTCTTACCAGTTGGGGCATCTTCTGGATATATGCCCAGGTATTGTGGGATCCTCCGGTAGTACTATGTCCAATTTTCTGAGGAACCGCCAGACTGATTTCCAGAGTGGTTGTACAACCCTGCAATCCCACCAACAATGGAGGAGTGTTCCTCTTTCTCAACATCCACGCCAGCATCTGCTGACACCTGAATTTTTGATCTTAGCCATTCTGACTGGTGTGAGGTGGAATCTCAGGGTTGTTTTGATTTGCATTTCCCTGATGATTAAGGATGTTGAACATTTTTTCAGGTGCTTCTCTGCCATTCGGTATTCCTCAGGTGAGAATTCTTTGTTCAGTTCTGAGCCCCATTTTTTAATGGGGTTATTTGATTTTCTGAAGTCCACCTTCTTGAGTTCTTTATATATGTTGGATATTAGTCCCCTATCTGATTTAGGGTAGGTAAAGATTCTTTCCCAATCTGTTGGTGGTCTTTTTGTCTTATTGACAGTGTCTTTTGCCTTGCAGAAACTTTGGAGTTTCATTAGGTCCCATTTGTCAATTCTCGATCTTACAGCACAAGCCATTGCTGTTCTGTTCAGAAAATTTTCCCCCTGTGCCCATATCTTCAAGGCTTTTCCCCACTTTCTCCTCTATAAGTTTCAGTGTCTCTGGTTTTATGTGAAGTTCCTTGATCCACTTAGATTTGACCTTAGTACAAGGAGATAAGTATGGATCGATTGGCATACTTCTATATGATAACATCCAGTTGTGCCAGCACCAATTGTTGAAAATGCTGTCTTTCTTCCACTGGATGGTTTTAGCTCTCTTGTCGAAAATCAAGTGACCATAGGTGTGTGGGTTCACTTCTAGGTCTTCAATTCTATTCCATTGGTCTACTTGTCTGTCTCTATACCAGTACCATGCAGTTTTTATCACAATTGTTCTGTAATAAAGCTTTAGGTCAGGCATGGTGATTCCACCAGAGGTTCTTTTATCCTTGAGAAGAGTTTTTGCTATCCTAGGTTTTTTGTTATTCCAGATGAATTTGCAAATTGCTCCTTCTAAATCGTTGAAGAATTGAGTTGGAATTTTGATAGGGATTACATTGAATCTGTAGATTGCTTTTGGCAAGATAGCCATTTTTACAATGTTGATCCTGCCAATCCATGAGCATGGGAGATCTTTCCATCTTCTGAGATCTTCTTTAATTTCTTTCTTCAGAGACTTGAAGTTTTTATCATACAGATCTTTCACTTCCTTAGTTAGAGTCACGCCGAGATATTTTATATTATTTGTGACTATTGAGAAGGGTGTTGTTTCCCTAATTTCTTTCTCAGCCTGTTTATTCTTTGTGTAGAGAAAGGCCAATGACTTCTTTCAGTTTATTTTATATCCAGCTACTTCACCGAAGCTGTTTATTAGGTTTATGAGGTCTTTGGTGGAATTTTTAGGGTCACTTATATATACTATCATATCATCTGCAAAAAGTGATATTTTGACTTCCTCTTTTCCAATTTGTATCCCCTTGATCTCCTTTTGTTGTCGATTTGCTCTGGCTAATACTTCAAGTACTATGTTGAAAAGGTAGGGAGAAAGTGGGCAGCCTTGTCTAGTCCCTGATTTTAGTGGGATTGCTTCCAGCTTCTCTCCATTTACTTTGATGTGGGCTACTGGTTTTCTGTAGATTGCTTTTATCATGTTTAGGTAGGGGCCTTGAATTCCTGATCTTTCCAAGACTTTTATCATGAATTGGTGGGACCACCAAGCTGCAGAGAGAGTGGCCTGCGCCCCGCCCAAGCCCAGCGGGCAGCTGTGGGTCCCCGCTGCTTGGCTCTAAGTCTCAGGAGCTCCTCAGGGGTGGCAGTGCCATTGGTGGCTGTGGTGGTTCTGCAGCTGTGGTGGAAGTGTGCCTGGTGGCCCCAGCCCCGCCCACGTGCCTCCATTGCACCGCCCCTGTGCCCACTGCGGGAGCATTGGATGCAGGGAGGGGGGGAAGGGAGAGCGGTCACGCCATGGGAGGGGCAGCCCCACCCCCTGCCCACGCAGGTGGGACGGGGGGAAGAGCGCAGCGCCAAGCATCTGGCTTCCTGGGCCCCAGGATTTGGCGAACGCTGCTGCTGGGGGGCTGTAATATTCGGGGTGGGGTGTTCGGGGTGCACGGGTACACGCCGCCCCACCCCCCGAGCCACCTTCCACACCGGGCCTTCCCAGCCATCCCGGATCCAGTCGTGGCGCACCGCCATGGTGGAAGTGTGCTTGGTGCCTGGTCGCCGGCTGGGGGGACAGTACCCTGCCGACCCCTGCCCCAGCCCCGCCCGCGCGCCCCCATCGTACCGCCTCCTGCGCCTGCCGCCAGAGCGCGGGACGCAGGGAAGGAGGGGGGAGTGATGCGCTGGTGGAGGAGTTTTCGCTGCGCGCCTCCTGTAAGGTTGGATGTGCGCTGCGCGCCTTTCTTTTTTACTTCCCTGGTGCTCCTTACCTTTGGACAGAGGCCCTAAATGGGTGGATGCTTAGCATCTCAGGGCGGAGCCTTCTGAGAAAAGAAAACTCTTAAAATGAAAGCAGTTAAACAGGCGAGCACAAGGGAAGTGCAGGCAAGCACCCGTGTGCAGACTCTGAGAGGAGCCAAATGAGGCGCTGTGGCAGGCATTGTGGCTGCTCTAGACTCAAGAGGCCGCCCGCACACACCGCCCGCACTCGCAATAGCATAAAATGTAAAGCTTTCACTGCTCCCTTCCCTCACATTACAGCTATTTCTTACTTTCTCCTTCTTCTTCTCTCCCTGGGGTATCTTTTTCCCCTATCTTTAAGTGCACTTTTCCCTTTTTTGAGCTCTTCACCCCACTCTGTTTCTGGCATGTTGTACATGCCTCTCAGAGTTTACCTTTTCCCGCTATGGTTCTGGATCTTCTCCGCTGGAGCAGAGTGCCTTCTCTCTGGCGCTAGCCGATGGTGAGGCGGTCCAACGTTTCGGCGCCAATTGTCCTGAGCTATTGTTCCAGCCCGCAGGAATGCACACAGGACACAAGATCCTTCCGTAGCTAAACTTTATTACATCTTGATGAGAAAGACAAAAAAGGCTTAGAAACGTGTTGCTTAAATACCCCCTGGTGTGACATGTCTATACCTGACTGGCAGCTTCACCCACGATCTCCTATGCCCCGGGGATGGGCTAGTGACTTGGCAGGCTTTTGCTCCTTGCACATGCGCACATAGTTTGTTCTTTGTTTAGGTGGCATAAGGCACTGCGGAGCCAGCGCCATCTTATGATGGTAAATGTTATTGCGGTTCTCCACATTTAGGTATGGGAAGTTTTCTTCTATAATTTTGTTGAAGAAATTTACTGGCCTTTTAAGTTGAAAATCTTCATTCCCATATATACCTATTATCTGTAGGTTTGGTCTTATTGTGTCCTGGATTTCCTGGATGTTTTGGGTTAGGATCTTTCAGCATTTTGCATTTTCTTTGTATGCTGTGTCCATGTTCTCTATAGAATCTTCCACACCTGAGATTTTCTCTTTCATCTCTTGTATTCTGTTGCTGATGCCCACATCTATGTTTCCTGATTTCTTTACTAGGTTTCCTATCTCCAGAGTTGTCTCCCTTAGGGTTTTCTTCATTGATTTTACTTCCATTCCTAGATCTTGTATGACTTTGTTCAATTCCATCACCTGTTTGGTTGTGTTTTCCTGTAATTCTTTAAGGTTTTCTTGTGTTTCCTCTTTAAGGATTTCTACCTGTTTAGCAGTATTTTCTGGTAATTCTTTAAGGACTTCTACCTGTATAGCAGTGTTCTCCTGTATTTCTTTAAGTGAGTTATTAATGCCCTTCTTAAAAAGCTCTATCAGCATCATGAGGTATAATTTTAAATCTGAATCTTACTTTTTGGGTGTGATGGAGTATCCAGGACTAGCTGTGGTGTGTGTACTGTGTTCTGATGATGCCAAGTGGTCTTGGTTTTTGTTAGTAAGATTTTTATGTTTGCCTTTTGCCATCTGGTAATCTCTGGTGTTTGTTGTTCTAGCTGTCTCTTGCTGGAGCTTGTTTGCCCTGTGATTCTTTAGCCTTTGTCAGCACTCTTCGAGTCCAATTCTCTTCTGAGTTCCAGTGGCCAGAGAACTCTCTGCAGGCAAGCTCTCCTCTTGCAGGGAAGTTGCACAAAAGTCTGGCACTCAGATCCACCTCCTGAGTCCTGAGGTCACAGCCCTCCCTACAGACCAGCTCTCCTGTGACAGGGAAGGTGCCCAGTGTCCTGGGTCTCAGCTCTGTCTCTTGGCTGAGGATGAAGGATTGAAGGGAACCTGTTCACAAAGTACTGTTGCTTCTGCCACCCACGAGCCCTCCTGCTTAGACTGGTCTCAGTGATACCAAGATATTGAGTGTACTAGGGCCCATTGAATTCGCTCCTAAGATGGAGTGGGAGTGGCGCCAACCAGAATGAACACCAGCCATTGATCAGGCAGTATTCTATTGTCCCTGTTCCTGCTAGCACAAGACTCCCTGGGCTTTTTGGAACAGGTGTTGCGTTCCACTCACCAGTGATCTCAAAATCCTGGGAATGCTAGTGTGTCTGCAGTGTGGAGAGTCCTGTGGGCACCTTGGGACCTTCTGCTGACTTCGTGCTCAAGATGGCACAGGGTTGGATTATTATTTTTAAGAAGGCTTTAAGTTATGAGGCAGTGTTGACAAGTCACCACTCTAGGTTAGAAATGATATTTAGAGCCTGGAGGGATGGACCCATGGTTAATTATGTCTGCTGGTCATGAAGAGAAGGTGCAGGATAGAGCAGAGACTGAGTAAATGACCAACCAATAACCCGCCCAACTTGAGACCTATCCCATGGGCAAGCACCAATCCCTTACACTGTTAATGATACTCTATTTTGATTGCAGAAATGGCTGTCCTCTGAGAGGCTCCACCTATCAACTGACTGAGCCGCATGCAGAGGTCCACAGTCAAACATTTATGAAGCATGGGGACTCTTATGGAAGTGCTGGGGAAAGGATTCAGGACCCTGAACGGTAAAGGAACTCCACAGGAAGACCAACAAAGTGGACTAACCTGGATCCTTGGGGGCTCTCAGAGACTGATTCGCCAACCAAAGAATCTACATGGTCTCGACCTAGCTCCCAACACATATGTAGCAGACTGTGCAGCTGAGTTGTCATGTGTGTCCTGAGCAACTGGAGGGTGTTATCCCTAAGTAATTACTTGACATACTGTGTGCACGTATGCCCTTAATTTCACTATTCTTATATCACATACCCAAGCTCAGCCTTTAATAAGTACTCACAGGTTTCAGAACACTATTTTCCCTTTCCACTCTCCCCACCTTTATGCACACATATAGTTATACTAAATTTCCAGTGTTCTTTCGGTGGAATATTTTTATTAACCATTCTATTCGTTAACACCTCAAATGATATCCCACTTCCTGGTTACACCCTCTACCTGCATTCCGTCCCACCTCTACCCTCTTCCCTCTCTTTTGTCTTTATGAAGGTGCTCCTCTACTCACCCATTCTCTCCTGCTCCACCACTCCAGCATCCACCTACCCTGGGGTATCCAATCTCCCTAGGATCAAGGGCTTCCCCTTCTGTTGCTGTCTGTGAATGCCATCCTCTGCTACATATGTATCTGGAGTCATGGATACCTCCAGGTACACTCCTTAGTTTGTGGTCTAGACTTTGGGAGAACTGACTAGTCAGGCCAGTCTATATTGTTCTTCCAATCTGGTTACATTCACTCTTTGTTCCTCCAGGCTTTCTGTCAGCACACCCATCAGGTTCCCTGAGTACAGATTGGTGGTTGGCTCCATGCATTCATGTCTGCATTGGTCAGTTGCTGGAGTTACCTCCCCTGTAACTGCCACATTTGGTTCCTGCCTGTGAGTATCTCTTGACTGTGGCAACAGTGTTGGGTTTGCTGTCTGTAGACATAATGTATCCCGGATCTTCCTTCACTCTGTTCCATGTTTTCCCTGTTCTTCCTTTAGACAGGAACATTTCTAGGTTAAAAAACTTTGAGATGGGTGGGTGGCCCCATCTCTTGACCAGAGGTTGTGCCTATCTACTGGAGGTGGTCTCCATAGGTTTTATCTCCCACTTCTCTACAATATGGCTAAGGTCAATCCTGCTGGGTCCTGGGAGCCTCACATTTCTCTGGTGTCTAGGACCCTCCAGACACCAGTTCCTCATCCTCCCTGCTACCTATTTTTATTCAATTTTGTGACCCTCTGTACCCATCTCACATCTCCTACAGTTTCTGATACTGCCACCCTTATTTCCTCTTCCTTCTTTCTTCCTTCCTATTCCCACTCTCCTTTTACCACCCAAAATTGTCCTGTTTTTCCAATGCAGATGTGAAGCATACAGATTTTCCTTCTTTCTATTCTTCATATGTTCTGTAGGTTTTATAATAGGCATTGTGAGCTTATGGGCAAGTATCAAATTATTAGTGAGTACATATCATGTATCTCGTCCCGTGGGATTCAGTTATTCATGGGTGCGAGGGGGACCACAAACCTGGAAGAAAATGGGATTGAAAGGGGAAGAAAAGCCGAAGACCAAGCAACGAGTTATCAAGGTCTTCATTTATTAGGCTGAGACACCTGGTTTTAAATCATACATTGCGGGGAATAGGGGAGGGGTCAAGGAGGAATTTAGCAAAGAACAAAGAAGTGGGCATCTGCTGACATGAGGGTCGAAGTCAGGCTCCAGGTGTCGGGCACTCTGCATCTTATTTCCAGAACATAGATCCTCTTTAATATCCTTGAGGTGTCAGGCCGGGCTCAGGCATAACTCATGTCCTTGGAAATCATTGGAGTTCAGGAAGAGATAGGGAAGAGGGGACTATAATTCAGCTTTTACAGCCTCAGGTGCCAGGAAGGGAACAGGGAGGAGAGAGTGACAACCGGCTCCTAGCATGAGGCCATTTGACCTGTCAGGGTGGGAGATCGTGAAGAGCTTGATTTCTCACAGTTTGGTCTCTGACAACTACGTATGTTCTTCTTTGTCTGGGTTACATTACTCAGGATGATATTTTCAAGTTCCATCCATTTTCCTGTAAATTTCTTAAAGTCATTAATTTTAATTGTTGTATAGAACCCCACTGTGTATATGTACCACATTTACTGTTTCCACTCCTCTGTTGAGGGACCTCTGGGTTCTTTCCAGTTACTGGCTATTATAAATAAGGTCACTATGAACATAGTTTGGCATGTGTCCTTGGTATATTATGGGGCATCTTTTGGGTATATGCCCAGAGGTGGTATAGAAGGGTCTTTAGGTAGAGATATTTTCAATTTTCTCAGAAATTGCCAGACTGATTTCCAAAGTGGTTTTACTAGCTTTAGGTACACCAGCATTAGAGGAGTGTTCATCTTTTTCCTCATCCTCACCAACATCCGCTGTCCCCTGAGTTTTTCATCTTATCCATTCTGACTAGGGTGAGGTGGGATCTCAGGGTTGCTTTGATTTGCATTTCCCTATGACTAAGGATGTTGAACATTTTCTTTTTTTCTTCTTCTTTTCATTCTTTTTTTATTGGATGTTTTCTTTATTTACACTTCACATGTTTTCCTATTTCTAGATCTCCCTTTTGGAAATCTCCTATTTCATCTCTCCCCCTTCCTCTGTGAGGGTGCTCCCACATACTCATACCCACACTTTTTTTCCCTTCCTTGTATGCCCCTACATGAGGGCATTAAACACTCTCAACCCAAGGGCCTTTCCTCCCACTGATGTCCAACATGGCCATCCTCTGCCACATATGTGACTTGAGCCATTAGTCCCTCCATGTATACTCTTTGGTTGGTGGTCCTGTATCTGGGAACACTTGGAGTTAGGCTGTTTAACACTGTTGTTCCATTCCTGGGACTGCAAACCCCCTTAGCTCCTTCAGTCCCTTCTCCAACTCCTACATTGTGGACCCCTGAGCTCAGTCCAATTGTTGACTGTGAGCATCCACCTCTGTATTTGTGAGGCTCTGGCAGGACCTCACAGGAGACATCCATATCAGGGTCCTATCAACAGGCACTTCCCAGCATCTACAATAGTGTCTGGGTTTGTATATGAGATGGATCTCCAGGTGGGGCGGTCCCATGGATGGCTTTTCCTTTAGTCACTGCTCCACACTTTGTCTCCATATTTCCTCCTGTAAGTATCCTGTTCCCTCTTCTATGAAGGACGAAGCATCTACACTTTGGTTTTCTTTATTCTTAATAGATCTTCTAGCTTTCATAGTCTCCTGTTAGAAGTATGGTGCAATTCTGATAGGTCTGCCTTAATATGCAACAAGACTTTCTCTTACTGCTTTTAATATCATTTTTTTCTATTGTGCATTTAATGTTTTGACTATTATGTGAAGAGATAAACGTCTTTTCTGGTCTAGTCTATTTAGAGTTCTGTAGGCCTCTTGTATGTTCATTGTCATCTCTTTCTTTAGGCTAGGGATGTTTTCTTTTATAATTTTGTTGAAGATATTTACTGGCCCTTTACATTGGGAATCTTCACTCTCTTATATAACTATTATCCTTAGACTTGATCTTGTCTTGGATTTCCTGAATATATTTGGTTAGGAGCTTTTTATATTGCATTTTCTTTGAATGCTGTGTGTATGTTTTCTATGACCTGACATCCTCTCTTCAGTCTCTTGTATTCCATTGGTGATGTTTGTATCTAAGACTCCTGATCTTTTTCCTAGTTTTTTTTTTTTCTTTTCTTTTTTTTATCTCCAGGGATGTCTCCCTTTGTGATTACTTTATTGATTTTATTTCCATTTTTAGATCCAGGATGTTTCTACTCAATTCCTTTACCTATTTAATTCTGTTTTCATGTATTTCTTAAAGGAATTTCTGTTTCTTCTTTAATGGCTTCTACCTGTTTACCTCTATTCTCATTAAAACTGCACTGGCTAGTTTTGTATCAACTTGACACAGGCTGGAATTATCACAGAGAAAGGAGCTTCAGTTGGAGAAATGCCTCCACGAGATCCAGCTGTAAGGCATTTTCTCAAGTAGTGATCAAGTGGGGAGGTTCCCTTGTGAGTGGTGCCATCTCTGGTCTGATAGTCTTGGTTCTATAAGAGAGCAGACTGAGCAAGCCAGGGGAAGCAAGCCAGTAAAGAACATCCCTCCATGGCCTCTGCAACAGCTTCTGCTTTCTGACCTGCTTGAGTTCCAATCCTGACTTCCTTTGGTGATAACAGCAGTGTGGAAATGAAAGCTGAATAAACCCTTTCCTTCCCAACTTGCTTCTTGGTCATGATGTTTGTGTAGGAATAAAAACCCTAAGACAATATTCTTTTATTTTCTTTTGAAGATTTGTTTATTTATTTTATGTATATGAGTACACTGTATCAGACATACCACAAAAGGACATCAGATCCCATTGCAGATGGTTTTGGGTTACCATGTGGATGTTGGGAATTGAACTCAGGACCTCTGGAAGAACAGTATTCTTAACTTGAGAGAACTCACTAGATATGTCTTTTTAAAAGAAAATATTATATTGTTCTAAAAATTCCTATTTTTAAGTTAAAAAATATATGAATAGATGTTTTTGTAATCAATAATATTCCATAACCTAACACGTGAACATCTTTTTTTTTTCCTTTTCAGTTGATGAAAATCAGTACATTATCCACTCTGATTTTTGTTAAGGGAGTTGAATTCTATGGATTTGCTTTCATCTAATGCACTGAAACTATGTTAGTCGTAACATTCCATCTAGTAATTTTTCCATGACTATTCTGCTTTCATATTAAAATATAAATTTCTGTGAAAACACTGGAGACCTTTTCATGGACAACTACTGAAATTATAAATAACATAAACAGAAAGTACATTAACAATTTTCACTTAATTAATTTTTATTTCTTTTTAGATTTTTTATTATTTTTTTAAATTATAAAATGTATTTTGATATTCTTTTCTCTCCTCTGAGTACTACCAGATCCTCCCTATCCCCTACCCTAGCCAACTTTGTGTTCTTCCTCCTTCTCAATAAACAAAAGCCTATAACATTGCCAAAATTTAACATTTTGCATGATAGCATATGATGTCTCATTGAGTAATTGCACGCCCCTGCTGTACACACTGTATGAGGGCTCCAATTAAATTACTTTTATCTATGTACGTATTCTAGGAGCCACTACAGTAGTAAGTTTCTATATGATTGTTGAAAGGAACTTTAAGGGTTACCTTCATCTTCCCATCTTTCTTTCTTTAACTTAGTCTCCCACTCTCTTACTATTTACTCACCCTATTCTCATTTCCCCATTGTCTATGATACTGCTTTCTAATTTCCCTTTGGAAAGATCCCCTCCCAAGTCAACTATAAAGCTATGTAACCTATGTGGATTTTCTTTTTTTTTTCCATTTTTTATTAGGTATTTAGCTCATTTACATTTCCAATGCTATATCAAAAGTCCCCCCATACCCACCCACCCCCACTCCCCTACCCACCCACTCCCCCTTTTTGGCCCTGGCTTTCCCCTGTACTGGGGCACATAAAGTTTGCATGACCAATGGGCCTCTCTTTCCAGTGATGGCCGACTAGGCCATCTTTTGATAAATATGCAGCTAGAGTCAAGAGCTCCGGGGTACTGGGTAGTTCATAATGTTGTTCCACCTATAGGGTTGCAGATCCCTTTAGCTCCTAGGGTACTTTCTCTAGCTCCTCCATTGGGAGCCCTGTGATCCATCTATTAGCTGACTGTGAGCATCCACTTCTGTGTTTGCTAGGCCCCGGCATAGTCTCACAAGAGACAGCTACATCTGGGTCCTTTCGATAAAATCTTGCTAGTGTATGCAATAGTGTCAGCGTTTGGATGCTGATTATGGGGTGGATCCCTGGATATGGCAGTCTCTACATGGTCTATCCTTTCATCTCAGCTCCAAAATTTGTCTCTGTAATTCCTTCCATGGGTGTTTTGTTCCCACTTCTAAGGAGGGGCATAGTGTCCACACTTAAGTCTTCATTTTTCTTGAGTTTCATGTGTTTAGGAAATTGTATCGTATATCTTCGGTATCCCAGGTTTTGGGCTAATATCCACTTATCAATGAGTACATATTGTGTGAGTTACTTTGTGAATGTGTTACCTCACTCAGGATGATGCCCTCCAGGTCCATCCATTTGGCTAGGAATTTCATAAATTCATTCTTTTTAATAGCTGAGTAGTACTCCATTGTGTAAATGTATCACATTTTCTGTATACATTCCTCTGTTAAGGGGCATCTGGGTTCTTTCCAGCTTCTGGCTATTATAAATAAGGCTGCTATGAACATAGTGGAGCATGTGTCCTTCTTACCAGTTGGGGCATCTTCTGGATATATGCCCAGGAGAGGTATTGCTGGATCCTCTGATAGTACTATGTCCAATTTTCTGAGGAACAGCCAGACTGATTTCCAGAGTGGTTGTAAAACCCTGCAATCCCACCAAAAATGGAGGAGTGTTCCTCTTTCTCAACATCCACGCCAGCATCTGCTGTCACCTGAATTTTTGATCTTAGCCATTCTGACTGGTGTGAGGTGGAATCTCAGGGTTGTTTTGATTTGCATTTCCCTGGTGATTAAGGATGTTGAACATTTTTTCAGGTGCTTCTCTGCCATTCGGTATTCCTCAGGTGAGAATTCTTTGTTCAATTCTGAGCCCCATTTTTTAATGGGGTTATTTGATTTTCTGAAGTCCACCTTCTTGAGTTCTTTATATATGTTGGATATTAGTCCCCTATCTGATTTAGGATAGGTAAAGATCCTTTCCCAATCTGTTGGTGGTCTTTTTGTCTTATTGACGGTGTCTTTTGACTTGCAGAAACTTTGGAGTTTCATTAGGTCCCATTTGTCAATTCTCGATCTTACAGCACAAGCCATTGCTGTTTTGTTCAGGAATTTTTCCCCTGTGTCCTTATCTTCAAGGCTTTTCCCCACTTTCTCCTCTGTAAGTTTCAGTGTCTCTGGTTTTATGTGAAGTTACTTGATCCACTTAGATTTGACCTTAGTACAAGGAGATAAGTACGGATCCATTCACATTCTTCTATATGATAACAACAAGTTGTGCCAGCACCAATTGTTGAAAATGCTGTCTTTCTTCCACAGGATGGTTTTAGCTCTCTTGTCGAAGATCAAGTGACCATAGGTGTGTGGGTTCATTTCTGGGTCTTCAATTCTGTTCCATTGGTCTACTTGTCTGTCTCTATACCAGTACCATGCAGTTTTTATCACAATTGCTCTTTAGTAAAGCTTTAGGTCAGGCATGGTGATTCCACCAGAGGTTCTTTTATCCTTGAGAAGAGTTTTTGCTATCCTAGGTTTTTTGTTATTCCAGATGAATTTGCAAATTTCTCCTTCTAATTCGTTGAATAATTGAGTTGGAATTTTGATGGGGATTGCATTGAATCTGTAGATTGCTTTTGGCAAGATAGCCATTTTTACAATGTTGATCCTGCCAATCCATGAGCATGGGAGATCTTTCCATCTTCTGAGATCTTCTTTAATTTCTTTCTTCAGAGACTTGAAGTTTTTATCATACAGATCTTTCACTTCCTTAGTTAGAGTCACGCCGAGATATTTTATACTATTTGTGACTATTGAGAAGGGTGTCATTTCCCTAATTTCTTTCTCAGCCTGTTTATTCTTTGTGTAGAGAAAGGCCATTGACTTGTTTGAGTTAATTTTATATCCAGCTACTTCACCGAAGCTGTTTATCAGTTTTAGGAGTTCCCTGGTGGAATTTTTAGGGTCACTTATATATACTATCATATCATCTGCAAAAAGTGATATTTTGACTTCCTCTTTTCCAATTTGTATCCCCTTGATCTCCTTTTGTTGTCGAATTGCTCTGGCTTATACTTCAAGTACTGTGTTGAAAAGGTAGGGAGAAAGTGGGCAGCCTTGTCTAGTCCCTGATTTTAGTGGGATTGCTTCCAGCTTCTCTCCATTTATTTTGATGTTGGCTACTGGTTTGCTTTAGATTGCTTTTATCATGTTTAGGTATGGACCTTGAATTCCTGATCTTTCCAAAACTTTTATCATGAATGGGTGTTGGATCTTGTCAAATGCTTTTTCTGCATCTAACGAGATGATCATGTGGTTTTTGTCTTTGAGTTTGTTTATATAATGGATTACATTGATGGATTTTCATATATTAAACCATCCCTGCATCCCTGGAATAAAACCTTCTTGGTCAGGATGGATGATTGCTTTAATGTGTTCTTGGATTCGGTTAGCGAGAATTTTATTAAGGATTTTTGCATCGATATTCATAAGCGAAATTGGTCTGAAGTTCTCTATCTTTGCTGGATCTTTCTGTGGTTTAGGTATCAGAGTAATAGTGGCTTCATAAAATGAGTTGGGTAGTGTATTTTCTACTTCTATCTTGTGAAATAGTTTGTGCAGAACTGGAATTAGATCTTCTTTGAAGGTCTGATAGAACTCTGCACTAAACCCATCTCATCCTGGGCTTTTTTTGGCTGGGAGACTATTAATAACTACTTCTAGTACTTTAGGGGATATGGGACTGTTTAGATGGTCAAATTGATCCTGATTCAACTTTGGTACCTGGTATCTGTCCAGAAATTTGTCCATTTCGTCCAGGTTTTCCAGTTTTGTTGAGTATAGCCTTTTGTAGAAGGATCTGATGGTGTTTTGGATTTCTTCAGGATCTGTTGTTATGTCTCCCTTTTCATTTCTGATTTTGTTAATTAGGATTTTGTTCTTGTGCCCTCTAGTGAGTCTAGCTATGGGTTTATCCATCTTGTGGATTTTCTCAAAGAACCAACTCCTCGTTTGGTTAATTCTTTGAATAGTTCTTCTTGTTTCCACTTGGTTGATTTCACCCCTGAGTTTGATTATTTCCTGCCGTCTACTCCTCTTAGGTGAATTTGCTTCCTTTTTTCTAGAGCTTTTAGATGTGTTTTCAAGCTGCTAGTATATGCTCTCTCCCGTTTCTTCTTGGACGCACTCAGAGCTATGAGATTCCCTCTTAGAAATGCTTTCATTGTGTCCCATAGGTTTGGGTACGTTGTGGCTTCATTTTCATTAAACTCTAAAAAGTCTTTAATTTCTTTCTTTATTCCTTCCTTGACCAAGGTATCATTGAGAAAAGTGTTGTTCAGTTTCCACGTGAATGATGGCTTTCCATTATTTATGTTGTTATTGAAGATCAGTCTTAGGCCATGTTGGTCTGATAGGATACATGGGACAATTTCAATATGTTTGTATCTGTTGAGGCCTGTTTTGTGACCAATTATATGGTCAATTTTGGAGAAGCTCCTGTGAGGTGCTGAGAAGAAGGTATATCCTTTTGTTTTAGGATAAAATGTTCTGTAGATATCTGTCAGGTCCATTTGTTTCATAACTTCTGTTAGTTTCACTGTGTCCCTGTTTAGTTTCTGTTTCCACGATCTGTCCATTGATGAAAGTGGTGTGTTGAAGTCTCCCACTATTATTGTGTGAGGTGCAATGTGTGCTTTGAGCTTTACTAAAGTGTCTTTAATGAATGTGGCTGCCCTTGCATTTGGAGCGTAGATATTGAGAATTGAAAGTTCCTCTTGGAGGATTTTAGCTTTGATGAGTATGAAGTGTCCCTCCTTGTCTTTTTTGATAACTTTGGGTTGGAAGTCAATTTTATCCGATATTAGAATGGCTACTCCAGCTTGTTTCTTCAGACCATTTGCTTGGAAAATTGTTTTCCAGCCTTTCACTCTGAGGTAGTATCTGTCTTTTTCCCTGAGATGGGTTTCCTGTAAGCAGCAGAATGTTGGGTCCTGTTTGTGTAGCCAGTCTGTTAGTCTATGTCTTTTTATTGGGGAATTGAGTCCATTGATATTAAGAGATATTAAGGAAAAGTAATTGTTGCTTCTTTTTATTTTTGTTGTTAGGGTTGGCATTGTGTTCTTGTGGCTGTCTTCTTTATGGTTTGTTGAGGGATTACTTTCTTGCTTGTTCTAGGGCGTGATTTCCGTCCTTGTATTGCTTCTTTTCTGTTATTATCCTTTGAAGGGCTGGATTCGTGGAAAGATATTGTGTGAATTTGTTTTTGTCGTGGAATACTTTGGTTTCTCCATCTATGGTAATTGAGATTTTGGCCGGGTATAGTAGCCTGGGCTGGCATTTGTGTTCTCTTAGTGTGCGTATAACATCTGTCCAGGTTCTTCTGGCTTTCATAGTTTCTGGTGAAAAGTCTGGTGTAATTCTGATAGGCCTTCCTTTATATGTCACTTGACCTTTCTCTCTTACTGCTTTTAATATTCTATCTTTATTTAGTGCATTTGTTGTTCTGATTATTATGTGTCGGGAGGAATTTCTTTTCTGGTCCAGTCTATTTGGAGTTCTGTTTGCTTCTTGTATGATCGTGGGCATCTCTTTCTTTATGTTTGGGAAGTTTTCTTTTATTATTTTGTTGAAGATATTGGCTGGCCCTTTAAGTTGAAAATCTTCATTCTCATCAATTCCTATTATCCGTAGGTTTGGTCTTCTCATTGTGTCCTGGATTTCCTGGATGTTTTGAGTTAGGATCCTTTTGCATTTTGTGTTTTCTTTGACTGTTGTGTCGATATTCTCTATGGGATCTTCTGCACCTGAGATTCTCCCTTTCATTTCTTGTATTCTGTTGCTGATGCTCGCATCTATGGTTCCAGATCTCTTTCCTAGGGCTTCTATCTCCAGCGTTGCCTCGCTTTGGGTTTTCTTTATTGTGTCTACTTCCCCATTAGTTCTAGTATGGTTTTGTTCATTTCCATCACCTGTTTGGATGTGTTTTCCTGTTTTTCTTTAAGGACTTCTACCTGTTTGATTGTGTTTTCCTGCTTTTCTTTAAGGGCTTGTAACTCTTTAGCAGTGCTCTCCTGTAATTCTTTAAGTGACTTATGAAAGTCCTTCTTGATGTCCTCTATTATCATCATGAGAAATGTTTTTAAATCTGGGTCTAGATTTTTGGTTGTGTTGGGGTGCCAAGGACGTGGGGTGGGAGTGCTGCGTTCTGACGATGGTGAGTGGTCTTGATTTCTGTTAGTAGGATTCTTATGTTTGCCTTTCGCCATCTGGTAATCTCTGAAGTTAGCTGTTATAGTTGTCACTGTTAAGAGCTTGCTATTACTGTGTTAGCTCTTGCTATTACACTGTTAGCCTCTATAAGCAGACCTGGGAGGGTAGCTCTCTCCTTAGTTTCAGTGGGCAGAGTATTCTCTGCAGGCAAGCTCTCTTCTTGCAGGGAAGGTACCCAGATATCTGGTGTTCGAACCAGACTCCTGGCAGAAGTTGTATTCCACTTACTAGTGGTTCTAGGATCCTGTGTGGAATCCTGTGTGTGCCCTTGCGGGTGTCAGGCGACTCCGCTGGCAAGGTACCCTGGGGCTCGAGTGGAGCGGAAGGGGCTTGTGCCCCAGGTCAGGCCCTGGTGGTCTGCTTCCCTATTTCCCGAAGTCTCAGGTTCTGCGCGATTAGATTGGGGCAGGCACTGTGTTCCACTCACCAGAGGTCTTAGGATCCCATGGGGAATCCTGTGTGGGCCCGTGCGGGTGTCAGGCGAGTCTGCTGGCAAGGTACCCTGGGGCTCGAGTGGACCGGAAGGGGCTTGTGCCCCAGGTCAGGCCCGGGTACCCTGCTTCCCTATTTCCCGCGGTCTCAGGTTCAGGGCAATTGGATTGGGGCAGGCGCTGTGTTCCACTCACCAGAGGTCTTAGGATCCTGTGGGGAATCCTGTGTGGGCCCTTGCAGGTGTTGGGCGAGTCTGCTGGCAAGGTACCCTGGGGCTCGAGTGGAGCGGAAGGGGCTTGTGCCCCAGGTCAGGACCCATGTACCCTGCTTCCCTATTTCGTGCAGTCTCAGGTTCCACGTGATTGGATTGGGGCAGGCGCTGTGGTCCATTCACCAGAGGTCTTAGGATCCCGTGGGGAATCCTGTGTGGGCCCTTGCGGGTGTCGGGCGAGTCTGCTGGCAAGGTACCCTGGGGCTCAAGTCCTAAGACAATATTCTTAAGGGAGTTATTTTTGTTCATCTTAAAGTCCTATATCATCATCATGAAATGTGATTTATACAGATTCTCACTTTTCTGGTATTTTGTGGTATCCAGGGATCAATATGATGGGAGAACTCGGTTCTGATGAGGCCAAGTAGCCTTTCTTCTGTTGCTTATGTTCTTCTGGTTGCCTCTTATCATGTAGTTATCTGTGGTGTTAACTGGCCTTGATGTCTCTGATTGGAGCTTGTCCCTCTGTGAGCCTGGTTTTGTTTGTCTTCCTTGGGTCAGGCTATCTCTGGGTATGAGAGGAGGTCTTGTGAACCATGAGTCTAGCGGTGTCAGAACTAAATGGGGTCAAGCTGTCTCTTGGTGTGAAAGGTGTGGGGAGGATAGCTAGAGCACAGGATATGCTCCCTGGAGCAGGTTGAAAACAAAAGTATGGATGTCTCTGACAGAGCAGGGGGTTCTCTGTCCTTTGGGCCCCTGTTGTCTCAGGTAGGCCAGGTATTTGGACCAAGATGTGTGACTAACCTGTGAGCCTGGGTTTGTCAGAACCATGCAAGTCAATCTGTCTCTGGGTGTGGGTGTGGTTAGGTGGGCTGGAGCACTATATCTGCTCTTGGGCAGAGACCAAAAGTGTTTTTTGATTTCCATATCTGGACTTTTTCCTGTCACATTTTGTTTTGTCTTCTCTGATCTGAGCATTTTTCTCCTTTCATATGCTCATATCTACATTATATTGTATATAGAGGCATAGAGAGAGCCATGCATTCATAGATTGAGCTCTCAAGCCAAAAGCCACAATAATCCTTCTTTTCTTCATATGATAATAAAAAATTGTGACTTGTAATGCATTTCAACAGAAGAAAAAAAAAGAAAAAGAAAGAAACCAACAACAAGAAGACAACATTAACAAAAAAAAATCAAAAACCCCAAACTCAAAGACAAAAATCAAAACCAGAACAAACAAACCCAAAATTTATATTGATACCATATGCTCACTATGGAAATATTAGACTACAAATAAATGCCAAGGCTCAATCAACACAGATGCAGATGCATTGAGCCAACCATTGGACTGAGCATTGCGACACTAATGGAAGCATTAGGGGAAGAACTGAAGGAGGTAAAGGGGTTTGTAATCCCATAGGAGGAACACAATCACCCAAACAGACTCCCCAAAGCTCCCAGAGACTAAACCACTAACCAAGGGGTACACATGGAGGAATCCGCAGCTCCAGCTGCATAAGTAGTAAAGGATTATCTTATCTGGCATCAATGGGAGGGGAACCCTTGTTACTGTGGATGCTGGATGTCCCAAGTAAGGAAATGGTAAAGTGCTGACATGGGAGTGGGTGGGTGCGGCAGCACCCTCATAAAATCATGGGGAGAGAATGGGGTTTGTGGAGGGGAAACTGGGAAGGGGTTTAACATATGAAAGGTAAATAAATAAAATAACCAATACAAAATAATAGTACAAAAGAAAAATAGGCCAAAATACAAAAAAAGACACTTACATCTCAAATAAAAAGACAGAGTTGTCTGTTTATTAGAATATTAGTTACAGCATTCAGTACATAGAAGACCTAAGTCTTCAACAATGGATAAATGGATTTTGACGTTGTAATAATCACACACAGCATGTTATCCCTCAAATGTTAAAAGACGAGTTCTTGTCTTTGGTTTCAATATGGGTGAACGTAGGTCCTAATATTTGTATAATATCTCAAAATAGAATAAGTAGCTGCACAATAAGCATTTAAAACATGAGCCTAGAAAGATTTTTGATACTCAGATCTTAGCATTTTGTCCTTTTTCCTAAAATGCCATTCACATTTCATAATGTAAACTTATGTAGTCCATCTTCAAGAGTCACAAAATACTTATATTTTCAACATTGTTTCAAATCCAAGTTTACTAAGACGGCTAGCTGGATGGTGGAATTTGGGGAAGGACAAGGATAGTACTATAGGCCTTTTGAAAAGTTCTATTAACAGTTACTACTTACTATTATATTACTTCCGTATATATGTATATTTATATGTATAAATGGTATTTTAAAGGAGTTACCATTTAAATGAACTGGAAGTAAGAACAGTGGAGGGAGAAAATATTCCATGACCTCATTTACATATGGAAATTATTTTAAAGCACCATTATGTATAGACAGACTACATAAAATCCATTTACATATGGCATATATTATAAAGTGTTAATATGTGGAGAGAGACTACATGAAATGTTAGAGGTAACTAAATCTTTGTGGTAAGAGAAATTGGGGAAATGTCTAAAAGGTGAAGTATATGTAAGATGAGATAAAAATAATTACAATGCAAGCTCTTTATGTAGTAATAGTACATTACATTCAGGATTTTTCCCTAAAGAAGTAGTTTGACTAAATGTAGAAAAACTGGTAGATGATATACTCTTTTAATTTGCACTTTCAATTTCTGATTGATGCACAATTATGAACAGTACAGGCTTCCAAGGCAGAGTTATGACTGGAGTAACAATGAGAATTCACAGAAGCAAGGAAGTACTTTTCATCGTGAATGGGTTTGGAGTTATGTAGTTATATTTATTCAAGCAAATTTTTGACCTATGTATTTGTTTAATCTTTACATATCATTTTTCTAAATTATACTGTAAATTATTAAATATATCAGCATTTAAGATTAGAACATTGTTTTATAGGAAGTGTTATCTCAGTCAAGATATTTTCTATGTTTATTTGCAAATCTCCTGATTTCATTTTTCCTTACAGCTGAATGGTATTAGATTGTATATGTCCACATGTTCCTTTTCCTGTCATCAGTTGAAGACATTTGGATTGTGCCTACTTCACATCTATTGTGAAAAAGGCAGCAATGAACACTGGTGAGCAAGTGTCTATGGAATAGAATGTTCAGTTCTTTGGTCATATGCCAGTGAGTAGTATAGCTGAGTCATATAACAGATTGAAGATTCTCCATCCGGTTTTCCAGAGTGGCTACCTACCAAGACTGGAGGGGGGATCAGCTTTCTATGCCACCTTGACAGAATTTGTTGTCAGTTGTTTTGCTGATTTCAGGCATGCTGTTCAATGTGACATAAAATGTAAAACTTGTTTTAGTTTGCAATTTTTCTATTGCTAAGGATGATAAATAACTTTTCAAGATTTTATTCGCAATTTTTATTTATTCTCTGAATATCTCCCTGTTTATGTCCCAGGCCCATTTTTCAAATGGTAAATTGGCTCTTTGTTCTTTGTTTTTGGAATTCTTTATATGTTCTGAGTACTAATCCTTTGCCAGACGTATAACTGGCAGAGTTCATCTCCCATTCTGTTTATTTCTTCTTTACTTGGCTGATTGTTTCTTAGCTGTGAAGAAGTGTTTTGGTTTTATGATGACCTACTTATCAATTGTTTGCCTCAATTTCTTTGCAAATGGAGTCCTGTCCAGAAAGACAAATTCTACAAGGTCTCTTTTATTTGTAGTTCCTAGTTCAAAATCCTCAGATATACATATGTGTCATGTAACAAACCAGGAAAATATAAAATTCCATATGTTGGGGGATAGGGAAGTAATAGCAGGATATAGACAATGGGAAATGGGAAATAGAATAATGTTTATTATACATGCATACACACATATGTTCATATTCACATGTCTTAAAGTTAAGCCACTTGGGCTGATAATAATCTTCAAAAGGAGCAGTTCAAGGCATGAGAAATCTTTCTTTGAATGATTAGCCAGAGCATTCCCTGTGATTACCAAAGCAATATAGATTATCGATGTAACCTTTGGTTGAAGGTGGATCCCATTGATGGAAACACCTAACATTTAGGACAAAAGACTGAGGTGATTCAGCAATGATCTGACCTCTTTCTTGTAGCCTGACTTCCAGAAAAGTCATTTATTTATGGTCCCAGAATACTATACCTGCTGCCAAGGGGAGGAAGCATTAAAACATCCTACCAACCTTCAATACCCATGAATCATGAAAATTACCAGAATGGCATGATATCAATAAAAATATAAACAGAGTCACATGTCAGTGACAACCAACAGCTCTCTGTTGGATTTAAAGCTCAGATGACAAAAGGGAAATCATGTCTAGTACTAGAAATCTAGGCAGCCTTCTGGGGATAGAATTCTTTGAAAATAATCTATTACTGTCACTTTGTTAGAACAGCACAATTCCTTACTACATTCTAAATGTTTTTCTTATACCATAGTTATGTGTAGCTGCCAATGATCATTAAAGAAGCTTCTCTTTATAGCTAATGGAGACCTTCCCATGAAACTACAAATGGACACAATACAGAGATTCACATATTTTGGGTATCCCAGCTCAGTGAGAATATCTTCATCATAGCTTCTGTATCTATGACTCAAGGGACATGATGGAAGATGTTGCATAAAGACTATAAGAACCAGAATACCAGGAATTTTTATTATTAGTTAATGGGTCCTGCCATTTAACCATGGCATAAGAACTGGAAGTAACTGGATGCCAGAGGCGATCTGCTGCAGACTGACCTTTAATATCAGTTTGCAAAAAAAATTAAAATGAACAAGACAGAAGCAAGATGTGCTTTTGGTGACTTTGGGAGTATAGCTGCCCCTTTTTGGTCTTTAAAAGCCAATTTTTCAGAGTGTGATGAGCACGTTCAACAATTCCTTGTCCCATGGGGTTATAAGGAATTCCAGTTTTATGTTTGGTACCAAATTCCTTATAAAATGAAGTAAAATTGTTGCCAGAATAGGATGGCTCATTATCTGTCTTAATGAATTTAGACAATCCCATAGCATTAAAGACTTGTAGATAATGATCAATTACATTTCTAGAGGCCTCTCCCATATGTAGAGAAGCAAAAGGAAATCCCTTGAAAAGGTATTAAGAGTCACATGTACATAATTTATTTATTAATCAGAAATAAGTGTTTCAATTTGCAGCAATTGATTAAGTATAAGTCCTCAAGAGTTAACACCATTATGTGGAAACAGTTAGGAACAGAGAACACTAAGAACTGTGAGGAGCCGCCCTCACAGTCGCAGTTACAAGATGGCGCTGACATCTGTTGCTTGTAGTAAAATGTGCGCAGGCATCAGGGTATCTTTCCATTACCTGAGCCCTGCCTCTCTCGTGGCATTAACTGACTGATAGTGGGCAGCCAATCCCAGTGGTGCACATCTTCAACCATTTTTTCGCAGCCTATAAAAGGGAAGGGTTTTCTGCTCTCTGGGTCTCCTCTCCTGAAGCTGATCATCCATCTCTCGAGATGTATTAAAGCTGTACTGCAGAAGGATCCGAGTGGCCTGCGAGCGTTTTGCTGGCGAGACGGTAGCGTGGGTCAAAGAACAATTTTTTACAATTTGATATGCATATTCTCTAAAAATACCAAAATATTATCTTAAGCCATTACTGTTTTGTTAATATAAAGAACAAGATTATATGGCCCATTATTCTTATGTAAGGCCTGTAATCTGCCTGAGATATAAATCTAGCATGGCATTGCCTTAAGAGGTCTTGTCCAGGCAATATAGAATAAATTTTTAAATGTCCAAAAACAGTCTTCTTAAAAGAACAGCATTTTTTCTTACAGTTTGTATATGCATAAACAATTTCAAATTTGAGACTTTATAGTATCTGAGAGATGACCAATTTTAAGCAATTTTAAGCTCTGAGATATACTATTGACTATTAATATACAAATTAAATCTTGATTATTCAACATTTTAAAACACCATCTACAGCACACAATTTAATTATCTGTGCTGAAGCAGGAGGAAACTCAAAAGAATAAGCATGTGATCCAATTCACATATAGTTTTCTCCCATAGAAGGACTGTTTTTAAACACAATAAATGAGATGCATGCATGAATTTATAGAAGGTACAAAAGCATGCATAAAATCAATTTTTAACTTATCTATAGGATAATGATTACCAATTTTATTTAAAATGATTGTATGCAATAGGCCAAATATCAATAAAATAACCAAATTAATTGCTGTTAATTTTTTTTATTTTTAAACAAGGAATAGACACTTTGTCAGGTTCTTAAGACACAATTTTTGTTATAGTTTTTTCTAAAATATACGAATTTATCTTACAATTCTTTATTAGCACAACAGCAGCCTTAATAGGATGCTAAAACTTTGTGTTGAGGCAAAGAAAGATGATTTTATATTAATGTTTTCTCTTGCCAAAGAATTGCTGTGGGCACATTTAATAACCATAACTAAAATAAGCAGCTAATATTTAATTACCATTGATTATAATTTATAACAATTATAAAAGCTTTCTTTATTTTCTGCAAAGCCTTTTATTGTTTACCAGTTAATTTGTGTCTCTCAAGATAACTTCTGACAAAGGTTTAAGTCACTTTAAGACATTAAGGTGAGGCCTTAGCCAATTAACATCTCCTGGAAGCTTTTGAAAATAGAATATTGAAGCAAATCAATTTTTCTTTCTTAGATTTTCTGTACCACAATTTTCTAGTATAACTAAAACCCTAATTAAAAGGATATTGCCTCTGAACCTTATGGAGCAACAGCTACTCCCCAGAACGTTAAAGCTCATTGTGTGAGAGCAAAGATTTGAAATAAACTTCTCTTGAAAGGCATTAGCTAATAAAATACTTTCCACTTAAGAAACAATATACACTGAAAGATTCAAACTCTTACCTTCTTATATTGAAGGAGAGACAATAAAAATTTTTTCATACATAATATAAAGCTATATTAGCTATACCTAGAGGCAAAATTTTCCAGTGATTACCAGTTCACTAGAAGCAAACCATTTACAATTATCAGGATGCGAAGGAAAAAAACAAACGTTTAAATCTATAATAACTTTATATGAAGTAGGGAAGCCAAATTGTAATGCCTTTATAAGTTCTACAGTCTGATTGACCTTTTATAAACTTTGCATTTTAACTTTATTTAGAACAACATCTGGATAGATCTGCAACAATGTTCTTTTTGCTAAAAGAAAATTCCCCTGAAGGCAGGGAGAGGCAAGTTTCAAGAACTTCTTTAGGCACCATTTGCAAAATAAAAGAAACTCCCACAAGTCCCACAGAGGCTGCTCTGAGCATCCTATGGCTTTATGGCCACAGAGAGCTGTATTAGTGCTCTCATAAGATGATTACTCTTGTAATCATCTTAATTAACAATATATGGGTGAGTAGAAAATCCTAAATTTGCAGTCAAACTGCAAGCTGCAGTCAATGGAACATTGGCAATTTTAATCATAATTTTTAAGTTCCTTTTGCAATGTCAGGATAATATCTACAACCTTGGGAAAGCAAAACCCAATTTTAAAACAATTTATCACCTTTAAAATCAATATTCGAAACATTAATACCATGTTATAAAGTTTATCTGCCAAGTTATGCCTATGAATGCATTACAGTGCAAATTTTAATGCTTCATTAAAGAGCCATTGTTTTAAATCTTATCTCTCATTCTACTTTTTAGGATAAGAATCACATTAAATACTATCTCAACTAGAAGTATTTTTAGAGGCCTAGTTTTTTGGCCTGCTTTATGCCACTTGTTTGAAAGACTCCAAACCTGAGTTACCAATTTAAAGCTGTCTTGCCCTTTGTTACACCCTTTTAATCATACCCAATAACTTATGAGCTAATATTCTATGATGAAGACACATAGAGCACATTACACCTTTAAGACCAGTAAAAAAACAAACAAACAAACAAACAAACAAACAAAAAATTAAGTGGCTACAGGAATATTATAAATTTAGACCAATCAAAGAATTTTAATTTTTTCTAGCTATAGTTTCAAGATAAAAAAGCACTTTGTTATTTGCTAACATAAATAATCATTATTGCAGAGAATTTTCTAGGAAAAAACTATCTATCAGCTTTTTTGCCTTAAAACTAAGAAGGTGCAGACTCCTTTTCTTTAAAAGCAGTTTTTCAGCAGTGGCTCTCCTGCTGTGCTTGATTCTTGGCTAAAGTGTGGGCCACTCTTGAGTTTTGCTGAACCAGCAGATAAAGTCTTAGCCATTTTTATTTTCCAACATGGAACACAGAACATTCAGTCATTCAGGCAACGAAACAAAACACACATGAATTGACATGTAAACAAATTGGTGCACCAGACATTAGATAACACAAAAAGGGTAGAGAACTTCTGTTGTAGGGGCCAGAGAGAATAACACAGGGCATCCCCTCATATCTCTCTGTCTCTGGGAGAGTTTCAAAATCCATTTTCCTCTATTTTATTTTATTTTATTTTATTTTATTTTATTTTATTATTTTTTTTTAAAAGAAAGATTTATTATTATACATAAGTCGTCTTTAGATGTGCCAGAAGAGGGCATTAGATCTCATTACAGATCCACCATGTGGTTGCTGGGATTTGAACTCAGGACCTCTGGAAGAACAGACGGTGTTCTTACTCACTGAGCCATCTCACCAGCCCTTATTTTATTATTTTAATCCCTATTCCTCTAGTCTGAGGCAGTTCTCGACTGTGGACAACCACCTCTTTTATTATTTTAAACCCTATTCCTCTTACCTGAAACAGCTCTTGAAAGCTGCAGACAACCGCCTGATTCGTAGTTTCTAGTCTCACACGTTTTTCGCTATCAAACCCTAAGTGGAATCAGCACCAGGTCAATACTGTTCCAACTTAGTCCGTATCCTACCGCACCTCTAGCAACACTTTAAAAAGTGAAGTTTAAAACTAGTGCTAGCATAAATACCTGTTATTCACTGTGCCCGATACAATCTTCTTATTCTTTTCTTCTCGTGGAGCTCCACACTTAAGACAGCGATTCCCTCAGTGTTTCCCCGCCTTTCCCTGGTCCCTGTTTAGGCGTCAATCTGTAGTAAGCCAGCCTGCAGCCTACATGAACTGGTTATTTCTGGAAGGGAGGCTGGGTCTGAAAGAGACTTAGACTGTGAGAAAAGTGATGAAGCTAAGACATTTTTTTCTCTGATCAAGGCCTGCAAGTTTACTAAGAGACTGTTCTTATAAGGGGGGGGAAGGCCCATCTCCCCCGCCATTCCATCCTTGGTGCTTTGAGACATCCTGTAGGCGATGTGCAGGATAGGATGTGTCTCTGGAAAGTCTCAAGGGTCTCTAAGCAGGTATCAGAGTCTCAGAGAAGAGCAATGGTAGTTGACATAACAATATAGCCATCTAAATCAGAAGGCTACACCACAGGTGATCTCATATTCAGTGCCAGCAAAGTCTGAATCAGCCTGCTTCAAGGCTGTGGGAGGCTACACCTGTCCAGGATATAGATTAGCCAGGTGAGTGACCTTGTCTGTTTTAGGTTGGTGTCTATATTACTCCTTTTTACCTGTCCTGGAGAACAAACACAGCTTTTTGGTATTTGTCTCTGTCTTAGCTTTCTAGGAACTTAAGAACACTCTTACAAGTCTCTGACTAACTGTCCTTCTGTAGCATATTCTTTTCCATACAGATCAAAGCCATGGAGGTCATATCTCTTAATGCATCTCTCCATAATGACGAACAACTGCCATTGTGAATAGCTGAGCTTGCTGAAAGCAATCTTGTATGAAAACAATCAGCCTGTTTAAAATACAAGGTACAAAAATTAAAATCAACAAAGTTATAATTAATGGTTCAAGCAATGTAGAAATTCAAGTTGTAAGTCATGGAGAAGTGGAAAGCCAGTATTTAAACCATCCCTGATTCTGTTCTCTTTCATTTTTTTTTTCCTTTTTGCCAGTCCTTGAACTTTAGCCATAAAATTCTTTACTACTCCTGAATGATCGATATAAAAACAACATTTTCATGGAGGGCTGCACACACTCCTCCCTGTTGAAGGAATAAATCAAGTCCCCTCCTGTTCTGAATAATTACCTCAGACAAGAGGTTAGAGACTCTTACAAATAAGAAATAGAAGTTTCTATTCTCTCTCTCTCCCTCTCTCTCTCTCTCTCTCTCCCTCTCTCTCTTGTGTTCTAAGAAGTTCATAATTTTTTCCTTGCAAAACTAGGGCAGAAGAACCTGTAGCTGCACCTCACACACTAAGGCCTTCCCATACAGTTGGATGTAAAAAAAAAAAAAAAAGTGGATCAGAGATGTAGGCCCAATACAGCTTCCCTATTATCATTGTCAGGACACTATTCAAACTCCCAATCAGCAACATTCCTTGTCTTATCACCAGCATGTCTCATTATCCACTCTGATGGCTAGCACACTCCTTCAGCATCCTGCAGAAAAAAAAACCCACAAACATTCTCCTCTTCCCCACACTTAGAATGTTCCTTGACATCAAATTTAAAAAATGTTTGTGGTGTATAGGGATATGATTCCCCTTTTTTTGTTTTCAAAAGCTAATTTTTCACAGTGTGATGCATACATTCAACAATTCCTTGTTCCATTGGATTATAAGGAATTTCAGTTTTATGTTCAATAGCAAATTCCTTACAAAATTGTATAAAGTTGTTTCCAGTATAAGCTAGGCCATTATCTGTCTTGATGATTTTAGGAAATCTCATAGCAGTAAAAGCCTGTTAACAATGATCAGTTACATTTCTATAAGCTCCTCCTGTATGTAGAGAAGCAAAAATGAATCCAGAACAAATGCATTATACACATGTATATATTTCAATTTCCCAAATTCTGAATGAGTTACATCCATTTGCCAGATATGCTTGGACAAAAGGCGTCATGGATTAACCCCTAAATAAGGAACTGGAGACAATATAAGACAGTCAGGTCATTGTTTTACAATCATTTGACCTTGCACCTTAGTGATATTATGGCAGAACCTTAAAGTATGACTAGAAAGATGAAATTTATTATGATCATGTTTAGCCAAAACAATAGGATCTGAAACTAAAGCTCTGTCAATACAATCATTGCCTGCAGCTAAAGGTCCAGGAAAATAAGAATGAGCTCTTATATGCCCAATATAAAAAGATTTTTTCCAGCAAGAATGATGTTTTGCAATTGTGAGAACAGAGATCCAGCTGGCATATTGAAATGAAATGTACCACAAGTTTCCAATAAAGGAATTGACTGAGCCACATATAGACTATCAGTAAAAAGATTAAAAACATTTAGTACTGTTGTGAGTTCTGACAACTGAGCAGAAAGCCCAGGAGTCTCTATGATTACTTGCTGATTATTTATAAGATATCCTGCACATCCCTTAGAGGGATCATCAGTACGTATTAAAAGAGCATTCTGTAGAGGTTGTAAAGATGTCATATTAGGAAATATATTCTTATGTGCATTTAGAAATTTTATTAACCTATCTTGAGGATAATGATATGTATAATGCCTTCAAATCTGCCGCAGACCCTCTGGGCCCCTGTGTCTGCATGGAACGGGTTCTCTCTAGCATATAGGCAAAGCGTAGGAATTGACAAACAGATGCACACAAGAGAGGTGTTGAATCTGAATGTAATGTCTGGTCGAGCATTAGACTATTATATTACAGTGAATTAACAGGAGTTACAAATCACAAATAAGACAAGGTACACTGAAATTTACCAGATACAAGCAAGATTACTGCTAAAGGAATTTGCAGAAACTTAGATAAATGTTTACAATAGAGATCAGCAGCCCTGCCTAGGATCAGCCTAATACCAGGCAAGAATTTCACACTTTAGTGTTAATAGCACCAGGGGGTTTTAACTCTTGACAGGCCTCAAGAATAATGTGGTGTCACGGAGCTCTAAATTCCTAGGTCTTGTAAAATTTTATCTTGTCTGGAGAATTCCCCATTTATCAGGATAGTATATCAACTTGTTCTTGGCATGGAATGTAGCCTGTAGTAAAGATTTCTATCTCAGTGAGATTTCCAGGCTCTTTCTGCAGACAACTGAGATAATGGCTTTGATTTATTGTAGTGCTTAATTAGTTACTGAATAGGTTAAACTCCTTGCTGTAATCTGGAATTTTGGAACACTGGGAGAGGCTTTAGCTAATTCAGAATTCAATCTTAAAAGGCACTTATTATAAGGTAATGCTTAATAGAGGGCACGTGGATCCATACACTAGACTAACGCGGGAGTGGAAAATTAATTTTATGGGTTAGGGGGATGGCCAAAACTCCAGGAGGGAGTTTCCTTGAAACTCTTTTCCTCATGAGAAAGCTTCCAGACTTTCATCTGTCAAGCTGACTCCACCAGAGCCCGTGGCACAAATCCTATTTGAGCAAGCAAACAATCTATACTATGCTGCTTTAAAAAATTATTTGGATCCACATTAAAAGGCTGAATAATGATATCTGGTTCTTTGCCAAAATAAATCAGTGCCTGCTTTCTTTCAAACATCATCATATGAGCCACTGCCTCATAATATAGCAATATATTACATTTAGGAGATATCCTTGAATGTATCCACATAAGAGGAGCTTTTTTGCCATAGCAATCCTGTAGGTATATGAGTCATATTATAAATCAACAAAGGTAAAGGCAAAGAATAATCTATGTAAGTAACAAATTGTTTTTCAGTAGCTCTTTCTACTTGTTTTAAGGCCAACAACCCTTCTGAAGTTAAAACTCGAGGAGAGGTAGGGTCAGCACTCCCCCTAAGAATAACAAATAAGGGTTTCAATTCTCCTGTAGTAAGCTTTAAATAAGGATGAAGCTGATTAATATCGCCTAACAGGTTTTGAAAATCATTTAAAGTTTTTAAGTTTTCCCTATAAATAATTATTTTCTGAGGGAAAACAGCTTGATCTATAAGCCTAAAACCTAAATAATTATAAGGATCTTGAGCTTGCACTATTTCTGGAGGTATTTGTAATCCCTTATCAGATAATATCTGTTGTAAATCTCTGTAACATAGAAACAAGTCCTGAGGCTCTTTTCCTGCTAATAAGATATCATCAATGTAATTATAATGCATATTATTGTCCATTGCTGTCTTATATGCTGAATGGCTTGTGCTACAAATTTGGGACAATATGTAGGACTGTTAGTCATGCCTTGAGGAAGAGCTATCCATTGATACCATTTCATTGGCTCTTTAGAATTAATAGAAGGAACACTTAAAGCAAATATTTCACAATCCTGATGATGCAAAGAAAAAGGAAAGAAAAGAAAAGAAAAGAAATCTTTCAAATCTACTACTATTTTAAAATTCCTTTTAGGAATGTCTCCACTTGATTGATTTTTTTATTTTCTTTTTTTTTTTTTTGTTTCTGTTTTTGTTTTTATTTTTATTTATTTATTTATTTATTTATTTATTTATTAGATATTTTCTTTATAGACATTTCAAATGCTATCCCGAAATTTCCCTATACCCTCCCTCCACCCTGCCTTCCTACCCACCCACTCCTGCTTCTTGGCCCTGGCCTTCCCCTGTACTGAGGCATATAAAGTTTGCAATACCAAGGGGCATCTCTTCCCAGTGATGGCTGACTAGGCCATCTTCTGCTACATATGCAGCTAGAGATATGAGCTCTGGGATTTTTTTCTTAATTACAAATATGGATGAGTTAAAATCTTGAGCTTGTGATTAAATTATAAACTGCAGCTAATGTAACATTGGCAATTTAACTGTATTTTTAAGGTTTTTTTTTAATATTAGAGCATGCCCATAATTTTGAAAAACAAAGCCCAGTTTTAAACAATCCATTCTCTTTAAAATCAATACCAAGAGCATTACTTTCATGTACAAAGTTTGGCTGCCAGGTTTTATATATGAATGCATGACAGTGAAGCTTTTAATATCTCATTAAAGAGACATTGTTTTAAATCCCATCCTTTATAAGTATACATTCTAGGATAATAATTACATAAAATATTATCCCAATTTAGAAGTGTCTCTAAAGACCTGTTTTCCTGGGTTGTTTCCAGGTGTTGTTTAGAATGACACCAACCCTGAGTTACCATTTTTAAGCTAACTTTGTTACTAATTTTACAAGCAAAAAGCTGTTGGCTCCTTTAAGAGTGGTTTGTGTAGATAATCAGCCCCTAGCAGGGCTTCTCCACCTGTGCTTGATTACCACAGTGCAGTGTAATTTCTGAGTTTCTACTGTGCAAATTGAGACTGCCTTTTAAACAAATTAAACTAAATCAAAGGTTAGACAGCCAGTACACATTTTAGCCATTTTTTCAACATTAAATACAGAACAAAATCACTCAGACAACAAAATAAAAACAAACATATATTGACAGACATGGACAGATTGGTGCACCAAGGACAAAGAGTAAAAATAGAGGAAAGAGAACTTGATGTCTCAAAGGAACCCAGATGTCCTAACCAGAACTAAGCATATCTCCAGTAGGAGCCAGAAAGGAAACAGTATGCCTTCTGATTTACTCCTGTCCCTAGGAGAGCTCTAAAATAGCTCAGGGATATCCATTTTCCTTCACTTTTGCTAAAATGTCCTGGATAGGGGACAACTAACCTACTCTCTCTCTCCTCTATCTTTCTGTCTCTCTCTTTCTCTCACATGTTCAAGGTCTAACTCTTCCTCTCCTTCTGAGAATTCTGCCAGAGATGAGAAAAGAGGCATAGTGATAGCTACTGATAGTTGCTCCCCGGTGCTCTGCTTTTCTAAATTCCCCAATTCCTCCTCAATTTGTCTAATTAATCCTTTCATGTATACATTTACCATTCCTACTTCTGGAAATTAAGTACAGCATAAATATACTTGAACTAAGAAATTTTTCTAACATCTATTTTTGTTGTTGTTGTTTTTTATTTTATTTTATTTTATTTTATTTTATTTTATTTTACTTTTCTTTAAACCCTACTCCTCTCACCTGGAGCAAGTCTTGGCTTCAGGACAAATGCCTGTTTAGAATTCCTCTGCCCCACTATGCTGCCACACCTAGGTGAAGTCAGTTTCTGACAAATAACTCTTCAGCCTAGCCTGTATTCCTCTGAATGTACATTTTTACACTAAAAGATCCAAAAGATAAAATTTATGGCTAGGGATAGCATTAATTCTGAATGTTTCTTACCTTGATTACTGGATACTTTCACTTTTATTCCATTTTCTGTGGAGTTCCACACAAGAAAGCACTTCTCAGTAGTTCCCGGGCCCCCTACCCCAAAAGTTTCAAGTCTGCTTGTTCCAGCAGAATTTGTAGCTGTCTAGCAGCCACACGTGAACTGGGTTTACCTGAAAAGGGGGCCTGGAAATAAGGTAAGGGGGAAAGAGAAGGATGAAGCCAAGACAAGGTTCTGATCAAGGCTCAAAGTTTAATAATAAGCTTTACATTTATAACGGAAAAAAGGCACGAACCCCATCCCCTTATTTAGCTGGAGTATTGTGTATCAGCAAGGTCAGTGCAGGCAGTCAAATCATCAAAGTTCCCATGGAAACCTTCAACTGAAGCTAAGACAGATGTCTCTGTTCAGGTTGAAAAGGCCTGTCATGGCAACTGTTCAAGGTCTGCTTAGGCTGCTCATGGCTGGGTAAACTGCTCAGACTTTTCAAGGCTAAGAAAGACCTACTCAAAGCTGATAAAGCTATAGTTTTGTTCCCAAGTGATTACAAGGCTTATATCACAAGAGAATGTAATGAGACCCACATAAGACAGCTTTATGGTGTTGCACTCAGTTTCTGTGTAACAAGCCCCTTTCTCCCAATTTCTATAAAATGACTATTTCTTTACAAATTGTACAAGATTGTGAAAATTGCTTACATAAACAAAGGCAAAACTGACTCTCAGAGTAACCATGTCTGATCAAAGACTCACTCAACTACTGCACTAAACACTTTCCAGTTCCCCAGACCTTTGTGAGGGAACCCTCTCTCCACTATCTTCCTCAGGAGTGTCCTGCATGGCTCTCTGAAGAAGTAGCTTCAGAGACTGCCATTGCAACCTGTGCTGCCTAATGGAGCCAACAAGAAAGTAAATGATGGGATTGGCACAGCTGTTAACACAGGACAGGAATATTGTCACTTCAAGGACATGGTAAGAGAAAATGCTTTGAAACTCCTTAAACATTATCAAGAAAGATGAGTAAATCCCAAAGGGCAGACCCAAGAATATGAAGACCACCAATGTGAGAGCAATGGTCACATAGAACCTGGTCACAGGAATCCTGTGTGATCCACAGATCATCTTGACCAACAGGGCCAGGCTGGACACAGAAGGAACCACAGTTAATAATATTATAAGTGCAGTAGTGATTAAGGCACAAGTAATACAGAAATAATATTTAGGATCACTGAACAGAAGGCCACAGCCTTCCCCTAATAGGAAATTCAACAGTAGACAGAAAGCCCAGAGCAGAGCACACATGATGGATGATGTATGTCTTGGTCTTTGGCAGTGATACCAGATGGGCCACATAACAGATAGAGAGCGCTCAACACTGATGGCTGCAATCATACACAAACCTGCAAGGTAAGCAAACATAAATACAACGGTGAGAAAAAAAGTGTGTCTCCTATTTAACTGAAGGAAACATTCCAGGGAACCTAAAATCTGAGTGCAAAGTTGCAAGAAATCAGCACAAGCCAAGTTGCAGACATAGACAGAGAAGGCATTCCTAGGCAGGTGGAAGGCTAGAAGCCATAGGACTATGGCATTTCCTGCCAGGCCAAACATGGCAATGATGACAGTAAGAAAGTTCAGGGTATTGAACTTGCTGACACAGGAGAAATGTTCAGTATTGTTACTTCCATTCACTACTGTGTTGTTAATGTTCCAGGCTGGAGTGGTTAGACCCATGTTTAGGAAGTTTCCAGTGGTGTTCCCGCAAAAAAATAGAGATATGAACACATGATACTCTCTGTCAGGACCATGTGACTATGTAGGAATGTCTGGCACCGGTCCATAAAGAGGGGTAAGCAGGAATACAGAAATTAAATAGTTTACCAACCTTCCAGATGTGCTACAATATCCTTTTAAATCAAGTTTGTACTATTTGGTCTATCTATAGATCCATATGATATGGGGTAGTTGATAGTCCCAGTACTAAGCATTTCAGGTTTTGTTATGGGGAGACAAAATTTTGAAAGGAATGTTATTTCTGTTCTAAGGCTGAGATTTCTTCTCAGGTGTAGAAAAATGGAAGCTGTTGGCACAAGCCATATCTTCCCATAGTCACTGGAAGGTATCTATTAAACAGGTGAAATGGAATCGTGAATGAGAAACACAAAAGGAATTTTACTTGCTATGAAGATGTGTAGGTAAACATTATGCTAGAAACATTATGCTAGAAATGCATTTAAATTTTTGAAAACTAGAAAGCAGAGAATCCTTTAGGAACATCAAGCACATTTCTTTTAGGTTTAGGCCAACAGTGTTCTGTTCTCTGCAGGGGTTCGGTGAAGAAATAAGAACTGTAACAAATGAGTCAGACATTCAAGAGTAGCTGAAAAATTGGAGTAAATGTTTTTCTGGTTGTGACTTGTACATACATGCAAATGAACATGTCTCTGGCAGGAAAAGTGTGGGCTGTGCTGCAGAGAAAAAGAGAGAGCACCTCCATTTGGAAATAGTATTCCAATCCCTAAGAAGAGCTGTGAGATCTCTAAATTGATACAAATAGTCTGGAAAAGAGAGCAGGGTAGCTGGGCAGGTAGCATCACTTAGAGCTTTCTGTCAACTCTACTCCCCCATACAAACATCCTTGATAGGCTTCTTTTTTCTCTCATAAAACCATATAAACATTTGGAGAAAAGACAAACTACCCTGGTATTACTCTTTCATTCCTATACTGGCCAACAGTTCAGAATGAGGGCAGTTCCTGTGCTTGCGGTTGTTTATCCTGAACAGTATTTTGTAATGAGAGCTTTGCTTCACAGGATCCTTCTGGCTAGCTTTTTATAAAGACATAGGACTTCATGAAGGAGAAATCATTGGAGGATGCTCAGACAGAGCTCAGGGAAAGCACCTACCCACAAGACCTTGCAAACTGATCTCTGACAAGAGCTTTGAATGTTATCATGCAACAAACTCATTTGTATTCACCAATATCACCCCATTCCTTTTTGGAGCCGTGGTTACAACACAGGAGCACAAGATTTTCATTCAGGGAATCATCTGGGCATCAACAGCTTAAAATAGGCAGAGTGATACTAGATAAACAGAAGATGAGCTTGATGGTGATGGTAGCACCTCAGTCATCTCCACAATTATTTGCCAAGGGGCTGTTCAGTTTCATGAAACAGAATCAGGAAGCCAAAATAGGATCAACTCAGCCACAGAGAGCTGTTTTTTTTTTTTGTCTCTGCACAACAATCTCAACTAAATAGTCCTCCCCCTGCCTTTAACCATAGCCACCATGTGATAGGGATTTGGACCAAAGACCATGTGAGCAAGTTGGTCTGGAATTGCCACTGCCCTACTCCATGATCAGTGTCCTCATTTTATATCCAGGTAAAGTGTTTGGTTCTAACTTTAAGATCAATGTTCATATTGTCAACATCTCAACATAATAAAGATGCCACAAAATAGCTGTGGGCTCAGGTTATATAAAAGACAATGCAATATTTCACAGAGGAGAGGAAGAAAGAGATTCAAAGTTATGAAACCTTAGGAAAAAAATAAGCATTACAAGAGGACTAGAAAAATGGTAATATGAAAGAATCAACCATTTAAAAATTCAGTAAAAGAAAAACCCTTAAGATGAATAATGCATAAAGTGCAGATTCAATCTTCAATTCAATCAAAAACTCCACAAATCACAGGAATTGGCACATGTATATCAATAGTAAACTGAAGTACAAATGGTCTTAACTCGCCATTGTAAAGAAAAGAATGCTTGATTGAGTGAGAAAAGACAATCTAATTTTGTTTATCTGTAAGAAAGACGTTTCAGTGTCAAAGCTCAGCACATAACTAAAACACAAAGATAAAAAGAGACAATGCAAATTAATGGAATATGAAAGAAAAATAGATAGGGTGTTTATGCTCATATTTAACACAACAGATTTCAAGAGAAAATTAGAAGCAAATAGGATACATAAATGAAACGTTTCTTCAAAAAGTAATATATGTATCTGTATGTGGATAATTTTGTGTGTATCTGTACATACTTCATAGAATGAACACTACTAAGTACTAGGAACCAGTAAATCCAGATACATGGTGGTGATTTAATACCCATATCCCATTAATATATTTTATTTAGAGAATAATTTGACACAGAAACTTCAAAGATAAATTGTACTACACATTAAAGGACTTTCACATACTAGTACATAATAGTTCATGCATGAAGTATGGAACATATATCCTTGCCAGCAACCGACAGTAAATTTTCTACAATATGTCATATTTTATGTTATAAAACATTCTTCATAAGCATAAGTAAAATTTCAATGTTTCTAATAATGTCAGTTCACAATAGGATAACATTAGAAGTGACTGAGAAATGAATCAATAGGAAACATGCAATGACATAACGATGGAACAATCAGTGGATCATTAAAAGATGACATGAAAGTGGAAAACAGACTGCTTAGGAGGAAGAAGAAGGCCAAACAGGATTCAGTAAGGGATAGAGAGCAGATAACAGTGGGTGAAAATGATCACAATGAATTGTGTACATGTAGGAAACTGGAAAAACTGACCATAGCATAAATAAGTTGTATTCACAGTGTTCTATGCAATGTTATTCCATGATTCTAGGATAGGTCATTATTAAATAAATAAATAAATAAATAAATAAATAAATAAATGTAATAAAGAACATAAATATCAAGGAAAAATAGATCATTTCAAAAGATGAAGCAAATGCAGTCACATGATAGAATGTACCCAGGATGGTAATCTGTGAAGAAACTTGAAAAAAGAGATAGGATAGTGAAACATTGCAAAAGCAATATATCACAAAGAGATAGATAAAAAAGCTCTCTGAAGTAAGACAATATAAAATTGTTTAACAAATATGAAATAAGTATGTCCCCTTGACCCGATATATCCAATATTGTGCTTAAAATCTTCATAAAACTATGAGCCAAGAGAAAGAAAAGGATGGAAATCTAAAATTTAAAGGATAAAATTTAACTTATCTTGTACTAAAAAACCCCATGTAGCCTAGAAATGCCTCTGTGTGTCAGTGAAGATGGAATGTTTTTATATCCCCTTGCTTGTTTTTGTGAGATCCTGACATTGTTTACTCATGAATGGCTGCATATATGTAAATCTTGACAGCATTAGGTGGTGGGCCATGTATATATTGTAAAGATAAATGCAACAAAAGTCATTGACCAGCACAGATAATGTGATAAAGAAATTCTCCATATTTCTAACATTTTGTGGACAGTCCTGAGACTTTTCAGAATTATCCATACAGGGACAAAACACTGATGCTCTTCATGGGCAGGACAATGAGGTAAGGACCTAGTTCAGCATTGTTGGGCAGCAGGTTCACTGCCTGAAGCTGGATGTGGAACTGAGCTGATTGCTCAGGAAGGAAGGTTAGGTGAATTCTGAGTGTTGCTGCAGAGAAGGACCTGAAAGGTGGGCATGTCTAAGGGAGGACAGCTAAGTGGAGAGCAGAGAAAAGAGAGACAAACCTAACATAACATGAGCCTCCTCCATAGTCTATTCTAGTAGATGGGGAGTTTTTTCTGGTGATGAAAGCTTTCTATGCAGACTGAAAAGAAGCAGGAAGATCAGTGTTTGAAATATGAATAGTGATTCATAGGCTAGTCGCATTTGCATCTAGACTGTAGTTGCTAAAGGAATACGACAAGTTCCCATGTGGCCTAAATGACTGCTTTCTTTAAATGCTTACCTATATTGTCAATTGGAATCCTCCCTAAAGCTTATGGTGTACAGAATGACTGGTTTTGCCAGTTTTCTTAGAATAGAATTGTAGCATAAAAGTATCAGTGACTATACCTGATAATCATTTCAAAGTGTGAATTTCAATGCAGAAAAACTGCCTCAGGGCCAATGCAATGCATGTGACTCTGTGTGTGTGTGTGTGTGTGTGTGTGTGTGTGTGTGTGTGTGTGTGTGTGTGTGTTCCTGGGTGAATGGGTATGTGCATGTGCATGTACAGAGGGTGCACACAGGTGTTTGTAGAAGCTACATGTTAACATCAAATTTCCTCCAATAGATCACTAGCTTATTTTTTGAGACAGGGGTTTTCTTTGAATATGGAGCTCAAAGACTAAATAGCAGACACTGAGGGATCTTCTGGTATCTGTATTTTCAGCACTGAAGTGATGGACATGCCTTTCTAGGCCAGTATTATTCTGGAAGCTGGAGTACACATTCTCATGCTTGTACAGCAATAATGTGCACATGCCTTTAATCCCAGCATTTGGGTGGCAGAAGCAGGCAGATTTATGAGTTCGAAGCCAGCCTGGTCTACAGAGTAAGTTCCAGGACGTCCAGGGCTATACAGGGAAACACTGTTTTGAAAATTCAAAATAATAATAATAATAATTACTAGATTAAGATAGCTAACCTGGAAAGGATTAATCTCTTGTTAATCTCTTCTCACACTACAACACTGTGTGAACTGGAAAGTAGTAAAGAAAACACAGGGGACATACACCCACTATTAACAAGATGGCAATCAGAATTGAGGATGAATGAGAACTTGTGAACTAGCAGGGAAGAAGCATCAAATGGGGCTAAGGATGGCGGCAGTGGACATCAGCTACAGTCAGCAGAAATGTGGGTAAGATAGTGTTTACCCGTAACACTAGTGCTCAGTAGGTAGAATCTGGAAGATCAGAAGTTCATGATTTTT
Source organism: Mus musculus (assembly GCF_000001635.26). Taxonomy (NCBI): domain Eukaryota; kingdom Metazoa; phylum Chordata; class Mammalia; order Rodentia; family Muridae; genus Mus; species Mus musculus. Next base: position 48,173,973 of record NC_000073.6, read on the forward strand.
CTCCATGACCTACGGAGTCTGAGGCCAGCCTGGAATCACAGTAACTGGTCTCCTATTTCTGCCTAACCTGTCCTCCAAAGTCAATGCTCTTATCAACCATCACGATCCAGGGTTTCTTTACTGAATTTAAACAAATACAGCTTCAGAGTACAGAACAGCCACCAAAACAGCAGACTTTCAGAAGGAAAGACATCATCTTCTTAGGGAGCAGAAATCCATGCTGAGGCTGTGCCCTCCATTAACTCTTAGAGTAAGCAGCCCCATCACATTGGGTAACTTGAGTAGACAGGGGAAGGAAGAATAAGTTCTATATCTGCTTATGTTATATCACAGTTTGAATATATGTTTGCATGGTGTGATGTAGCATCACCATCCAATGTGGAATTCCAGAAAGACTAAGTCATGCATCAATCACTTTCCTGATTTGACTCAACTCTGGGCATACTCTCCTTAAACAACTTTTGTTGTGATGTTGTCTCAGGGAGGACAAGGGTATTCTGGAAATCACATTAATATCAGATTCTTAGGTTTTCTTCTTTTAATCAATCACTTCTGATGTTTTTCTTTCTCTTTCTGCATGTTTGTCCCCTGATTTTGAGAATGTACCAAAATTTTTCTTTTGTAAAAATCCTTGAGAGACCTTCAAGACCTTTACAGACTGCTAGAGAGGCCAAGGTTCTTAATTTATGTCTTAAAAATTATCTAGGTTTTAACTAAAAATGGATTTCAGCTCACACTCTCTTGATCCCTGTGATCAAAACATTTCCAGAAACTGATGATTCAGAGCTAAGTGGAGAAAAGCAGCAAAGTTATGTCAGGAGAGGAGCAGCCTTCCTGCTCCTCTCTGCATCTTCCCTACACTGACACTCTGATGTGGCTAAGAGTCCTTGCCCACAGAGCACTGATGCCCATTTAGGACTGAGGAACAGCAAGGTGGCAGTTCTTATATCTGACATGATGCAGCTGCCAACCCATGCAGAACAACTTTCTTGCTAAGGTTTTCTTCTATCAGTCTGTACATGAGTGATCACACTTCGACTGTAGTCAATAAGAACTATGCTTCCCTGCACACACTTCAGTGTAATCTCAAGTTGATAACTGTTGATCATCCCATACTTCTTTGTTCTCTCTGCCACCTGGCAACTTTCAGAAGTGCTGGATCTGAGCCCTAAGAGGGTTCCTCTCTCTAACTTTTCTTTTATTTGAGGCAGTTGGTGACGTTTCAATGATTGTGGAGAGCAGAAGGAAAGATATTTAAGATTTTTATTTTTTATCTCTCTCCTGGTAAATTGTGTGTTGACAGCAGTAGAGCTTCCCTGTGTATGCAATTATCTCCTTACAACAACATAGTTATAGCTATGACACCATCTCTCTTTCTCTTTCTCTTGTTCTACAGTATCAATTACCTCTGCTGATTTTTGAAGCCAAGGAGTGGACAACTTGCTCCACTGCTTTCTTTCCCACAGTCCCCATGCTTTCCCTCTGTCACTGAGAATCATGGTTTTTGTAAATAAACACTTCATCTGGCATTCTTCAGTTACTTACCTTTTCACCATCAGTTTCTTCAAAGAGGCAGCATACACAAGTGGTGGATTAGTTTTGGGAACCAACAAACAATGCACCTGTTTGCAGGTTTCTTTACAAGAAACAAACTATGCACATCCCTTTCTTCTTTAAAGGAATGACAGGAACAAATATGAATGATTTCAGGAAAAATAAGAAAAGTGTATAAGCCAGGCCACCTCTCTGCTTCAAAGGGAGGCTTCTGACTCATGCCTTCTCAGGAGGAAGGCCTAGACCATGCATGTTATATGTTGTCATAGCAACACGGGGATTGGAACTCAGCATGACAGTAACTCTGAACATTATATCCTTACCTTTCTTCCATTTTTTTTTTTTTTTTTGGTCTAAAGATGGAGAACAGGCAATGCAGAAGACCCTTCCACAGACAGAATCTAGACTCTGTTTCCTTGCTCTGGAATTGGGATTTGCCTTCAGGAGCTGAGAGAAAGTTTCTGACCCAGGTGAGGCTTATAAAAACACTGAGCAGACCATGTGATTTCCAGCATGAATACTGGGAACAGGACACACCTTTCCAGATGCCCTGTAAGATGTTTCTTGGCATCTGTCCCATTTCCACTCACAGATATGCCTCTCCCATCACATCCACTTAGGTATACCTATCTCTAAACAATTACTCTTTCCTCCTTTAAGGACCAACTCCCTTCAATAGGTAGTAAGACTGGGCAGTGTCAGTTTGGTGTGGGTGACTGTATAACTTAAGCATAAGCATATCATATCTTACATATTGACATCTCTCATCCCATCCTAACTGGTCCACCTCCATGTAAGTTTTCCTTTTTTCTGTATATTATGGGCTCCATTATAGCACCACTGGGCAGTGCCATCCTGGGGTCTGTGACTAGATTAATGAAGCAGAAGCAGAACAAGCAGCCTGGCTGGCATCTGCATGGTGAAGGTAGTGGCACTGTTGATACAGCTCCTTCCACATCACTGCAACACTCAGTGTGGTTTTCTTCCAAATGACATTCGGGTTGACAGTTTCCCTGAATCCTCCACAGATGTACTAAGTTCCAGCTCTCCCATCTGCATACTTTCATTACTAGTGGAAAGCCTGCATCTGTCTTAAGCTTAAAAGCCAAATCATAGTAAAGACAAACTATGTTCATTCCTGTTTATGATTAAATGACTGCTTTTCAAGAATTGGTGTATGAGTCTGTAACATTTTCAAAAAATGGTTCTGTAAAGCCTTTTGCAGGATTGGTAATCATGACTGTGTGGAATCTTTCATTCAGCTCAAGAGTTCCAAAGCCCTTGTTCTTACCACAAGAGATTTTTCTCAGAGTGACAGAGAATAAGGATTAGGGACAAAGATGGGAGATAGAGAAAATGAAGATGGGGAAGGGAACAAATGAAAGGAGAAAAGAGTGGCAAGGGAGAGGGGTAAGGGGAACTTGTCTTGCCTGACAAAGGACCACCTCTGGATTGAAAGGAAGCAGACATATCACATAGGAAATCAGCATTTTATAAAGGGATAAGGGAAATCGTCATGTTAGGAGGACTTTGATACTTAAAAACTGGGCCTTCCTAGATGCCTCAAGAGGAGGAGGTGGCCAAATAAGGGAGTAGATGTTGGGGATTAGCTTTAGTTGTGCAATCTAAAGGTTTTTAGCAAGGCAGAGGGAATGTGGAAGAAGGTCAAGGCCTGCCAGAGCCATGCTCAAGTGGGCTAGATTCCCTTCTTTGCCTCTTTTAAAATTAGATATTTTCTTTATATACATTTCAAATGCTATCCAGAAAGTTCCCTATGCACTCCCACCACCCTGATCCCCTATCCACCCACTCCTGCTTCTTGACCCTGGCATTCCCCTGTACTGGGGCATATAAAGTTTGAAATATCAAGGGTGCAATACCACTCTTCCCAGTGATGGCCAACTATGCCATCTTCTGCTACATATGCAGCTAGAGACACGAGCTCTGGGGTACTGGTTAGTTCATATTGTTGTTCTACCTATAGGGTTGCAGACCCCTTCAGCTCCTTGGGTGCTTTCTCTAGCTTCTCAATTGGGGGCCCTGTGTTCTATCTTATAGATGACTGTGAGCATCCACTTCTGTATTTTCCACTTTGCCTTTGTTTTAAAAAAATTTTTTTTTATAAACATCATGCTACTCGAACTTTTTCCCCCACAGGTTCTGTGACCAGTTATGTCTACCTTGCTGTTGCTGCCTGTTGTGATGACTTTGTTTTGACCACCTGTTTTGTTCTTCTCCTGTGACTCCACCCATTTCTCTCCTTTTGAAACCCCTACACTGGAACTCTATAAATACCTTATCTTCCTCATATCCAATGGTGATCTCTTGAACCCTGCCTTAGTGGGAGGAAGTTCTTATACAGAAATCAAAAAGCATGCTTTAATTAATTGCTTGCTTTAATTGATTTGGGCATGATGAGTTGTGTCAGTGGTCTTTAGTACCTCTGAATAGAAATGCCATTTTTGTTTTATTTCATCAATGTGAAGAAGTGTGTTAGCATGTGTACTTTCTGAAATGCCGAGTTCGGCATGTGTACATGCCCTTCTATCTCACTTCATAAAATGTGCTTACCCTTACCTTTGTAAAGTGTATATTCTCAGATTCCAAGTCTTTCCTCCTGTGATTTACATGTACCGTCTTCAAATCACCGGCACCTTAGAATCCTTTCTAGTTTTTCTAAATGTGATTTCATTTAGAAATCATGAGAGTTATGCTGTTCAGAGTTTGTGGGAAGAATTATGTGCTTTGGATGTGGCTTAAATGTGTCCTGCAAGCAAGCAGTGTTCACTTATTCACCCAATATGAAAGTTGTGAGAGGTTCTGTGGTGATTTTAAGAAGAGAAGGCTAATGGCAGGTCATTAGGGAACTGTAAGTAAGCTCTGGGGTAGTTGGTTCTCATATGACATCAAGGGGGTTGTGAGCATTGTTGTAAAAGGAAGTAATGTGGGTGTACTCCTATCTCATTCTTCCTGTATGGAGCCAAGATCCTCTCTCTGCTCCTGGTTCAATATCCAGCCTTGGTCCTAACCAGAACCCTGCTACACATGGGATGGTAAAATTTATACAGTGTCAGTGGGCTCTGAAGTATATTTTGTTTCACCAATATCAAGTATTCTTTATATTAATATACTATATCAGTGTGGTGTGTCATATCACTACAGGGTGGGAAGTGGTACCAAACAACTGAAAAGTCACTGTGTGAAATTTATTAACTACCTGGATGTCACTATCACTATGAATAATGTGATTTGAGTGGTAGAGGAGGTGGTCTACTGGGCCCATCTCCAGAATTAAAATATAAGCATTTATTCACCTTACTCAGTTAGATAAATTTTTTTAAAAAATCTCATATTTTATTCTAATAGTCCTTTGAAAAACGATAACCAAAATTTAGAAGTAGTTATAGTCCCATACCAACATTTCTTTTTTCCATGGCCCACTCTTGAGTTTTTAAAACTTGATAGGATTTATTCGGTTCCACATTCAACACCATGCCAAAAGAAATATTCCTTATGAACACTGAGGTAGTGTGCAGATGAATTCTTTTATGTCTATTAAACTGGATTAGAGTTTTAAAAACATGCACCATAAACTCACACAGATGTATCTGTTCTAACTGCTAGCCAGGTAAAAGTGACACACAGCATTAAATCTGAGATATCTCATAGTCTGCTACCAGCATCCTCTGTATTACATACACAAAAGTTTGTAGTAAATTTTGTTAGAAGAAGAAAGCTTTTTACTCATGTGAAGATGGAAGCTCATCCATGTTTCAGATTTTGTCAACATGAACACAGTAATGGAGATTACCAGTCCTAGGCATACTCCAACATGCTGTCTCCTACTATAGAGATGGTTGCCCACTGATGTCTGTTATTGGACTCTTTACAGTAGCTGGGAAATACAAACAGGCTAGATCACCATCCACTGATAAATGAATGATGAAAATGTTGATGCACATATAGGATATTTCTCATTTATAAAGAAATATGAAATTTTTAAGTAAGTGGATAGATTTGGAAATGATCCTTCTGGAGGAGAAAACCAGACACAGAATATCAAAAGTCACATTTTATGTCATATATGTAGATAACAGATTTGAAACTTTAGATATGTATGTTTAAATAGAGTATCCATAGAAATCAGAAAACTGGTTATTGGTTGTAATTGGCATGGGCAAGAGAATTCAAAAGCAGGTGTTATGAAGGGGTAAGGAGACTAATGGAACAGCAAGTTTAAATGGGATAGAGGATGGGCCAGCATTGTAGAGATATGGGAACAGAGAATGGTATCCCTAAAACCAAACACTTTAGAAAAAGCCATGTGGAAGCCAATTTCTGTAATCCCTTTCTAAAACACATGTACAGACACATGTGTGAGTAGACTTACTTTATAATGAAGGAGATATGTTTCTTCCAGCCAAAATAGGCTATCAAATCAGATGCCCAGTGTATTTGAAGATGTTGGCCACTGTGGTTCTATAGACTCCCAACCCTCAAACACTGCAGGCCAATGCTCTTCATCAGACTCTTTAGAAATTGATGCTAAGACCCTATTGATGAAGATACCACATACTTGAGTCATAGAGCATGAAGTAATCAAGGTGGTTTCTTTTTCTGACATAGAGTTTGGAAGGATTTCTCCCACTATATTGGGGTGAGCATGGCAGGATGAGTGAGAGGCTGTCTGGTCACGTTACACTTTGGTCACATTTGCAGTTTGGAAGCACAGAATAAAGAACAGAGGTACCTCCAGCCCTGATTCAATTCTGCCAGCAAGGCTCTACTTCCTGAAAATGCTACAATCTCCCCATTTTCCATTCCTACTGGGGACCAAGTGTTCAAATGCAGAAGCCTGTGTGAGATGCTTCACACTGAAACTGCGATACTACATTAGAATATTTTGATGGCTGAATGTCTCAGAGGAAGGGCTCCCACTTTGCCCCTTTCTGCAAAAAGGAGGCATAGTTAACAGCAGTCCTCTTCAAAGCTTCAGTTCACCAGTTCCCAAGAAGTTCAATGACCAAATTTTGAGTTTGCAGTAAATTTCTAATGATGTCACACTACCTTTGGCTTTTTGCCCTAGATGATTCTGTAAAGAAATAGATAACCAGAGAGGGAGAATTGGTACAATGGAAATGAAAGATTCAGGAAAGGTATAGTGTGAAAATATTGGGGCAGTAAACATGCAGAGACTTGAATTGTTATGGTAGGAAGGATACCAGGGGAACCCCCACCCACCTAGGTGTGCAGGGAGTGGAAGGGAGGATAATTGTGGCAGGAGGTGACCTGGGGTGGAATTTGGAGGGCTGTAAAATGAAAAAGTAAAAATAAAATCAAATAAAATGAAAAAGAAAATACTGTTGTAAGAAAATATTGTTCCAATTTCTCTCAGGATCCTAGATATACTGTTCCCTGCATTGTTAGCCAGCATCCAGATCATATGTGTTCTCTGCTTCATATTCATGCTTTAATTGTGTTTATAAGGAGATTAGCACCCCTACTGAAGTTCCAAATGTTTCCTTTATCACACTGGGATAGTAGCATGAAGGTTGACTGTGAAGAATGGTTGGGCCATACTTAGTAGAAGTTCATCAGTATTGAGTGGAATATTGTGTGCTCACTGGGGAAACTAGAAATCACTTTCTTTAAGTTCAGCATTTAGAAACTGTGGTATGGTATGGGGAATCAATGCTACATCTTAATCTGAGAGCCGAACATGGCAATGTGCAATAATCTCTCATATGATACTGAATTTCAAGGTATAAATGCAGCAAGATTTAAGAGGTCACAAATACAAGCTGAGATTTGTTACATTTTTGTAGAGTCAGAGTCCTTATGGAGGGGCCATTTATAAAGGCAGAACCCCAGTTTCAGTGAAGACCCTGGGATATTGGAGATACTAGGACAATGGTATAAATGGCCAAAGACAGTCACCTGGAGCCACTGTAATACCATGAGAAAATTTGAGTGTGCTGCATATGGCAGAGATGGGCAAATGGAATTCCCTAACCCCTTTGAAATTAGATGACTATAAATTTGGTTCTTGAGTTACATAATTTGGGTCAGTAATGATAAATTATGAACTTCTTTTTTGGGATGTTAAATTTCATTCTTTTTGGAATAGAAAACAATTTTTTTAAACTTTATAGTATCCCACAGTTAAGAGACTCTGGATAAATAAAAGGACCTTCACCTTTTAATGTGCTTAAATTTTTAGAGCCTCTTAAACCCTTAAATTTGAGTGACTTCATTTTATGATATTAACATGAGCTCTCAGGGTTAAGAAGCTGAATGATTATGTCTTAAAGTGAAGTTTTGTGTCAGTTGACAAGTGCTCTTTCAAGAAGCAGCTTGAGAGACTTCCTACGTAACATGCAATCTCTAAAGGGATCAAGAAAGGAGGAAAAGATGGGGTTTGCACAGGTGATAACACAGAATAGAATATTGTGATTTTGTAAATACCACAAGATATTTTCATACTATACAGAATCTACATTAAGGGGAACTAATAGATCCTATAGGACAATCTAAGGAGCAGAAAGACCAGTGAACACAATGGTCACATAGAGCCTGATCAAAAGCATCCTCCAGGAGCCACAAATTTTCATGACGAGCAAGACCAGAATGAACCCTGAGAGAATCACAAATAAACAGACCATGTAGCAGTGATGTAATTAAATATATTGTAGTAACAAGAACCAAAATCATTAAAAAAGTGCCACGAAATTCCCTTCATCCCAGAAGACTAAAGATCTGGGACAAAGCCCAGGGCAGGGCACACACAACAATAGACATATATTTGGGGCTTTGGCAGTGATAGATTGGCCGTATGACAAACAGGTGCTGTTTAGTACTAATTGTGGTGAGCATGCTCAGACCTGTATGATAAGGAAGGATTTACTGGCTAGTTTTGTGTCAACTGGACACAGCTGGAGTTATCACGGAGAAAGAAGCTTCAGTGGAGGAAGTGCCTCCATGAGATCCAACTGTAAAGCATTTTCTCAATTAGTGATCAAGGGGGAAAGGCTCCTTGTGGGTTGAACCATCTCTAGGCTATTAGTGTTGGATTCTATAATAGAGCAGGCTGAGCAAGCCAGTGGAAGTAAGCCAGTAAAGAACATCCCTCCATGGCCTCTGCATCAGCTCCTGCTCCCTGACCTACTTGAGTTCCAGTCCTTACTTCTTTCAGTAATGAACAGCAATGTGGAAATGTAAGCTGAATAAACCTTTTCCTCCCCAACTGCTTCTTGGTCATGATGTTTGTGCAGGAATAGAAACCCTGACTAAGACAAAAGGTAACCATAATGTTTAAAGAGAATACAGCAATATTGATATAGATGGCATGAAAGAGATAATGGTAATGCTCCAGGAAATAAGTAACCAGAAAGCAGAGAAAGAGCAAATCAGTCCCAGGTAGGTTGAGGATACAGGCAGAGAAGACATTTCTGTGAAGATGCTCAGAATATACAGCCCAGTGCCATGCCCTGTCCACCCAACCATGGCAATGATGAGGATCGGTCAATTGAGCAAAAGAAAAATGGCTGCCATAACTTAAGTTCCACTGTGGTCATTTCCATCCCCTACTGTGCTATCATTCCCCACATAAGATGGATGGACCTGTGCTTTGGATTCTCCAGTATTTTTCCTGCAAAGAAAATGAAAATATGAGTGTGTGCTGCACAACCACTGATTGGGATTGACTGACCCTGGTTCTTAAGGAGAGGAAATTTGTTTTCAGAGATTAAATCATTCATAAAATACAAAGGGTTCTAGAAACTTCTTTTAAATTCAAGTTGTTTGTATTAAGTAGTCTCCAAAAGAACTTCTCTATTGCTTGTGAATTATGTGATGGCCAGAGGATAGCTACTCAGCATCTAAGGCAATGCTATGAAAAGATGGGCCTTTGGATTCATCTTCCTTTCTGGTATAGGTCTGAGATGTCTTTTTCAGGTTTAGGAGAATGGAAGTCCTCACTGTGAGCAATAGTCATGAGAGTAGTCTATCAAATGAGAAAGAATGGTTCCAGAGAGAGTGTTATGAAGAAAGCAATGCTTCTTACTAAGACCGGTGTGAGAACAGTTTCACTCATCAGGAGAGATATGCTGGGTCTTCATTCCAAATTTGAAAACTAGAAATAAAGTAGCCTTGAAGGACATCAAGCACTTTCTATTTTCTGTTATGTCACAAATGTCCAGGTCATTACATGGGAGCACAATAGATAATTAAGAAAAATGACAAATGAGTAAATCAATGTTAAGCCCAACGGTTGTTAGAACTGCAGTGAAGAAATTCAATCTCAAGGATGAGGGGCACTGCAATGCATTCCATGATTCTTCAACTAGTGGGACACTCAGTTCATCTTCTGTAGCAGGAAGAAAAAGTAGAATAAAGTCAGATGAATTCCCTAATATGACTGATTTGCTTATCCCTGTATGCCAGCCTACACTGAATTGTCCTGCCCCTCCTTGCCCATAGTACATCTCTGAGCATGGGCTTGGACCACAGGCCTTTGGAAGAAGGTGGTCTGAAACTGCCTTCAACCCACTCCATGTATACTCTTTCTGTTTGACAATGAGCTGAAGTGTTTTGGTGGATTCAATCTTTCTATCATGTGTTTGCACTATTCACATTACAGTGGAAGAAAGATGCTTCCAATTATGTGTGAGAAATTCAAAATTATGACACTTTGTGAAAGACAAAATTTGATGAGAGTAGAGAAATAGAATTAAGAAGGTATCAACCATTTCCAATTCAATGACCCAGTACACTTTTAAGAATAATAACATACAAAGGCCAAGTTAGTACTCAAATCAACAAGGGAACCCCCAAATTATAGGATTAGCACATATATCTTAATAGTATTCTTAAATGTTAATTGGGTTAACTCCGCTTGATTGTGTGAAAAAGCTTCTCTAACTGTTGGCTATATTCAAGAAACGTATTTCCATTGACAAGACATACACAGAATGAAAAAATGAATGAAAATAATATTCCAAATGAATGGAATATGAAAGATAGGTTATGTGTACTCTTACTTGGCACCACAGATTTAAAAGTAGAAGTAATAATAATGCATACATGCTTCTTAGTGGATAATTCACTAAAATTAATGTGTGTGTGTGTGTGTGTGTGTGTGTGTGTGTGCATATACCAATAAATTAAACTACACAATGGTGGCTTAATATACAAATTCTTTTTTTGTTGTTGTTGTTTTTGGTTGGTTTCTGGAAGCAAGGTCTCACGGTGTAGTTTTCGCTTACTTGAAACTCATTGTATAGGCTAGGTTGGCCTTGAACTCATAAAAATATGTCTGCCTTTGCCTTGCCTCCAGATTTCAAAGATTACAGGAAAGTGCCAATAAACCTGATTCCAGCTCTTATATATTGCATATCATTTAGAAAATAAATTGACAAGGAAGCATCATAGATAAACCACTTTAACTAAAAGAAACTACAGGTGCCTAGTAATTCATCCAACAACTCTGGAGCACATCCTTCTAAGCAACACACAAAAATTCCACTGCAATAATATGTTAGCTCATAAGACTGTCTTCACAAAAGCCACCAAATTGAATTGCTTCCTGTCTTATCAAACACAATAGAAATGAACAATGCAAACCACATGAAATGTGTAAAGATATCAAGATTGTGTAACCAATGAATTATAAAAACAAGATGCCCAATGTCCTGCTTACTCGATTGCAGGGGACAATAAAGTAAACAACAGAAAACAACCAAAGATATAAAGATTGTTTGACCAATGAATTAGAAAAATAAGATACCCAGAAGCCTGCTCACCACAATACATCATTCATTGGCAGGGGCTACTACAGTGAGAATGTATGTGGTGGAAATATGGCAATTAAAGGGAAGAAGCATTGTTTGTGCACTATGAAGTAGTCAGAACCTATGAAGTAGTCAGTACACATGACCTATCTTTCTTTCATATTCCATTTATTTGGAATATTATTTTCATTCCTTGTTTTCATTCAGTATTCACAGGATAAATAAGATCATAATGAATTATTTCCACATATTAAATTGAAATAAAATAAAAAACAACAATGATAAGAATTTAAAAGCAGATAAAATTTGTACAGTGAGTAATTTTTTCAAGAATGTAGTGATCCTTCACTTATCAAACTTGGGAGGCAAAGGCAGGTGGATTTCTGAGTTCGAGGCCAGTCTGATCTACAGAGTGAGTTCCAGGATAACCGGGGCTATACAGAAAAACCCTGTCTCAAAAATCAAAACAAAAAACAAAACAAACAAAGAAAAAAGGTAATAGATATTATTACAACATGTAAATAAATGAAGAAACAGATTTGAATTTGAAAAGATACAAAAAAGGACATTTAAAAACTGGTGCAAACTGAAGAAATTTGGAATTGGTAGATGATATCCTAAGATGGTAAAGGCTGTGTATTACAAACAGCCAGAGTCTTACCAAATGTGGAACAACAGCATCACCTCTTAATATCAGGAATGAGACAAGCACATCAATTCATCCTTCTTTCATTCACCATGATGCTTGAAATCCTAGTAGAGGTAATAAAACAAGAGGAAAAAAAGAACCATTCACAGTTTTCTTTTTGAAGATATTAGAATTCTGCACTTAAAAATCAAAAAGCATAGAACTATCTCACAGAGTATCAGAAATTGAAGATGGAAATTATTTTACAACTTCATGCTAAGGTTGGGTTTGGCCCATGGTAGTCTCCATTTTAGAATGAATATAAGTATGTATATTATTGAATTAATTGTGTAATGTAGAAAATAAAGATGCAGAAAACAGGCCTAACCAGGGGCACAAGTCCCTTCTGGTCAGCACCAGCACCTTGGGCAAGGAGTTGGCAGACACACCCATGGTCCCTAGAGGACTCTCCAAGTGATCTTAGTCACTGGTGAACAGAACACAACATCAGTTCCAATCCAATTATGACTGGCCTGTGACAGCAGGAACAAGGACACCGGAACCCTTCCTGAACAGAGGTTCAGATTCCTTTTGATCAGTTCTGGTTTACGGTTTCAAACAGACCAGACAGCTCCACAGTCCTCAAAGGAGACACCATTTCCAGGCACTGTAACATGCCCAGGATCTTAGGACAACTGAATCCCAGAATAACAAGAGCTGGGTCACACCAGTATTTTAGGGTGTCAGAGGAGCTTGACTTCCAAGAACTATGACACTCCCAGAATCTCAGGTTCACAGGATCCCACAATCAAAGGATCACAAAGAAAGCTAGACTCTGAGGAATCCTGAATCAACTGGGATTATAGAAAGGACAGGTTCCAATCAGTTATATTGAGGGCAGAAAGCACTTGAGATAGTCATATCGCCGGAGACATGCATAAGAACAGAAGCAACAGAAACCAAGGTTACTTGGAATCATTAGAACCAAACTCTCCCACCATAGCAAGTCCTGGATACACCATCACACCAGAAAAGCAAGATATGGATCTAAAGTCATTTCTCATGATGATGATGGAGGACTTTAAGAAGGAAATACAGGAAAAAACAGTTTAAAAGATAGAAGCCTTTAAAGAGGAATAACAAAATCCCTTAGAGAGTACGAGGAAAACACTACCATACAGGTGATGGAAATGAATAAAACCATCCAGGATCTAAAAATGGAAGTAGAAACAGTAAAGAAAACACAAAGGGAGACAACTCTGGAGATAGAAACCCTAGCAAAGAAATAAGGAATCATACATGTAAGCATCAGCAACAGAATACAAGAGATGGAAGAGAGAATATCAGGTGCAGAAGATTCCATAGAGAACATGGACACAACAATCAAAGAAAATGCAAAATGCAAAAAGATCCTAACTCAAAATAACCAGGAAATCCAGGACAAAATAAGAAAACCAAACCTACAGATAATAGGAGTAGATGAGAATGAAGACTTTCAACTTAAAGGGCCAGCAAATATCTTCAACAAAATTATAGAAGATTTCCCATACCTAAAGAAAGAGATGCCCATGAACATACAAGAAGCCTACAGAACTCCAAGTAGACTGGACCAGAAAAGGAATTCTTCCAGACACATAATAATCAGAACAACGAATGCACTAAATAAAGACAGAATATTAAAAGCATTAAGGTAAAAAGGTCAAGTAACATATAAAGTCAGGCTTATTAGAATTACTCCAGACTTCTCACCAGAGACTATGAAAGCCAGGAGATCCTGGACAGATGTTAGATAGACCCTAAGAGAACACAAATGCCAGCCCAGGCTACTATACCCAGCAAAACACTCAATTACAAATTCCATGACAAAACCAAATTCACACAACTTTCCATGAATCCAACCCTTCAAAGGATAATAACAGAAAAACACAAATACAAGGACATAAACTACGCCCTAGAAAAAGCCAGAAAGTAAACCTTCAACAAAACTAAAACAAGACAGGCACAGGAACAGAATCGCAACGCTAAGAACAAAAATAACAGGAAGCAACAATTCCTTTTTCTTAATATCTCTTAACAGCAATGGACTCAATTCCCCATAAAAACACATACACTAATGCACTGGCTACACCAAATAGGCCCAACAATTGGCTACTTATAGGAAACTCATATCAGGGAAAAAGACAGACACCACCTCAGAGTGAAAGTCTGGAAAACAATTTTCCAAGCAAACGGTCTGAAGAAACAAGCTGGAGTAGCCATTCTAATATTGGATATAAATCGACTTCCAACCAAAGTTATCAAAAAAGACAAGGAGGAGCACTTCATACTCATCAAAGGTAAACTCTTTCAAGATGAACTCACAATTCTGAATATCTATGTTCCAAATACAAGGGCAGGCACATTCATTAAGGAAACTTTGGTAAAGCTCAAAGCATATATTGCACCTCACAAAATAATAGTGGGAGACTTCCACAACCCACTCTCACCAATGGACAGATCCTGGAAACAGAAATTATACAGAGACACAGTGAAACTAACAGAAGTTATGAAACAAATGGATTTATCAGATATCTACAGAACATTTTATCCTAAAACAAAAGGATATACTTTCTTCTCAGCACCTCATGGCACCTTCTCCAAAATTGAACATATAATTGGTCAAAAAACAGGCCTCAACAGATACAAAAATATTGAAATTGTCCCATGCATCCTATCAGATCACCATGGACTAAGGCTGATCTTCAATAACAACATAAATAATACAAAGCCAACATTACATGGAAACTGAACAACACTTTACTCAATGATACCTTGGTCAAGGAAGAAATAAAGAAAGAAATTAGAGACTTTTTAGAGTTTAATGCAAATGAAGCTACAACCTACCCAAACTAATGGAACACAATGAAAGCATTCCTAAGAGGAAAACTCATACCTGTGAGAGCCTCCAAAAAAAAAAGTAGAGAGAGCATACACTAGCAGCTTGACAGCACACCTAAAAGCTCTAGTACAAAAGGAAGCAAATTCATCCAAGAGGAGTAGACTGCAGTAAAAAATCAAACTCGGGCAAAATCAACCAAGTGGAAACAAACAAAATATAAACTATTCAAAAAATAAACCAAACCAGGAACTGATTCTTTGACAAGAATCAGTTGTCAAGATAGATAAACCCTTAGCCACACTCACCAGAGGGCACAGGTACAGCATCCTAATTAACAAAATCTGAAATGAAAATGAAGACATAACAACAGATCCTGAGGAAATCCAAAACACCATTTGATCCTTCTACAAAAGGATATACTCAACAAAACTAGAAAACCTGGATGAAATGAAAAAAAATCTAGGCAGGTACCAGGTACCAGAGTTAATTCAGCATCAGGTTAATGACTTAAACAATCCTATATCTCCTAAAGAAATAGAAGCAGTCATTAATAGTCTGCCAACCAAAAAAAAAAAAAAAAAAAACCCAGGACCAGATGGGTTTAATGCAGAGGTCTATCATACTTTCAAAGATGAACTAAATCCAGTTCTTCTCAAACGATTCCACAAAATACAAACAGAAGGTACTCTACCCAATTCATTCTAAAAAGCCCAAATTACTCTGATACCTAAACCACACAAAGATCCAAAAAAAACATAGAAAACTTCAGACCAATTTCCCTTATGAATATCAATGTAAAAATACTCAATAAAATTCTCACTAACCAAATCCATGAACATATCAAAACAATCATTCATCATGACCAAGTACACTTAATTCCAGGGATGCAGGGATGGTTTAATATACGGAAATCCATCAACTTAATCCACTATATAAACAAAATCAAAGACAAAAACCACATGATCATCTCATTAGATGCTGAGAAAGCAGTTGACAAAATCCAACATTCATTCATGATAAGAGTCTTGGAAAGATCAGGAATTCAATGCCCATACCTAAACATAATAAAAGCAATCTACAGCCAACCAGTAGCCTACATCAAAGTAAATGGAGAGAAGCTCAAAGCAATGCCACTAAAATCGGGGAATAGACAAGGCTGCACACTTTCTCCCTCCCTATTCAATATAGTACTTGAAGTCATAGCCAGAGCTATTCGACAACAAATTGCTAAGGGGATAAAAATTGGAAAGGAAGAAGTCAAAATATCACTATTTGCAGATGATATGATAATATATGTAAATGACCCTAAAAATTCCACCAGAGAACTCCTAAACCTGATAAACAGCTTCAAAGAAGTAGCTGGATATGAATTTAACTCAAACAAGTCGATGGCCTTTTTATACACAAAAGATAAAGAGAGTGGGAAAAAATTTAGGGAAACAACACCCTTCACAATAGTCACAAATAATATAAAATACCTTAGTGTGACTCTAACTAAGGAAGTGAAGGACCTGTATAATAAGAACTTCAAGTATCTGAAGAAAGAAATCAAAGAAAGTCTCAGAAGATGGAAAGATCTATGATGCTCATGGATTGGCAGGATGATTGTAGTAAAAATGGCTAACTTACTGAAAGCAATCCACAGATTCAATGCAATTCTCATCAAAATCCCAACTGAATTCTTCAACTAATTAGAAAGGGCAATTCGCAAGTTCATCTGGAATAACAAAAAACATAGGATAGCAAAAACTCTTCTCAATGATAAAAGTATCTCTGGAGGAATCACCATGGCTGACCTCAAGCTGTACTACAGAGCAATTGTAATAAAACCTTCATGGTACTAGTATAGCAACAGACAAGTAGACCAATGGAATAGAATTGAAGACCCAGAAATGAACCCACACACCTATGGTCTCTTGATCTTTGACAAGGGAGCTAAAACCAACCAGTGGAAAAAAGACAGCATTTTCAACAAATGGTGTGGGCACAATTGGTGGTTATCATATAGAAGAATGCGAATTGATCCTTTCCTTGCTCCTTGTACTAACGTCAAGTCTAAGTGGATCAATGAATCCACATAAAACAAAATACAGTAAAAATCATAGGGGAGAAAGTGGGGAAAAGCCTCGAAGATATGAGCACTGGGGAAAAATTCCTGAACAGACCAGCAATGGCTTGTGCTGTAAGATCAATAATTGACAAATGGGACCTCATAAAATTACAAAGATTCTGTAAGGCAAAAGACACTCTCAATAAGACTAAAAGGCCACCAACAGACTGGGAAAGGATCTTTACCAATCCTAAATCAGATAGGGGACTAATCATATATATATATATAACTCAAATAACCCCATTAAAAAATAGGGCATAAAGCTAAACAAAGAATTCTTAACTGAGGAATATCAAATGGCTGAGAAGCACCTGAAAAAATGTTCAAAATCCTTAATCATCAGGGAAATGCAAATCAAAACAACCCTGAGATTCCACCACACCAGTCAGAATGGCTAAGATAAAAAATTCAAGTGACAGCAGATGCTGGTGAAGATGTTGAGAAAGAGGAACACTCCTACATTGTTGGTGGGATTGCCAGCTTGTACAGCCATTCTGGAAAATAAGTCTGGTGAGTCCTCAGAAAATTGGACATAGTACTAATGGCGATTCCAGCAATACCTCTCCTGGGCCTATATCCTGAAGATGTTCTAACTGATAACAAGAACACATGTTTCACTATGTTCATAGAAGCCATACGTATAATAGCCAGAAGCTGGTAAGAACCTATATGTCCCTCAACAGAGGAATGGATACAGAAAATGTGATACATTTACACAATGGATTACTACTCAGATATTAATAACAATGAATTAATGAAATTCCTAGGCAAGTGGATGGATATGGAGGGTATCATCCTGAGTGAGGTAACCCAGTCACAAAAGAACTCACATGATATGTTCTCACTGATAAGTGGATATTAGAAACATAGAATACCCAAGATACAATTTGCAAAACACATGAAAATGAAGAAGAATAAAGACCAAAATGTGGACACTTCTCCCCTTCTTAGAATTGGGAAAAAATCACCCATGGAAGGAATTATAGAGCCAAAGTTTGGAGCTGAGATGAAAGGATAGACCATACAGAGACTGCCACACCCAGGGATTCATCCCATAATCAGCCACCAAACACAAACACTGCTGCATACCCCAACAAGATTTTGCTGAAAGAACCCTGATATATATGTGTCTTGTGATGCTATGCCAGTAGCTGGCAAATACAGAAGTGGATGCTTATAGTCAGCTATTGAATGGAACACAGGGCCCCCAATGGAGAAGCTAAAGTACCAAAGGAACTGAAGGGGTGATAGGTAGATCACCTTTATGAACCAACAAGTATCCCCCCACACCCACCCAGCGCTCATGTCTCTAGCTGCATATGTAGCAGAAGATGGCCTAGTTGGCCATCATTGGGAAGAGAGGCCCCTTGGTCTTGCAAACTTTATATGCCCCAGTACAGGGGAACACCAGGACCAAGAAGTGGGAGTGGTTGCACAGGGGAGCAAGTTGGAGAGGGTATAGGGAACTTTCTGGATAGCATTTGAAATGTAAATGAAGAAAATATCTAATAAAAAGTTGGAATAAGAAAAAGAAAGAAAAGAAAGAAAAAAGAAAAGAGAAGAGAAGACAAGAGAAGAGAAGAGAAGAGAAGAGAAGACAAGAGAAGAGAAGAAAAAAGAGAAGAGAAGAGAAAAGAAAAGAAAACAAAAGAAAAGAAAACAAAAGAAAAGAAGAGAAAAGATGCAAGTTCCACAGAAGGCATCAGAACAGGCACAGACAAGTACTCCCAAATCTCTTTGGTAGTCAACCCGAAGTATCTTCAGAATTATTCATGCATGCAAAAAAACCTAATGTTGTTCCTTGACAGGATATTGAGGTAAGGACCCAAAACTGCTTTGTTGAGCACCAGGAAGCACTTTGGTGCACACCTGGGGGTGGGTGTAGGTCAGAGATGATTGCTCAGCAGAGGAAAGGGAAAGGGAGAGAGAGTGAAGTGTGAGTGACTCTGCAGAGAGGGAACTGAAACATGGCCATGCCTCTTGGGAGACTGCTAAGTGAAGTACAGTAAATAAGGAAGACAATCCTAACACAACACAAGCCTTCTTAGTTTCTTCTAGAAGATGAGCAGATTTCTGTAATGATGAAAGCTTTCTATGCATATCTTCTAAAGAAGAGATGAGAATGAATAGTGATGGGCATGTAACTGCTTCAGGACAATGTCATACTTGTGATGAATACGTTGTTTTTATTGAAAATAGTTTTTCATATAATATATTCTGACTATACCAAATCCTCACATGCATTGCCTGATTCCTCATCAACATAAAATCCATGCCCTTTCTTGTTCCTCTCATTAGAAAATAAACAGCCTATAGAAAAAAATAGATACGATAAAATAAAATCACACAAAATAAGTCAAAAAATAGGAAAAATTGAACCAAAGCAAAACCACAAGAGACAAATATATAGACTAGACACACACACACACACACACACACACACACACACACACACACACACACACACACACACACAGGACACACACCAAACTCTCTCTTTTTTAATTTTTTTTTATTATGTATTTTCCTCAATTATATTTCCAATGCTATCCCAAAAGTCCCCCATACCCTTCCCCCCACTCCCCTACCCACCCTTTCCCACTTTTTGGCCCTGGCATTCCCCTGTACTGGGGCATATAAAGTTTGCGTGTCCAATGGGCCTCTCTTTCCAGTGATGGACGAATAAGCCATCTTTTGATACAAGAGCTCCGGGGTACTGGTTAGTTCATAATGTTGTTCCACCTATAGGGTTGCAGATCTCTTTAGCTCCTTGGATACTTTCTCTAGCTCCTCCATTGGGGGCCCTGTGATCCATCCAATAGCTGACTGTGAGCATCCACTTATGTGTTTGCTAGGCCCCAGCATAGTCTCACAAGAGACAGCTATATCAGGGTCCTTTCAGCAAACGCTTGCTAGTGTATACAATGGTGTCATCGTTTGGAGGCTAATTATGGGATGGATCCCTGGATATGGCAGTCTCTAGATGGTCCATCCTTTTGTCTCAGTTCCAAACTTTGTCTCTGTAACTCCTTCCATGGGTGATTGTTTCCAACTCTAAGAAGGGGCAAAGTGTCCACACTTTGGTCTTCCTTCTTCTTCAGTTTCATGTGTTTTGCAAATTGTATCTTATATCTTGGGTATGCTAAGTTTCTGGGCTAATATCCACTTATCAGTGAGTACATATCATTTGAGTTCTTTTGTGATTGTGTTACCTCACTCAGGATGAGGGCGTTATTTATTTCCTTCTTATAGTACTTCATCATCATCATGAGAAGTGACTTTAGATCCATATCTAGCTTTTCTGCTGTGATGGTGTATACAGGACTTCCTATGGTGGTAGAGTTTGGTTCTGATGATGCCATGCTACCTTTGTTTCTGTTGCTTCTCTTCTTATGCTTGCCTCCAGCCATCTGATTATCTCAAATGCTTGCTGCCCTCAATATATCTGATTGGAGCCTGTCCTTCCTATAATTCTGTTTAATTCAGGACTCCTCAGAGTCCATCTTTCTCTGTGATCCTATGATTCCAGGCTCCTGTGAATCTGAGATTCTGGGTGTGTCAGAGTTCTTGGCAGTCAAGCTTCCTCTGAGACTCTGAGATCCTGGTGTGACTAAGCTCCTGTTATCCTGGGATCCTGGAATCCTAAGATCCTGGGCTTGTTACTGTGCATGGAAGTGGTGTCTCCTCTGGGGACTGGGGATCTGTCTGGTGTGTTTGAATTGAATATATCCCAGCACTGATAACAAGGAACCTGAGCCACTGGTCACACATGGTTCCTGTGTCCTTGCTCCTGCTGTCACAGTCCAGTCATAATTGGTTTGGAACAGATGTCGTGTTCCACTCAGCAGTGATCCTAAGATCCCGCGGAGAGTCCTCTGGGGACTGTGAGACCATTCCCTGTGTTCATGCCCAAGGTGACCCAGAGCTGGCCAAGTAGTTACATTTATTCAAGCAAATTTTCAGAAATATGAATTTGTTTAATGTGCACATATTATTTTTTAGTTACACTTAAAATTATCAAATACAGCAGCATTTAAGATTGAAATATTATTTTATAGAAAGTGGCATCTCACTCAATATACATTTTCTAGATTTACCTGCAAACCTCCTGATTTCATTTTTTCTTACAGCTGAATGGTATTCAATTGTATATGTACCACATGTTTATTTTCCAGTCATCAGTTAAAGGCATTTAGATTGTGCCTACTTCACATCTATTGTGAAAAAGACAGCAATGAACACTAGTGAACAAGTATCTATGGAATAGAATATACAATTATTTTGTCATATGCCAGTGTGTAGTATAGCTGAATCATATCACAGATAGAGTTTTAGTCCTTTGAAGATTCTCCATCCTGTTTTCCAGCGTGGCTATCTATGCAGAGTGAAGGGGAGATCAGCTTTCTCTGCCACCTTGACAGAATTTGTTGTCAGTTGTTTTGTTGATTTCAGGGATGCTGTCCTGGGTGACATGAAATGTCAAAGTTGTTTTAGTTTGCATTTTTTCTTATTCCTAAGGATGATAAATGAGTTTTCAAGATTTTATTCGCAATTTTCATTTATTCTCCTGGCAACTCCCTGTTTACTTGCCAGACCCATTTCTCAAATGGTAATTTGGTTCTGTGCTCTTTGTTTTTGGAATTCTTTATATGTTCTGAGTACTAATCCTCTGTCAGATGCAAAACTGGCAGAGCTTATTTCCCATTCTGTTTGTTTCTTCTTTACTTGGCTGATTGTTTCTTAGCTGTGAAGAAGTGTTTTGGCTTTATGAACAACCACTTATCAATTGTTTTCCTCAATTTCATTGCAAATGGAGTCTCTCCAGAAAGATAAATGGTACCTGGTCTCTCTTACCCATAGTTCCTAGTTCTAAATCCTCAGATGTACATATGTAACATGTACCATACCAGAAAAATATAAAAGAACCATATGTTTGGGGATTGGGAAGGAATAGCAGGATAAAGATAGTATGGAATGGGAAATAGAATAATAAATATTATACATGCATACATACATATATTCACATACACACATCTTAAAGAAAAGTGAAGCCACTCAGTCTGACAATAATCTTCACAAGAACCAGGCATGAGAAATCTCTCTTTGAATGATTAGCCAGAGCACTCCCTATGATTATCAAAGCAATATAGATTATAGAAGTAACCCTCAGTTGAAGGTGGACCCCATTGGTGAACAACTCACATTTAGGACAAAAGACTGAGATATGTCAAGCTTGATATGACCACTTTCTTGCAATCTGGCTTCCATTGTTCCAGAAGATTCTATGCAGGCTGCCAAGAGGAGGAAGCAGTAAAGCCATCCTACCAAGCTTAAATACCCATGAATCATGATAATTACCAGAATGTCAAGATATTCATAAAGATATAAACAGAGTCACATGTCAGTGGCTACCAACAGCTCTCTAACTGGATTTAAAGCTTAGTCAACAGGAGGGAAATCATGTCTAGTACTAGAATTCTAGGCAGCTTCCCAGGGATAGAATCTTTTGCAAAGAATCTATTACTGCCACTTTGTTAGACCAGCATTATTCCTTACTACACTCTAAATCTAATTCATACACCATAGTTAAGTGTAGCTACCAACGCTCACTAAAGAACCTTCTCTGTATAGCTAAAGGAGACCTTCTCATGAAACTGCAAATGGACACAATACAGAGATTAACAGACTGAGGGTATCCCAGCCCGGTGAGCATATTGTCATCACAGGTCCTGTATCTATGACTCAAGGAACATCATTGAAGTGTTGCAGGAAAATTGTAAGAAACAGAATACTAGAAAGTTGGCTGTGAAACTGTCTTTCCTAAGAATGGCTGTGTAAACAAGATGGGGCAATAGTAATATTAATTGAAATGTCAATGTAAAAGGAGAAAAGTTTTACATTGTTTCTCCCGTAGATAAAGAACTACAGGCAACCCATGACTACTGAGAAAAAGAGAATTAGCCTCTTCCAGGAGTAAGGGCCCCTTTTGGCTGTCAAATGAAGAATGGTCAACCTTGAAATATACACAAACAACAAAAATAGACTTAGCAGGTACACACATACACACACACACACACACATATATGTATGTATGTATTTTTCCTATTATATACACACATATATATATACTATATATATGTATTTACATATATGTGTATTTACATATATGTGTATTTACATATATAGTACATATATGTATTTACATATGTATGTATTTACTTATATATAGTATATATATGCATGTGTATATAATAGGAAAAATTAAAAAACAAAGAAGCGATAAATTTAGGAGTCAACACACAGAAAGGACTTAAGGGATTGTGAGTGGGATGGTCTAAGGAAAGGAAATGGAAGACGATAGTGATGTTGTTCTATTTCAAACAATTTATATCAAAAAGAAAATATATAAACATCTACAATTCAAGTTATGGATGCTACACACTCCATAATAGTGTACATTTGTAATGTTGGATAAAATCCAAAAGAAAATAAGTTCAATGACACCCACTAAATTTTTTTCATTATGGGTTAGACAGTCCTAGAAATTGAATCAAGACAGTCAAGAGAAGAGGAACAAAGACATGACCATGACATTTTGACCAAAGCACTGTAAAAGAAAGAAACTAAAGGCAGACTCTCTCTACCTTTGAGAGTGCTTGGATATTTGTGTATAAAACCTGTCCTTATTCTTTAAGTGGGCAAAAATGGCAGATACTTGAAGTTGAAGACTCAAATGGGTGAATGAAGGTTTAGAATAGGAAGTCATAAAGATGCATATTTATTTACTAAGCAATTTACATAAGAAACATTTTAAAATTATGCAGATATTCTAAAGTATAAGGATATTGAAGGAACTGAAATTGTGGGCATTTCCATTAATTTCTTCTAAAATTTAGAAAACAGCTTGTAAAAGAAAATAGGGGCATTTCTTTAAGATATACTATTCATTTAATCTTTTTCAAGTTTAATGATCAAAGAAATTCGGACATTTCTTGTACTACCTTGATCCTTGTTCTGAGGGAGGAATTTGTTCACAGTAGGAGCTGCTCTGTCCCCAAATGATTACAAGGGTTACATCACAAGGGTTATGCAGTGAGGCCCACATAGGCAGCTTGATGGTGCTGTAGTCAGTTTCTGTGTAACAAGCTCATTTCTCCTAATTTCTATAAAATGACTATATTCTCTACTGATTAAACAAATTATGAAAATTGCTTATATAGATAAAGGCAAAATTGACTCTCACAGAAACTATGTTTGACCAGGGACTCACTCAACTACTGTACTAGACTGTTTCCAGTTCCCCAGACCTTTGCGAAGGACCCCTCTCTCCACTCTCTTCCTCAGGAGTGTCCTGCATGGCTCTCTGAAGAAGTAGCTTCAGAGACTGCCATCGCAACCTGTGTTGTCTAATGGAGCCAACAAGGAAGTAAATGATGGGATTGGCACAGCTGTTAACACAGGACAGGAATTCTATTATTTCATAAACATTGTTAAAGAAAATGCTATCAAACTCCATAATCCTTGATAAGAGGAACCAGCAGATACCAAAGGGCATGCCAAAGTATATGAAGACCACCACTGTGAGAGCAATGGTCACAAAGAACCTGGTCACAGGAATCCTGTGTGACCCCCACACAATCTTCACCAACAGGGCCAGGCTAGATACAGAAAGAACCACAGATAACACTATTAAAAATGCAGCAGTGATAAAATTCAAAGTAATACAGAAATAATAATCATAATAACTGAACAGAAAACCACAGCCTAGCCCTACCACGAGGCTCAACAATAGAGAGGAAACCCAGACCAGAGCACACATGATGGCTGATGTGTGTCTTGGTCTTTGGCAGTGATACCAGATAGGCCACATAACAGATAGGCAGCGTTCAGCACTGATGGCTGCAATCATACACAAACCTGCAAGGTAAGCAAACATTGTTACAATGAGGAGAATATAAAAGGAGTTATTATCTAACTGAAGGACACATTCCAGGGAATGCACAACTTGAGTGAAAAGGTACAAGAAATCAGCACCAGCCAGATTGAGGACATAGACAGAGAAGGCATTCCTATGCAGGTGGAAGGCTAGAAGCCATAGCACTATGCCGTTTCCTGCCAGGCCAACCACAGCTATGATGACAGTAAGAAAATTCAGGGTATTGAACTTGGTGATACAGGAGAACATTTCAGTGTAACTTCCATTTTCAGCGGTGTTGTTAATGTTCCAGGCCAGGGTGGTTGTACCCATGCTTAGGAATTTTCCACTGGCATTCCTGCAAAGAAATCGAGATATGAACACAAGATAGTCTCAGTCAGGACCATGTGATTATGTAGGAATATCTGGCACAGGTCCATAAAGAGAGGGAATCAGGATCACAGAGATTAAGTAATTTACCAAACTTCCAGAAGCACAATAAACTTCTTTTAAATCCAGTTTATACTATTTCGTCTATCTGCAGACCTATATGATATGGGGTAGTTGATGGTTCCACTACAGTCGCTAAGCATTTCAGGTTATGTTATGAAGAGACAGAACTCTTAAACCCACATTCTTTCTGTTCTAGGGCTGAGACTTTTCTCAGGTGTAGGAAAATGAAAAGTGTTAGCACAAGCTATATTTTCCCCCATCACTGGAAGAACATTATCCAATAGGCAAAATGGAATGAGAGTCACGAAGGGAATGGTACTTGCTACAAAGACCTCTAGGTGATCAGCCATGCTTCTTATCCTAGGAAGGCTGGGAGCTCATTTAAAATTTTAAAAACTAGAAAGCAGAGAAGCCTTGAGGGACATCAAACACTTTTCTGTTAGCTATTATGTCACCAGTGTCCCGTTCTCGTTAGAGGTACAGTTGACAACTAAAAACTTTAACAAATGAGACACATTCAAGAGTAGTTAAAATAGTTGGGGTAAATGTTGTTCTAGTTCTAGTTGTTACTTGTACCTTCATGAAATGTACATGTCTCTGGCATGAGAAGTGTGGGCCGTGCTTTAGAGAAAAACAGAGAGCACCTCCATTGGGAATAGTATCCCAAACTCTGAGAAGAGCTGTAAGATCTCTAAATG
This sequence comes from Mus musculus, assembly GCF_000001635.26. Lineage (NCBI taxonomy): Eukaryota > Metazoa > Chordata > Mammalia > Rodentia > Muridae > Mus > Mus musculus. Next base: position 48,199,997 of record NC_000073.6, read on the forward strand.
GATGCAAACTGTCTGGAAAAGAGAGCAGTGTAGCTGGACAGGTAGCATCATGTAGAACTTTCTCTCCACTCCCCACCACCATACAAACTTTGTTTATAGACTTCTATTTTTCACCCATAAAGCCACAGAAGCCTTTGAAGGAAAGACAAACTACCCTGGTATTCCCCTTTCACTCCTACATTGACCAACAGTACAGAATGATGGCAGTTCTTGTACTTGCAGTAGCTTAGGCTGAAGAGTATCCTGTATCAAGAGATTTGCTTCACAGAATCGTTTTGGCTAACTTCTTATCCAAGACAGAAGCCTTCATGAAGGAGAGATCATAGGCCGATACTCAGACAGAGCTCAGGGAAAGCACCTACGCAGAAACACATCTCACACAAGAGCTTTGAAGGTTATCACCCAACAAAGTCACTTGTGTTCAACAAGATGACCCCATTCCTCATTGGAGGCTTGGTCACCACACAGGAGCCCAAGCTTTTCATTCAGGGAATGATCTGAGAATCAACAGCTTGAAATGGAGAAAACAATACTATATAAACTGCAGATGAGCTTGATGGTGATGGTAACACTTCAGTCATCTGCATAATCATTTGCCAAGGGACTGCTCAGCTTCATGAAACAGAAGAAGGAAGCCAAAGTAGGATCAACTCAGCCATAGCTCCCATTGCAGCTGGTTTTTTCTTGTCTCTGCTCAACAATCTGAACTAAATAGCCCTCCCACTGCCTTTGAACATAGCACCACTGTGATAGGTATTTGGACCAAAGACCATTTGAGAAAGTTGGTCTGGAATTGCCACTGTCCACTCTATGGTCAGTTTCCTTACTTTATATCCAGGTACAATGTTTTGTTCAAACTTTGTGATCCATGTTCACATTGTTAACATCTCAATAGAATGAAGATGCCACAGGAAAGCTGTGTGCTCGGCTTATATAAAAGAAAATGCAATATTTCACAGAGGAGAGGATGAAAGAGATTCAAAGTTATGAGACTTTAGGAAAAAATAAATGTTACAAGAGGAATAGAGAAATGGTAAAAAGAAAGAGTCAACCATTTTAATACTCAATAGAAGAAAAACTCTTAAAGTGAATGAAGAATAAAGTGCAGAGTCAATTTTCAATTAAACCCAAAACTCCCCAAATCACAGGAATTAGAATATGTGTATCAATAGTAACCTTAAATTACTTGTTTCTATTAAGTAACCTTGATAGAGTGACAAAAGGGTATTCAACCTTGTTTATCTGTAAGAAACACATTTCACTGGCAAAGACAAGCATGTACCGAAAACAAAAAATGGAAAGAGACAATGCAAATTAAGGGAATACGAAAGAAAGATAGGGTATTTACATTCATATCTAACACAAAAGATTTCAAGATAAAATTAGAAGAAAATAGGATACATAAATTGAGCTGTTCTTCAAAAAGTAATATATGTATCTGTATGTGTGTAAGTTTGTTTGTATGTACACCCATTTCATAGAAAAAAAATCACTACTAAGTACTAGGAACCAATGAATGCTGGTGATTTAATACCCATATCCCACTAATATATGCTATTTAGACAATACATTGATATAGAAACTTCAGAGATAAATTGCACTACAAATCAAAGGGCTTTTGCATACTAGTATATAGTAGTTCGTACAAGAACTATGGAACATATATTCTTTTCAGCAACCCAGAGAAAAATTTCTAAAATATGTCATATTTTATGTTATAAGGCATTCTTCATAAGCATAAGTGAAATTTCAATGTTTTGAATAATGTGAGCTCACAATAGAATAACATTAGAACTGACTGAGAAATGAATCAATAGGAAACATACAATGACATAATGATGGAACAATCAGTGGATCATTAAAAGATGACATGACAGTAGAAAACAGACTGGTTAGGAAAAGAAGAAGGCCAACAGGATTCAGTCAGGTCTTGAGAGCAGGTAACAGTGGGTGAACATGATCACAATGAATTGTGTACATGTATGAAGCAAAAAAACTGATGATATCATAGATAAGTTGTATTCACAATGTTCTAGTCAATGTTATTCCAAGATGCAAGAATAGATCATCATGAAAACATAAATAAATAAATGTAATAAAGAACATAAATATCAAGAAAAAATAGATCATTTCAAAAGATGTAGCAAATGAAGTCACAAGACTGAAGGCACTTGTGGTGATAATCTCTGAATACACTTGGAAAAGACATCAGATAGTGTAACATGGTAAAGCAATATCATGAAGAGACAAAAGGTCTCTAAAGCAGGATTACATAAAATTGCTTAACAAATATGAGACAAGTATATCCTCTTGACCTGTTGTATCCAACACTGTGCTTAAAACCTTCATAAAAGCAGTAAGTCAAGAGAAAGAGAAAATTCCCAAAATTAAAATTTAAAGGATAAAAATTTACTTTATCCTTTATTTAAAAAAATGTAGCCTAGAAATGTCTCAGTGTGTCAGTAAAGATGGAACATTTTTATATCCCCATGCTTGGTTTTTGTGAGACCCTGACATTGTTTACTCATGAAAGGCTGCATATATGCAAATTTGACAGCATTAGCATTAGATAGCATGTATAAATTAAAAAGGCAAATGCAGCCTTAGTCATTGACCAGCACAGATAATGTGATAAAGGTATTCTCTATATTTCTTAAACTTTGTGGACAGTCCTGAGCCTTTTCAGAATTATCCATACAGGGACAAATCACTGATGCTGATCTTGGGCAGGACAATGAGGTAAGGACCAGCTTAGTTGGACAGCAGGATATACTTAGGTCCATTGCCTGAGGCTGGATGTGGTTCTGAGATGACTGCTCAGCAGAGGAAGGAAGGAAGACCACTACTTTACCTACAGTTCTGCTAACTGTAGCTGATGTCCACTGCCTTCATTCTTAGCCTCATTTGATGGTTCTCCCCCGCTAGCAAGTCTTCATTCACCCACATTTGTGATTGCCATTTTGTTTATAGTGTATGTCTCCTATGCTTTTCTTTACTACTTTCCAATCCCCAGAGTATTTTAGTGTATTAAGAGATTGTAAAGGGATTAATCCTTTCCAGGTTAGATGGCTTAAAGTATGAATAATGTGAGGTCTGAGTGCTGCTGCAGAGAAGGAGGTGAAAGACGGGCATGTCTAAAGAAGGACAGCTAAGTGGAGAGCAGAGAAAAGAGAGACAAACCTAACCTAACATGAGCCTCCTCCATAGTCTATTCTAGAAGATGGGGAGTTTTCTCCGGTTATGAAAGCTTTCTATGCAGACTGAAAAGAGCAAAGAAGGTGCAGCATTGGAAATATGGATAGTGATTCATAGTCTAGTCGTGGTTGCCTATAGATTCTAGATTCTAAAGACTAGGACAAGTTCCCATGTGGCCTAAATGACTGCATTCTTTAAGTGCTTACCTATACTGTCACTTGTATTCCTTTCTAGAGACTATGGTGTACAGAATGACTTGTTTTGCCAGTTTTCTGAGGATAGAATTGTAGCACAAAAGGATGAGTGATTGTACCTGGTCTTTATTTTAGAGTATGAATTCTAATGGAGAAGAACTGCCTCAGGATCAGTGCAGTGTGTGAGAGGCTATACCTGTGTGCACAATGTGCACACAAGAGTTTTTAGAAGCTACAGGTTGACATCAAATTTTCTTCAGAAATCATCACCTTATCTTTTGAGACAGGGTTATTCACTGAACATGGAGATCAAAACTCAACAGCGAATGAGCACACTGAGGGATCCTCTGGTCTCTGTATTCTCATCACTGAAGTGGTGGTCATGACTCTCCATGCTTGGATTATTCCAGAAGCTTGAATACATGTTCTCATGCATGTACTGCAATTATTCATACTTTAAGCCATCTAACCTGGAAAGGATTAATCCCTTTACAATCTCTTAATACACTAAAACACTCTGGGGATTGGAAAGTAGTAAAGAAAAGCATAGGAGACATACACACACTATAAACAAAATGGCAATCATAAATGTGGGTGAATGAAAACTTGCTAGCAGGGGAGAACCATCAAATGAGGCTAAGAATGAAGTCAGTGGACATCAGCTACAGTTAGCAGAACTGTAGTTAAAGTAGTGTTCACCTGTAACCTTAGTGCTCAGTTGATGGAGTCTGGAGGATCAGAGGTTCGAGACTTTTCTCCATGAACTAGCAAGTCTGAGGCCAGGCTGGAATCATAGTAACCTGTTTCCTGCTTTCCCCAAACTGTACTCCAAAGTCAATACTCTTAGCAACCATAATGATCCAGGGTTTCTTTACTGCATTTAAACAAATACAGCCTCAGAGTCCTGAATAGCCACCAAGCAGGAGACTTTCAGATGCAAAGACTCATCCTCTTAGGAAGCAGAGATCCATGCTGGGGCTGTGTCCTCCATTAACTCTTAGAGTAACCAGCCCCCTCACATTAGGTAACTTGAGTAGACAGGGGAAGGAAGAATGAAAGTTCTATGTCTGGTTATGATAACCAGCACAGTTTGAACAAATGCTTACATGGTATGATGTAGCCATCAAATGTGGAGCTCTAGAAGAACTAAGTCATGCATCAATCACTTTGCTGATTTACCTCAACTCTGGGCATCCTCTCCTTAAACAACTTTTGTTGTGATGCTGTCTCAGGGAGGAAGCAGGCTTAGATGTACAATAGGGTATTCTGGAAATCACATTAATATCAGATCCTTGGGTTTTCTTCTTCTACATAACTTTTGATGTTCTTTCTCTGTTCTGCACTGCTGTCCCCTGATTTTGAGAATGTACCAAAATCTTCACATGATTAAAGGCCTCAGAGACTTTTAAGACCTTTGTTGATTTTTAGAGAGACCCGAGCTCTTAATTGCTCTTTTAACAAATTTTCTGAGTTTTATCTGAAAATGGATTCCAGTTCACACTCTTTTGTTCCTAATGACCAAAACATTACCAGAAACTGAAGATTCAGAGCCATGTAGAGAAATGCAGCAATTTTATCAGGAGTTTATAGGGGCAACCTTCCTGCTCCTCTCTGCATCTTCCCTACACTGACACTCTGACATGGATGAGAGTCCTTGCCCACAGAACACGGATGCCCCATTAGGTCTGAGGAACAGCAATGCAGCAGTTCTCATGTCTGACATGATGCAGCTACCATCCCATGCAGAAAAACCTTCTTCTAAGGTGTTCTTCTATCATTCTGTACTTGAGTGACCACTCTTCTACTACAGCAAATAACTATGCTTTCCTGCTCAACCTTCAGTTTAATCTCAACTTGATCACTCTAGATGAATCCTCTCTAAAAGCAGCATTAGAAGAATAAGATGCCAACAGGACAAAAAAACTCTGATGGGGATGATCTGATGACAGTTAGTTCTGCGAAATTATTGGTGGAAAATTTGCATGATAGGAAGTGTGTCCTCCCATCCTTCTCTCTGCCACCTGACAACATACAGAAGTGCTAGAAGTTCTGATCTAAGAAGTTTCTTTCTCTATGTTTCCTTTTATTTTAGGCAGTTGGTGACATTTTAAGGACCATGGAGAGCAGAAAGAAAGCTTTGTGATTTTTATTTTTTTATCTCCCTCCTGGTTAATTGTGTGATGACAGCAGCAGAGCTTCCCTGTGCATGCAATTATCCCCTTACAACAACACAGTTATAACTATGGCACCCTCTCTCATTCTTTCTCTTTCATTCTATAGTAACAATTAAATCTGCTGTTTATTGAAGCCAAGGAGTGGACAACTTGCTCCACTTCTTTCTTTCCCACAGTCCCCATGCATTCCCTCTGTCCCTAGGACTCATGGTTTTTAAAAATATACACTTTATTCATTCTTCAGTTACTCACATTCTCACCATCAGTTTCTCCCAAGAGGCAACATATACACATGGTGAATTAGTTTTGGGAACCAACAAACAATGCCCTTTTTATAGGTTTCTGCCCTGGGCAACAAACTATGCATACCACCTTCCTCCTTAAAGTAATAAGAGGAAGGAAGATGAATGATTTGAGAGAAAGTAAGAAGAGTGTATAAGAACGCCACCTCTCTGCTTAAAAGGGAAGCTTCTGTCTCATACCATCTCAGGAGGAAGGCCTAGACCATGCATGTTGTATGTTGTCATAGTGACACAGGGATGAGAATTCAGCAGGGCTGTAACTCTAAACATTCTTGCCTTACCTTTCTTCCTTTTTGTGGTCTAGAGGAGTAGAGTTGGCAAGGCAGAAGGCCCTTCCACAGATTGATTCTAGACTCTACTGCCTTGCTCTGGAATAGGGATTTGTCTTCAGGAGCAAAGTGAAAGTTTCTAACCCAGGTGAGGCTTATAAAAACACCGAGTAGGCCATGTGATTTCTAGCATGAATACTTGGAACAAGTCACACAACAAAGACCTTTCCAGATGCCCTCTAAGATGTTTGTTGGCATTGCCCCATTTCCACTCACAGATCTGCCTCTCCCATCCGATCCACTTAGGTGTACCAATCTCCAAATAATTACTCTTTCCTCCTTTAAGGACCAACTCCCATCAATAGGTAGGAAGAATGAGCAGTGTAAGTTTGGTGTGTGTGACTGTATAACTTAAGCATAAGTTTATCATGCCTCACATATTGGCTTCTCCCATCCCATCTTAACTATTCAACCTCCCTGTAAGTAATTTTTCTCTCCATTATGGGCCCCAGAATAGCATGACTTAGTAGTGCCAGCTTGGGGTGTGTGACTGTATTACTGAAGCAGAAGCAGAACAAGCAGCCTGGCAAGAGTTTGCATGGTGAAGGTAGTGACACTGTTGATACTGCCCCTTCTACAGCAGTGCAGCACTCAGTGTGGTTTTCTTCCAAATGATATTCAGGCTGGCAGTCTCCCTGAATCCTCTGCAGATGTCCTAAGTTCCAGCTCTCTCCCATCTGCCCACTTTCATGACTAGTGGAAATCCTGCCTATGTCTTAAGCTTAAAATCCAATTCATAGTAAAGACACACAATGTTCCTTCCTGTTTATGATTATATGTCTGTTTTTCAAGGATTGGGGTATGACCCTGTAATTTTAACTACAAATTTTTCTGTACAGCCTTTTCCAGGAATGGTAATCATGTTTGTATGGAACCTTGAAGTCAGCTCAAGAGATCAAAAGCCTATGTTCTCAGCACAAAATAGACTTTCCTCAGCGTGACAAGAGATTAAGGAAGAGGGACAAAGATAGGAGATAGAGAAAAATAGAGAGGGAGAAGAGAACAAATGAGTGGAGGGAAAAGTGGCAAGGGAGAGGGGTAAGGGATACTTGTCTTGGGTGACAAAGGACCATCTCTGTATACAAAAGAAGCATACATGGCCCATAAGAAAACTACATTTTATATAGGCACAAGTGAAAACCCCATGTTAGGAAGAGGAATTTAATTTTAATTAGGCATGTTAATTAGGTGAGGTAAATGAGGCTTTTGATTAATGGACTTGATACTTTGATAGCTGGACTGTTGTGGATAGTCCTGGGACAAATTGTATTTGATGTTAATTCCATTCTCCTGTGAGGGGTTGTGAACAAATATTAAGTCAGCACTCAGGTGATTTCCTGTAAACCTACTTCCCACCTTAATTTGTAAAATAATGAAGAGCTGATGATTGGGCAGATAAAGGGAATGTGGAGCAGAAGGTAGGAGGAGAGAAGAAGGAGAAAATGGAACAGGGAGAGGACACAGAAGAGGAGGAAGAAGAAGAAAAAAAAGCAGGGCAGAAGCATATGGCCTGGGAAAACCACAAGTTCTAAAGGGTCTCATTAATGTGGAAGATGGTAGTGTAGAGGTAGATCTGCCCAATCTAGGCACACAGCATGTACTCATATTAATTAAGGTGTGTTTTCATTGCCAGGACATATTTGGGTTTGAGATTTACTGCAACACTGTACTATCCTAGTTGCCTCAGAAGAGAGTGGACAAATAAGGGAGTAGACCTTGGGGGTTAGCTTCAGTTATATAAAGGTTTTAGCAAGGGAATGTGGGAGAAGGGCAAGGCCTGCCAGAGACATGCTCAAGTGGGCTAGATTCCCTTCTTTGCCTTTGTTTAAAAGGGTTTTTTTTCATAAACATCTTGCTACACTAACTTTTTTTCCACGGGTTCTGTGACCAACTATGTCTACCTTGGTATGGATGCCTGTTGTGATGACTTTGTTTTGACCACCTGTTGTGTTCTTCTCCTGTACTACACCTATTTCTCTCATATGGAAACCCCTACACCAGAGCTCTATAAATACTTTATCTTCCTCATATCCAATGGTGATCTTCTGAACCCTACCTTAGTGAGAGGCAGCTCTTGTACACAAGTCAAAAAGTGTGCTTTAATTAATTGCTTGCTTTTAATTAATTTGGGCATGATGATGCAGGTCATTGGTCTTTAGTATCTCTGAATAGAAATGCCATTTTTGCTTTATTTCATCAATGTGAAGAAGTGTGATGGCACACCTACCTTGTGAAATGCTGAGTTCAGCACGTGTACAAATCCTTCTATCCTACTTCATAAAATCTGTTAACCCTTACCTTCATAGAGGGTAAATTCTCAAATTTATTTATTTATTTATTTATTTATTTATTTATTCATTTTTTATTTTGGTATAAGGATTTTTTATGCTTAGTCATTTCTTACTGGATATTTTATTTACTTACATTTCAAATGTTATGCCCTTTCCCAACCCCTCCCCCAAGACATCCCTTATCCCATCCTCCCTCCTCCTGCTTCTCTGAGGATATACCTCCATTCAAACCTCCCACCCTTGCATTCTCCAAAACTGGGGCATTGAGCCTTTTGGGGACCAAGGACCTCTTCTCCCATTGATGCCCAACATGGTCATCCTCTGCTATATATACAGCTGGAGTCATGGGTTCCTTCGTATATGTACTCCTTGGTTGGTAGTTTAGACTATGAAACCTCTGTTTGGTTGATATTGTTGTTCTTCTTATGAGGTCACATACCCTACAGCTCCTTCAGTCCTTTCTCAAACTCCTCCATTAGGGACCTCGTTATTAGTTCAACAGTTGGCTGTGAACATCAGCCTCTGTTTATGTCAGTCTCTGGCAGAGCTTCTCAGGAGACAGCTATATCAGGCTCCTGTGAGCAAGCATTTGTTGGCATACATAATAGTGTCTGGGTTTGATGAATGTATATGTATGATTCCCCATGTGGGGCAGTCTCTGGATGTCCTTTCCTTCAGTCTCTGCTCCACATTTTGTCTCCATATAGGCTCCCTTGAGTATTTTGTTACCCCTTCTAAGGAGTACCACAGTACCCATACTTTGGTCTTCCTTCTTCTTGAACTTCATGTGTTCTGTGCATTGTATCTTGGGTATTCTGAGCTTTTGAGTGAGTGCCTATCATGTGTGTTCTTTTGTGATTGGGTTACCTCACTCAGGATGGTACTTTCTAATCTATTTGCCTGTAAATTTCATGAAGTCATTGTTTTTAATAGATGAGCAGGACTCCATTGTGTAAATGTTCCACAATTTCTGTATCCATTCCTCTATTGAAGGACTTCTGGGTTCTTTCAAGCTTCTGGTTATTGTAAATAAGGCTGTTATGAACACAGTGGAACATGTGTCCTTGTTATATGCTGGAACAGCTTTTGTGTATGCCCAGGAGAGTAATAGCTGGGTCCTCAGGTAATACTAAGTCCAATTTTCTGAGGAACTGACAGACTGCTTTCCAGAATGGTTGTACCAGCTTGCAATCCCACCAGCAATGGAGGAGTGTTCCTCCTTCTCCACATCCTCACCAGCATTAGCCGTCATGTAAGTTTTTGATCTTAGCCATTCTGACTGGTGTTAGGTGGAGTTTCAGGGTTGTTTTGATTTGCATTTCCCAGATGATTAAGGATGTTGAACATTTCTTTAAGTGATTCTCAGCAATTTGAGACTTTTTAGTTAAGAATTCTTTGTTGTTGACTCTAACTAAGCAAGTGAAAGATCTGTATGACAAGAACATTAAGTCTCTGAAGAAAGAAATCGAAGAAGATCTTAGCAGATGGGAAGATCTCCCATGCTCATGGATTGGCAGGATTAATATAGTAAAAATGGTTATCTTGTTAAATGCAATCTACAGAGTCAATGCAATCCCCATCAAAATTCCAACTCAATTCTTCACAGAGTTAGAAAGGGCAATTGGCAAATTAATCTGGAATAACAATAAATCTAGGATATTGAAAACTATTCTCAACAATAAAAGAACTTCTGGTGGAATTACCATCCCTGACCTCAAGCTGTACTACAGAGCAATTGTGATAAAAACTGCATGGTACTCATACAGTGACAGACAGGGAGATCAATGGAATAGAATTTAAGACCCAGAAATGAACCCACACACCTATGGTCTAAAAAAACTCGAGAAGTTGCACTCCAGAAAAACAAGTAGTCCTATTAAATAATGGGGTACAGAGCTAAACAAATAATAATCTGATAAGCCTAATATCCAATATATACAGAGAACTCACGAAGTTAGACTCCAGAGAACCAAATAAAAATGGGGTACCTCGATAGATAAAGAATTCTCAACTGAGTAATATGGAATGGCTGAGAAGCACCTAACAAAATGTTCAACATCCTTAGAGTTCTTTGTATATATTGCATATTATCCCTCTATCAAATGTAGGATTGGTAAAGATGTTTCCCAATCTTTTAGTAGCCATTTTGTCCTATTGACAACCATTTTGTCCTTATTTACAACATGTAAATAAGCAAAAAAGAAACACATTTGAAAATTTCAAAAGATACAATGTAGACACTGAAAAAAATTGGTAAAAACTGAAGAAATTTGGAATTGGTAAATGATATCCTAAGATGGTAAAGGCTATATATTACAAACAGCCAGAGTCTTACCAAATGTGGAACAATAGCATCACCTCTTAAAATCAGGAATGAGACAAGCACAACAACTCATCTTTCTTGTATTCACCATGATGCTTGAAATCTTAGTGGAGGTAATAAATCAAGAAAAAGAAAAAGAACCATTCACAGTTTAATTTTTGAAGATGTTAGAATTCTTCACTTAAAAAACAAAAAGCATAAAAGTATCACACAGAGTATCAGAAATTGAAGATGGAAATAACTTTACAACTTCATGCTAAGTTTGTGTTAGGTCCTTGGTAGTCTCCCTTTTAGAATGAATGTAAGTTTGTGTATATTTTATTACTACGTTATTATTTGATTATTTGTATTACTTGGGTGATGTATAAAATAAAGATCCAAGTTCCACAGAAGGCATTAGAACAGGCACAGATAAGTGATAAAAAAAATTCTCTATTTTCTCAAAACTCTTTGGTAGTCAACCCTAAGTATCTTCAGAATTATTCGTGCATGTACAAAAATCTAATGTTGTTCCTTGGCTGGACATTGAGGTAAGGACCTAACACTGCTTTGCTGAGCAGCAGGAAACACTTAGGTGCACAGCTTGGGGGTAGGTGTAGGTCTGAGAAGATTGCTCAGCAGAGGAAAGGGAAAGGAAGATAGTGCAGTGTGAGTGCCTCTGCAGAGAGGGAATTGAAACATGGCCAAGTCTCTCTGGGGACTGCTAAGTGAAGTACAGTAAATAAGAAAGACAAACCTAACACAACACAAGCCTTCTCTTTAGTTTCTTCTGGAAAACGAGGAGTTTTCTGTAATGATGAAAGCTTTCTATGCAGATAGTCTGAAGAAAAGATGAGAGTGAATAGTGATGGCATGTAATCCTGAAGAACAATGCCATTGTTATGATGAATACATTGCTTTTATTGAAAATATAGTGTTTCATATAATATATGCTGACTATGGTTTTCCCTTACCTAATTCCTCCTACATACTCCCTGACTCCCACACCAACCTAAATCCATGTCCTTTCTTGTTCCTCTCATTAGAAACAACCAGCATCCCTTCCTGTCGGCGCCTGCACCGGGTCACCTAGGGTCCGGAGTCCGTGAACACCCCCATAATCCCCAGAGGACTCTCCTTGCGATCTTAGGATCACTGGTGAGTGGAACACAACATCTGCTCCAATCCAATCGTGCCAGACCTGAGACAGCAAAAAGGAATCAGAAAACCGGCCTGATCAGGGGCACAAGTCCCTTCAGTTGGCTCCAGCACTGGGTCACATGGGCACAGAATCAGCAGACACCCACACAGTCCCCAGAGGACTCTTCACGTGATCTAAGGATCACTGACTGGACAGCTTTATGGACCTCAAAGGAGACACCACTTCCAGGCACTGTAACAAGCTCAGGATCTTAGGACAACAGGATCCCAGGATAACAGGAGCTGGGTCACACCAGTATTTCTGGGTCTCAGAGGAAGCTTGACTGCCAAAAACTCTGACACATTCAGAATCTCAGGTTCACAGGAGCCCACAATCAAAGGATCACAGAGAAAGCTGGACACTGAGAAGTCCCGAATCAACTAGGATTATAGGAAAGACAGTCTCCAATCAGATATATATTGAGGGCAGCAAGCACTTGAGATAATCAGATGGCAGGAGGCAAGCGTAAGAACAGAAGCAACAGAAACCAAGGTTACTTGATATCATCAGAACCAAACTCTCCCACCATAGCAAGTCCTGAATATAACATCACACCAGAAAAACAAGACATGAATCTAAAGACATATCTCATGATGATGATGGGGGAGTTTAAGAAGGAAATACAGGAAAAGAGCTAGAAATCTTTAAAGAGGAAACACAAAAATGCCTTAGAGAGTTACAGGAAAACACTAAAAAACAGGTGATGGAATTGAACAAAACCATCCAGGAACTAAAAATTGAAGTAGAAACAATAAACAAAACCCAAAGGAAGACAACTTTGGAGAGAGAAACCCTAGGAAAGAAATCATAGATATGAGCAGCAGAAACAGAATACAAGATATGGAAGAGAGAATCTCAGGTGCAGAAGATTTCATAGGAAACATGGACACAACAATCAAAGAAAATGCAAAATGCAAAACGATCCTAACTCATAACATCCAGGAAATCCATGACACAATGAGTAGACCCAACCTACAGATAATATGAGTAGATGAGAATGAAGATTTTCAACTTAAAGGGCCAGCAAATATCTTCAACAAAATTATAAAAGAAAACTTCCCAAACCTAAAGAAAGAGATGCCCATGAGCATACAAGAAGCCTACAGAACTCCAAATAGACTGGATGAGGAAAGAAATTCCTCCAGACATATAATAATCAGAACAATGAAAACACTAAATAAAGACAGAATATTAAAAACAGTAAGGGAAAAAGTCAAGTAACTTATAAAGGCAGGCTTACTAAAATTACTCCAGACTTCTCACCAGAGACTATGAAAGCCAGAAGATCCTATACAAATGTTATACAGACACTAAGAGAACACAAATGTCAGCCCAGGCTACTATGCCCAGGAAAATTCTCAATTACCGTAGATGGAGAAACCAAAGTATTCCATGACAAAACCAAACTCACACAATATCTTTCCATAAATCCAGCCCTTGAAAGGATAATAACAAAAAAAAACAAAAAAAAAAAAAAAAACACCAATACAAGGACAGAAACTATGCCCTAGAAAAAGCAAGAAAGTAATCCTTCAACAAACATAAAAGAAGACAGCCAAAAGAACATAATCTTAAATCTAACAACAACAACAAAATAACAGAAAGCAACAATTCCTTTTCCTTAATATCTCTTAATATCAATGGACTCAATTCCCCATTAAAAGACATAGACTAACAGACTGGCTACACAAAAGGACCCAACATTTTGCTGCTTACAGGAAACCCATCTAAGGGAAAAAGACAGATATTACCTCAGAATGAAAGGCTAGAAAACAATTTCCAAGCAAATGATCTAAAGAAACAACCTGGAGTAGCCATTCTAATATCAAATAAAATCAACTTCCAACCCAAAGTTATCAAAAAGACAAGGAGGGGCACTTCATACTCATCAAAGGTAAAATTGTCCAAGATAAACTCTCAATTCTGAATATATATCCTCCAAATGCAAGGGCAGCCTCATTCATTAAAGAAACTTTAGTAAAGCTCAAAGCATACATTGCACCTCACACAATATTAGTGGGAGACTTCAACACACCACTCTCATCAATGGACAGATGCTGGAAACAGAGTCACGTTGAAAGTAACAGAAGTTATGAAACAAATGGATTTAACAGATATCTACAGCACATTTTATCTTAAAACAAAAGGATATAACTTCATCTCAGCACCTCATGGCACCTTCTCCAAAATTGAACATATAATTGGTCACAAAACAACCTTGACAGATACAAAAATATTGAAAATTTCCCATGCATCCCATCATATCACTATGGACTAAGGCTGATCTTCAATAACAACATAAATAATGCAAAGCCAACATTCACATGGAAACCGAACAACACTCTCCTCAATGATATCTTGGTCAAGGAAGAAATAAAGAAAGAAATTAAAGACTTTTTGGAGTTTAATGAAAATGAAGCCAAAACATATCCAAACTTATGGGACACAATGCCAATGTAGGAGCTAGAGAAAGCACCCAAGGAGCTGAAGGGGTCTGCAACCCTATAGCTGGAACAACAATATGAACTAATCAGTACTCCCAGAACTCGTGTCTCTAGCTGCATATGTAGCAGAAAATGTCCTAGTTGGCAATCACTGAGAAGAGAGGACCCTTGGTCTAGCAAACTTTATATGCCCCAGTACAGGGGAAAGCCAGGGCCAAGATGTGGGAGTGAGTGGGTAGAGAAGCAGGGCGGGTGAAGGGGAGATTATAGGGGCCTTTTGAGATAGCATTTGAAATATGAAGAAAATATCCAATAAAAAAGTTTAAAAAAAAAGAAAGAATCCCTGAGAGGAAAACTCATAGCTCTGAGTGCCTCTAAAAAGAAACTAGAGAGAGCATACACTAGCAGCTTGACAGCACACCTAAAAGCTCTAGAACAAATGGAAGCAAATTCACTCAAGAAGAGTAGACAACAGTAAATAATCAAACTGAGGGGCAAAATCAACCAAGCAGAAACAAAAAGAACTATTCAAAGAATCAACCAAATGAGGAGCTGGTTCTTTGAGAAAGTCAACAAGATAGATAAACCCTTAGCCAGATTCATTAGAGAACACAGGGACAGCATCCTAATTAACAAAATCAGAAATGAAAAGGGAGACATAACAACAGATCTTGAGGAAATCCAAAACACCATCAGATCCTTCTACAAAAGGCTATACTCAACAAAACTGGAGAACCTGGATGAAATGAACAACTTGCTAGACAGATACCAGGTACCAAAGTTAAATCAGGATCAGATTAATGACATAAACAGTCCTATATCTCCTAAAGAAATAGAAGTGGTCATTAATAGTCTCCCAACCAAAAAAAAAAAAAAAAAAAAAAAAAAGCCCAGGACCAGCTGCTGCGTTTAGAGCAGAGATCTATCAGACCTTCAAAGAAGACCTAATTCCAGTTCTTCTCAAACTATTCCACAAAATATAAAGCCACAATTACTGTGATACCTAAACCACATAAAGACCCAACAGAGATATAGAACTTCTGACCAATTTCCCTTATGAATAATGACTCAAAAATACTCAATAAAATCCTCGCAAACTGAATCCAAGAACACATCAAATGATCATCCATCATGAACAAGTAGGCTTCATTTCAGGGATGCAGGGATGGTTTAATATATGGAAATCCATCAACATAATCCACTATATAACTAAATTCAAAGACAAAAACCACATGAACATTTCCTTAGATGCTGAGAAAGCATTTGACAAAATCCAACACCCATTCATGATTAAAGTATTGGAAAGATCAGGAATTCAGGGCCCATACCTAAACATGATAAAAGCAATCTACAGCAAACCAGTAGCCAACATCAAAGTAAATGGTGAGAAGCTGGAAGCAATCCCACTAAAATCTGGGACTAGACAAGGCTGCCCTCTTTCTCCCTACCTATTCAATATAGTACTTGAAGTCCTAGCCAGAGCAATTCGACAACAAAAGGAAGTCAAGGGGGTACAAACTGGAAAGGAAGAAGTCAAAATATCACTATTTGCAGATGATATGATAGTATATATAAGCGACCCTAAAAATCCTACCAGAGATTTCCTATACCAGATAAACAACTTCAGTGAAGTAGCTGGATATAAAATTAACTCAAACAAATCAAAGGCCTTTCTCTATACAAAGGATAAATGGGCTGAGAAAGAAATTAGGGAAACAACATCCTTCATAATAGTCACAAATAATATAAAATAGCTCAGTGTGACTCTAAGGAAGTCAAATATCTGTATAAGAACTTCAAATCTCTGAAGAAAGGAATTGAAGAGGATCTCAGAAGATGGAAAGATCTCCCATGCTCATGGATTGGCAGGACTAATATAGTCAAAATGACTATCCTGCCAAAAACAATCTACAGATTCAATGCAATCGACATCAAAATTCCAACTCAATTCTTCACTGAGTTAAAAAGGGCAATTTTCAAATTTATCTGGAATAACAAAACACATAGGATAGCAAAAACTATTCTCAACAATAAAAGAACGTCTGGTGGAATCACAAAGAATTCTCAAGTGAGAAATAACAAATGGCTGAGAAGCACCTGAAAAAATGTTCAACATTCTTAATCATCAGGAAAATGCAAATCAAAACAACCCTGAGATTCCACCTCACACAAGTCGAGTCAGAATGACTAAAATCAAAAATTCATTTGACAGCAAATGCTGGCAAGTATGTTGAGAAAGAGGACCACTCCTCCATTGTTGGTGGGATTGCATGCTTGCACGACCACTCTGGAAATCAGTCTGGTGGTTCCTCAGAAAATTTGACATAGTACTACGAGAGGATCCAGCAATACCTCTCCTGCACATATATCGAGAAGATGTTCCAAATGGTAATAAGAACACATGCTCCACTATGTTCATAGCAGCCTCATTTATAATAGCCAGAAGTTGGAAAGAACCCAGATGTCCCTCAACAGAGGAATGGGTACAGAAAACGTGGTACATTTACACAATGCAGTACTACTCAGCTATTAAAAACAGTGAATTTATGAAATTCCTATGCAAATGGATGGATCTGGAGGGTATCATCCTGAATGAGGTAACCCAATCACAAAAGAACTCACATGATATGCACTCACTGATAAGTGGATATTAGCCAAGAAACTTAGAATACCCAAGATACACTTTGCAAAGCATGAAATTCAAGATAAGGAAGAGCAAAGTGTGGACACTTAGCCTCTTCTTAGTATCGGGAACAAAACACCCATGGAAGGAGTTATAGACACAAAGTTTGGAGCTAAGATGGAAGGATGGACCATCCAGAGATAGTCCCACTCAGGGGTCCCTTCCATAATCAGCCACAAAACACAGACATATTGCATAAGCCAGCAAGATTTTGCTGAAAGGACCATGATATAGCTGTCTCTTGTGAGGCTATGCCACTGCCTGGCAAACACAGAAGTGGATGCTCAAAGTCAGCTATTGGATGGGACACAGGGCCCCCAATGGAGGAGCTAGAGAAAGTACCCAAGGAGCTGAAGGGGTCTGCAACCCTATTGGTGGAACAGCAAATTGAACTAACCAGTACCCCCAGAGCTCGTGTTTCTAGCTGCATTTGTAGCAGAAGATAGCCTGGTTGGCCATCATTAGAAGAGAGGCCCCTTGGTCTTGCAAAAAACTATATATCCCAGTATAGGGAAACACCAGGGCCAAGAACTGGGGTGGGTGGGTAGGGGAGCAGGGGGAGGGAGGGTATAGGGGACTTTCAGAATAGCATTTGAAATGTAAATGAAGTAAATACCTAATAAAATAATTTGGAAAAAAAAACAACCAGCACCTAGAAAAAATAAGATAAAATATAATCAAACAAAATAGGACAAAATATAGGAAAAAGTAAGCCATAGAAAAACCACAAGACACAAATATACACAGTACACAAGCTCATACACACACACACACACACACACACACACACATTTTCTCCTACAGATACTCCCTTAAACACAATGCCATAAATCATATGTAAGCCAAAGATCTTTAAGGTAAAGTAGTAAAAAAGAGGAAGAGGACAAAGAGGAGGAGGACGCTGAGGAAGGAGGGGAAGCAAGAAGAAGAAGAGGAAGAAGGAGTAGCACGTAATGTAGGACAAGGGGGAGACAAGGAGTAAAAGGAGCAAGACCCCAGGGAAAGCAAGTGACATCATGAGACTCAACAACCTTTAAATGCCATTGAGTTTTTGGTTTTTGTTGGCCATGTACTGCTGGGCATGAAGCCTGCATTTAATTGTCATAAGTGTCATTTTCATATAAGCAGTCATTTTTGTATATTATTTAAAATAATATTTTTTCAAATTTTTATTAGATATTTTCTTCATTTACATTTTAAATGCTATCCTGAAAGTCCCCTATACCACCCCCTGCCCTGCTCCCCTACCCACCCAATCCCACTTCTTAGCCCAGGCATTCCCCTGTTCTGGGGCATATGAAGTTTGCAAGACCAAGGACCTCTCTTCCCAATGATGGCCAACTAGGCCATCTTCTGCTACATATGCAGCTAGAAACACAAGCTCTCAGGGTACTAGTTAGTTCATAATGGTGTTCCACCTATAGGGTTGCAGACCCCTTCAGCTCCTTGGGTACTTTCTCTAGCTCCTCCATTGGGGACCCTGTGTTCTATCCAATAGATAACTATGAGAATCCACTTCTCTATTTGCCAGGCAGTGGCATAGCCTTACCAGAGACAGCTATATCAGGGTCCTGTCAGCAAAATCTTGCTGGCATATTCAATAGTGTCTGCATTTGGTAGCTGATTATCGGATGGATCCCCAGGTGGAACAGTCTCTGGATGATCCATCCTTTTTTCTCAGCTCCAAACTTTATCTCTATAACTCCTTCCATGGGTATTTTGTTCTCTATTCTAAGGAGGAATGAAGTATCCATGCTTTTTTGTTATTTCTACAGCTTTTGTGCCAATATAGAACCAGTGCATCTTGTAGGCAGGTCACTATTATAGACTGAAATGTTTTTAATAGGTTTGTATTTACCTTTCTCCTCTGGTAGTGTGCAGAGTATCTTGGTACCATATTCTGTATGGTTAAAGGCTCTAGGTAGGCACCAGTTTGAGTGACTTCTCTGTGTTCAATTAGCTAAATACATCAGTTTGTCTTTTGTTTTCTTTTTCTCTTTCTGTTTATTATTTTATTTTATTTTTATTGGATATTTTCTTTATTTACATTTCAAATGTTATCCCCTTTCCTGGTTCAGTCCCTCCCTGGAAAACCCCTATCCCATCTTCTCTCCCCCTGCTTCTTTGAGTGTGTCACCCAACCGCCCACTCATACTTTCCAGCCCTCACATTCCCCTACACTGGGTCATTGAGCCTTCACAGAACCAAAGATCTCTTCTCCCATTGATGTCTGACAAGGTCTTCCTCTGTTACATATGCAACCACTGCCATGAATCCCTCCATGTGTAATTCTTGGTTGGTGGTTAAGTCCCTGTGAGCTCTGGGTGTCTGGTTGGTTGATATTGTTCTTCTTCCTATGGGGTTGCAAGCCTCTTAGGCTCCTTCAGTCTTTTCTCTAATTCCTCTATTGTGGACCCCACACTTAGTCCAATGGTTAGCTACAAGCATCTGCCTCTGTATAGGAGACAGCTATATCAGGCTCCCATCAGCATGCACTTATTGGCATCCACAATAGTGTCTGTGTTTGGATGGATCCCCATGTGGGGCAGTCTCTGGTTGTCCTTTCCTTCAGTCTCTGCTCCACATTTTGTCTCTGTAACTCTTCCCATGGGCATTTTGTTCCTCTTTCCAAGAAGGACCAAAGTATTCACACTGTGGTCTTCCTTCTTGAGCTTCACGTGGTCTGTGAATTGTATCTTGGGTATTCTGAACTTTTGGGCTAATGTCCACTTATAAGTGAGTGCATATCATGTGTGTTCTTTTGTGATTTGGCTACCTTCCTCACAAATTTGGTATCCATTCCTCTGTTGAAGGATATCTGGGTTGTTTTCAGCTTCTGGTTCTTATACATAAAGCTGCTATGAACATAGTAGAGCATGTGTCCTTGTTATATGCTGTAACATCATTTTGCTTATGCTCAGGAGTGGTATAGCTGGGTTCTCAGGTAATACTATATCCAATTTTCTGAGAAACCACCAGACTGATTTCCAGAGGGGTTGTACCAGCCTTCAATCCCAGCAGCATTGGAGGAATGTTCCTCTTCCAAGAGGGATCATCAAGTTAAAAAGCTGGTGGCAGTTATTGTAAGGCATAGTCATGAGTCTTTCCACAATGCTAAAGTGGCCAGGGGGAACTAAGCAGTTGATGGTGCAGAAGGCATTGCTGATAATCTTGATTGAATTATTATACCTTTCCCAGGCCTCCATTGGGGGCCCTGTGTCACATCCAATAGCTGACTTTGAGCATCCACTTCTGTGTTTGCCAGGCAGTGGCATAGCCTCACAAGAGACAGCTATATCATGGTCCTTTCAGCAAAATCTTGCTGGCTTATGCAATGCCCATGCAGGGCACAAACTTGCAGGCATTAGCACAAAGGGCAGAGTTCATGACATTTTTAGCATTACCTTTCAAGTAGGCCCTGGCCTTCTCCATCGTGGTGAAGAAACCAGACTCCACAACAAACTTGGCACCAGCATCACCCCATTTGATGTTGGTGGGATCTTGCTCCTGGATATTATGATTGCCTTCCATTGATTACAAGCTTCCCTTTCTCAGCATTGACTGGGAAACTTGCCATAGGTAGAGTCATACTGGAATATGTAGACTATGTAGTTGAAGGTAATGGAGGAGTCATTGATGGTAGTAATATTTACATTGCTAGACATGAAGGAAGCCCTGGTAACTAGGTACCCAACACAGTCAAATCTATTCACTCCAAACTTCACCATGTGTCTCAGGGACAAGGCTGGCACTACAGAGCAAGATGCAGCTGTCTCTGGAATGGAGAGGAACAGAGTCAGACTTTAACTTTTCTGGTATATCTGATAGTTTATGAAACTAGATATAAATATCTTCAACTCTTCTAAGTATCGTCAAACCAAATAGCTAGAACAGAATGACTACAACTATCACAGTAGCTATTTCTAGTACCACATGAAGATTTTGAGAGTGGGTTATTTTCTTACATCTGTGTTGAAAAATATTTTCCATTCATTTTTTTGTTATTCTGATGAGAGTGAAATAGTAACTACAATAAATACTTTTCATTTAAGCATTAAAAAATAAATAGCACTCCCTGAATTCCATTCTGTAGATGTCACCCCATCCTAATCTCACTCTCTAATTAGTTTTATCATTAGTATCTCTAAATATAAACATATTTTTGTTGTTAATATGTCTACATGAAATGGATCTTCAGACTTTTCTGATGACAAGAAAAATTCCACACATGGAACACATAGGGTAGAGGGTAGGGGTAAGGGTAAGTGTAAGGGCATAGGTAAGGTTAAGGGTAAGGGTAAATATAGGGGGAGGGTTAGGATTAGGGTAATGGTAATGGTCATGTTTAGGATTAGTATAAGGGTATGGGTATGGGTAGGGGGTGGGGTTGGGGTTGGAGTTGGGGTAGGGTTAGGACTAAGGGTAAGGTTAGGGTTAAGTGTAAAGCTAGGGGTAGGGGTGGAGATAAGGTTAGAGGTAGAGAGGTTTAGGGTTAGGGTAGGGGTAGGGGTATGAGTATGGGAAGGCATTGGGGTAGGGATAGGGGTAAGTGTTCCTCTCTCTTATGAAATATGTTCTTTATGCTTTTATTATGTAAATGTTCACATCCCATATTTAGTATCATTTTCTATGATTTCCATCTTTGATATTTGTACCAGTCTGGCTGGCACAAAGTGAAACAGTCCTCTGAGGGGAGGAGTAAGAATGATTACAGGATAGACAAAAGATGCAAGAGATAGATGTTGGAGGACTGTAGGTCAATACCACATCACCAGCAACTGTATTTCTCATAGAGTTCATATACTACAGTACTACAGGAAGCAAGGCCACAAACTAACAGAATCAATTTACTAAAATATACACAAGACATTTGTTCTCACCTGAAAAATTCTTTGTTACTTCCACCAAGGTCAATGGAATATTCAGCCCCTAGCCCCAAGCATCAAGTGTATCTCCCCTTATCATTCCATGCCTCAGCAGGCTGGGAAATCTGCCAACAGGTCCTGCCCTGTCTGATTCTACATGGAAGGCAGACTTTTTTTCCCCTCTCCTTCAGAGAAGTGACAAATGGCTTCTGGAAGATTTTAAAACCATGATCACTTTATGCTACCTATCACTTTAAAAATAAGATGTTTGAATCTAATGAGGGCATCAACTTTTGGATTTGTTGGTAGAATGCCATGACTTGAGATCAGTTAAAGAAAGTGTCTCCTCCCCCTGAATTCATGTGTATGGTACTTGCTCCTCAGAATGGTGACTTTAGAAGATTTTGCTACTTTTAACAGGAAAAGTTTAGGGAATGGTCCTCAGCATATTGGAGCTATGGTCTCAGTTTCGAAAGGTGGTTCAGTGTTTAAAGTGTGTACTGCTCTTGCAAAGGACCTTGGTTCATTTCCAAATGTGGAGAGCAACTCACAACAACCTGAAAAAGCTCTAGCTTGAGGAAATCTAATGTCCTCTTCCATCCTCCTTAGGCACCTGCACTCATTTGCACATACCCATACACACACACACATGAATACATACACACAAATTTTAAGTGACCTTTTTAAAAAGGAAGATACACTAATGTAAAACATGCATAGAAAATTCTTCATTATATCTATTAAAATGAAAATTAAAAAGGACCACAATAAGATACTAGAATATGTCCACTGGAATATAAAAACACTGATGTACCTATTTCTGCTGAGAAGGATCAGCAGGGATTCTTAGATACTATGAATGGGATAAAAACAATACTCAGGAACTTATAAGGCCAAGTAAAAGTCTCTAAAAGTACAATATAGAGGCTTATCATAAAACACAGTAGCCTCTCTTCTCAATGATGGCCGACTAAGCCATCTTTAAGAAAACAAAAAAACAAAAAACAGTAGCCAAGGATTTTAGAATTTATAAAGTTAAGTAAATAACAAAGATAAAATTAAAGACTAAAAAGAACTTCATAAAATTAATTTTAAAAAAAAATCTCTCCTTATGTAGCTTTTCAAAAGCAGCATAGCTGCAGCTCATTTGCAGAGCACTTACCTAGCATGCGTAAGGCCCTGGGACCAATCATTAGCAACTCAGAAGCATTAGAAATGAAAGGTTGCAATATTGACTCTAATTGCCACATCTAGAAGTGTACAAAATGTTCTGTATAGGTAAGTGAATGAGGAAAGAGTGGAACATCTGTAAACAATGAATCATCATTAATAATGAATGGTCCCAATATGAGAAGACAGGGATGAAGCCTAAATGAAAGGTGAATGAAGTTAGTGTAATAGACTCACATGCTGGATCAGAGCAATAAAACAAAGTGTTGGAATGCCATGGACCACCCCAAGCAGGTATGGGGGTCCCTGGGATGTGGGTTCTTGAGGCAGGTGCATAAGGATTTGGTAATGACAAACAGAAACAAACACAGAGGCAGTTTGAAACAGAGTGTATTTTGCAGCTCTCAAGCAAGGGCTTTTATACATAAACAGGTATTACAACTCTGAAAAATCTGTGTTCAGTGAAACAATGAAATAGGAAGGACATTGCAATAATCATTTGGCACAGTAAAATACAAGATCATCCAGGTATTACAACTTTAAAAAGGTGTTTTCAATAAAACTTCCAGGTAGAATGAATATTATTATGATCATTTGGTACATCAAAACACAAAAGTCAGCTAAGACTGGTTGCAATTTCTCCAGAACAAGCTAATGAATTTTTATGATCAATAACTGTTTAAAATTTACTTCCTGGTTTTCTGCAAATCTTCAAAGCATAAATTTAAACTGTTTTAATTCTTTTTATTTAAGGCTTTCTTAAACAATATACCAAAACCTACTTCCAATGACACACATGGGATTATAGTGACATGAGATTATAGTGACATGAGCTTACACAGAATGTCATTGTAATTTTGTGAAAATCCATTGATATGTATTCGAGACAGTGAAACTCTGTGGTTTCTTGCCAGGGACTGCTACCTGCTCATTGCTTTTCTTCTTCACTTCTTCAGCTGCTTCAGACCAGTCCTCTAGGCAGGCAGACACTAGCCAGCTATAGTTCAACCCTGAAGAAACTGCCAGGGTCTCTAGTTGGCCTAAGGTGAGGCTGCAGAGGCAGGAAAATGCTACAGGAACCTCACTAGCAGTTCTTGGGTGAGTTTCTCTCAGGGGCAACATTACCACAAGTTGAGCTCAACAAAGCTATGGAAGGTGAACCAATACATACTTCTTTAGTGAAGAATATCAAGACGGACCAAACCAAAGTTCAGTGCTTCACCCCCACTGTCTGTGGGTCATATTTATACTCCTTCATCAAGCATCCTTTCATGTGTTTGCTATATTAAAAATTCCTTTCACCTGTGTCTGCTTTAGGAAAACAGCCTTTCACGTGTTTGCTTTAGCAAGATATCCTTTCATCTGTATGCCCCAGCAAAACATCATTTGGTATAACTTACTTTCCAAAGAAACTAGAGGTTTTCACTTTAATTTCCACTTTTAGAAGTGTCACAATACACCAAGGTATCAACCATATTTTTTCAGAGGACCTATTGCAAACCCATGCAGGCTCCATGATTGCCATTTCCTTCTTTCTGAGCCCCTATGAGTCCTGCTTACTTGATTGTGTAGGCTGTGTTCTCCTCGTGCCTTGACCACTCTGGCTCCTACAATTCTTCCTCCCCCATTTTGAGAAATTCTCTGAACTCCAAGGGAAGGGACCTGATTAAGATCTCCAATTTGGATTCTCTCTGCACCCAATGTTTGGCTGTGCTTCCCTGTATCAGCTCCCATCAGCAAGCCCTCAGGTTTGAAGTTAAGTTAAATATGAGATTGCTCCAGTTTTTTTTTAATGTAGGCATTTAGTGGTATGAATTTTCTTTTTAGAACTGCCTACATTATGTCCTATAGGTTTGGGAATGCTGTGGTTTTATTCTCATTTAGTTATAAAAGGTTTTACTTTTTCTTTTTGTTTTCTTTCTTGACCCAATTTTCGTTCGGTAATGAGTAATTCAGTTTCTGTAAAATTGCTCTTTCTACTGTTGTTGACCTCCAGCTTTAACTCATGATTTTCAAGTAGGGAACAGGCTATTATCTCAGTTTTATTTCTTTAAATTTACTTTGTGTTGTGTGGTTACGTTATCAGAAAGCTTCATGGGCTGCTGTTGAAGGGGGGGGGGGTAAAAAGGAACCGGAAATGGGATTTTTTTGGTTTCTTTAGAACTTCAGTTGTGTCATATATTTTTATGGAAGCTATCTTGCAAGAGGGCATATGATATTTTGCTGAAAACAGATACTTGAAAAGGCACACGGTATTTAGAATGAATATAAATAAGAACCCCACAGACAGGAGGCAGACACTGTACACTGCTAGGCTTGTAATGCTTCACTGGTCTTTCCTGGTCTTCACTTTGTCACTTCTTAGAGAGAAACATGCCAAAGAACTTCTCATAGTATTCTGGCTGTTTCCAACTGCTTTTGCTGGCCTGTGCTGATTCAGTGGAGCTTTGCTGTTTCTGATAGACCATGCTGCTGCTGCTAATTTGATCGATGTTTGCTATTAGATAGGGCTGCCAGTATGCTGACAATGAAGAACTGGTACTGATTCGTGTTTGGTGTTTGGTAATGAACTGTACTGCTGGTATCCCAACAATGAAAATTAGAATCACCGCAAAGAACTACTTATAAACAGGTCTGCAAACCCTTCTTAATATTAATCTTCTTTCTCATCTATATCTGGTCAGTGGGCAAAAAGGGAGGTTGAAGAATTTAAAAACTCTAAATAAGGTATGTTTTGAAAAGTTAAGCATACAAGGACCCACAAAGTAGTCAGGAGTTTATAGGAGCAACCCTCCTGCTCCTCCCTGCATCTTCCCTACACTGACACTATGATGTGGCACGTTTATGCCCCTTTGGGTCTGAGGAACAGCAATGCAGCAGTTCCCATGTCTGACATGTTGCAACTGCCAACCCACACTGAATAACTTTCTTGCTAAGGTGTTCTTCAATCAATCTGTATTTGAGGGACTATTCTTTTAATACAGCCAATAAGAACTATGCTTCCCTCCACAAACTTCAATCTAACCTCCAGTTGATCACTGTGTGTGAATCCTCTCTAAAAGCAGCATTAGAAAAATAAAATGCAAACAGGACAAAAATAACTCTGATAGGGATGATCTGATGACAGTTAAATCTGCAAACCTAGTGGTGGAAGAAGATTTGCATATGAGGAAGTATGTCCTCCTATCATTCTCTCTGCCACCTGACAACTTACAGAAGTGCTGGATCTGGCCCTTAAGAGGGTTCCTTTCTCTAACTTTCCTTTTATTTGAGGCAGTTGATGACATTTTATAGACCTGGAGTGCAGAAAGAAAAAGCTTTAGGACTGATTATTTTTTCTTGTCTCTCTCCTGCTCAGCTGTGTATTGACAACAGCAAATGTTCCCTATGGGTGCAATTATCCCCGTATAACAACCTAGCAAGATCTCTCTCTCTCTCTCTCTCTCTCTCTCTCTCTCTCTCTCTCTCTCTCTCTCTCTCTCTCTCTCTCTCTCCCCCCGTGTAACTTGCTTAACTCTCTTGCTTTATCATTATTACCCATGCATTTCTTCTGCCCCTAAGATGTGTGGTGTTTGTAAATAGACATGCCCTGTGGTATTCCTTAGTTATTCAAATTCTAACCATCTATTTCTTCTTGGATGCAAAAATATATACATTGTTGATCAGTTTTGGGAACTAAGAAACAATGTACATGGTTACAGGTTTCTGTCCTGAAAAACAAGTTATGCACATCACTTTTCTCTTTAAAGGAATGAAAGAAATGAATATAGATGATTTGGAGAAAGTAGAAAAGTGTTCAAGCCAGGCCACCTCTGTGCTTCAAAATGAAGCTTCTGTCTTCTGCCATCCTAGTTCCTGCATGTTGCATGTTGTGCTAGCAACGCAGGGATGTGAACTCAGAGAAACAGTATGACAGTAACTCTGAACATTCTTGAGATACACCCTTACCTTTCTTCCTTTTTTTTTTTCCTGTCTAAAGGTCGAAAACTGATGAGGCAAAAGACCCTTCCACAGATTGATTCTAGACTCTGCTTCCTAGCTCTAGAATTGGGATTTACTTTCAGGAGCTTAGTAAAAGTTTCTTACCGAGGTGAGGCTAATTGAACACACCATGTAATTTCCAGTATGAATACTGGAAACAAGTCACATGCCAGAGATCTTTCCAGATGGCCCCTAATACGTTTCTTGGCATCTGCCCCATTTCCACTCACACATCTGCCTCTTCCATCCCATCCACTTAGGTATACCTATCTCCAAATAATTACTCTTTCCTCCTTTAAGAACCAACTCCCATCAATAGGTAGGAACACTCGACTGTCAACTCAGTGTGGTTGACTGTATAAGTGAAGCATCAGTATAACAAGCCTCACATATTGGCCTCCCACATCCCATCCTAACTGGTCCGCTTCCCTGGAAATAATTTTTCTCTCCATTATGGGTCAGTCCCCATTATAGCACCACTGATCAGTGCCAGCTTGGAGTGTGTGACTATATTACTGAACTATACACAGACAATGCAGCCTGGTAGGGGTCTGCATGGTAAAGGTAGTGGCACTGTTGATACTGCCCCTTCCATAGCAGTGCTGCACTCTGTGTCCTTTTTTTCATATGACATTGAAGGTGACAGTTCCCTTTAATTCTCTGGAGGGGTCCTAAGTTCAAATATCACCTATCTTCACATTTTCGTCACTAGCTTCTCAAAATAGAAATGTTAATTTGATTTTGTTTCATCATGATGAATTGTGCTGACTTATTCATGTCATGTAATGCAAAGTTCAGCATGTGTATGGGTTTTCCCACCCCACTTCATAAAATATACTAATCTTTTCATTCTTTAAGTGTAAATGCTCAAATATTAATTATTTTCTTCTCTAATTTACCTTTATACAGTTCAAATCACAGGCACATTAGGTTCCTTTCCAGGTTTTCTAGAGGTTATTTCATTTGCATGAGGCACACAGCCTTTGGGGGCCAGGGGAAGAATGTTGTGCTTCAGATATGGCTTACCTGTGTCCCGTGAGCATGTGGCAGTCACTTGTTTATCCACATTGACAGCCTTGGGAGGTTCTGGGGGACTATTAAGAGGTGAAGGATAATGGTGGGACCTTAGGGAGTTGTGGGTAAGCTCTGAGGTAGTTGGTTCTCCTGTGACCTCTAGTGTTTTATGAACATTGTTATAAAAGGTACAAGCCTAGCTGTACTCCTCCTATCTTATTGCTTCCTTTAGGTAAACAGAATCCTCCCTCTGTGCATATTCCAGCAGTGAGCCAGTCATTCCAGCAGGGTCCAAATAAACATACAACAGTGTCTTTTTATTAGTAGTAGAGATTTCTGTTTTTTTCTTCTTCTTTTTGTTTGTTTGTTTGTTTTTATTTTAGCCTCCCTATTATTGTTTTTATTGGTTCTTTTACTTATTTACACTTCAAATGTTATCCTCTTTTCCAGTACCCCCCAAACTCCCTATCTCCTCCCCCTACTTCTATGAAGGTGCTACCCTCCCCACCCACACCTGCCTCATCACTCTACCATTCTCCTATGCTGGGTCATTGAGCCTACACAGGACAAAGGGGCTCGCCTCCCATTGATGCCAGATAAGGCAATCCTCTGCTACATATGCATCTGGAGACATGGGTCTCTCCATGTATACTCTTTGGTTGGTGGTTTAGTCCCTATGAGCTCTGAGGGGTCTGGTTGATTAATATTGTTGTTCTTCCTATGGGGTTGCAAACCCCTTCAGATCCTTCAGTCCTTCCCCTAACTCCTCCATTGGGGTCCCCACAATGAGTCTGATGGTTGGCTGCATATATCCACATCTGTATTTGTCAGGCTCTGGCATTTTAATTTAATGTAATATGTCCATAATGGGTATATGATAACAATATAAATTTTGGGTTTGTTTGTTTTGGTTTTTGTGGTTTTGTTATTGTTGTGTTGTTGTTGTTTGGCTGAAATGCATTACAAGCCACTATGTTTCAATTATCATATAAAAGGAAGAAGGATTGTTGTGACTTATGGCTTGAGTGCTCTATCTGTGACTGAAAGACTCTCTTTCTGCTCCTATATAGAATGTAGTAGAAATATGAGTGTATGGAAGGAGAGGAAATCTCACACCATGGAAGACAAAACAAAATGTGATAGAAAAAGGTCAGATATATACATCAAAAAAACACTTTTAATCTGTACTTGAGAAGAGATATAGTGCTCCACCTCCCTCACCCTACCCACACCCAGAGACAGATTGACCTCCAGGAGTTCTGACACACCCAGACTTACAGTTGAATACCCCACTCCAGCCCCAATACCTGGCCTAACTGGGACCACATGGGCCCAGAGGACAGAGGACCTTCTGCTCTGCCAGAGGCACACCTTTCTTCCTTTCCAATCTGCCCCAGGGAGCATATCCTGTGCTTCAGCCATCCTTCCCACACTTTTCACACCCAGAGACGGCTTGACCCCAAGGAGTTCTGACACAGAAAGACTCACAGATCATACTCACAAGACCCCCCCCCATACCCAGAGATAGCCTGACCCAAGGAAGTTCACCAAAACCAGGCTCACAGGAGGGACAGGATCACAGTAGGCACAGGCTCCATTCAAGAGACAGCAAGGCCATTTAACACCAGAGATAACCACATGGTAAGAGGCAAGTACAAGAACATAAGCAACAGGAACCAATGGTCTTTGGCAACATCACAACCTAGTTCTCCAACCACAGCAAGCACAGCATACCTGTAAAGCAAGATTCAGATCCAAAATCCCAATTCATGAAGACGATAGAGAACCTTAAAGAGGATATAAATAACTCCCTTAAAAAATACAGAAGAACACAGGTAAACAGGTAGAAGCCTTTAAAGAGGAAAAACATAAATCCCTAAAAGAAATACAGTAAAACACAATCAAATAGGTGAAGTAACTAAACAAAACCATCCAGGATCTAAAAATGGAAATTGAAACAATAAAGAAATCAGCATCCTGGACCTCAAGATATACTAAAAAGCAACAGTGAGAAAAACTGCATGGTATTGGTACAGAGACAGACATGTTGATTAATGGAATAGAATTGAAGACCCAGAAATAATACCACACATTTATAGACATTTGATCTTTAACAAGCCAAAAATATACAATGGATAAAAGAAAGAATCTCCAATATATGGTGCTGGTCTAACTGGCAATCTGTTTGTAGAAAAATGAAAATAGAGCCATATTTGTTACCTTGCACAAAGCTCAAGGCCAAGTGGATCAAAGATCTCAATGTAAAACTAGGTACACTGAATCTAATAGAAAAGAAAGTATGAAAGAGCCTCAAAATCATTGACACAGGGGGAAATTTGCTAAGCAGAACTCTAGTGGCTCTAAATTCAGGAATTGATAAATGAGACCTTATAAAACCGGCAAATGACATAGCCAGTAGGACAAATCCGCAACCTACAGTTTGGGAAAAAGTCTTCACTAACCCCAAATCTGATAGAGGACTAATATCAAAAATAGATAAAGAACTCAAGAAGCTACCACCAAGAAATCAAATAACCGGATTAAAAAAGAATGGGGTTTAGAACAACAAATTCACAACAGGAATCTTGAATGGCTGAGAAGCACTTAAAGAAATATTCAAAATCCTTAGCCATCAGAGAAATGCAAATCAAAAGGACCCTGAGGTTACACCTTACACAGAGCAGAATGGTGAAATCAAAAGCTCAGTTGACAGCATATGTTGGTAAGGATGTAGAATACTCATATAAATGATGGAACACTCTTCCATTCCTGGTAGAATTGCAAACTGTTATAACCACTCTGGAAATCAATCTGGAGATTCCTCAGAAAACTGTAAATAGAACTACCTGAAGACACAGCTATACCACTTTTGGGCGTATACCCAAAAGATACCCCACAATACCACAGGGGCACATGTTCCACTATGTTCAGAGCAACCTTATTTGTATTGTACCTTGTTCAGGGTAGCCAGAAGTTGGAAACAACCCAGATTTTCCACAACAAAATAATGGATAAAGAAAATGTTGTTTATCTACATAATGGAATACTACTCCCAGCTATTTAAAACAAAAACATTATGAGATTTGCAGTCAAATGGATGGAACTAGAAAATATCAACCTGAATGTGGAAACTCAGAGCCAAATGGGTAGGAATGCTATATACTCACTAATAGGTGGGTATTAGCCAAAAATTAGAGAATTCCCATGATGCAATCCACAGAACTCAGGAAGACTAACAGGCCAAAGGGCTCTAGTGAGGATGCTTCAATCCCACTTGGGAGGGAGAAGAAAACAATTACAGGAGGGAAGGAGGAAGGGAGGGAAGGACCTGTGTGAGAAATGCAACACAATGTGTAAGAGATGAACATGATCAGGTATTGAGGGGGAACGGGACTGAAGCTCTGAGGTCCAGCAGAAATAATAGGCAGCATAAATAATAGGCAACCTTGGGAGATAAGAGGTATGAGGACCCTCTAGAATGTATCAGAGACCTGGGAGGTGAGAGACTCTCAAGACTCAAAGGGATGGACTTTAGATGAAATGACCTACAATGGGGAGAGGAAACTTGAGAGTCCACCTCCAGTATAAAGACAGAGTATCAAGTGGAGAGATGGGGTTGCCATCCCACAGTCAAAAACTCTGACCCAGTATTGTTTCTGTCTTAAAGAAATGCAGGACCAAAGTGGAGAAGACCCTGAGGAAAAGCAAGTCCAGTGACAGGCACAAATTGAGATCCAACTCTGGGGGTGGCCCCAAGGCCAGACACTATTATTGATGCTATGATGTTCTTACAAATAGGAGCTTATCATGACTGCCCTCTGAAAGGCCCAACAAGCACCCAGAAGAGACAGATGTAGATATTTACACCCAACCAGTAGGAAAAAAGCTGGTGACTCCTGTGGTTGAATTAGGGAAAAGCTAGAAGAATCCGAGGAGAAGGGTAACCCCATAGGAAGAGCAGCAGTCTCAACTAACCTGCACCCCTGGGAACTCTCAGCCACTGAGCCAGCAACTAGGCAGCATACACAAGCTTATATGAGGCACCCAACACATATCTAACAGAGGACTGCTGGATCTGGACTCAGTCAGAGAATATGCACCTAAACCGTGAGATACTTGGGGCCTCAGGGATTGGGGAAGTCTGGTGGGGTAGGGTGGGGTGGAGTGGGAACATCCTCTTGGAGTCAGGGAGGGGGAGGTGTGGAATGTGGAACAGTCTGAGGGGGACCAGTAAAGGGATAAAGTTGGAGGGTGGATGGTGAAAAAATTTAAAAATTGAAAAAAGATACAAACAAATAAAAAAAAAAACAAAAATCCAGTGGTAAGGTGTCAAGTAACATATAAAGGCAGACCTATCAAAATTACACCAGATTCCTTAACAGACTCTAAAATCCCAAGATCTTGGGCAGTTATCATACAAACCCTAAGGAAACAAAAAGGCCAGCCCAGGCTACTATAATCAGCAAACTTCTCAATTACCATACATGGAGAAACCTAGATATTCCATGACAAACAAAATTTAAATTTTAACAATATCTTCTCACTAATCCAGCCCTACAGAGGATACTAGGAGGAAAACTCTACACAAGGAAGGAAACTGGACCCAACAAAAAACAAGAAATTAATCTCTCACAACAAAACCCAAAAGAAAAGAACCACACAAGCATAAGCCCACCTCTAACAACAAAAAAACAGGAAGAAACAATAATTGGTCCTTAATAACTCTCAACATCAATGGGCTCAATTCCCCAATATAAAAACATAGGCTAACAGACTAGATATGTAAACAAGACTCAGCATTTTGCTGTATACAGGAAACGCACCTCAGTGATGACAGACACTACCTCAGAGTAAAGGGCTAGAAAAATATTTTCAAATCAAATGGTTCCAAGAAACAATAAAATAGACTTTCAATCAAAAGTTATCAAAAAAGACAGGGAAGGAAAATTCATATTCATCACAGGAAAAATCCACCTAGATGAAGTCTCAATTCTGAACATCTATGCTCCAAATGAAAGGGCACCCACATTCATAAAAGAAACTTTACTAAAGCTCAAAGCACACATTGCACCTCACACTATAGTGGGAGACTTCAACACCCCACTCTCACCAATGGACAAATCATGGAAACAGAAACTAAACAGAGATACAGTGAAACTAAGAGAAGCTATAAGCCAAATGTATTTAACCGATGACTACAGAATATTTCACCACAAAACAAGAGAATATACCTTCTTCTCAAAAAACTGACCATATAATTGGACAGAAAACAAGCTACAACAAATACAAGAGCACTGAATCAATTCCATACATTCTATGAAACCACCACAGACTAAGCCTGGTCTTCAATAGCAATAAAAACAACAAAAAGCCTACATACACATAGAAGTTAAGCAACTGTCTACTCAATGATAAATTGGTCAGGGAAGAAATAAAGAAAGAAATGAAAGACTTTTTAGAATTTAATGAAAATCAAGGTACCACATACCCAAACTTAGGGACACAATGAAATCAGTGCTAAGAGGAAAACTCCTAGCCCTAAATGTCTCCATAAAGAAATTGGAGAGATCATTCACTAGCAGCTTAACAGCACATCTGAAAGCTCTAGAACAAAAATATGCAAATACACCCAAGAGGAATAGGTAGCAGGAAATAATCAAGCTTGAGGCTGAAACCAACCAAGTAGAAACAAAAAGAACTACACAAAGAATCAACAAAACGAGGAGCTGGTTCTTTGAGAAAAATCAACAAGATAGATAAACCCTTAGCTAAACTAACTAGAGGGCACAGAGACATTATCCAATTTAACAAAATCAGCAATGAAAAGGAAGACATAACAACAAAAACTGAGGAAGTTTTAAAAAGTCATCAGATACTACTACAAAAAGCTATACTCAACAAAACTGGAAAATCTAGATGATTTTTTAGGCAGATAGCAGGAACCAAACTTAAATCAGGTTAGATAAACCATCTATACCACCCTGTAAATCCTAAGAAAATAGAAGCAGCCATTAAAATTCTCCCAGCCCCCCCCCCCAAAAAAAATGCCCAAGGCCAGGTACAGAATTCTATCAGACCTTCAAAACATAATACCAATATTTCTCAAACTTTTCCACAAAAAAACAGAAAGAACTGTAGCTAATTTGTTCTATGAAGCCACAGTTACACTGAAACATAAACCACACAAAGACTTCAATCCAATTTCCCTTATAAATATCAATGCAAAAATACTCAATAAAATTCTCACAAGCTGAATTTAAGAACACTTCAAAACAGCCCGGCAGTGGTGGTGCACGCCTTTAATCCCAGCACTTGGGAGGCAGAGGCAGGTGGATTTCTGAGTTCAAGGCCAGCCTGGTCTACAAAGTGAGTTCCAGGACAGCCAGGGCTATACAGAGAAACTCTGTCTTGAAAAAACAAAACAAAACAAAACAAAACAAAACAAAAACAAAACAAACAAACAAAAAAGAACACATCAAAACAATCATTCACTATGATTAAGTAGGCTTCATTCCAGGGATACAGGGATGGTTCGATGTATGGAAATCCTTCAACATAATCTAACTCAAAGAAAAAAACCACACAAACATCTCATTAGCTGCTAAAAAAGCCTTTGACAAAATATAACACCCCTTCACATCAAAAGTCTCGGAAAGACCAGGAATTCAAGGCATATAGCTAAATGTAATAAAAGCAATATATAGCAATCCAATAGCCAAGACCAAAGTAAATGGAGAGAAACTTGAATCATTCCCACTAAATTCAGCTACTAGACGAGGCTGCTCACTCTCTCCCTATCTTTTTTAAAATAGTACTTGAATTTCTAGTCTAAGCAATTAGACAATGAAAAGAGGTCAAAGGGATATAAATTGGAAAGGAAGTCAAAATATCACTATTTGCAGATGATAAGATAGCATACTTAAGTGACCCAAAAAATTCCAACAGAGAACTCCTATAGCTGGTAAACAACTTCAGCAAAGTGGCTGGATATAAAATTAACTCAAACAAATCAGTAGCATTCCTCTGCTCAAAGAATAAACAGGCTGAGAAGGAATTTAAGGAAATGATACCCTCCACAATATTCACAAATAATATAAAATGCCTTGGAGTGACTCTAACCAAGCAAGCGAAAGATCTGTTTGACAAGAACTTCAAGTCTCTGTAGAAAGAAATCAAGGAAGACTTCAGAAGATGGAAAGATCCCCCATGCTCACAAATCAGCAGGATTAACATAGTAAAAATGGCCATCTTACCAAAGCAATCTACAGATTCAATACAATCCTCATCAAAATTCTAATTCAATGATTCACAGAGACAGAAAGAGCAATTCACAAATTCATCTGAAAAAAAAATAATAATTACTATTATTATTATTATTCCCAGGGTAGCAAAAACTATTCTCAATAAATGAAATTCTGGCGGAATCACCATCTATGACTTCATACTCTACTTCAGAAGAGTAGTGATTAAAACCTTATGGCATTAATATAGAGACAGACAGGTTTATCAATGGAATAGGATTGAAGTCCCAGAAATAAATCCACACACCTATGGTGACTTGATCTTTGACAAAGAAGTCAAAACTATCCAGTGGAAAAAAAAGACAGCATTTTCAACCAGTGTTGCTGGTTCAATTGGCACATTGATTTATTCTTATCTCCCTGTACAAAGCTCAATCCAAGTGGATCAAGAACATCCACATAAAACCAGATTCACTGAATCTAATACAAGAGAAAGTGAGAAAGAGCATCAAATACATTGGCACAAGGGAAAATTCCTGAATAGAACACCAATGGCTTAGGCTCAAAGTTCAACTCTGGCAAGATCTTTCCTGTTCAATTAATTTAAATGTTAGTGCAGCAGGAGGCCTTTGATTGGACAGGGAAAATGGAGATGGAGCTAAGAGTTGCAGAGACAAGGAGCAACACAGGAGACGGGGAAAGAAGCAAGTTGGAGGATGAACAGGATGATTAAGATTCAGCATGGCTTTAAATAGCCACAAGTACATATAATATCATATACAGGTAGAATAATGGGGGTAACTTGTCTAATCTAGTTGGGGAGCTTGTATCATTATCAATTGGTTCAGAAATTATTGTGTGGGCATCTTGTGAATTAAGAATTTACTGTTATATAAATTTGGCTGGTTAATTATAAGCTTCTAGAGTTTTGTTTTACTGGGTTATTGGAATGTGGGACCACTGACCACAGGGGGTTTATGGCTAAGAAGGTAGGGGCAGAACTGAAACAAGCAAACTGGAGCTGGAAAGACTTCAGTCAGGTACTCCTGGAGCTAGCTTAGGCACAAAAGCGGCAAGATTGCCACTGGGGCAGGGAGTAGCTGAGTATAACATGGGAACTTGCCATTCCATTTTAATATTCCCTCAACATCAACAATTGACAAGTGGGACCTCATAAAACAGATTAACTTCTGTAAGGAAAAGGACACTGTCAATAGGATAAAACAGCAACCTACAGATTGGGAAAAGATCTTTACTAACCCTGCATCTGATAAAATGATAATATCTAAAATATACAAAGAACTCAAGAAATTAGACTCCAGAGAACCAAATAACCCTATTGAAAAATGGGATGGAGAACTAAACAAAGAATTCTCATCTGAGGAATCTGGAATGGTTGATAAGCTCCTAAAGAAATGACATCCTTAGGTCATCAGAGAACTGCAAATCAAAATACCCTTGAGATTCCAGTTCACACCAATGAGAATAGCTAAGATCAGAAACATGCTGGCAAAGATGTGGAGAAAGAAGAACACGCCTTCATTGCTGGTGGGATTGCAGGGTGATAAAAAAATACTCTGGAAAACAACCTGGTAGTTCCTCCGTATTCTGGAAATTGTTCTACTTGACATCCCAACTATACCACTACTAGGCATATACCCAAAAGATGCTCCAAAATATAACAAGGAAACATGCTCCAATATGTTTATAGCAGTCTTATTTATGATAGTCAGGGGCTAGAAACAACTTAGATGTCCCTCAACAGAATAATGGATACAGAAAATGTGGTACAATTTTTTTACACACTTGAGTACTACTAATCTATTAAAAATGACTTCATGTAATTCATAGTCAATGGATGGAACTATAATATATCATCCTGAGTGAGGTAACCCAGACACAAAAGAAGACACATGATATGTACTCACTAATTAATGGATGTTAGCCCAAACTTGCTGAATACCCACGATACAATCCACAATTCAAATGAAGCTTAAGAAGAAGGAAGACCAAAGTGAGGATGTTTCAATTCTACATAGAAGGGGGAACAAAATAATCACAGAAGGTAGAGAGAAGAAGGAAGATGGGAGAGAAAGAGGAAAGAGAAGAAAAAGGGGGATACCATGATTAGGTATGGGAAGGGACAGAGATCAGGGAATTGGATAAAAATATGTAGCAGTGGGAGATGAGGAATTGAGGGTAGCCACTAGAAACACCCAGACATTGGGGAAGAGAGCAGCTCCCAGGACCCAATGGGGATAACATTAGCAGAAATACCCAATAAAGGGGAGATAGATCCTGTGGAGCCCTCTTCTAGTATATAGTCACTGTCTCCAGTTAAAGGATGGGGCCACCCACCCATCTCAAATATTTTAGCCTAGAATTGTTCCTGTCTAAAAGAAATGTAGGGACAAAAAAATGGAGCAGAGACTGAAGGATAGCCAATCCAGAGACTGCTCTATTTGGGATCCATCCTGTCTGCAGACACCAAACTCTGACACTATTTGAGGCCAAGAAGTTCTTGCTAACAGGAGCCTGGTATGGCTATCCTCTGAGAGGCTCTGCCAGAGCCTGACTAATGCAGATGAAGATACTCACAGCCAGCCATTGGACTGAGCCTGGGACCCCAACAGAAGAGCTAGGGGAAGGACTGAGGGGCTGAATCTAATTACAACCCAATAAAAAGAACAATATCAACTAACCAGACTACCTAGAGCTCCCAGGGACCACCAACCAAAGAGTACACATTGGGGCATCCATGGCTCCAGATACATATATAGGAGAGGATGACCTTTTCTGGCATCAGTGGGAGGGGAGGCCCTTGGTCTTGTAGAGGATTGATGCCCAAGAGTATAGGAATGCTAGAGAGGTGAGGCAGGAGTGGGTATATTGGTGAAGGAATACCCTAATAGAGGCAAAGGGAAGGGAGGATGGGATGGGAGTTTGTGGAGGGGAAGCAGGGAAGAGGGATATAATTTGAAATGTAAATGAATAAAATGATTAATAAAAAATTTAGTGTGTTGGATTTCATACCTATATGAATGTCACCATCACTCTCAAAAAAAGTCATTTGATTGGTAAAGAGGTGGTCTACTAGGTCTCTCACCAAAAGGAAAATATAAGCTTCCACACTCATCTAATTTTAGTCAAAATTTTAAAAATTTTTCATGCTTTTTTCCCAATAGTTGTTTAAAATGTAAATAAAATTTACAGAGTTATAGGCTCATACCTGCACTTCTTCCCTTGCCTACTCCAGCCAGAATTAATAAACTTCATTGAATGTATTTTCTTCAACATACAACAGTATGCTAAAAGAAACATTTCATATGAACTTTGAAATAGTGTACATCTGAATTATTTCATGTGCATGATACTTGGATAGTTTGAACAATGTGAAAAATATGCACCATAAACTTACACACTGATGTGTTAGTGCTAAATACTAACAAGGTACAAGTGGTACACAGAATTAAAATTTGAGATATCCACAATCTGTTACCGTAATACATTATTTATATCGCATATATAAAAGTTCCTAGTGAATTTTTATGGGAAGAATAATTGTTTTTTAACTTATATGAAGCTCATCCATGTTTCATATTTTTCCATATGACATAAAGACAAGCAAATATGCAGTTATACTATTCTATACTAGTCCTACAGATGTAGAACTCTATATCGTGCTTCAAAGATAGTTGCTTTCTGACCTCTATATTGCTCTCTTTGCAGTAGCAATGCAATACAAAAAGTCTAGCTATCTATCTATCAACTGACGGAAATGTTCATGTACATGTGGAATATTATTTGTCTACAAAGGAATATAAAAATTTTATGTAAATGGATGAAGTTGAAAATGATCATTCAGAAAGAGATAACTCAGACACAGAATGTTGAATGACATATATTCTGTTGTATATGTAGATATCACATTTGAATATTCAGATATGTATGTATAAATTGAGTATCCATAGAAGTCAGGAAACTGGTAAGGGGATGTTGAGGGTGTGTGGAAAGAGAAGTCAGAGCAGATGTTATGAAGGGGCAATATATATAATGGACAAGTTTGAATGGGACAGAAGATGGGAAAGCAGTGTAGAGATGTAGGAACAGGGAAGAGTACCTAACACCAAACACTTTAGAAAAAGTCATTTGAAAGTCCACTACTGTGGTCATTTCCTAAAATATGTACATACATGTTTGTGAGTAGAGTTACTGTATTATAAACATCAGCATTTATTTACTGTGAGAGGGTTACCTGATATGAGAGGCTGATGAGAAGAGAGTCTCTTACCAGGCACAAGTTGGAGTCATCAGAACAAGAATGAAGCTGTGACAAGTTTATTGCAAGCAATCACACTCTCTATACCTTTACCAGAAACAGAATACAATGGTGATTTCCAGGGTCAATTCAAAGGTAGCTACCAGGATGTGGTGAAATATGCAAGCTATACAGTGTACATATGATGAATGTCTAAGACCAATTGTCCTGTCAAATTTCCACATGTTTCAAGGACTTCTAATGGACCCAAAGTATCACAAGGCAACCTGATTCTTTCAGTGTCTGAGGAAGTGTCCCTGTTTCTCAGGATTGGAAGGCATATAGTGCCCCTGAAACCATAGGATCTAACCTGAAAAATCCCATGACACGTGCCTCTTAAGGAAGTGAGTCCAGGCAAATTCCATGATTCTGCTCACTCTACTACTAAGGACACAATGTCTTCCTCAGACAAATAAATAAATAGGCTGTCAAATAAAATGTTCCATGTCAGTCATATCTTACCTCTTTTGAAGACATTAGTCAGTGTGGTTCTATAGGCTTCCATTCTCTAAACACTACAGGCTATTTCCAATGTTCTTGATTGCTCTCTAGAACTTTATGCTAAGACCCTTTTGACACTACACACTTGAGTCACAGAACATGTAGAAATCAAGCTGGCTTATTCTGGCTTAAAGTTTGAAGCATTCTATCCCACTATGGTGGGGGAGGCAGGGCAGCAGAATTAAATTAAATTAAACCAGAATAGGAAAAAGCAAAGCAAGGCAAAACAAAGCCAAAAAAAATACCCCAAGAAAAATTACAAGAAACACATATAGATATAGACATACACAGTGCATTCTCTTACACAAAAATCCTACGGAAATACAAAACTGGCTACCATAATGTATAAACAAAAGACTTGTAAGGTGAAAAGAAGTTTCCAAGATGTCTACACAAACCAGATGAAGTCATGAGATAAAGACAAAACCAAAACTAAAAACCAAAAACTTTCATCAAATACTATTGGGTTAGTTTCTTGTTGACTATCTATTGCTGCACATTAGGCCTGCACTTAAGTGTGTTTTATATACCTAGTGGTACTACTTCATTGGAGATAACTAATTTTCCTTTGTGAGCAGTTACCAATTAGAGATAGCTTGTGTGTTAGGCATGGAAGTTTGTGCCCACTTCCACTATCAGGGCTAGGAATCCCTTCATCTTAGACCTGTGCTGGTTCTTTGCATACTTCTACATACTCTGTGAGTTCATATGTCCATTGATGCTGTTGTATCTAGAAGACCAAATTTTCTTGGTGTTCTTCATGCCCTCTGGCTCTTAAAATTTTTCTGCCTCCTCTTGAACAGAGTTCCCTGATCACTGAAGGGAGGTGTTTGAGAGAGACACTCTATTTAGTACCATTTGTTCCTGGGTATCTCACTCTCTGCTCATTGTCCAGTATGATCTCTGTGTTTGTTCCAATTTACTGCAGAAGGAAGTTTCTTTGATGATGAGGCAGATATTCATCTCCAATATCTGTGTTCTGCTTCTGTCGCCTGTCACTGTCTTTCTGTTTCATTATTCCCCCAGCTTCCACAGCCAGCTCTTTATTCTGACAAAAGCCACAATCCTTACTCACCCAGTCTGAAACAGTGAGAAACAGAACAATGTCTGGTCCAGAGTATGGATGTAGAGCAATGAGAGCCACATAGAGGGATTAAATTGCAGAGAAGTCAGATTGAGTCTGGCGGGCTGCCCCAGCAAACAGGCTAATAGATATCCCCATGTCCTTATTATTAAATCTCAAGGCGGACCCCAAATGCCCCACAGTACTTAGCAGTTCAAATTATGTAATTAAGGAAACATCTGCAGCCACTTGGATTTTATTTAATTTCAGATATAGTTAAGTTGACCAAGAATAACCAAAGCAGTGAGTGTGTGTAAGTCTGTTTGTGAATGCATGTGTTTCTATATGAGTGTGTGTATTTCTCTCTCTCTCTCTCTCTCTCTCTCTCTCTCTCTCTCTCTCTCTCTCTCTCTGTGTGTGTTAGATGCCTGTGCACATATGTACCACTATGGGACTAAACTTTGATACCATATGATATTTATCTCATACCAGCTTTTTTTTTTCTGGAGTTGAGGTCCAAACCCAGAGCCTTGCACTTGCTAGGCAAGCGCTCTGCAACTGAGCTACATTCCCAACCCCATATCAGCTTTTTTGAGACAGAATTTTTCTCTCAACCTGTAGCTCAATTGAGCTAGAGTTTAGCTGCTAAAACGTTGGACAACAAGTCCAGAAACCAGATTGTTATAATAAATTTTTTCATAGGCTTTGAATTCAGGTCCTCATATACCATGATGGTGTACAAACTCAGCTACTGTTTCTAGGTGAAGAAACACTTTTACAAAGCCTTTGGAAGACTGCCATTGTGTGGATTAGAGGCCAGTAATAAACAGGCCCGGGAGAGTTTCTCTGGTTCTAATTAAGATGTCAATCAAAACTGAGCTAGGAAACAGTGGAAATCAAAGGGTCTTCAGAAACAGAGAAAGGGAATACAGTCAAATGAGATTGAAAACGCAGGTGAAGAATACAAGTTACAAACAGGAGAAAATTCGGGATGGTGGCATATCTTAGAATTTCATTGCTGTGAAAGAGACACCATGACCAAGGAACTCTTATAAAAGACAACATTTAATGGAGGCTGGCTTAAAGTTTCAGAGATTTAGTCCATTATCATTTGTAACCATGGGCTTTCCACCCAACCACTTTGTTCCCAGAAATCTTGACTCTGAAATTAAATTATGTATGAAAAAATGCCTAGGCTAATGGCTTGAGGTTCTTCCCTGACTAACTCATGTCTCAATAATCCCATTTATTCTATTCTATGAGTTCCCCAATGGCAAGTTACCTCTCCTTCAGTTTCATGCATCTGATTCCATCTGCATTCAGGGGTAAATCTCTTTTTCTGTGCCTCTCTTTCTTCCATTATTATTATTTCTTTCTGGTGGTTGTTCCACCTTCTACTCCTGCCTCAGCTCATTAGGCATAGGCCTTTTATTTAAAGGTGAAGCTTCTATGCATTGCACAAGATTCTCCCTACAATCATTATGGTAGAAATCTTAAAATACAGTAGACATGATATTTAGAATTCATGAAACTAATAAAAAACATCCTAGTCCCACTTGTAGCTTTTCAAAAGCATCATAGCTAAAGCTCATTTGCAGAGCACTTACCTAGATGTGTAAGTCCCAGGGACCAATCATTAGCACCTCAAAAGCATTATAAATGAAAGGTTGTAATACTGACTCTTGTTGCTACATCTAGAAGTGTACAAAATGTTCTGTATAGTTAAGTGAATGAGGGAAGAATGGAACATCTGTATACAGTGGATTATCATTAATAATAAATGTAATAATAAATGGTCACAATATGAGAAGACAAAGAAGAAGCATAAATGAAAACTGAATGAAGTTAGTGTAATAGACTCACATGCTGGATCAAAGCAATAAAACAAAGTATTGGAAGATTGGGGAATTGAATCCACTGATGTTAAGAGATATTAGAGACCAGTGATTATTGTTTGCTGTTATTTTGATTTTGGTGGTGGTGGTGTGTGTTTATGTGTGCGTGCACACACACATTTTCCTTGCTTTTGCTGGTATGGATTACTTCTTTTCTGGTTTTTCTTGAATGTAATTTTTCTCCTTGGATTGGATTTTCCTTATACTATTTTTCTATGGCTGGATTTGTGGATAGATATTGTTTAAATTTGGATTTGTCTCAAAATATCTTGTTTTTTTTTTTTCCATGTAGGAGAGTTTTTGCTGGGTATAGTAGTCTTGGTTGGCACTTGTAGATTTTTGTTTTTGTTTTTGTTTTTGTTTTTGTTTTTGTTTTTAGATCTTGCAACATATCTGTCCAGGCCTTTCTAGGTTTTAGAGTCTCCACTGAGAAGTTGGGTATAATCCTGACAGGTCTGCCTTCGCATGTTACCTGCCATTTTCCCTTGGTGCTTTTAATATCCTTTTTTGGTCTGTAGATTTTGTGTTTTTATTATTATGTGACAGGAGTTTCTTTTCTGGTGCAGTCTAATTGTTGTTCTATATGCTTCTTGTACGTTTATAGGCATCTTTTCTTTAGATTGGGAAATTTTTCTTCTATGGTTTTGTTGAGAATGTTTTCTGTGCATGGAGCTGAGACTTTTCCTTCTTCTATTCCTGTTATTATTAGGTTAGTCTTTTCATGATATCTCAGATTTCCTAGATGTTTTGTGTTAGGAAGTTTTTAGATTGAACTTTTTTAAAACTGATGTATCAATTTCTTCTATTGAATCCTCGACACCTGGAATTCTCTCTTCCTTCCATGTCCTGTAATGTTCTGTTGGTGATGCTTGCATCCTTTGTTCTTGTTCTCTTCCCTAGGTTTTCCATCTCCAGGATTTCCTCACTTTGTGTTTTCTTTATTACTTCTATTTCTTCTTTCAGGTCTTGCACTGTTTTCTTTATTTCTTTCACCTATTTCATGATGCTAGTGAGGGGATTAACAAAGGTGACACCCAGAAGACAGCCCTCCTCAAAGAATTTACCTCTACTACCTGGCAACATTAATTAGGAAGCACGCCTAAACAACGACTAGAGAACTTGAACCAACCAACAGCTATAGTGCCTTTTTCTGAGCACTAATCTTTGCCCTAGCTCATCTCCATGACCTGGTAGCAGCATCTGCTTGAATGCCAAGTTTAACTTCCTGTCCCCAGTGTGACCATTCCTATGAAATAACATAATAGTCCTAAAAAGTTGTGTCAGCCCTCTATAATTACCATGTTGTGCACCTTTTACATTTG
Organism: Mus musculus; assembly: GCF_000001635.26. Classification (NCBI taxonomy): domain Eukaryota; kingdom Metazoa; phylum Chordata; class Mammalia; order Rodentia; family Muridae; genus Mus; species Mus musculus. The sequence goes on from NC_000073.6 coordinate 48,244,482, forward strand.
TGTACTTGTACCACTACACTTCTATGGAGGCTAAAAGACAAGCTGTGAATTACTTTTCTCCTATCAAGTGGATCCTGGAAATCAGACATAGGTCACTAGCTTGGTGGCAAGCACCTTTACATGCTGAGCCACCCTACCAGTCCATTATGTACACTTTCTTACTGTTTTAAGACAAAGTCTGTATAGCCCTGGCTGACCCAGAACACAGAGCTCCACATACCTCAGCCTAGAATTAGTGGTATGCATTACCACATCAAGTCTATTGTGCACTTAAAAGTCTAGAGACAAATAAACACTTCAGTTTCTCTAGCATGTTCACACTGCAGTAAATACACTGCTTACCTAACAAAAGCTGTGGTCAAAAACTGCCTTCTAAACAGCAAGGCTCTGATTTAGCCCTTCTTCCAGTTCTCTCCACCCAGGGGTCATGTGTATGCAGCTATTATGTTTTTGTGGGAAGATTAACAATTTAACTTCCTAAATGGTTTTAAGAAGAGTTTTTTCCTAAAAATTTTAACATAATTTACAAACATGTCTTTTCACTAACTCTACTTTCTCACACTGGCACCTCTTTACTGTCCAGGAAGACTAGATGCTGCAAATTTGGACACACGTCTTCTATACATTGCAAAATAAGATGCACAGATATAAGAAACAATGACAAATATTGCATTGCCAAACTAATATTTGCACTAGGCCCTTCATTCATTTTCCTTTTTCCTCCCTCCCAAACCCTTGTAAGCAAAGCTGCACTGCTCAGAAATGTTTTCTCTTTCTAGTTCCAAAAGACAGCACTTCACCATGTGTTTAAACAGGAGAATCCACATGCATACTTACTATGACTACTTTTAACATACTTTGTGTACTTCTAAACACCTAGAAGGACTAGATGTTTCAGATAATGACATAAATTTGTTCCCTATATACATCATAGTGTTGAAACCACACACATGTAACAATGGTTAGATCTCAAAGCATCTTCTGGTGAGAACATTCTAGTCTCCCACCTTTCTTCCCCTTCAGGTCCTCTCCTCTGTCCTGTGACACAGGCACCGGTTACTTGGATGATACACTTTTACAACTCTTCAGAAGACAACCTTGCTATGAACTAACAGAGTATACAGAAAGTGTAAGTTTACTAAGTACTTTTTTCATACATTGGCAACCTTTTTAATACCTAGAGACTAGATACTATAGGATTCATTTGTCCAATATGTACAATATATACAGTACAGCAAAGTTACATGAGATGCAGACAACATACAGATGGATAAGCTAGAAATGTCTAGCACACTAATGCAATATTTTTGCAGTCCCTTCCCTCCTACATCCTCAATCCACTGAACAAGTATATCCTGTATGTTGTTCTCAGAAGTGGGCTAACAATTCTATTTCTATACATGGTATTTCTCCAGTTTCAAAAAAATCATATACACAAAATATTGTTCTACTGCTTGTACCTTTAAAGTGTGTCAAACACTTTCAAATATCTAGAAAGACTAGACATTTCATGTAAGAACTTAGCTACTATTCACATGGCATTGGTAAATAAAACTTTATGCAAAGCAATGGATATTATCTGAGGTATCTTCTAAATATAACCATTTGTGATTCAACCCACTTTACTTTAATGGAAGGCTTTACTCTCAGAGCCAACATTTCCAAAGACATCTTTCCTCCAACAAAGCCAGACCACATAAACCTCCCACAGTGTCAATAACTGGGACTAAGAGTTCAAATATATAATCCAACCAATGGAAAACATTTTAATTGAAACTTGTATAAGGGTCATGAAGAGAATGGTACTGTTTGCTTGTTTATTTAATATATATGTGAGTACACTGTAGCTGTCTTCATGAACCCCAGAAGAGGGCACTGGATCCCATTACAGATGGTTGTGAGCCACTATGTGGTTGTGGGAATTGAAATCAGGACCTCTGGAAGAGCAGTCAGTGCTCTTAACTGCTGATCCATCTCTTCAGCTACAAATGTCAGTTCTTATTATGACTAGTAGGAGAACATCAATCCAGACCTATTAGTCAAGAAATCCAGAAAGTAGACAGGCTTTGGAAAACTTTTCCTGCTTCTTGTTACCTATGGGAGAAGTGTCCAGCTCTCTACAAGGGTAGAGTGAACAAATACAGTAAATTTGTATTTAACTGATGAGTAAGTGAATCAGAAGCCTAATGGCAATTGAAAGTTTATAATATTGAAGTGTTGAGTAAACATTTTAAAATATATTTATAATTAGAAAAGACATGCAGAGAATCAAGGATATGCCATTATTCGTTGATCATTAGGGGGGAGGGAAATTACTTATCTCAGCAGATACAAGCTTATACTGCCATGTTTTTGGTGGCCAATAAATATATGCTAATAATAATCAACTGGAGGAGTTTGAGCACAGATTTAGGGATGGTAATATGTGTGGAGTTGAATTGTGAATACATTCCAGGAGTAAAATGCAAATTTGGGACAAAGACAGTGCTATCAATAGAACTCAGTAGAGGCTAACATGTCACAGAAGTATCTATAGTATACTTCTCTCTCTCAATCTCTCTCTCTCTCTCTCTCTCTCTCTCTCTCTCTCTCTCTCTCTCTCTCTCAATACACATACACACTATATATATATATATGTATATATATATATATATATGATGTATTTTAAACTTCTAGGAATTCAAGTAAGAAAATTATATGAGAAGAAATATTTTACTTAAACGTCCATTGATGAAGGACCTTATATGACAGGCAGCATATGTTAATGTGGAAGCCAATTAGAAATAATAGTCACTCCAAAGAAGGTAAGCATAGAAACTATGCAGCAGATTGAAGCAAAGAAAAGGGAAAAAAGAAACATTTGAGGTAAATTTCGATGAGAATTATCACTAACTGAAAAGAAAAAATTCAAAGTGCTCAGACACTAAAGTACAAACTACTAAAGATGACAAAGGTTAAAAATGAAATGACAAGAGAAATATTTTAAAAATCAAAATGAATGAAGTCAGTAAAATAAATATATTCATTTAAGAAAAGCAATAAAGACAAAGAAGGGGAGAGGGGGGTGTGAAAGAGATGGAAAGATGATAGATAGATAGATAGATAGATAGATAGATGATAGAAACAAAGTAAGACAGAGAGGAGTGTGGTAAATTTGGTGGGTTGTAACAAAAACAGTGTTAAAATGTGGAAAACATGGTTCTAAAATCAACAAAATTTAAACCAGAAACAAAAAGGTAAATTGCAGTCAACATAAAAGGGTAAAAATCAGCTAAGACAATAGATAGTACTGACGCTGAAAACAGGAAATTAGTGTATAGTATCAGGAATCCAAAAGAACTTTCTTTAGAAATTTGAGTACAAGAGATAAACCTTTTATCAAGCTAAGCACGAAGGAAAGAAGAAAGACACAAATTACTCATACTAAAAATGAAAGACAGGATACACCCTCACAACTAGCCAATGAACCCTGAATCCAAATGAGACAGAATAAAACATTAATTAAAATCTTACAACAGTAACTAGGTAGTCAGTATAGACATTCATTAAAACCAAACCTTATTCTTAGAAATCAGTAAAGTCTGTAAGCCCCTGAGCAGATGCTGCTCTATGGGCAAACACTTTCAAATCAGCATATGACTGCAGTTATGACATGAAGAGGAAAGTACATATCAGAAAAGAAGAGATACTGTCATACTCCCCCAGAAGGATAGAAACCTCAAACATTGAAAACACTTAGCTCTGGGGAGGATGTGTAACACAGGCACACACACACACACACACACACACACACACACACACACACACCCTGTCAGTGAATACAGAATGGTATGCTGCTTTAGAAGATAATCCCAGTGTTGCCTACATTCTTGAACATACAAATTGAACACATGTCCGTGCTGTACATGGGACTATAACATCATCCATCAAGCATAGTTCTTTAAGTCAACTTGACATAAGAGTTTTTGGCAGTTTCCATCTTGGCTGCCCAAACTTAAAATCAGCCAAGATATACTTCATAAGTGAATGGATAAGCTGTTGAGCATCCATAAAGTAAAGCATTGCTTACAAGAATAACTAGATGAGCCCCAAAGCTGTGAAAATATGGACAAAGAATTTAAGTGCATATTACTGAATTAAAGGGGGCAGTATGAGAAAAAGCTATGCATGGCATGACTTTAGTAAAAATGAAATTCTGGAAGACCCAAAACTACATGACTAAAACAGCCATGATTTCCTGAAGCTCAGAGTTGAGGTGGAAGAATTGATGCAGTGCTAAGCATTTTTACAAAGTTAGAAGCATTCCACATATCACTGTAATGGTCCATAATGACATGTTATAGTTGTCAACCAACCCTAGGTTGTACAGCACAAAATGAAACACAACAGTCACTGATCTTCATTGTAATTAATTGTTAGTATTGGTTCACTAATCTTAATAAGTACATGCATTATTCAGGGTTCTTTAGAGTCACAGAACTTAGGGAATGTCTCTCTATACTGAGGGAATTTATTGTGCTGACTTATAGTCTGTAGTCCAACTAACCTAACAATGGGCAGCTGTGGATGGGAAGTCTAAGAATCAAGTAGTTGCTCAGTCCCACCAGGGTATTTGTCTTAGCTTTCTGTAAGACCTGCAAAGAGGAACAGAAGCAAGCTTATGTAAAGGTAAAAGTGGTTAACTCTTCCAGCCATGCTGAGATGATATATTTGTGTGGAACCTGGTGGCTTGAGTTGCCATGGCAATTCCTCTAGGTTTGAGCCATGCTGAGGAATCAGGTCTGAGCAGGTGAGGACTTGCACAGTAGCACAAAAGCTTGTGATTTGTGTGGTGGCTCATTTGTCTGAATGTTAGAAACTTTCTATGAAATCTGTAGACCAGAACGAAAACTGACATAAAGATAAATGACTTATGTTACCATGGTAATTTTTCCAGGTCTGAGTAAACATTTGTGCAGTACTGAGAGTTGGCATGTGTGCATGAGTACCACGTTCTGGTTGCTTCTTATTACTGCGATCTGTATCCTTTTCTTCCAGGTCTCAGTGGTGCCACATCCATCTGTGACCACCAGCTTCTGGTTGGTTCTTGTTACTACAATCTGTAACTTTTTCTGGTTTTGGTTATTTTTTTGTTTCTTGTTGTGCATTTTTCTGCTCACTGATTCTAAATGGTGCCACATTTTTCTGGGAACAAGGCTTTGAATTTGTTCCCTTGGCTATTTTGTGATTATTGCAGATGTGCCTGGGAACCGTGGCAAAGGCAGAGCCAGGAGACGACCTGAGCCTCGGTTTGGGTGGCCATGGCTCAGGGAACTGGGGCATCCACCCGTCTGGGAACAAGGCTGTGATTTTGTATCTGTGGCCGGTTGCAGTCAGGAATAGACATATCTGGGAGGTGTGGCTACTCTGAGGCCAGGATAAGTCCTGAGTCTCGGTCTGGAGTGGGCATGACCTCAGGTGAGCTGAGAGATGCCCACCAATCTTGTTCTTTTCTTATTTGTATGCACCACTTTCTGGTTGTTTCTCATTTCTGCCTGATAGAGAAAAAAGACTCTATGTTTTGGGTGTCATAGAGAGGTCTTTTTCACGAGTGCCACTTTCTGGCTGTTTCTTGTTTCTGCTCGATAGACAGGAAAAGTTTTGTGTTTTTGTGTGTTGTGTTTGTGTTTCTTGTTACGGGGTAACTTTGACAAGATGACTTTGATGAGATGACATTGATGAGGTGACTGACTTTGAAGGAGGTATTAACATGAGACAGGCTATGTCTACCACATTCTGCAGGTTTCCTTCACTACAGAAAAGGCCAGGAAGCTGGTTACTGGCCCCACAGGGGAACCCCTCCCCAATATGCTTGCTTTTCCTGACTCACCCAGACTGGAATTTTAACACTGTTAAAGGTAACAACAGGCTCTTGGTCTACCTTCAGACTTTGCTGTCAGGTGTGAAGCCGGCCACAAGATGGCCCACAAATTAGACAGAGAGAAAAATAAAAGCCCTATAGTTGTTTTTAGAGAAGGTCATAGAAGCATTTTGATTCACCCCATGGACCCTGAATCACTAGAAGCAAAGGCAGCAGTCGCTCCAGCTTTATTAGTCTGGCAGCACCACGTATTAAGAAAAGCTCCAGACAGAGCTTCTGAGGCTATCTTCGCTCCAGGCAACTGGCCACCTTCCTGGTGAGTGCACAGGGGTCCGCCAGCCCGAGAGGTTTTTGCCTCAGGCCCCGGCGGGAGCCTTGGCTCCGGGACTCTGCGGAGGGTAGGCTGCACGGGTGACGGTGTGGAATACAGAGGCCAGCCGTTTCTGGGACAGGCGAGAGACACAGAGCTTCTGAGGCGGCACCATCTTCGGCTCCAAGCAACCGGCCACCTTCCTGGTGAGAGACACAGAGCTTCTGAGGAGGCGCCATCTTCGGCTCCAGTCAACAGGCCACCTTCCTGGTGAGTGCACAGGGGTCTGCCAGCCCGAGAGGTTTTTGCCTCAGGCCCCGGCGGGAGCCTTCGCTCCGGGACTCTGTGGAGGGCAGGCTGCACGGGTGACGGTGTGGAATACAGAGGCCAGCCATTTCTGGGACAGGCAAGAGACACAGAGCTTCTGAGGCGGCGCCATCTTCGGCTCCAGACAACCGGCCACCTTCCTGGCCAAAGCAACACAGCTTCTGGGAAAGATCCTGTTTTGGGCCTTCATCTTCAGCCAGGAGGAGGTCCAAACACCAGATAACTGTGCACCTTCCCTGAAAGAGGAGAGCTTGCCTGCAGAGACTGCTCTGACCACTGAAACACAGAGGAGAGAGCTAGTCTCCCACGTCTGCTCATAGAGGGTAACAAAATCAACAGAGGAACAATCTCTAAACAAAGACAACTATAACAACTAACTCCAGAGATTGCCAGATGGTGAAAGGTAAACGTAAGAATCCTACTAACAGGAACCAAGACCACTCACCATCATCAGAACCCAGCACTCCCACTTCGCCCAGTCCAGGGCATCCTAACACACCTGAAAAGGTAGACCTGGATTTAAAAGCATTTCTCATGATGATGGTAGAGGACATAAAGAAGGAATTTAATAACTCACTTAAAGAAATACAGGAGAACACTGCTAAAGAGTTACAAGTCCTTAAAGAAAAACAGGAAAACACAACCAAACAGGTAGAAGTCCTTAGAGAAAAACAGGAAAACACATCCAAACAGGTGATAGAAATGAACAAAACCATACTAGACCTAAAAAGGGAAGTAGACACAATAAAGAAAACCCAAAGTGAGGCAACGCTGGAGATAGAAACCCTAGGAAAGAAATCTGGAACCATAGATGCCAGCATCAGCAACAGAATACAAGAGATGGAAGAGAGAATCTCAGGTGCAGAATATTCCATAGAGAACATCGGCACAACAATCAAAGAAAATGGAAAATGCAAAAAGATCCTAACTCAAAACATCCAGGAAATCCAGGACACAATGAGAAGACCAAACCTACCCATAATAGGAGTGGATGAGAATGAAGATTTTCAACTCAAAGGACCAGCAAACATCTTCAACAAAATTATTGAAGAAAACTTCCCAAATCTAAAGAAAGAGATGCCCATGAACATACAAGAAGCCTACAAAACTCCAAATAGACTGGACCAGAAAAGAAATTCCTCCCGACACATAATAATCAGAACATCAAATGCACTAAATTTAGATAGAATACTAAAAGCAGTAAGGGAAAAAGGTCAAGTAACATATAAAGGCAAGCCTATCAGAATTACACCAGATTTTTCACCAGAGACTATGAAAGCCAGAAGAGCCTGGACAGATGTAATACAGCCACTAAAAGAACACAAATTCCAGCCCAGGCTACTATACCTAGCCAAATTCTCAATTACCATAGATGGAGAAACCAAAGTATTCCAGACAAAACTAAATTCACCCATTATCTCTCCACGAATCCAGCCCTTCAAAGGATAATAACAGAAAAAAAACCAATACGAGGACGGGAACCACTCCCTAGAAAAAACAAGAAGATAATCCCTCAACAAAACTAAAAGAAGACAGCCACAAGAACAGAATGCCAACTTTAACAACAAAAATAACAGGAAGCAACAATTACTTTTCCTTAATATCTCTTAATATCAATGGTCGCAACTCCCCAATAAAAAGACATAGACTAACAGACTGGCTACACAAACAGGACCCAACATTCTGATGCTTACAGGAAACCCATCTCAGGGAAAAAGACAGACACTTCCTCAGAGTGAAAGGCTGGAAAACAATTTTCCAAGCAAATGGTCTGAAGAAACAATCTGGAGTAGCCATTTTAATATCGGATAAAATCGACTTCCAACCCAAAGTTATCAAAAAAGACAAGGAGGGACACTTCATACTCATCAAAGGTAAAATCCTCCAAGAGGAACTCACAATTCTGAATATCTACGCTCCAAATGCAAGGGCAGCCACATTCATTAAAGACACTTTAATAAAGCTCAAAGCACATGTTGCACCTCAGACAATAATAGTGGGAGACTTCAACACACCACTTTCATCAATGGACAGATCGTGGAAACAGAAACTAAACAGGGACACAGTGAAACTAACAGAAGTTATGAAACAAATGGACCTGACAGATATCTACAGAACATTTTATCCTAAAACAAAAGGATATACCTTCTTCTCAGCACCTCACGGGACCTTCTCCAAAATTGACCATATAATTGGTCACAAAACAGGCCTCAACAGATACAAAAATATTGAAATTGTCCCATGTATCCTATCAGACCACCATGGCCTAAGACTGATCTTCAATAACAACATAAATAATGGAAAGCCAACATTCACGTGGAAACTGAACAACATTCTTCTCAATGATACCTTGGTCAAGGAAGGAATAAAGAAAGAAATTAAAGACTATTTAGAGTTTAATGAAAATGAAGCCACAACATACCCAAACCTATGGGACACAATGAAAGCATTTCTAAGAGGGAAACTCATAGCTCTGAGTGCCTCCGAGAAGAAACGGGAGAGAGCACATACTAGCAGCTTGACAACACATCTAAAAGCTCTAGAAAAAAAGAAAGCAAATTCACCAAAGAGGAGTAGACGGCAGGAAATAATCAAACTCAGGGGTGAAATCAACCAAGTGGAAACAAGAAGAACTATTCAAAGAATTAACCAAACGAGGAGTTGGTTCTTTGAGAAAATCAACAAGATAGATAAACCCTTAGCTAGACTCACTAAAGGGCACAGGGACAAAATCCTAATTAACAAAATCAGAAATGAAAAGGGAGACATAACAACAGATCCTGAAGAAATCCAAAACACCATCAGATCCTTCTACAAAAGGCTATACTCAACAAAACTGGAAAACCTGGACGAAATGGACAAATTTCTGGACAGATACCAGGTACCAAAGTTGAATCAGGATCAAGTTGACCATCTAAACAATCCCATATCACCTAAAGAAATAGAAGCAGTTATTAATAGTCTCCCAGCCAAAAAAAGCCCAGGACCAGACGGGTTTAGTGCAGAGTTCTATCAGACCTTCAAAGATGATCTAATTCCAGTTCTGCACAAACTATTTCACAAAATAGATGTAGAAGGTACTCTACCCAACTCATTTTATGAAGCCACTATTACTCTGATACCTAAACCACAGAAAGACCCAACAAAGATAGAGAACTTCAGACCAATTTCTCTTATGAATATCGATGCAAAAATCCTCAATAAAATTCTCGCTAACCGAATCCAAGAACACATTAAAGCAATCATCCATCCTGACCAAGTAGGTTTTATTCCAGGGATGCAGGGATGGTTTAATATACGGAAATCCATCAATGTAATCCATTATATAAACAAACTCAAAGACAAAAACCACATGATCATCTCATTAGATGCAGAAAAAGCATTTGACAAGATCCAACACCCATTCATGATAAAAGTTTTGGAACGATCAGGAATTCAAGGCCCATACCTAAACATGATAAAAGCAATCTACAGCAAACCAGTAGCCAACATCAAAGTAAATGGAGAGAAGCTGGAAGCAATCCCACTAAAATCAGGGACTAGACAAGGCTGCCCACTTTCTCCCTACCTTTTCAACATAGTACTTGAAGTATTAGCCAGAGCAATTCGACAACAAAAGGAGATCAAGGGGATACAAATTGGAAAAGAGGAAGTCAAAATATCACTTTTTGCAGATGATATGATAGTATATATAAGTGACCCTAAAAATTCTACCAGAGAACTCCTAAACCTGATAAACAGCTTCGGTGAAGTAGCTGGATATAAAATAAACTCAAACAAGTCAATGGCCTTTCTCTACACAAAGAATAAACAGGCTGAGAAAGAAATTAGGGAAACAACACCCTTCTCAATAGTCACAAATAATATAAAATATCTTGGCGTGACTCTAACTAAGGAAGTGAAAGATCTGTATGATAAAAACTTCAAATCTCTGAAGAAAGAAATTAAAGAAGATCTCAGAAGATGGAAAGACCTCCCATGCTCATGGATTGGCAGGATCAACATTGTAAAAATGGCTATCTTGCCAAAAGCAATCTACAGATTCAATGCAATCCCCATCAAAATTCCAACTCAATTCTTCAACGAATTAGAAGGAGCAATTTGCAAATTCATCTGGAATAACAAAAAACCTAGGATAGCAAAAACTCTTCTCAAGGATAAAAGATCCTCTGGTGGAATCACCATGCCTGACCTAAAGCTTTACTACAGAGCAATTGTGATAAAAACTGCATGGTACTGGTATAGAGACAGACAAGTAGACCAATGGAATAGATTTGAAGACCCAGAAATGAACCCACACACCTATGGCCACTTGATCTTCGACAAGGGAGCTAAAACCATCCAGTGGAAGAAAGACAGCATTTTCAACAATTGGTGCTGGCACAACTGGTTATTATCGTGTAGAAGAATGCGAATCGATCCATACTTATCTCCTTGTACTAAGGTCAAATCTAAGTGGATCAAGGAACTTCACATAAAACCAGAGACATTAAAACTTATAGAGGAGAAAGTGGGGAAAAACCTTGAAGATATGGGCACAGGGGAAAAATTCCTGAACAGAACAGCAATGGCTTGTGCTGTAAGATCGAGAATTGACAAATGGGACCTAATGAAACTCCAAAGTTTCTGCAAGGCAAAAGACACCGTCAATAAGACAAAAAGGTCACCAACAGATTGGGAAAGGATCTTTACCTATCCCAAATTGGATAGGGGACTAATATCCAATATATATAAAGAACTCAAGAAGGTGGACTCCAGAAAATCAAATAACCCCATTAAAAAATGGGGCTCAGAGATGAACAAAGAATTCTCACCTGAGGAATACCGAATGGCAGAGAAGCACCTGAAAAAATGTTCAACATCCTTAATCATCAGGGAAACGCAAATCAAAACAACCCTGAGATTCCACCTCACACCAGTCAGAATGGCTAAGATCAAAAATTCAGGTGACAGCAGATGCTGGCGTGGATGTGGAGAAAGAGGAACACTCCTCCATTGTTGGTGGGATTGCTGGCTTGTACAACCACTCTGGAAATCAGTCTTGTGATTCCTCAGAAAATTGGACATAGTACTACGGGAGGATCCAGCAATACCTCTCCTGGGCATATATCCAGAAGATGCCCCAACTGGTAAGAAGGACACATGCTCCACTATGTTCATAGCAGCCTTATTTATAATAGCCAGAAGCTGGAAAGAACCCAGATGCCCCTCAACAGAGGAATGGATACAGAAAATGTGGTACATCTACACAATGGAGTACTACTCAGCTATTAAAAAGAATGAATTTATGAAATTCCTAGCCAAATGGATGGAGCTGGAGGGCATCATCCTGAGTGAGGTAACACATTCACAAAGGAACTCACACAATATGTACTCACTGATAAGTGGATATTAGCCCAAAACCTAGGATACCCAAGATATAAGATACAATTTGCTAAACACATGAAACTCAAGAAGAATGAAGACTGAGGTGTGGACACTATGCCCCTCCTTAGAATTGGGAACAAAACACCCATGGAAGGAGTTACAGAGACAAAGTTTGGAGCTGAGATGAAAGGATGGACCATCTAGAGACTGCCATATCCAGGGAACCACCCCATAATCAGCATCCAAACGCTGACACCATTGCATACACTAGCAAGATTTTATTGAAAGGACCCAGATGTAGCTGTCTCTTGTGAGACTATGCCAGGGCCTAGCAAACACAGAAGTGGATGCTCACAGTCAGCTAATGGATGGATCACAGGGCTCCCAATGGAGGAGCTAGAGAAAGTACCCAAGGAGCTAAAGGGATCTGCAACCCTACAGGTGGAACAACATTATGAACTAACCAGTACCCCGGAGCTCTTGTCTCTAGCTACATATGTATCAAAAGATGGCCTAGTCGGCCATCACTGGAATTAGAGGCCCATTGGACTTGCAAACTTTTTATGCCCCAGTACAGGGGAACGCCAGGGCCAAAAAGGGGGAGTGGGTGGGTAGGGGAGTGGGGGTGGGTGGGTATGTGGGACTTTTGGTATAGCATTGGAAATGTAAATGAGCTAAATACCTAATAAAATGTGGAAAAAAGAAAAAGAAAAAAAAAGAAAAGAAAAAAGAAAAGCTCCAGAGAGTTGAGAAGACAGAACCAACACACTCGAGACAAGGCAAAGATCCTCTTGGTAATCAAGGCCAAACCAGAAGACAGTAAGAGATTCCTAAAACAGCCTCAGAAGAAAGAGATAAGGGGACCCTAAAGATCAAAAATGCCCTCTTCCCAAGCCCAGGGTAACCCTAAAAATAAAAGAGAAACCCACCAGCTATAATTATAAAAACAAAAACTCAAGACTTCTTTGAGGCCCTAAAATTTTAGACTATTGAGTCTCCTCTAAGAAGGCCTTACTCTGTCAAATACAGGCAATCTCCCTAGATCCTAAACCCAGGGATGCATACTCAAACTCATGGCCCTGGCCTCAGCCAATGGCAAATGTGCCACCAACTGCTCTATTTACACATCAGTGCAGCAAGAACCTCCCGGTTAAAGATGATGTCAGAATGACTCATTACCAGCCTCTCTTCTTAAATGTCCCCAGGATAACTTTTCAGATGCCCTGCTACCTGATCTTGACCTTGTTTGTTTGGTTGGTTGGTTTTTTGTTTGTTTGTTTGTTTGGTTGGTTGGTTGGTTGGTTGGTTTATATTGAGAAAAGGTTGCTCTGTGTAGCCATCACTATCCTAGAACTCACTCTATAGACCAGGCTGGCCTCAAACACAGAGATTTGCCTGTCTCTGCCTTCCAAGTGCTGGGATTAAATATGTGTGCCACCACTGCCCGGCTTCTGATCTTGACCTTGATGGGTATCTGCATGATGGATGCACAGGTAACATGGTTCACCAATGGTAATAGCCTCTTTAAGGATGGACAGTGGTATGCTGGGACAGTGGTAGTCTCATATGGGCAGAGCCACTCCTGGCAAGAATGCCAGCCCAGAAACCTGAAGTGGCAGCTCTGACCAAGGTGTTAGAGCTGAGAAAAGACAAGAGACACAGATAGCCAGTGTGCATTTGCTATCACGTATATCATTGGGGCTATTTATTGAGAGGGAAGCCTTCTGATGGCAGAAGAAAGGACTAAACTCTATCCCAGAGGGCAACAAGACAGCCCAGTAGGTGGCCTTAGAAATTGGGCCCCTCATGTCCTTGATTGCCCTAGACCCAGAAGATCCCACATATCTGCCCATGTCTCAATGTCACAAGAGATGATAGAGGACAGCTGACCACAAACTAATTGTACCATGGAAAATGGGTATAAGCATCCCATTGTTCTTCACAAATGGGATCCTGGAGAATGCAAGACGTAGTCTAACTTAACTAACATTTCCCTGACACTACAATAGCATGGTACATACTACAGGTAACTAACCGTATTTGACTCATTAGGAGGAAATTCATATTTTTGTACCCATCCTACTCAAATGGCATATATGGTGGCATCACATGCCCTAGATTAGAACCTGAAACTATTACTTTGATCAATGGTCATGTTGGCAAATACCTTTCTAATTATGCATATTTATATCCATAGACCTTACATGCTCTGAGTGTTGTTAAGAGAATCTTTTTTTTTTAAAGTGGAAACAGTCAGTGGTCAGATGCATATACCCAAAAGATGCCCCACAAGACATCAAGGACAAATGCTCCACTGTGTTCATAGCAGCCTTATTCATAATAACCAGAAGCTGGAAACAACCCTGATGTCCCTAAACTGAAGAATAGATACAGAGAATATGGTTCATTTACACAACAAAATATTATTTGGCTATTAAAAATGAGGACATCTATGTCCAATTTTCTGATCAACCACCAATTTGATCTTCAGAGTGGTTGTACCAACTTCCAATCCTACTTATAATGGAGGAGTATTCATTCCTCTTTCTCCACATCCTCACCAACATCTGCTGCCACCTGAATTTTTGATCTTAGCCATTCTGACTGGTATGAGGTGGAATCTCAGGTTTGTTTTGATCTGTGTTTTCCTGATGACTAAGGATGTTGAACATTTCTTTGGGTGCTTCTTGGCCATTTAATATTCATCAGTTGATTATTCTCTGTTTAGCTCTTACCCCATACTTTAATAGGGTTATTTGGTTCTCTGGAATCTAACTTTTTTAGTTATTTGTATATATTGGATATTAGCTCTTCATCAGATGTAAGATTCGTAAAGATCTTTTCCCAATCTGTTGGTTACCATTTTGTCCTATTGACAGTGTCCTTTGCCTTTATGGAAACTTTGCAATTTTATGAGGTCCCATTTGTTGAATGGACATAGTATTAGCTGTGGACCCAGCTATACCAGTCTTAGGCCTATACCCAAAAGATGTTCCAACATATAACAAGGACACATGTTCCACTATGTTCATAGCAGCCTTATTTATAATAGCCAGAAGCTGTAAAGAACCCAGATGTCCTTCAACAGAGAAATGGAGACAGAAAATATATAGCTGTCTCCTCAGAGGCCCTGCCAGAATCTTCTAAATACAGAGTTGGATATTCACAACCAACCATTACACTGAATGTGGGATCCCCAGTGGAGGAGTTAGAGAAAGAACTGAAGGATCTGAAGGGATTTGCAACCCCATAGGAAGAAGAACAATATCAACTAACCAGATCGCCCAGAACTCCCAGAGACTAAGCCATCAACCAAGGAGTTACACATGGCTCCAGCTGCATATGTAGCAGAGGATGGCCTTGTCAGGCATCAATGGGAGGAGAGGTCCTTGGTGCTATGAATGCTCGATAGAGGCTCCAGTGTAGGGGAATTGAAGGTGGGGAGGTGGGAGGAGGTGAGTGGGAGGAGGAACACCATCATAGAAGCAGGGGGTGAGGGATGGGATAGGGGGTTTCTGTGGGAGAAACCAGGTAAGTGGCAACACTTGAAATGTAAATAAATTTAAAAATAAATAAGTTAATAAATAAAATGAGAGCATCACAAATTTTGCAGGCAAATGGATGGAACTAGAAAATATCATCCTGTGCAAGGTAACCCAGACCCAAAAGGACATGCATGACAGGAGCCTAGCATGGCTGTCCTCTGAGAGGCTCTACCAGCAGCTGACAGAGACAGATGCAGATACATACAGACAACCATTGGACTGAGATCAGGGACCCCATGGAAGAGTCAGGGGGAGTATTGAAGAAGCTGAAGGGGATGGCAACTCCATAGGAAGAACAACAGTATCAACTAACCTCTATGGCTCAGAGCTCCCAGAGAATAAGCTACTAACCAAAGAGTTGGCTGGTTTGTGGCCCCAGCACATGTGTAGTAGAGGACTCTCTTATCTGGCCTCAGTGGGGGAGGATGAATCTAATCCTGTAGAGACTTAATGCCCCAAGGAAGGGGGATGCTGGGGAAGATGAGATGGGAGTGCATGGGTAGGTGAGTGGGGTGTGGATGGGTGGGTTGAGAGTAACCCTCTCAGAGGCAAAGAGGCAGGGGTAGAAAAGAAGAAATTTTGGAGGGAGTAACAGGAAGGAAGGCAACATTTGGAATGCATACAAATAAAATAATTAAATAATATATATCCAGAGGACCTAAGAGCTTGTACAAACTCTGAAAATGCATTAGAATTTGAAAAGTCTCACGGTTATGCATTTTTATTTGTCCTCAGAAGTATTTACTAATCTGAGAATCAAGGTGTCTAGTTGACTGGATGAAACAATGCTAATGCTAAGTTTTGGGAGTAGAGCGTAAATACATTTCAGTTACTGGATAAAAAGGAACAACTCATTGACAGAAAAGTACAATATTAAACATGTACACATTAAATGTAAGGGCTTCTAATTTTATAAAAGAAGCAATATTGAATCTAAAAATAGATTACACACAATAGTAGTGTCTGATTTTAGTACCACATTCTTACCAATAGACAGGTCCTATGAATGAGAACTAAACAGAAAAACAACGTTGTTAAATGATGTCATTAATCAAACAAACCTAGATATATCTAAGATATGCCACACAAACATTAAAGAATACACACTCTCTCTGCATGTCATGGAAATTGTTGATAACATATTATGACACAGAAAAAAAGACTCGAGAAATATGGAAATATTGAAATAATGTCCATTATATTGGTCAATAATGACCATCACGGAATAAAGTTGGATATCAACAATGATACCAAGCAATAAAACCAAGAGCTGATTCTTTGAGAAAATCAAGAAAGACACACACACCTAGCCAAACTAATTAAAGGCACAGAGACAGTATCCAAAGTAACAAAATCAGAAATGAAAAGGGAGACATAGCAACAGAAACTGAGGCTACTCAAAAAGTTATTAGTT
Source organism: Mus musculus (assembly GCF_000001635.26). Taxonomy (NCBI): domain Eukaryota; kingdom Metazoa; phylum Chordata; class Mammalia; order Rodentia; family Muridae; genus Mus; species Mus musculus. The sequence continues at coordinate 48,261,305 of NC_000073.6, forward strand.
CTTATTTCAATGTTTGTACGCCACAAAACTGGAAAATCTAAATGAAATGAGTGATTCTATAGAAAGATACTACTTACCAAATTTAAATTAACATCAGGTGAACAAAACAGTCCTACCACCCTGAATGAGATAGAAGGAATCATTAAAATTGTCCCAACCAAAAGAAAAAAGAAAAAAGCCCAGAGCCAGATGGTTTTAGTGCAGAATTCTACTGGACTTTCAAAGAAAAGCTAATACCACAATACTTCTAAAACTATTGCACAAAATATGAACAACAGGAATACTGCCAATTCATTGTATGATACCACTGTTACCCTGATACCTAAACCACACAGATACAACAAAGAAAGAGAATTTAGGACCAATTATGAACACTGATGAAAAATCCTCAATAAAATTTTTGCAAACCAAATTCAAGAACACATCATCATCCATCATAATCAAGTAGGCTTCATTTGAGGAATGCAGGATGCTTCAATGTAGAAAAATCCACCAGTGTAATCCACCATATAAACAAACTGAAAGGAAAAAATCACATGATCATCTCATTAGATGCTGAAAAAGCCTTTGAAGCCAAGTCCAGGACAGCCTTGGTGAGGACAGAATGGCACAGTTACTGCCTCTGGAACAAGTCCAGAGGACATGGGCTTCCAGGAGTGTAGATGGCTGCTATGGGCATAAGCCTTGTTTGTATAATAATGTAAGTATTCCATATGCTTCCTCTAAGGAAGAATTTTCTTTGTGTCATCCAGTATAAGAGGTAGATGCTAATCCCAAAGGGAAAAACACAGATCAGGAAGACCAGTTCTGTGAACCCAGTGCTCACATAAAGCCTGCTCAGAGGAGTCTGCTGTGAAGATACTGATCAGTAGGGCCTGATTGGATCAAGAGATACTAAAATACATGTTTCAGGGTAGTTTGACTAGATGTCTATTTAGCAAACACCCATAGTATATTCTTCCCCAAAGCCTGGGCTTTCTCTAAACATAAGTTTTTGGCCAAATTTACATTATCAAGTGTGTGTAGACTTCTGCGGTGTGAACCTGAAATCCAGAGAAAGTGGTTGGTTACACCCTCAGCAGTTATGCCTCTGTTGCACACCATTCACTGCATGTTGGAACTGTGCTACATGGGCTATACATCTGGAAAAAAATGGTTGATGGCTTTTATCATCCTTGACCTCCCAAAACTGTGAATAGTAGTCAGTAGGGAGGAAGATTCCAGATCAGTTCCAGCTGGAATTAACCTTAATCAAGTATCCATAATATATGGACTATATATTCCAATAGGTTCTGACCATCTGGTTTGGCAGATGAAGAGTAGCAGAGCAATGACCTGTACTGTGATGAAAATCTCTGAGGACTGCCTGGCCAATAGCTCATGGGTAAGTGCATTCTTTTCCTCACCTTGAGCATTGATGCATAATTTATCCTGTTATTGACATTTTATGGCTTAATGTAGTGTAATGGCTAATCCTGGCTGTCAACTTAACTCTATCTGGAATGAAGTAAAATTCAAAATTGGAGGGCACACCTGTGATCCAGATCTTGAGGCCAGAAGACATATGTTGCTGACCTGTATCTTGCCATGGATATCTTGAGTCATAGTGGCCATGGAAAGCTTAGACCCAGGCAAGGGAGTACATGCCTTTAATCAAAGGAAACTGAGGCAAGGAGATCTCTGAGTTCAAGATCAGCCTGGGACAAAGCAAGTCCCAGATACAGGCATGGTGGTATACACCTTTAATGTGGGCCAAACCTTCTGCTGACAGCCTATATAAGGACATTGGAAGAAGGAAGACTTACTCTTCTTCACCTGCTTGTACTTACTTGCCAGGACATTTGTTAGAACCTACATCTACAGAAGACCAGCTGAAACAAATACCCTGGTGGAACTGAGCAACTACTATATTCTTGGACTTTCCATCCACAGTTACACATTGTTAGTTTAGTTGAACTACAGACTGTAAGTCAGCACAATAAATTCCCTCAATATAGAGAGACATTCCCTAAGTTCTGTGACTCTAAAGAATCCTGAATAATGCATGTACTTATTAAGATTAGTGAACCAATACTAACAATTAATTACAATGAAGATCAGTGACTGTTGTGTTTCATTTTGTGATGTACAACCTAGGGTTGGTTGACAACTATAACATGTCATTATGGACCATTACAGTGATATGTGGAATGCCTCTAACTTTGTAAAAATGCCTAGCAATGCATCAATTCTTCCACCTCAACTCAGAGCTTCAGAAAAATCATGGCTCTTTTAGTCATCTAGTTTTGAGTTTTCCAGAATTTCATTTATTACTAAAGTCGTGCCATTCATAGGTTTTTCTCAAACTGCCTCCTTTAATTCAGTAAATATTTTGTCCGTATTTTCACAGCTTTGTGGCTCATTTACTTATTCTTATAAGCAGTGCTTTACTTTATGGATGCTCAACAGCTTATCCATTCACTTATGAAGTACATCTTGGCTGATTTTAAGTTTGGGCAGCCAAAATGGAAACTACCAATAACTCTGGTGTTTTCAAGTCGGCTTATGCTTTTAACTTACTGGACATGTAATGAACACTATGCTTGATGGACGCTGTTATAGGCCCATGTTCTGCACGGGCCTGTTGTGTTCAATTTGTATGTTCAAGAATGTAGGCAACACTGGGATTATCTTCTAAAGCAGCATACCATTCTGCATTCACTGACAGGGTGTGTGTGTGTGTGTGTGTGTGTGTGTGTGTGTGTGTGTGTCTGTGTGTGTGTGTGTCTGTGTGTGTCTGTGTGTGTCTGTGTGTGCCTGTGTTACACATCCTTTCCAGGGTTGGTTGTCTGTCTTTCTGTGGGAGGATAGCAGTACCTCTCCTTTTGTGATATGCACTATCCTCTACATATGGGAACTACAGTCACATGCTGATTTGCAAATGTTCAAACACTGAGCAGTATGTGTTTGTAGGCTTACTGACTTTATTGATCTCAAAGAATATCCCTTCCTTTCAGTGATTTTCTTAACTCATCGCCTGGTTGTCATTGTTTTTAATTAAGTTTTTTCTTCTGTTCTATTTATATTCAAGGTTCATTGGTTTATTGTGAGGGTGTATACTGTCTTTCCTTTCTAGTATGAGTAATTTCTGTGTTTCCTCCTTTTGCTTTTGCTTACCTTGATAAGAGACTTATCTATTCTGTTTATCCTTTCAAAGAAAGTGCTTCTGACTTCATAATTTTATATACTAATCTCCTCTTTTCAGTTTCACTGCTATCTATTGACTACATGATCTTTATCTATTTCTCTTTTTTAATTCTGTTTCCTGATGGAAATTTTGTTGAGTTTAGATTCTTCCTGCTCACTATGCTCTGGATCTCCATTTTAACATGACTTTGTTACTGCTTACCAATTTTAACACATTTCTCTTTCTTGCTCTGTCTCTATGTTTCTGTCTCTGTAACTCACTGTTTTTTCTGTCTTTCTCTCAATCTCTTTTTCTCTTTGTCTTTCTCTTTCTCTCCCTGTCTCTCTTTCTCTCCATTTTTCTTCTTTCTATTGTTTTTTTTCCCTTAAGATTTCAGTGTTTTCTTAAATTTTGATTTTTTAAACATTTCTTTTCTCATTTCTACTCTACCCCTTGTTATTTTTAGTAGCTTGTACTGGAGTGTCTGAACATTTTGAATTTTTCCTCTTTTGTTAGTTATGTATTTGGTTTCTGGTAATAATTTTGGAACATTCTCAATCAATTTTAAGTGTTTTTAAATGTTTTTGTTGTTCCTCTCTCTTTGGCTCAGTCTACTTCTCTAATTGTCTACATTTATAGTTCTTGTAATTGAATAACATTACACATATTCTTGTGTATATGTAGTTTTTCTCTTTGTATTCCATTTCAGAGTTTTCTATTGTATTTTTTTCAATAAGCCCGTATGCTCAGTCTTATATTCTTCACACTTTTCAGTGTGCTTGTTAGAGTGGTCTAATCCTGGCATTTCCTTTCCAACTTCCCATGTTTATACAATTATAATATATCTGTTATTTCACATATCCTGTGAGGATATTTAGCACTTTAATTACAAATATTTAAGTATCTTCTTTCTGATGTTTCCATTTTATCTACTATATCATCTTCCATTTTATCTTTCATGAGCCATCACTTCATCATTTTGTTATTAGAAATATAATTAAAATGTAAGATTACAATAAAAATCTATATTTACCACATATAAAGTAGATAGATGAAATACTTATTCCATTTTTTCAATTCTCAAGAATAGAAATCAAAGTATTTTTATTTAATATTTATCCATGCCATTGGGATAAAGCCTTTTAGTGTGATGATGAATGTGTGCGGTCTGGCTTCCTTAGGACCTTTCTTTATTGAATAACAAAAGGGCTCAGTGTGGCTTTTAATTGCACAAGCTCCCAGAACTAGGTTAGAGAGCTTATCATTGGAAGTCCTCTGGCTGTAAGAAGTAGAGAGACAATAAACCCTAACAGAGAAGGAGAGCTATAGGGTTGGTTTAGGGCGAGGAAAAAAAGAGACTACTTGTCAGACTAAATGTTGGAAGTCATCTCACAAAGAACAAAACTCAAAGGATTGGCAAGCATTTGCCAACAGTGCTATGTACAGGAAACATCAGACTTCTTTACAATTTGAAAAGACTTCTATAAGCCACAGGCTTCACTCCTGTTAGTTGCCTTTCTAGGACAGAGACGTTATGGGTATTGACAGGTAACTTTGCAGACTCTTCCCTTTGTCACACACCAGATTGCCATCTCCATCAAGAAGAATCTGGAAAAGGTAAGTTTTTATTTTCTCTTTCTTTTTTTTTCAAGAACTTAATCTCACAGTTGTTATTTACCTTTCTTAGACCAGGATCTTGTAATGTTACCTTTAGGAGAAGACAGAAAGGAGCCTCAGGTGTTCCTCCCTTAGCAGGAGACGGAAAAGCCCCTGCTCCAACTTTCTGGGCCTTCTGACTTGACAAATGGTTATTTGAAGGGCAAGGTTTACAGCTTACCACTTCTCCAATTCCTCTTCTATAATGGTACCTCTTCCCTCTCCCATCAACATGTGCTTTTATATAAAAGAATATCAATGAATACACTTAGTACTTCCTGTATGTGTATAAATGGGGCACCATCTGCTACAATACAAAGAGCTTTTCTTTGTGGCATAAAGAAAAGTGGCTCTCTCTGCCTGGAGGAGGGGCACTAATGGCCAATATTTCCTCATCTAGGTGAGGAATTTCAATTGTCATCCTTTCATACATGCTGAGATTTTCCTGGCTTGATTTTGTGCAAGTCTGTAGATAAAGTCACAGTCACTGTCAGTTCACTTGTGTGTGTCATGGCACTGTCATGTCTTCAAATACATTCTTATAGACATTTACATCTGATTCTAGCTATCTTTCTTCTCTCTCATAATCATTTACTGTCAATCTTTGCAGGAGGAGGTAGTATATAGATATCCTATTTAGTGCTGAACACTCCCTCACTGAAATATTCTTTTACTTGTGTGTTGTTAAATTGAAAACTAGGTATTTCATGGTATCCCAGAACGTTCCTGTGTTTTCATAGGCACACACACACACACACACACACACCCTTTAGAGGGTGATCCAAATTCTTGATTTTGTCTAGGGTGATCCATATACTTGAGTTTGTTTTCTAGTCTTTTTTCTATTTAAATTCTATGCTAGCTTCTTTGAAGTCAGGTTATTCTTCTTAAGTCATCACCTTTCACATGTCCACAAGTGAGTGGGTGGCCGCATCCCTCAACCAAATGCCATGCCTATCCACTGGATATGGTCTCTACAGGTTCTGTTTCCCCTCTGTTGGGTATTTTGGCTAAAGTCCTCCCTATTGGGTTTTGGAAACCTCTTATGTCCCTGGCATTTGGGACTTTCTAGTGTCTACCCTCAGTTTCCCCTCCCTCACTGCTACACACCTACTTTCAAATTCTTGACCCTCTGTACTTCTCCCTCATCTCCTCCCATATCTGAACTGCTCCCTCTTTTTTCCTCTCCCTCCTCTCTCCCATCCAGATCCCACTCTCCCTCTACTTCCCAAAGATTATTCTCTTTCCCCTACTGAGTAGTACTGTAGCATCCACACTTTGGTGTGATTCTTGGATTTCATATGAACTGTGAGTGATATTGTGGTTATTCTGAGCTTTTCTTTAACTAATATCCACTTATCAATGAGTGCATACCATGTGGGTTCTTTTGTGACTGGGTTACCTCACTCAGGATATTTTCAACTTCCATCCATTTGCCTATAAATTTCATGAAATCATTTTTTTTTAATAGCTGAGTGTAATGTGTAAATGTGCCACATTTTCTGTATCCATTCCTCTGTTGAGGGGCATCTTGGTTCTTTCTACCTTCTGGCTATTAAAAATTAGGCTGCTATTAACATAGTGGAACATGTGTCCTTGTTATACATTCAATCATCTTTGGGTGTATGCCCAGGAGTGTTATAGCTGGGTATGCAGGTAGAACTATTTCCAGTTTTCTGAGGAACTACCAGCCTGATTTCCAGAGTGGTTGTGCTTTCTTGCAATCTCACCAGGACTTCACTATACTGAATAGATAGGGAAAGAGTAGGCAGCCTTGTCTGTAAAATCAGTGGGCAGCCCCTGATTTTAATGGGATTGCTTCAAGTTTCTCTCCATTTAGTTTGATGTTGGTTACTGGTTTGCTCTATATTGCTTATACTGTGTTTAGGTATGGGCCTTGAATTCCTGATCTTTTCAAGACTTTTACTCTGGAGGAGTGTTGAATTTTGTCAAATGGTTTTTCAGCATCTAATGAGATGATCATGTGGTTTTTTTCTTTGAGTTTGTTTATGTAATGGATTACATTGATGAGCCATTCCTGTATCCTTGGGATAAAGTCTACTTGTTCATGGTGAATGATCATTTAGATGTGTTATTAGATTTGTTTTGAGAAAATTTTATTGATTGCTTTTGCTTCGGTATTCATAAGGGAAACTCTTCTGAAGTTCTCTTTTTTGTTGTTGGATCTTTGTGTGGTTTTGGTATCAGTGTAACTGTGGTTTCATAGAATGAATTAGGTAATATTCTTTCTCTTTCTATTTTGTGGAATAGTTTTAAGAGTATTGGTATTAAGTCTTCTTTGAAGGTCTGATAGAATTCTGCACTAAAACCATCTGGTTCTAGGCTTTTTTTGGTTGGGAGATATTTAATGACTGCTTCTAACTCTTTAGAATTTATGGGACTGTTTAGATGGTTTATCTGACCCTGATTGTATTTTGGTACCTGGTATCTGTCTAGAAAATTGTCGATTTTATCCAGTTATTTTTAGAAGGATCTGATGTTTTTGGTTTTTTTTTTTTTTTTTGGTTTTTTTTTAAATTTCCTCAGTTTCAGATATGTCTCACTTTTCATTCCTTATTAATTTGGATACTGTCTCTGTGCCCCCTGGTTAGTCTGATTAAGGGATTACTTTTCATGCTTCCTGTTACACACATGACAAGTTTCCAGCTTTCTACAGTGATATAGTGTATAGTTATAGATTTGTATCTAACTGATGTCTAAATGAATCAGGAGCCTAAGGGTAGTTGAGATTTTATGTGAAATGTCGAGTAAACATTTTAAAATATATTTTGTATTAGAAACACATGGGGTCCTGGGTGGGGCAGTCTCTGGATGGTCCTTCCTTCCTTCTTAGCTCTGAACTTTGTCTCCATAACTCCTTCTGTAGATATTTTGTTCCCATTCTAAGAAGGAGTGAAGTATCCACACTTTGGTCTTCCTTTTTCAGTTTCACGTGTTTTGCAAATTGTATCTTGGGTATTCTAAGTATCTGGGCTAATATCCACTTATCAATGAATGCATATCATGTGTGTACTTTTGTGATTGGGTTACCTCACTCAGGATGATATCCTCCAGATCCATTCATTTACCTAAAATTTTCATAAATTCCTTCTGATTTTATGTGGGGTTCTTTGATCCACTTAGACTTGAGCTTTGTACAAGGAGATAAAAATGGATAAATTCGCATTCTTCTACACGCTAACTGCCAGTTGAGCCAGCACCATTTGTAGAAGATGCTGTCTTCTTTCCACTGGATGGTTTTAGCCCCTTTGTCAAAGATCTCAACTGAGGAATACTGAATGGTTGAGAAGCACCTTTAAAAAATGTTCAACATCCTTAATCATCAGGGAAATGCAAATCAAAGCAACCCTGAGATTCCACTTCACACTAGTCAAAATGACTAAGAACAAAAATTCAGGTGACAGAAGATGCTGGCAAGGATGTGGAGAAAGAGGAACACTCCTCCATTGCTGCTGGAACTGCAAGCTGGTACAAACACTCTGGAAATCAGTTTGGCAGGCCCTCAGAAAATTGGACATATTTCTACCAGAAGATCCAGCAACACCTCTCCTGGGCATAAACCCAGAAGATGCTCCAACAAGTAATAAGGACACATACTCTACTATGTTCATAGCAGCCTTATTTATAATAACCAGAAGCTGGAAAGAACCAAGATGTCTCTCAACAAAGAAATGGATTCAGAAACTGTGGTACATTTACACAATGGAGTACTACTCAGCTATTAAAAACATTGAGTTTATGAAATTCTTAGACAAATGGATGAAACCCAATCACAAAAGAACACACATGATATGAACTCACTGATAAGTGGATATTAGCCCAGAAGCTCAGAATCCTTTTTAGAATGGGGAACACAATACCTATGGAAGGGGTTACAGAGACAAAGTTTGGAGCAGAGCCTGAAGGAATAACCATCCAGATACTGCTCCACTTGGGGATTCATCCCTTAAACAACCACCAAACCCAGACAATAGGCAGATACCAACAAACGCCTGCTGACAGGAGCCTGATAAATCTGTCTCCTGTGAGGCTCTGCCAGTGCCTGGCAAATACAGAAGTGTATGCTTACAGTCATCCATTAGATGGATCACAAGATTACCAATGAAGGAGCTAGAGAAAGTACTCATGGAGTGGAAGAGGTCTGAAACCCCATAAAAAGAGCATCAATATGAACTAACCAGAACCCCAGAGCTCCTTGGAACTATACCACCAATCAAAGAAAACACATGGGAGAACTTGGGGCTCTAGCTATATATGTAGCAGAGAATGTCTTAGTCAGTCATCAATGGAAGGAGAGGCCCTTGGTCCTGTGAAGGCTCTGTGACCCAGTAGAGGGGAATGCCAGGATCAGGAATGGGAGTGGGTGGGCTGGGGAGCAGGGGGAAGGGGAGAGAATAAGGGATTTTCTGAGGTGAAAGTAGGAAAGGGGAAAACATTTGAAATGTAAATAAAGAAAATATCTAATAAGAGACAGAGACAGAGACAGAGACAGAGAGAGGGATACAAAGTCTTTGTAGAATACAATAAAAATGAAGACTCCTCATACCCAAACTTATGGAACCCAATGAGAGTAGTGTTAATAGCACTAAGTGCCTTCATGTAGAAATTGAAGTGATCCCAAACAAACAACTTAAAAACTTATGCCTGAAAGCTCTAGAAAAGAAAGAGCAAACACACACCACAGGTGTAGGAGGTAGGAAATTGTCAAACTCAGGCCTGAAATCAACCAGTTATAAACAAAGAGAACTATAAGAAGAATCAAAATAAACAAGAGCTGGTTCCTTGAGAAAATAAACAAAATTAATAAACACTTAGCCAAATGAACTAAAGGACACAGAGACATTATCAAAATTAACAAAATCAGAAAAGAAAGGAAGACACAACAAGAGAACCTGAGGAAATTCAAAAAATCATCACACCCTACTACTAAAGCCTATATTCTACAAAACTGGAAAATCTAGATGGAATGGATGATTTTCTAGACAGATACCACATACAAAATTTAAATCAAGATCAAGTAAACTATCTAAACAGTCCCATAACCCCCAAGGAAACTATAAACTTCCCAAAAAATAAAAAAGCCCAGGGCCAGATGGATTTAGTGCAGAATTCTACCAGACCTTTAAAGAAGAACTTATACAAATACTCCTTAAACAATTCTACAAAACAGAAAAAGAACACTACCTAATTCATTCTATGAAGCCACAGTTACTCTGATAACTAAATCACACAAAGACCCAACAAAAAATGAGGTCTTCCAACCAATCTTGCTTATGAATATCACTGAACAATTACTCAATAAAATTCTTACAAACTGAATCCAAAACCACATCAAAACCATCATTCCACATGATCAAGTAGGCTTCATCTCAGGGCTGCAGAGATGGTTCAATATACAAAAATTCATCAAGTACTGCACTATATAAACAAACTGAATGAAAAAAATCACATGATTTTCTCATTCAATGGTGGAAAAAGCCTGCAACAAAAACAACACCCTTTCATGTTCAAAATTCTAGAGATATCAGTAATGCATGGTACATACCTACATACATAATAAAAGCTATATATAGCAAGCCAATAGCCAACATCAAATTAAATGGAGAGAAAATAGAAATAATCCCACTAAAATCTGAGATAAGACAAGGTTGTCCACTCTCTCCCTATCTATTTAATATAGTACTCCAAATTCCAGCTAGAGCCATTAGACAGAAAAAGGAGGTCAACGGGATACAAATTTGGAAAAGAAGAAATCAAAATATCAGTACTGCAGATGATATGACAATATACATATGCAACCCTCAAAATTCTACCAGAGAACTACTACAACTAAAAGACAACCTCAGCATAAGTGGCAGGATATATAAAATTAACTCAAACATATCAGTAGCCTTCCCGTATATAAATGATAAACAGGCTGAGAAAGAAATTACAGAAACACACCCTTCACAAGAGCCACAATTAATACAAAATACCTTGGTTTAACTCTTACCAACCAAGGGAAATATCTGTACAGGAACTTCAAATTCATCAAACTCATTGGCACAAGGGAAAATTTCCTGAACAGAACACCAATGACTCAGGCTCTAGGATCTACAACTGATAATTGGGACCTCATGAAACTGAAAAGTTTCTGTGAGGCACAACACACTGTCAATAGGACAGATGAGCAACCTAGAGTTTGGGAAAAAATATTCACTAACCCTACATCCAACAGAGGCTAATATGTAAAAAATATAAAGAACAAAGAAGTTATCCTCCAAAAATGCAAATGACAAAATTAAAAAATGGGTTACAGATCTAAAGAGAATTCACAACAGAAGAATCTGCAATGGCTGAGAAAACCTTAAAGAAATGGTCAAAGTCCCTAGTCATCAGAGAAGTGCAAATCAAAATGACCCTGAGATTCCACCTCACAACAATCAGAATTGACTAAGATAAAAAAATTCAAGTGACAGCATGTGCTGATGAGGATGTGAAGAAGAGGAACACTCTTCCATTGCTGGAGTGCTGGCAAAGTGATATAGCCACTCTGGAAATCAATTTGGGGAATACCTCAGAAAATTGAAAATAATTATTCCTGGAGACCCAGCTATACCACTCTTTATCATATACCCAAAAGATGCCCCAACATACCATAAGAACACAGCCTTATACGTAATATATCCAGAAGCTGGAAACAACCCAGATGTCCCTCAACTGAAGAATGCACATAGAAAATGAGGTTCATTTACACAGAGTAATGCTATCAAGCTATTAAAAACAAGGACATCATGCATTTTGCAGACAAATTAGATGGAACTGTTAAATATCTTGAGTGAGGTAATCTAGACCCAAAAGGACTTGTATGTTTTGGCACTCACTGATAAGTGGCCAAAATGTATAGAATACCCATAATATATCCTTTAGATCCTCAGAAGTTAAACAAGAAGGAAGGCCCAAGTGAAGAGGCTTCTATCCCACTTAGAAGGAGGAAGGAAATAATCATAGCAAGCAAAGCAATGGAGAGACCTGGTGGGAAAGGTAAAGAGGGGAAAAGTGGAACAGGATCAGATTTGTTGGGGAAGGTACATGAAAGAAGCCCAGAGGGCCCAGAGAAAGAATGTAAATAAGCAGCTTCAGAGAGTGGAAGTTGGGGGAGGAGCTTCTACAAATTACCAGAGTCCTGGAGGTGAGACACTCTCAGGACTCATTGGGGGTGACATTAGCCAAAATGCCCAACATTGAGGAAAGGGAACTTGAAGAGTCCACCTCCAGCAGACAGACATGGCCTCAAGTGGAGAGACAAGGTTACTAACACAAGTCAAAATTTCTGACCCAAAATAGTTCCTGTGTAAAAGAACTGGAGGGACAAAAATGGAAAAGAGACTGAAGGAAAAGTGATCTAGTGACCAGGCAAACTTGGGATTCATGTCATGGGAAGGCACCAAGGCCTGACACTACTATGCTAAGATGTGCTTTCATACGGGAGCCTGCCACATCTGTCTTCTGAGAGGCCCTACCAGAACATGACTGAGACAGAAGCAGATACTTACACCTAACAATTGGACAGAAGCAAGGGACCACTATGGTTGACATAGGTGAAGGACTGAAGAAGCAGAAAATGAGAGCAACCTCATAGGAAGACCAGCTGTCTCAACTAACCCAGACCCTAGGCAGCTCCCAGAGACTGAGCCACCAACCAGGAGCAAACACAGGCTGGTCCAAGGCCCCCAGCACATATGTAGCTGAGGTCTCCATGATCTTGCTTCAGTGGAAGAAGATGAGCTTAATTCCTAAGATACTAGAGGCCCCAGAGAAGAGGGAGGCCTTGTAGGATCTGGAGAGCGTTTTCTCAGAGTCAAGAGGTAGAGGAATGGGATGAGGAACTGTGAAAAGGGGAACCGAGATTAGAGGTAATGACTGGAATGTTAATATATAAAATAATTATATTAAAAAGGAAGAAAATTATGTTAAGACAAATCCCATGGTTGGGAGAGAGGATCTCTCCAAACATCATATCTAGGAAAGTTTCACTCCAGGAACGAAAAGAAGTTCAGTTTAGTATAACTCTATAGCCAGTGTTGCTTCAAACTTTGATAGTCTAACACTGAGTTGTTTCCTGGAGATAATTAACCCAACTCCATCTGCACAATACATCTTAAGATATGACTACATCAAAAGTCTTTGTACAGAAAATGTGACATCTTCCGTGAAGATGGGTTCTATAGATTGACTGACAGAAATACAAGCTCATGCTAAGTGTATGGGGGAGGATCTGGTGTGGTCTTCATCATAAAGATAGTACCAAAATCACCAGGCTATTAACCACATCTGTTCCCAGCCTTCTGGGTAAATAACAAATTACATCTCTCTTTTAAAGAGAAAAACCTCATGTGTTTAATAGTAGTGATTTCCCTGGTGCTGAACTGTGAGCTCAAGAACCTCTGTGTCTCCTACACCTGGTATGCTAGTGAGATGATTCACTGGAACAATGGAGCTCATAGCAGTGCAAAAGTAATTCAGCATACACTGACCAGAAAAGGTGCTTTGTTAATTTTTGGATCCCTATGAGCAAATATTTTCAAATAATTAGATGAGAGCAATTTACATATGTTCATGTTTTGAGGGTTTGGTTGATGCTTCTTTGGTCCTGTGCCACCTGAGCAGAATAAATGGAAGTCAGAGAACACAGCAAAAGATACAAGATCATACTATAGAAGACAGTAAGCCAACTGTGACAGACAGGGACAATTCTCCCATCTCACTGGCTCACTTTTTAAGTATGTTCTAACTTCTAAAGTTCCTAAAATATCTCCAGGTAACTCCTGTATTTGTTGAGGAGATATTTAAAGCATTTAAACCTATAAAGTGGTTTTCATATGCAAACATACTCTGCTTTTGGACCTAGGAGATCATCTGCATTTTGGAATGCCTAGTAATCTTAATTGCAGGGCCCACACCTGCTCCTCTTAAATTGCTCTTTGACTCTGTTGGCTATGTTTGGACACCAATTGGCTGTGTGGTTTTTCAGGTGAGATGGGAATATACATCTACTTACCCAGGAAACCCATGAAGAGCAAACAAACAATTCTACCAATGTTCTGCTTGTTGAGCCAATTAATTTATTGGAGTGTCTAACAGGACCATGAGTAAAATATTACTAGTTGAATGTGGATGAGGAACTACATACAGGAGCCTATATGACTCAGGGACAGCTGCACCTTTAAAAGGTCACATAGCATGAATGACAACTCTTGAAATCTGCAGCCTTGAAGCTCCCTGGAGGACTTGAAGGTAGGAGGACACGTTTATTTTAAGACTCTTCTCAGGTGTGTTCTTAAGTTGTCAGATCTCTCCAAGTTCTTCATGAAAGCACTTAATGCTATGAATTTCCTTTTTAGCACTTCTTTCATTGTACCCTACAAGACTGTGTATGTTGTGCATTCATTTTCATTGATTTCTAAAAATATGTTTGACATCTTTATTTCTTCCCTGATTGAGTGATAATTGAGTAAAAAGTTGTTCAGTTTCCATGAGTATATGGATTTTCTCTTGTTTCTTTTGATATTGAAGTCCAATCTTAATTCATGATGATATGATGGAATGTAAGTGGTTATTTCAATCTTCTTGTATCTGATGAGGCTTGATGTGTGCCCAATTATATGGTCAGGAGTCAACATAGGTGAACGTAGCCAAAATGCATAGCAGTGGAAACATGGAAACAGAAGAAAGCTCCTTCTGAGGTGAGGCAGAAACCACATTGGAGGGATAAGGAAACCAACCCACCAACAAAACTTTTGACTCAAAATTTGCCCTGTCTAAAAGAAATGCAGGAATAAAAATGGAGCAAAGACTGAAGGAATGGCCAATGAATAATGGGCACAACTTGAGACCCATCCCATGGGCAAGCGACAATGTCTGACACTATTCATGATATTCTGTTATGATTGCAAACAAGAGAATAGGATAGCTACCCTCTTAGAGATTCTACCCAGCAGCTGACAGAAAAAGATAGAGATAATCATAGCCAAACATTGGACCGAGGTCAGGGGTACTTAGGGAAAAGTTGGGGGATGGATTGAAACTCCCAGACAGGGATAGGAACCCCATAGAAAGACCAACATGGTCAACTAACCTGGACTCCTGGGACCTCTGAGATGCTGAGCAACCAAGTAAAGAGTATACACAAGGTGCACTGAGGTCCCCAGCATATATGTAGCAAATGTGCAGCTCATTTTCCATGTAGGTCCCCAACACCTGAAAGGGAGTCCTCCCTAAAGCATGGTTGTAGTTTCTGTATCCCCACAGGACTGCCTTTTCTGGCCTCAGTGGGAAAGGATGTGCCTAATCCTGTAGAGACATGATGTACCAGGGTAAGGGGATATTCAGAGGGCCCCACCTATCAGAGGAGAACGGGGGGTGGGCTTTGTGAGGAGAGACTTCAAAGAAGGCAGCCTTTAAAATACAAATAAGTAAGTAAGTAAGTAAACGAATAAATAAATAAATAAATAAATAAATAAATACTCCTCTCCAGACAGCGTTAGCTGGTCAGAGAGTCATAAGAATCTCCTTCCTTCCTCTAGAAGGTAACATTAGAAATAGCAACTTTGAGATCTCTAGAACCAGGAGGACACTATTTGACCCTGAAATGGACTTCTGGTACTTAGAGTAGGGACAGCATTACAGAAGAGACTGTTTTATTTGGTTTCATCAGGCCCACCAGAATAACATGTGCTGTCCTGAAGTAGGAAAAGGATCCATATTTAGTAAGGACCTGATGTCCATGTAATGTACTGGGTCCCTTATTTTAGTTATAGTAGACATGTGTGTTCATTACATGCTTTAGTTTTTATCTCTTGCTCTCCCCAGACTTCACATCTGAAACTCCTCTTCTTCTGTGAAGGCTGCAGCTGTAGTTCACCTACAGATAATAAGTTTACATGAGTAATTCTATTTCATTGAGCTGCACATGTGAGTTCAACAGTTAGTGTTTCTCTTTCTCCCGTGGCAGTGTGCCAAGTATCTTCCAATACCATGAACATAAGTCATTACTGGGAAAGGCAATAGGTAGGTACCAGCTTGACTTCTCCTTGTTCAGTGAATTATACAGGTGTTGACTTCAGCCATAGGAACTTACTGTAACCATCCAGCAGCTAGAGGACTAACAGGGTTCACCTGAATGGAGGGCTGGAAATGAAAAGAGTCGGGTGATGGGCAAGAGACAAACAATGCCAAGACAAGATTTTGATCAAGATTAAGTTTAATAATAAGCACTGCATGTATAAAGGGAAAACCCACAAAACCCATTCCCTGCTTCAGCTAGAATATGTTGCAGAATAAGCTCAGCACAGAAGCCAAATCAACTGAGTACCCATGGAAACTTGCAACTGCAGCCAAAGCAGATGTCTTTATCCAGGTCAATAAGGCCTGTTATGGCAAATGTTCAAGGTCTGCTTGGCCTGCTCAAGGCTGGGGAGGTTACAACTTACCATCAGTTTGTGAAGAGCAACCAGTAGTTTAGAGAAGTTTTCCTTTTGCCAAGAACTGAAGTATGTATACTATTCTTGACACTGAAGGTTTCATTGGCTAGCAAGCTATGTCTAGTTGGGACTTTGTCTCTCATGATATTTAGTGATGTCATTTAAATTGTTTTCATGTATGTATTTCTATAAATAAGAAGTTTCTACTGTTTCAGGCTTCAATATGAGCCTTCAAATGGCCCTTAGGTTACCTGTCCCTCCTCATAATACTCCCCATTACCTCTCATTTTTAAACTTCTGCTTCCAACCCCCTGCTCATCAATCCATAACTATACATTCTATTTCCTCCTCTTGAGGAGATCATCCCCACACACCTGGTACCTTACCTATACCTATACTTTGTAGGTACACAGACTGTAACCAACTTATCAAATCTTTAACATCTAATATGCTCAAGTAAGTGAGCATACACCACATTTCTGATTTTGGTTATGGACTGTCTCACTCAGAAGGAATTTTTCTAGCTGGCACCATCCATTTATTTGTGAATTCCATGACATTTTAATCAGCTGACTAATATTCCATTGTGTAAATATTCTGCATTTTCTTTATCGATTCATTCATCAATGGACATCTGGGCCTTTCCTAATTTCAGACTATCATAAACAGAGCAGCAATGAACAGGAATGAACAAGTGTCTCTGCAGTAGGATGTACAGTACTTGGGGATATATGCTCAAGAGTGGTAGAGCTGGATGTTTAGGTAGATCTATTCTAATCTTCCTACCCTACAGAAGCTTTCAGTTTCATGAGGTTTTTTGTTTGTTTGTTTTTAGTTTTGTTTGTTTGTTTGTTTGTTTGTTTTGGCTTTGGTTTGGTGTGGTGTGGTGTGGTTTGGTTTGGTTTGGTTTGCTTTGCTTTGCTTTGCTTTGCTTTGCTTTGCTTTGCGTTGCTTTTGGTTTTGGTTTTTTGAGACAGGGTTTCTCTGTATAGCCCTGGCTCTCCTGGAACTCACTCTGTAGACCAGGCTGGCCTCAAACTCAAAAATCTGCCTGCCTCTGCCTCCCAAATGCTGGGATTAAAGGCATGCATCACCACTGCATGGCTTCATGAGGTTTATTTATTAATGTGTTGTTCATAGTGCCTGTGCTATCAGTATTCTGTTCAGGAAGACTTTTCCTGTGCCAATGAGTTCAAGACTATTCTACACTTTATCTTCTTTCAGATTCAGTGGATTTGGCATTATGTTAAGGTCTT
Source organism: Mus musculus (assembly GCF_000001635.26). Lineage (NCBI taxonomy): Eukaryota > Metazoa > Chordata > Mammalia > Rodentia > Muridae > Mus > Mus musculus. The sequence goes on from NC_000073.6 coordinate 48,278,866, forward strand.
TTATTCCTTTGAGGTTGAGTTTTGTGCAGTAGCAGAACTTGAGATGCTGATAACTCCAGCCTCTAGGGATAATTTCTTAGGTATTGCATGAAAGCATGCCTCTCAATAAAAAGCCTATAGCCTGTGGTACATTTACACAATGGACTACTACTCAGCTATTAAAAGCAATGAATTTATGAAATTCTTGGACAAATGGGTGTATCTGGACGATATCATCCTTAGTGAGGTAACCCAATCACAAAAGAAGTCATTAGATATGCACTCACTGATAAGTGGATATTATCCCAGAAACTTAGAATACCCAAGATACAATGTGCAAAACACAAGAAAATCAAGAAGAGGGAAGACCAACGGGTAGATACTTCATTCCTCCTTAGAATAGGGAACAGAATACCCATGAAAGGAGTTACAGAGGCAATGTTTGGAGCGAAGAAGAAAGGATGGACTATCCAGAGACTACCCCACCTGGGGATCCATAACATAAACAGCCACCAAACCCAGGCACTATTGCATATGCCAGCAAGATTTTGCTGAAGGGACCCTGATATAGCTGTCTGGTATGAGGCTATGCCAGTGCCTGGCAAATACAGAAGTGGATGCTCATAGCCATCTATAAGATGGAACACAGGGCCCCCAGTGGAGAAGCTAGAGAAAGCATACAAGGAGCTGAAGGGGTTTGCAACCCTATAGGTGGAACAACAGTATGAACTAATCAGTACCCCCAGAGCTCGTGTCTCTAGCTGCATATGTAGCAGAAGATGGCCTAGTCAGCCATCACTGGGAAGATAGGCCCCTTGGTTTTGCAAACTTTATATGCCCCAGTACAGGGGAATGCCAGGGCCAAGAAGTGGGAGGGGGAGGGTAAGGGAGCAGGGTGGTGGGAGGGTATAGGGGACTTTCAGGATGGTATTTGAAATGTATGTAAGAAAATATCTAATAAAAAAGCCTATAGCCTATAGGAGTGGGTAGATAACAAGAAGGAACATCTAGATGAGAGAGAGGAACTCCAGGAAAGAGTTAGGCATGAAAGATTTGCCACCCAAACTCTGAGAAAGTCAGATGTATGAAACTCAAGAGAGGTAACCAGCCATGTGGCAGACATAGAACAGTATAAACAGGTTAATATAAGTTAGTTGGGGAACAGACCTAGCTTATGACCTAGATATTTATCAATAAATGATAACTCTCTGGGTCATTATTTGGAAACTAGTGTGTGGGTAAATAGTCCTGTGCTTCCAAATGGCTCTTAGAATTCAAGCTTAGAGTCTGAGAATGCCTAGGTGGAAGGTGGTTTCATAGTAAAATAGTAGGAATATGCAGAGAGGCTGTGTGGAAGGCAGCTACTTTTGCAGGAAGATGGATGAAACTAGAAAATATCATCCTGAGTGAGGTAACCCAGTCACAAAAGAGCACACATGGTATGTACTCACTGATAAGTGGATATTAGTCAAAAAAAAAAAAAAAGAAAAAGAAAAAAAGGTCAGGATACCAACAATGTAATTCACAGACCATATGAAGCCAAAGAAGAAGGAAGACCGAAGTGTGGATGCTTCAGTCTTACTTAGAAGAGAGAACAAAATAATCACAGGAGATAAAGAGAGGGAGGGATTTGGGAGTGAGAGAGAAGGAGGGGAAAGGGGGGCTGGAACAGGTGTGGGAGGAGGCTGGAGATGGGGAGCAGAGAAGTACAAAGGATTAGAAAATTGAACAGAGGTCAGTAGCAGCAGGGGATGGGGAACTGGGGGTACTCAATACAAAGTCCCAGATGCCAGGAAAACAAGACTTTGCCAGGACCTAAACATGGATGATATTAGCCAAAATGCCCAACAAAGTGGAGCTAAAACCTGTAGAGATTATATCCAGTGGATAGGTCTGGCCCCTAGTTGAGAGATTGGGCTACCTACTCATCTCAAAAAAATTAACACAGAATTGTTCATGTTTAAAAGAAATGCAGTGGAAAACAATGGAGAAGAGACTGAAGGAAAGTCCATGCAGAGACCACTTAACCTAGGGATCCATCACATTTGCAGACACGAAACCTAGACACTATTGCTAAGGCCAAGAAGTGTTTGCTGACAGGAGCATGGTGTAGCTGTCCCCTAAGATGCTCTGCCAGAGCCCAACCAGTACACATTTGGATGCTTGCAGGCAGCCATAAGACTGATAACATGGATCCCAAAGGAAGTGCAGGGGAAGGACTGAAGAAGCTGGAGGGGTTTGCAACCTCATAGCAAGAACAACAATATCAACCTACCAGATCCCCCAGAGCTCCCAAGGACTAAACCACCAACCAAAGAGTATACATGGAGTTACACTTGTAGCAGAGAATGTCCTTATCTGGCTTCAATGGGAGGAGAGAGCCTTGGTCCTGTGGAGGCTTGATGCCCCAGCATAGGAGGATACTGATGCAGGAGTTGGTAGGTGGGGGACACCATCATAGAAGCAGGGGGAAGAAGGTATAGGATAGGGGTATTATGGAGGAGAAAGTGAGAAAGAGGACAATTTAAATGTAAATAGATAAAATGACCAATAAAAAGCTCCTACTGAGCAAAAGAAGCCAGCCAGAGCCTTGGGGATGATAAGTTATGGCTCTCCTAAGTGTAATAGGGTTCCAGAAAATGGTCACAAAGCAAGCTAGAGAGAACTAGGCAGCCTGTAGGAAAACTACAACCCAACTTGGGCCCCATGTAATAAAATCCTGAAACCTCCAAGAGTTGGTAGAGAGAGGGACCTACTGGTGGCAGATGAAGCCAGGAACCAACAGCCAACAACAAATATGTCAAGTACTTTATTGAATAGGTATAGACAGAGTAGATAATCTGTTCCTGTTTCTGATGTTAGTGGAAATGTTTTAAATGTCTCTCTATTCTAAAGGATGTTGAATTTATGCTTGCTGTACGTTGCCTTGATTATTCTGAGTTATGCCACTTATATCCCTGGTCACTACAGGAGAGACTGTAAAGGGTGTTGAATTTTGTCAAAAGTCCTTTCTTCCTCTAATGACATAATCATGGTTTTTTATTCACATATGATGCATTATATTTATTGATTTTGATATATTGCCCACTTCTGCATCTCTGGGATGAATCCTACTTAGTCATGGTGATGATCTTTTGGACAAGTCCTTGGATTCAGTTTTCAAGTACTTATTGAATATTTTTGCATCGATGTTCATAGGTGTCTTGTTAGGGTTTCCACTGCTGTGAAGAAAAACCAAGGCATGTCCTATAAAGGGAAATATTCAATTGGGGCCAGCTTATAGTTTCAGGGGTTAAGTCCATTATCATCATGGCAGGAAGCATGGCAGTACATAGATGGAGATAATGCTGGAATTGTTGAGAGTTCTACATCTTGATCCAAAGACAACCAGGAGGAGACTGTCTTCCACAGGCAGCCAAGAAGAAGGTCTCTTTCCACACTGGGTGGAGCTTGAACATAAAGACCTTATGCCCACCTGCACAGTGACACACTTCATGCAACAAGGCCGGCCATACCTACTACAATGATGCCACACATCCTAATAGTGCCATTTTCCATGGGCCACATATGCAAACACATGTGTTTATGGGACCACCATAAGATAAATTTGTCAATAATACTCTTTCTTTGTTGGATCTTAGTATGTCCTGGAGATCAGGTTGTGAACTTAAAACATTTAGAACTAAATTTATTCTGTGTCTATTTTGTGGATAAATGCATATTCTACTGACAGTCTCTGAGAACACTATTCTGCATCCATTTGGTCCTGGCCTGCCTTTATTTATATATTTATTTATTTATTTATTTATTTATTTATTTATTTATTTATTCATTCATTCATTCATTCATTTTATTTGGGAAAATTTTAACTAGTGCTTCTCTTGCATCAGGGGCTCTAGGTCTGTTTAAATTGCTTATATTGTCTCTATTTAACTTTTGTAGTAGGTATATATAATAAAATCTGTCCATTTGTGTTAGGTTTTATGCCCACCTGCACAGTGACACACTTCATGCAACAAGGCTGGCCATACCTACTAAAATGATGCCACATATCCTAATAGTGCCATTTTCCATGGGCCACGTAAGCAAACACATGTGTTTATGGGACCACCATAAGATAAATTGGTCAGTGATACTCTTTCTTTGTTGGGTCCTAGTATGTTCTTGAGATCAGGATAATTGTGATCTTCTTAAAACATTTAGACCTAAATGTATTCTGTTTCTATTTTGTGGATAAATGAATATGCCACTGAAAGTCTCTGAGAACACTATTTTGCAACCATTTGGTCCTGGCCTTTATTTATTTATTTATTTATTTATTTATTTATTTATTTAATTTGGGAAAATTTTAACTAGTGCTTCTCTTGCATCAGGAACTCTATGTCTGTTTAAATTGCTTATCTTGTCTTGATTTAACTATTATAGTAGGTGTATAAAATGAAATCTGTCCATTTGTGTTAGGTTTTACAATTTTGTGGAGTACGTGTTTATAAAGTATGTCCTCATTATTTTCTGGATGTCCTGATGTTTATTCTTATGATTCTACTTTTGCACCTAATTTTATTAATTTGGATCTTCCTTTTTGCCTTTTCGTTCATTTGACTAAGGGTATATTAACTTTAGTGATATTTCAAAGAGCCTACTCTCTATTTCATTGATCTTTTTACTGTTTATTTTATATTTTATTGATTTCAGTCCTGAACTTGATTATTTTTTGCAATCTACTACTTTTGTAATTTATTTCTTCTCTTTGTTCTAGGATTTTCAGTTAAGTTGTCAATATGAGATCTCTCCAATTTTTATGGAGGAATTTAGCACTAGAAAATGGACTTTTAAAAAGACCTTAATTCTGAAGTGTGAGTATGTTGTGTCTTCATTTTCATTCAGTTCTAGAAAATATTAAATTTATTTCTATTTTATTTTTATTATTATTTTATTTACAATTGAGCCATTGCCCCCACCCCAGTACCCTCTTCCACAATTTCACAACCCCTTCATCCTCCCCCTGTATCCAAGATGATGCTCCCTCCCACCAGACCTCCCCCACCCTAGGGCCTTAAGTCTATCCAGGATTAGGCATGTCTTCTCCCACTGAGGCCAGACCACACAGTGCTCTGCTGTGTAGATGTCAAGGCTTCTTGACAGCTTGTGTATGCTTCCTAGATTGTAGCTCAGTCTATAGGATTTGCCAGGGTTTGGGTTAGTTGAGACCACTAGTCTTTATATGGAGTCACACTCACCTTCAGCTTCTTCAGTATTTCCCCTAATTCAACAATAGGGGCCCCCAACTTCAGTCTGATGGTTGGGTGTAAGTGTCTGCTTCTGTCTCAGTCAGCTGCTGGTTGGGCCTATCAGAGGACAGCCATGCTAGGCTCCTGTCTGCAAGTACAACATAACATCAGTATAAGTGTCAGGATTTGGTACCTGCCCATGGGATGGACCCAAGATGGGTAGATCACTGATTGGCCATTCATCCTGTTTCTGCTCCATTTTTGTCCATGCATTTCTTTTAGCTAGGAACAATTTTGGGTGGAAAAATATAAAGGTGGACAATATCCCCATTCCTCCATTGTGGGCCCTTTCTAACTACTGGATGTGATCTCTCCATCTATCTCCCGAATGTTGGGCATTTCAGCTAAGGTCATTGCCTTAGTAAGGATTTTACTGCTGTGAACAGATACCATGACAAATGTCTTATAAGGACAATGTTTAATTGGGGCTGGCTTACAGGTTCAGGTGTTCAGTTGATTATCATCAAGGCAGGAGCATGGCAGCATCCAGAGAAGTATGGTATAGGAGGAGCTGAGAGTTCTACATGTTTCTCGAGGCAAACGGGAGAAGATTGGTTTCCAGGCAGTTATAACTAAGCTCATGCCCACAGGGACACACCAACTCCAACAAGGTCACACTTCCTGATAGTGCCACTCCCTGGGCCAAGCATATACTAGCCATTACATTCCACTCCTTGGCCCCCATAGGTTTGTTCAAACATAGTAGTCTATGGAGGCCAGACCTAGCCATAGCATAGTAAAAAAAATTACATTTAGTCCAACTTCCAAAGTCCCCATACTCTATAGCAGTCTCAACAATGTAAAAGTCCAAAGTTCAATGTCTCTTCTGAGATTCATCTAATCAACTATAATCCCCAAATCAAGTGAGGAAACCAGCTGGGCAAACTCCAAACTGTATCTCCATGGCTGACATCAAAGTGGTTCAGATCTCCACTTCTTTTTAATCCTTGTTGACAGAGTTCTTTCTCCTGGGCTGTTTCCTCTCCTTGCTTACAACAATCCTTGATAGGCATATTTCTCACAGCTCTAATATCTTTAACATCATAAGGTCTCCAAGTCAACCTCAGCCTCACAGATTCTTGCTGCAATATGCTTGAATACCTATTGCAACTCTGCCCACTGTAGCACTTAAGGTTCTGGTTAACTCCATTCCACTGTTGCTTCTGTTCTTAGTGACCATCCCATACAGAAATCTCCAAAACACTGCTGTCTTCAACTGTAACTTGGCTTCACCAATAGGTAGGCTTTATTCATGATGACAAGCCTCAACTTCTTTGCATGACCCCTTCATGACAGGACCATCAACTGCAACTGAGGCTATACCATAACCAATGGCCTTCCCTGGCCTCTCACAGTAACAAACTTCAGCTGCTCCCCTTAACTCATTCATACCTTTAAGACTAGTACCACCTGGCTTATTACACATTACCACAAGTAGCTGCAGGATGAGGTACAAACTGGCCTATCTCTGGAACAGTTTCTTTGTGTTCTCAGAAAGCACTCCCCAGAAGATTTAATCTAATGGATGCTGATCTCTTCTTAATCACTGCTAATTTCTTAGGTCCAGCTAACCATCATCAGTTGTCCCAATGTAAAATCCAAAATAAACTCAATACCACCCAGCCCCTTCCCCCTCTGAGGGGACTTCCAAATTGTATATTTTCAGTGGCCAGAATGACCATGACTTTTGTGTTTTGGCTCAGACAGTGACTAGATTATTATACCATCCTTATGACTAAGTTTAGAGATCCTGAATAATGAACAGACTAAGCCTGCAGCTGCCAAAACAATATTAACAGTTCCAAAAAAATTCCCCTTCCCTGCCTTGCACTAAATACCACAAACCACCCTGACCTTGTCCCTAGAATTCCCCTGAAGTTAATAGCCATAACTTAATAGCTGTAATGTTAATAGGTGACAAAACACACTGTTGCTTTGCTCAAAAACCACATGGACAGGCAGAGTGATGGACTAGGCCAAAGGGTTACTTAGTCACCCTATACAAACCAACCAATGCCTAAAAAGGTTACTTGATATACCAATTAGTATCAGCCACCTACCCTATTGCCTTAATCTGCCCCTTACAAAGGTATAAAAAATGTGTTCTTTTTTGTTCAGAGTCTGTCCTCTGGCCTACATGCTGAGGAGGGTCCTCAACATGTTGGAATAATAAAAAACCTCCTGTGGTTTGCTGTGATGGCAATCTCTGTGTTCTTTGTGAATGAGGGTCTTTTGGCAGACACCAAAGCCAGTATTCCCTTACATTCTTGAATATAAAACAAAAGCTGTGGAATTCCGCTGATTGCTTGGACTGAAATATGACCTCCCATTATTCTAGTCTCAGCTTTCTGTTTTACAACACCCTCACTTCCTAACCTTGGCTGTCCTTCAACTTTCCCTGTGGATTTTCCTTGAACTTGGAGACTTTCATGGCTCTGTCTCCTTAATCCTGGAATTAAACATGTGGACGACCAAGCCTAGATTTAAGCTTTTCCTAGCATAGAATTTACTCTGTCCTAGGCTGGTCCTGATCTCAGAGATCTGCTAGCCTAAGTGCTGGGATTAAGGGTGTGTACTACCTTGCCTATACTTTTTCAGAGCCACAGGTCCTCAAGATTTAGATCAAAACTCGCAAGATCTGGATCACAAGTATGCCCTGCATTTCTAAATTGTAGTTCTTTCCAGATTAAAAGTAAAAATTAAAACAATAACCAAGTAGTAATAAAACCTGGATATAACTGCCCCTTGTTCAACTTTGAAAGCATTTACAATAAGCTTACCTAGTTGGGATCTCGCCCCAAAGTCACCATTAATCTGTTTATCTCCTTGAACAAAGTTATCTCCATTTCACTTCCTGGTGCCCCTTTATTACTTGAACTGTACATTTTATGTTTTTCATTTTTCAGTTTGCTTCTTATCATTAAAATGTTCTTCATGAGACTAAACCAGGGAACAAAGTCTCTGCTGGGCTATGTTGAGACTTCCCTTGGCAAGGCAATTAGCATAAATATTTTTACTTTAGCCTCAGGTAGACTCTTCAGTAAAGAGCAGAAACAAACACATTCTTTACCAAAATACCAGAAAAATAATCTCTAGGCCACATACTGTATTTCTACTCCACTGAAACCTCTTGGGCCAGATCTGCACATTTTAAATCACTCTCAGCAAATTCCTAGTAGGATATCCCATTTATCCCCACTTAAAAGCATCCCATTGCTTTCCAAATAAAAAGTTACAAATCCAAATTCTTCCAAACAAAAGCCTCACACAGCAATACCCCACTTCCTGATACCAACTTCTGTATTCCTTAGAGTTCTACTGCTGTGAACAGGCACCATGACCAAGGCATCTCTTTTAAGAATATTTAATAGGTGTTAGCTTAGGGATTCGAAGGTTCAGTCCATTATCATCAATGTGGGAGCAATGGCAGCATCCAGGAAAACATGGTAAAGGAGGAGTCAAGAGTTCTACATCTTGTTCCAAAGGCAGAAAGGAGAAGACAAATTTCCAGGCAGCTAGAACTAGGGAATTAAAGCCCATGCACACAGTGGCACAACCATTCTATCACACTTGGGAATCCATCCCATAAACAACCACCAAACCCAGACACTAGGCAGATGCCAACAAGTACCTGCTGACAGTTGCCTGATATAGCTGTCTCCTGTGAGGCTCTGCCAGTGCCTGGCAAATACAGAAGTGGATGTTTACAGTCATTCATTGGATGGAGCATATTTCCATTCATTCGCCTGGGTCTCTGGCCTTTTCTCCTGTTTTCCTGATATACCAGATTCTGCCCTCCTTTCTACTCCAGCTGCGCTCTCCTAACCAGGTTTTGCCTCCCATGATTATTTTGTTCCCTTTCTAAGTGAGAGTAAATATTCCTCCCTTGGACCATCTGTCCAGTTCAACTTCTGAGAGTCTAAGTGTTGTATCATGGGTGTTCTGTTCCTGTTGTCTAATATCCACTTATCAGTGAGTACATACCACTTAAGTTCATGTGGGTCTAGATTACCTCATGCACATTGATATTTTCTACTTCCATCTAATTTGCCTACAAAATTCATGATGTCTTTGTTTAAAAAGCTGAATAATATGCCATTGTGTAAATGTACCTCAATTTCTGTACCCATTCTTCAGTTGAGAGACATCGGGGTTGCTTCTAGTTTTTTGGCTATTACATATAAAGCTGTGATGAACATAGTGGAGCATGGGTCCTTGTGACATCGTGGAGCATCATGTAGGTATATGCTCAGGATCAGTATGCAGATAGAACTATTTCCAATTTTTGGAGGAACCACCAGATTCAGAATGTTTATACTAATTTGCAATCCTACCAGCAATGGAGGAGTGTTTCCCTTTTTCCTCATCCTTGCCAGCATGTGCTATCACTTGAGTTTATAATCTTAGCCCTTTTGACCATGATAAGATGGACTCTCAGAGTTCTTCTGATTTGCATTTCCCTGATTACTAATGGTATTAAACATTTCTTTAAGTGCTTCTCCACCATTTGGAACTCCTCTATTGAGAAGTCTTTGTGTAGCCCTGAACTCCATATTTTAAATGGGGTTTGTGGTATTCTGCACTCTAACCTCTTAAGTTCTTTATATATATTGGGTATTAACCCTGTATTAGATGTAGGGTTGATGGAGATCTTTTCACAGTCTATAGATTGCCATTTTCTCAAGTTGACATTGTGCTTTGCCTTACAAAAGATTTTCAGTTTCAAGACCACCCATTTATCAATTGTTGATCACAGCCTGAGCCATTGATTTTTTTGTTCAGATTTCCCCATGTGCCTATTCGTTCTAGATTATTTTCTACTTTCTCCACTATTACATTCAGTGAACCTGGTTTTATGTATCTTGAGGACCTTGATGAACTGGAACTTGAGTTTTGTGCAGGACAAGAGATATGGATTGGTTTTCATTCTTCAACATGCCCAGTGCCAATTAAATTGACACCATTTGTTGAAGATGATTTTTTTCCACAGTATTGTTTTGGCTTCTTTGTCAAAGATCAAGATACTAGGTGTTTGAGTTTACTTTGTGGTCTTTGATTCTATTCCATTGATTGACTATCTGTCTCAGTATAAATACCATAAGAATTTTATCACTATTGCTTGAGGACAGTGATGGTGATATTTCCAGAAATATTTCTGTTGTTCAAAATTGTTTCAGCTATCTTTGATTTTTTGTTATTCCATAGAATAAGTTTGCCTTTATATTTTACTTGGATTTTTCCCCTTAGAGATTTTAATACTTTTATTTGTTCTATACCTTTAATATCTTGATTATTGTCTGGTAAGAGGATTTTCTTTTCTGGTCCAATCAATTTGGTGTTTTGTAAACTTTTGTTATGTTTATGGACATCTTTTTTAGGTTAGGGAAATTTTCTTCTATGATTTTTGTTGAAGATGATTTCTAGCCCTTTGAACTGGGGGTCTTCATCCTCTTCTAGTCCTATTTTCCTTAAGTATAATCCTTCATTTGTGTCCTATATTTCTTGGATATTTGGGTTTGGAACTTTTACAGTTGGCATTTTTTTAACCTATCTATCAATACCTGATATAGTATTCTCACTTCCATCTCTTCAGTTCCATTGATAATGAGTGTATTTGGTTTTTTATTAGATATTTTCTTTATTTTCATTTCAAATAACATCCCCTTTCTTGGCTTCCCCTGAGAAAAAACCCTTTCCCATCCCCCTCCCCCTGCTCACCAACCAATCCACTCCTGCTTCCCTGTCCTGGCATTCCCCTAAATTGGGTATCAAGCCTTCTCAGGACCAAAGGCCTCTCCTCCCATTGATGTCCAACAAAGCTATCCTCTGCTACATGTGCAGCTGGAGCCATGGGTGCCTCCATGTGTATTCTTTGGTTGGTGCTTTGGTCCCTGCAAGTACTTGGAATACTGGTTAGTTCATACTATTGTTCCTCCTATGGAGCTGCAAGTTCCTTCAGCTTCTTCGGTCCTTTCTCTAGCTCCTCTACTGGGGGCCCTGTGCTCAGTCCAATGGTTGGCTGAGAGCATCTACCTCTGTATTTGTCAGGCACTGGAAGAGCCTCTCCTGAGACAGCTATGTCAGGCTCCTCTCAGCAAGCACTTGTTGGCATCCACAAGAGTTTTTGGGTTTGGTGACTGTATGTGGATAGATCCCCAGGTAGACAGTCTCTGGATGGTCTTTCCTTCAGTCTATGCTCCCATATCTATTTTGTTCTCCCGTCTAAGAAGAAGCAGAGTGTCCATACCTTGGTCTTCCTTCTTCTTCAGCTTCATTTTCTCTGAATTGTATCTTCGGTATTCCAAGATTCTGGGCTAATATCCACTTTTCAGTGAGAGTATATCATGTGTGTTCTTTTGGTATTCGGTTACCTCACTCAGGATGATATTTTCTTGTTCCATGCATTTGCCTGAATGCTTCATGAATTTATTATTTTTAATAGCGAGTAATATTTCATTGTTTAAACATACCACATTTTCTGTACCCATTCCTCTATTGAGGGACATGTAGTTGAGAAGTGCCTAAAGAAATGTTGACTCTCTTCTATACCTATTATCCTTAGCTTTGGTCCTCTCATTGTGTCCTAGATTTCCTGGATGTTTTGGATTAGGAGCTTTTTGCATTTTGCATTTTCTTTGATTATTATGTCAATATTTTCTATGGTATCATCTGCACCTGAGATTCTCTTTTCTATCTCTTGCATTCTGTTGGTGATGCTTGCATCTATGGCACCTGACTTCTTTCCTAGGTGTTCTATCTCCAGAGTTGTCTCCCTTTGTGATTTCTTCATTGTTTCTACTTCCATTTTTAGACCTTGCATGGTTTTATTCAATTCCTTCTCCTTTTTGCTTGTTTTCCCATAATTATTTAAGGTAATTTTGTGTTTCCTCTTTAAGGACTTCTACCTGTTTAGCTGTGTAATTTATTAATGGAGTTATTCATGTCCTTCTTAAAATCCTCGATTGGTGTCATGAGACAGGATTTTAAATCTGAATCTTGCTTTTCTGGTGTGTTGGGATATCCAGAATTTGATTTGGTGGGAGTACTGGGTTATGATGATGCCAAGTTGTCTTGGTTTCTGTTGATAAGATTCTTGCTTTTGCCTTTCACCATCTGGTAATCTCTGATGTTAGATGTTCTTGCTGTCTCTGCCTGGAGCTTGTTCCTCCTGTGTATCTGTAAGCCTCTGTTAGTACTCCCTGGAGACAAACCCTCCCCTGGAAGGGATGGTGCCCAGAGGGCTGGAGAACAGCCCCACCTTCTGGGTGCAGATGGAGGCATGTAGGACCCTGTCCCACCTGCTCTGCCACTTCTTTGGACAGTGCACACCAGGCTGGTCCCACCAGGGAGAAAATAGTGATCTCACCTGAGTCCAGGTATCAGAATACTCCCTGGAGACAAGCTCCTTTACATTTTCTTTTTATAATCCATGTGATTTCTTTCTCTCCTTCTGGCTCCATCTCAGTCTCTCTGTCTCTCTGTCTCTCTCTGTCTCTCTCTGTCTCTCTCTGTTTCTCTCTGTCTCTGTCTCTGTCTCTCTCTCTCTCTCTCTCTCTCTCTCTCTCTCTCTCTCTTGCTCTCTCTCCCATCTATCTTTCCCCCACTCACTATTTTGCTCATCCCTTGCTATACATGCTATGATTTCTATCACTATGCTCTAGCTTCTATTTCTTTCCACATTGCTATCTCTACAATTATCTTCCTCTCTCCTGCTTGCTTAAAATTGGTCATGTCCAATCTGCTTTCCTTTCTCTCTGCTCTCTACTCTTCTAGATAGCTCTGAATGCTTTTTATTTCTCGTTCACACAAAAAGTAATGGTTCCAGTAGAAGTTACTTATGCTTATCACGTGCTCCTTTTCTTTAATTGTCTGCTCTCTTTAAAATTACAAAGTGTAATTAAAGATGTTTCACTCTCTAAATACTCTTCACTCTTTTATATCTTTAGAAAAGTTTGCCAAAATATGACTTCATCTCAGGATTTGCAAGTTCCTTGGGCATGATTTAAGAAAAGGTTCTTCAAAATCTGTACCAAAATGTTACCTTAAAACTTTTAACAAAATGATTAATAATAACGAATAATTAGCAATGATTTTTCCGTGTGTTTTGGGTACTAAATTTGCCTTAAAATGTTTGCAAAACCTTCACTCAGAATTTGTAGATAATCTTATCCTAATGATAAACTTATGTATTAGTGAATATTATCCATGTCATTTTGTATCCATACAGACATACAGACACTTGTGATATAGCAACAAACATCAGAAAATTGCTTAACATTCTCAAAGAATTTTTTGTTTTCTGGTTTCAAATGATAGGCCATATTAGCCTGTAGTTCTGATTGTTTTCTTATTCATCTTAGTAAGCCATCATATGTCCTATTTTGATATTCTCAAACTTGATAGCCTTCCTTATTCAAGAACTGAGAGCATCCATTGGTCATGCTTCTGGCTTCCAAGATCCTGCAGCAGAGAAGAGTCTGACATGTGACAAAACTTCAGGTTCTGTCTTAGTTACTGTTCTATTTCTGTGAAGAGACACCACAACAATGGAAATGTATAAAAGAAAACATGTACTTTGAGCCTTGCTTACAGTTTCAGAAAATGAGTCAATGACCTGGATTCACTAGGAGCAAAGCAGCAAGCTGACATATATATTTCTGGAAGAGTGGTTGAGAGCTTAGAACTTTCCCAAAAGTTACAGAGATAGAAAAGGAGACTGAGTATGCTGTGGGCTTTTTTAAACACAAAGTCTTCTCCAACAAGGTCATACTTCATAACCCTTCCCCAAACGAGTGAACACATATTCAAATATAAGTGTTGATGGAGACAATTCTATTCAACCTCCTATAGATGTAGATAGCCCAAATAAATTCAGATTGCATTTAAAAGAAGTCTCCAGGAATAGTGGATTAGATTCATTTCTTAAGCTCAAAAATCCTATTTTCTGCCCTCATAAACCAGGTTAGCTTACATATATCAGGGTGGTCCTGAGAATCAGAGGAATCCAATCATGTGATTATGTCTTGGTTTTCTTTCCAGGAGTGTTCTCAAGCAGGGACTCAAACATCCCAGACTTGGAGGCTGACCTAATAAAAATCAAAGCTACCACACGGAAACTTCATCTTGTAACATTGTCTACCATGCCATAATTTTGCTATCCTTCATCATTGCCATCATTGGACTGACAGGAAATGTCATAGTGTTGTGGCTTCTGGGACACATATGCAGGAATATCTTCTCTGTCCACATCCTCAGTCTGGCTGAGGCAAACTTCCTCTTCTTCTGCCCTCATATTGTATTTTCACTAGAAAATATCGGAGGATCCAGCAATATCTCTCCTGGGCATATATCCAGAAGATGCCCCAACTGGTAAGAAGGACACATGCTCGACTATGTTCATAGCAGCCTTATTTATAATAGCCAGAAGCTGGAAAGAACCTAGGTGTCCCTCAACAGAGGAATGGATACAGAAAATGTGGTACATCTACACAATGGAGTACTACTCAGCTATTAAAAAGAATGAATTTATGAAATTCCTAGCCAAATGGATGGACCTGGAGGGCATCATCCTGAGTGAGGTAACACATGCACAAAGAAACTCACACAATATGTACTCACTGATAAGTGGATATTAGCCCCAAACCTAGGATACCCAAGATATAAGATATAATTTGCTAAACACATGAAACTCAAGAAGAATGAAGACTGAAGTGTGGACACTATGCCCCTCCTTAGATTTGGGAACAAAACACCCATGGAAGGAGTTACAGAGACAAAGTTTGGAGCTGAGATGAAAGGATGGACCATGTAGAGACTGCCATATCCAGGGATCCACCCCATAATCAGCATCCAAAGGCTGACACCATTGCATACACTAGCAAGATTTTATTGAAAAGACCCAGATGTAGCTGTCTCTTGTGAGACTATGCCGGGGCCTAGCAAACACAGAAGTGGATGCTCACAGTCAGCTAATGGATGGATCATAGGGCTCCCAATGGAGGAGCTAGAGAAAGTAGCCAAGGAGCTAAAGGGATCTGCAACCCTATAGGTGGAACAACATTATGAACTAACCAGTACCCCGGAGCTCTTGACTCTAGCTGCATATATATCAAAAGATGGCCTAGTCGGTCATCACTGGAAAGAGAGGCCCATTGGACTTGCAAACTTTATATGCCCCAGTACAGGGGAACACCAGGGCCAAAAAGGGGGAGTGGGTGGGCAGGAGAGTGGGGGTGGGTGGATATGGGGGACTTTTGGTATAGCATTGGAAATGTAAATGAGCTAAATACCTAATAAAAAATGGAAAAAAAAAGAAATTATCATTGTCCTTTTCACTCCACATAAAAATCCTATTGTTTTTCTATAACTTGTCCACGCTTAATTACTTTGCATATGTGAGCATGGTCACAGCCATTAGTACTGAGTTCAGGTTGTCTGTCATTTGGCTCAACTATCATCAGGGTCAACACCTAAAACACATAACAACTGTGATTTGTACTCTGACCTGGGCTTTGTTCTTTCTGATGAGTCTCCTGGAAGGGAAAAGTTGTGGATTTCTGGATAATATTTATAACTGGGATATGTGTTGGAATCCTTGAATCTTTTTAAATATTAACATATTTCTCTGACTTAATATACATCTCTTAAGTAATTTGTACAATGTTCTAGTTTCCTTTTCTGTTGCATGGGAAAACATTTGGACCACGAACATTCGAGGCGAGAAAATGGGTTATCTGAATTATCCTTTCAGTACAGAGTCCATCACTGAGGGAAGTCATAAAAGGAACTCTATCAGTGCATGGAACAGTAACAACAGAATCTTTCTCTGGATTGATTACAGTTCCTGCTTAAGTAGGGTTTTGGTGCTACCTACCTTGGGCTATGCTTGCTTTCAATAACTTATTTGAAATATAATTCCCCAAAGCCATATCAATAGGCCAAGCTAATTTAGGCAATTCCTAAGTAGTTATTTTTTCTCACACAGTAGTTTAATCTGTGTCAAGATTGAAAATTGAAGGTTGCCATGACACTCCACCCACTTCTATTTAAAAGACACATGACTATTGAAATATGATCTTTATTTTCTGCCTCAAAATAGCATAGTAATATCATTATATGAAACAAAATTCAACTTTTAAGGTCTCATGCTTTTTAAAATTCGAATAATTTAAATATTAAGGTCAATTTAAAGATCTATTATGCAGCTACACTGGAAGTTTGAAGTGGGCAATTTTACATTGTTTCCTATATGATACCTTGGTTAATATACTAAAGACATATGTTTCCTCTATTCTTTACATTTGTCCTGATTATCTCTTACTGGGGATTTCTAATACTTCATGGCACATTTTCAATGATGTCAATAGTTGTCTTTTCTTTGATAACACAAATTTTCATATTCACATTATTTTCCATAACTCATAGCATTTATTGTTTCACATATGCCAATTACTTTCTTTTGTAAATTGATATCTCAACTTTAAATGTTATATTATTTTATTATTTCAACTGAAGATTAATTGTGAGAAAGCAACATGCACAGATCTAAGACAGTAGTTCAACAATGTGCTTCAATGCACATAGCTGAATGACTCTAGGTCCAAGTGAGCTACTGTTGCCTTATGCACCTTATGGATCTTCTGTCCTATTCCAAATCATTTTTCTTGCCTCAGAGAGCTCTACCGTTAATATTTCTTTTTAAATGTACATTTATATGAAGCTAGAGAGATGGTGTTGTTGTTGGGAACACTCACTGCATTTGCTAAAGACTGAATTTTGGTTCCTAGAATCAACTGAAGGCAGTTCTCAACTTCCTGTATTTCTAGTTCCAGAACACTCACAATTCTCTTCGAGCCTATGCAGTTACCACATGTGCTAGTGAATACTCACATATAGGCACACAGTTATAAAAATAAATTTTTTAAATTATTTTATTTTCATTGATGCCATTGTCCCA